>NC_087294.1:2400000-3000000 GCF_015220805.1 Pogoniulus pusillus
AGTAAATATGGATCAGAAGCAACATACTCCTGATTCTTAGATTACCAATAGATCATTTCAAATTATCTTGTGTCTCCTGTCACCCACAAAGAAAAATTACTTTAAAACTACATAATCTCATTGGGCACTTCCCTACTACAGGCTTTTGCCTTTCAGGCTAACTTAAACACCTCTCTGTACAGAATTTTGTTGCTGTCTGTGAGAAACATCTCAGTGTCATATTTGTCTTGTCAATACTTCAATTTTCTAGTTTGAGGAAAGTGAGGAAAAGAAAAGGCAAACCAACACATTTTATACATTATGAATGCTCCCAAACTTATTTTTCCATATTCAATAGGTGTTAGACAAGCCTAAGGTTAACACCACTGCTTCCACAGGACTCCCATGCTAAATCACTGCAAACTGTCCTTGCTGGTGCCTGGCAGGAAGGCTTCCATTCTGCTCTGCAAGATACAATTCCATTTTGTGCTGACTGCTTCTTGGGTTCATTGGGGAGGCTCCTATTAGAGAAAACTTTGCAATACGTTTACCTGTGTTTCTGTATTTCCTGACCCATAAAACAGGCATTTTAACTTTCTGTTATACTGTAGGCTCACTTCACTGATGGTGCAGCTGAATGCTGCTGTAGTCAGTACCATGTTACTGAACGTTCTTTGATACTGAGGAGAGACCTTGCCAGGTCTTGCACAGAGCCAAGAGGAGTGCTTACACTTCCACCTGTGTTTCCAACTACATCTTCAGGAATCCTAACACAAGCTGAGGTGCCTAAGCCATGTCTCCCATTACAACTAACAATGAGCTCAACAGCGGTGCTAATAGGAGATTTTTTCACTTGCATTTCTCCATCTTACAGTGCCTGAAGGGAAATACACACACTCGAAACAGGAGACTAAATTCCTGGTTCTGTGCATACTGAAAGAAACAAGTGAAGCCTCCAGCTTGCATTTATTCTTTCTTCTCCTAGCAGTTTCAGTAGTTAGGGTGATTCAGCTTTCTGTTTTCAGTACCAGAAGTAGGAATTGAAATTCCATGACACGTTATGATAGCAAGTGAGCAGCCTTATAAACACCCACATTCCAGTCAGATTTCTTTGCCTTTTCACGGGATGTCCCCTGAACCTCTCCTCCTCCCAAGTTCATGATACATTTCCAACATATAAGCAGGATGCTTTTGCTATTAAAAATATTTTAGTTACAGGAGGTCTTCACAATAGCTTTGGCACATCCTGTGCATTCTCCAGTAATCACATAAGGAAAACTTTTTTTGGCTCAGGGTCGTTTTCATGTCCTTTATCAGTGTACTACTTCTGCTCTTCCTTTTTTAAGGCTCCCCTGGCTAGTGCATGCAGCTGAGCTTGCAAGTTTCCCAGATAACTAAGTGAAGCTTTCTTTATTAATTTTTCCAAGTGGGCTGGAAGTTCTGCATGAAGAGTCCCTTCTGAGCTATTGCCTCTGCTTCTAGTTCAAACTAGCAAAACACAGACCACTACTCAGGTTGAAGTAGAAAACCATTTCAAAACCTTAACCAAATTCCCTGGAGTTTTAAGTACATAATTAGAGTTTGACTGAAGGCTAATTGTTTTTTTTTCAGCCAAACTGATTGTTCCTCTCAAGCTTTTTTTTTTTTTTTTTTTTTTTTTTTTTTTTTCCTGACTCTGTGACCTCACCTTTAATGTGCTGTTCAGCATCCTAATTTTGTGCAGTTTCTCATTAATGGAAGGGTTTTTGCTGCGTTTGATAAAAGACTTCCTAAGCTCCTTCTTTGTTGACAGACGACGATCGCCGATGGGAGACAGGCTGGCTTGTTCCAATGACTTGTAAAGTCTCTCCATCTCATCATCATCACATTTTTCCTGATCTGCAAATAAAAGAAGGAATTTGAATGCATGTGGCAGCAGATAGCAGAAATGTCAAATTTGGTTATCAGGAAGTCTCTTAACCAAGCAAAAAGGTAACGGCATTAAAATTAAAACCAAGAGCAATTTTAATGGTAATTTCTAGGGTATTAATGCATGTGAGAAAGACACACTACCAAACTCAAATCTTTTAGAGAGCCAGGTTGTGACCCAGATACAAGTATGAATTTCCACTGATTGAGTGCTGCTTTAACTCTCTGAATACATCACAGAATCACAGTGCAGTAGGGGTTGGAACATCATGTAGTCCAGTCCCCCTGCTAAAGCAGACTTTGAACTACTGTCAGTAATGCTACATGTGGAGAAAAAAATAGCATTTAATAGCATCCACACTCATTTGCCTTTCCCTAAATGCTGCACACATTGAATTACATTCCTACTTGGCAACTCACAGGTCAAATTCTGTTTAATCTACTGATTCCTCACCATATTTTGGTGATTATTGGAACCAGAGGGTTTTTGAAAAGAGTGAAAAAAAATGAACCATAAAATGAAATAGGAACATTCCAAGGGCCTCAAGAGAAAATCCCTGGAAAACACATTAAAGCAGGAACACTTAGGGCACATAATGACTGAGCTCCACACAGAGTATAGCACAGAATTTGCTTGTGGTATCTCACAACAAATCCTTGATTATCTCCACCTTAATTATTCTAATGAGTCCCAGGCTCAAGTATCATGTTACATGACAGGGAGGACATGAAATAAAAAGCTAATAAATACTTGAGAACAAGATAGCATAAAATAAGATAAAAATTGAAGCAAAGATATTTTTCAGAATAAGACAAGAAAAAATGAACAGTCAGGAACTAAAAATGCACCAGGCATATATAGAGGTGTTTTGGCAGAAGGTCACTTTCAGCGACAGACTTTGCAACTTGCTTCTTTTTCCTCAGTCCACACTACCAACTTCTCTACTTAAAAGTCTGCTAAAGAAAAATCTTGAAGCTATTGGTGTTTTCAGGGTGCTAGTAAGTCCTTCAAGACCCACTAGCATGATAACTGGTTTTATCTGGCTGGGAACACTGGTGGTGACACTTCTCAACTGTGGTCCTCTATGTGCCAGTCCAGCTGCCTGTTTGTTGGTTTTTTTTCTTTTAATGAAGAGTTAAACATTGACTTTCCTGAATCATTTTCAGAACAAAAGGAAGAAATCCTTTTGCTCAACCATGCCAAAGCAAAGAGGCTTCTCTGACACAGCACACTGCTACTTATCTTTTCTGTGTTGTAAAAGGTACAACATCCTCCTACCCCCACCTTCTTTCTAAATATTTAGGCCATGAGAAAGGTTTATGTTGTGCTGCAAATAATTGCCTTCCCTGTGCTGCTGGCCCTGCTTTTAGCTATTCAGTGATTATAAAAAGCCTGCTGTAACTTGGCAAGAACTATATATAGCTTCTAACATTGGTAGAGTGCTGGGGGAGGAAAAGGAGGGCTGCTGCATATTTACAAGCTGCAGGAAATAGAAAAAAATGCAAGTGCAAGGCATAATACACGGCAGTAGTATTTCCTGAAAGCTCTTGGCTCATACCCTGAGACCTGTAATTGTAACTAGCTTCCTGCCTATTTTCTTGGGACACTACAGCTGTTTGTTTCATTAGTCTGCTTCTGCACAGGACAGGCTCAGCTCTACTGTAGATCTCATCCATCTGGACTGCGCAAAGTATCACTTAGAGATAGGAACTGTCAGCCCTCAGGCATCCAAGGAAAAGTATGTAAGGAGCAAAGGGGGGGAAAAGAGTTGATCCTGCAACCAGAAACAGAACAAGGGGACACAGTCTCAAGTTGTGCTGGGGGAAGTGTAGGCTGGATGTTAGGAGGAAGTTCTTCACAAAGAGAGTGATTGGCATTGGAATGGGCTGCCCAGGGAGGTGGTGGAGGCACCATCCCTGGGGGTGTTCAAGCAAAGACTAGATGAGGCACTTAGTGCCATGGTCTGGTTGACTAGATAGGGCTGGGGGATAGGTTGGACTGGATGATCTTCCAACCTGGTTGATTCTATGATTCTATGTTCAGCAACATTAAAGACCAGTCAAACTAGGAGGGACATAAAGGTCCTTTCTCCAGAGGCTAACTCATGATACTCCTTAGTGTCCAGAACAAGTTAACAAAGCAGCAAACATGAGAATACACCCTCACTGAGTACTTTTCTTCAGCCTAAGTACTCATATATCTTCCTTGCTCTTGTGGGTGAAGGTAAGTAGAACAATAATACTCAGCACAGAAAAAGATGGAGTCAAAGTCAGAAAAGCCAAGCAAAAGTCTCCAAAATGATGCACTTGATCAGCAATGGGCACTCAGCTCCTGCATTGTTTCAAGATTTTAACCTTACATTCATCTTACTTCATATTTTTCTACCATTCCCATCCCCAAAGGACTGAGCAGGATCAGTGTAATGTGTGGAAATTACCCCCAAAATAAAATCACCACACTAACTCAGAAGCTTTGGAAGAAAATGAAGCTGTTTAGAAGCAAGGTAATACCCAAAAGCATGACAAACAATGTATATGTACAAAATATATTTACATATATTTAGAATTATTTACAACTCAGAAGTAACACAAAAGCCCCTCAAATTGTTCCCCCATCTCTCTGGACAAGGGAACAAGGGAATAGCTCTCTTCTCACAGAGAAATCAGGCCCCACTACTGCAATGTACTTAGCCATAAACAAAAGTCTCAGCCCAGGTCAGTGAAGCCATGCATAGGGATTAGCCAGCAGCCAGGGAAAATAAGATAAAAGAAAGGGAAGAAGAGTTTGTGCAGCAGACTTTATATTAATTAACAATCCAAAGGGATGATGCAGATTTACCTATTATTTTTCTTTTATATCCAATGCATTATTTTATTTACTTTTTATTATTCAGCATCTCTGGAATCTTCCTATTTCTTGGTTATAACTAAGACACTAAGTTAAAGCATTCATTTTAAACCACCACAGTCAGTGAATTTCAGAGGAAGTGTCCAGATTGGGCGGATAAAGCGAGTGACAGTGAAGCAGCTAAATGGGATTTCAGGAAACAATTCAAAACCAAGAATGAGTGAAACCTGCAGACTAGATAGAGCCAGCTATGATTTACATAGCAATTTTGTCTCCATCTTTGTTTATACTGAGGAGCAGCAAGCTTGTCCTAATATCCTGCCTTTTCATAGAAGCAGATACTGCTGCTATTGACAAAGAGTATATCTACCAATTGATCTCTATGAATTGAGGACAGATTGCCTCATACTCATCTGATTTTTTATCTTTAGAGTACCTTTAGTGCCAGGATTTCCCCTAAGCCAAGCTCAGAAAGCAAAAGCCAGGATTTTGCAGGCTCGAAGCTGCCTCTGAGCACACTAGATTGATGCTGCAATCTGAAGGAGGGAGAGGTAGTGAAGGAAAGGGAGAGACATTATGCCTAGCAATCAATGAATAAGCCTCTGACAAAATTATCTGTAATAAAAGAAAGTATTTCTCCTCTCCCACACAATGGTGCATTGTAATAAGCCTCTTAATGCCATGAAGTAAATGAAAGAAAGCACTACCTGTGGTTTGCTTGCTTGTTTTCCTCACAAAACACTGCTGGTTTGAGGCTAATTGGAATATTTTAATGAGAGAATTTAGGTCATTGGTTGTAAAAAGAAAATAGTGGTGGGGTCTATGTCATTCATTGGTTTGCTGAGAAGGATAAAAAGCCAAAACATAAGCAATCAATCTCACTTAGAGCTGTGTCACTGAATCTACTCATTTCCTCCTGACTCCAATTTGCTCTAGTATCTCTCCTCTAATCTCGGCTAACAACTTACAAGCTTTATTGGCTTTGGGTTTTGGCTTGCCTGTCTGAGATAGTAGAGGGAGAAAGAGGGGGTAGTTACGAGTCCTTCTAGGCAGTTCCCCTTGTCCTGGAGGGAGTTTGGATTTCTGTATTATTTCTAATTTGTTTCTTATTGTAAATACTTGTAAATATATTGTGTGTATGTGTTGGGGAGGGGAAATTAATTGATGCAAGATGATATTTTCCAAAATTAATACTGTTTATTAATGTTGCTATTCAGAGCTCTGCCACCCTCCACCACTAATTTTCATAATATTTTGGTTCTTACACGAAACATTCTATGGATAATATCTAGAGCTAGTAACAACCAGCAAAACATATAAACATTAATTGGGAAGAGAAGGTTCCCATGTTCAAATGCTGCTTGTGGTCAACGTGCTGCTTGCCCAGTAGCTGGGCCAAGCTCTTTCTGCTCTGTGGCAGAAGGCAATGGAGAATCACAAAGAGGCATTTAAGCATTTACTCACAGATTATTATTACCCACTAGTGGTAATTATTATTATTATTACCCACTCTCCAGAGAGTGCCCAAATGCTTTCAGGGGACTTTCCCCTGGCTCCTGGGGACAGGATGCAGACAATCTCTGCCCTTGTCTCCTGGCTTCTTCTGGACCATCTGTGTATATGTCCAGGGATTCTAGGCAGGACCTTCAGGTGCAGAGGCAGATGTGGTGCAGTCTCAGCACGATGTCAGCTGGCCACACAGGTTGATCATGTGCAGACATCCAGGGTCTGCTCCTGGTAACTCACAGCAGTGGAGTTTAGCAGACAGCAATAAGGCAGCAGGGCTGGGCACAGCAGAGAGAGCAGGCAAAGAGCAGGCAAAGAGCAGGGAAGCAAAGCAGGTTGTTCACCTGCCTATCTCCTTTTATCAATGTGGGCAGAGATTAATTGCCCTTTGGACACAGCACAGCCAATCAAGATGGCAGTTAGCCAAACCAAACCATATTAGGCACAGCCACAGGCTCACCTTTCCCTAATCTGGGAACAGCACAGGCCTGGCACTAAGCAGGCACAAGCTAAGTGTGTGTGCCTTACACCACAGGACCCTGGGCAGGACAGACTCAATGGCTCCAGGTTCTTTTGCGTCCATTACCTGCACTTCCCTCTCTGGTGGAGCAGAAGATGCCTAGGCAAGGCAGGACATGTATAGGCCTATTTTGGGCCTATCAGGCCTGACAACAGTTTGTATGCTTGCAGATTTTGCCATGCTGTAAATATAGCTTCATCTGTCTGAGCTGCTCTGGTAAATTTCACACAGTGGTGAGGGAAAGTTCCTAACGCACATCAAACACCTGAGAGAATAGTAAGATATAGCAGATAGAGATTATTAAGAATAGCAGATATAAATCAGTGTGACTCATGGCTAAAGCACAAAGTGGACTTTTTCTTCCAATTCAAATGCTCCTAACACATTTGCCCAGAACGTGGTATTACTTAATTCCTTTGTACCTGGATTCCAACCACCCAGCTGCAGATGAGAAAATCTCTAACAGAAGCACAGGCAGTCACCTTTGCTCAATTTTGGGCCTCAATGATTAGAATTCCTTCTCTGGAGCCTGGGATGTCTAGACCATGCTACTGAATTTTAACTAAATATTTGCTCTCTATCTCAAAGTGAAAATTCATGCAAAAAGCACACAGTATACCAACTGTGTATGGTGTGAACATGAACAGATTGTCTGTGTCAGCAGTCCAAAAATAAATGTAGCACCCCTACTCTGAGGTTTGTTAACCTCTGAAGGGTTTTAGAGGAGGATATACTCCACAGGGAAAAATGCTTAATAACACAGACAGGCTGGGCCAACCTAGCACTGCTCTGGAGCGAGTCTTTCCAGGCAGGTCACACAGTAACATCAGGCACATTCAAACTCACAAGATAGCACTGCAAGTTATCTCTTCCACCTGCACTCTTCAACCCAGACACTTCCTATTTCAGGCATGCAAGTTAGCAAATTGATATGCTACTACAGCACTCCTTTATCTCCTCCTATTCCGAAGATAAAATATATTCATTTTTCTCTCCGGACCTGCAGAACAGTTAGAGGTAAGGAACAAAGGGCAAGGGTGGGAGGATACTGCGTATTGTGTGCATATATGAACACAGAACATGCACATAGAAGCATCTTCATTGTGTGCTTTTTTCTTCTCTTGGTGCTATTAACTATAAGCAATTCTGATGAGTAATTCCACTGCAAGACCAGCCTTCCTGGGATTCTGCACCATGCCCGTCACTCACAAGCCTTGCAACCTGCTTCATGGTGCTTCTAGAAAATTCTGTGCTGTTGTATAACTCTCTCAGGCTCCTCAGTGGGGAAAGTGGAAGAGAACCTGTGGTAACCAGAGGAAATGGGAAGTTCTGCCCTGAGACACTACAACATGCAAAAGAAAGAGACCTTCTAGGTTGGGGTAGAGGAAAACAAAGTAATGTTTCAGGCAGGTCAGAACTTCTGACAAATTCTGTTTCACGAGAAGTGAAACAAAATTTTGTGGTAATTTATCTGTAGTTTTCCTCTAGCAGGAGCTACTACAGACAAGAGCAAGCTGCCAGAGTTTCAACACACCAGCTCTTCAGCTCCCAGCTTTCAAATTCCACTATCTTGTTGGCTGAAATGCCACAGGTGGGAGACATTAAAGTACTGAGACTTCCCATTTTTGCAGCAGCACTACAGAAGCCTGCCTGAAATCTCATTTAGTGCTCTTTAAGCCTATAAAAGGGAAATTATCCAGAACTATTCAAAAAGCAGCTGTGAAAATTCGAGCTGATTGTTTCCCAATGGTAAAGATAGAGGAATTGGCAATGCTTGGTAGAAAGAGCATTTTGCACTGTATACTGCCTCAAACAAAATGTGTCCTACTAAATTTAAACTGCAATGTAAATATTTGTTCTCCCACTCTATCACTGAGACCTCACAGCTCTCCAACTTTATATTAATCTCAGGGTGGGGGGAAATGGTTTCTTCCTTCTTTGGTACTCTCATGAGCTTCCTGTAACTGTGTGAGCACCTTCATTGCAGATTCCACCAAAACATTTGGTGCCTGTGGGACAAAACATACACCCAGGCTGGGGAGAGCAGAGCCCTTACCTACCTAGTCACCCCCCTTACCCTCCCATTCATTTTCCACAGTGGTAGTAGACTTTTCTATGGGAATATGGCAACACCTCATGGAAATCACATTTCCCAAATAGCCACAAACCAGAAAAGTCAGGAAATACTTCAATTAGATGGACATAGCTTAGGCAAAGTCCTTACTGGCAAATGCAGAACTAAAGTCAGGATAAAGTGTGAGAAAACAGGCAAAATATGTTACTACCAACAGAGAGATGCTCTTGACAATAAGGGTACCAGGAACTCCGCAGCAAGGTGACATTTTAACAAATTGTGACTGCCCTGGAAGCAGCACATGTAAGTGTCTCTTTCAGAGAGTTCAGAACACTGAAAGACCTTAGTTTTCACTATGATTCTAAAGCCTTTTTGATCAGAAACTAAAGCCTTTTTGATCAGAAGTACAATAGTAATTCAACAAGTGTGTAGAGAAACAACAGCGTTTCTCACTGTAGCTGTACTTCTTGGCTAGCACCAGTCACAATCCAGCCATTTCTGTAACTTTTGCAGATGGAACAAAGAGGCCAGAGCACACCAGAGGATAGCTCTGGCTATTACTGGCACAGGCAGACTCAAAAGGGGAAGATGTCAGTTCTGAGAAAAGAATAACTGAATGCATCCGGCTCCTATTTAATCAACTTCCTCCCAGAAAACCAACCCAGACAGAATCCAAGTGGTATTTGAAAAACTTTCCAGGTTTTCCAAAGTATGAGGACACATCAGATCTTCTATCAGCTACTGTGAGTTAAGGCAAAATAAATGAAGCAGAAATGGTGCTGTAAGACTTCTTTGAGAACATGCATTGCCTCTGTGTGATTATAAAACCTTCTGCAAATGCAAGTGTGAAGGAGGCTCAGGGGTGATCTTATTACTGTCTACAACTACCTGAAGGGACACTGTAGCCAGGTGGAGGGTGGCCTCTTCTCCCAGGCAACCAGCAATAGAACAAGGGGACACAGTCTCAAGTTGTGCCAGGGTAGGTATCGGCTGGATATTAGGAAGAAGTTCTTCCCAGAGAGAGTGATTGGCATTGGAATGGGCTGCCCAGGGAGGTGGTGGAGGCACCGTCCCTGGGGGTGTTCAAGAAAAGACTGGATGAGGCACTTGATGTCATGGTCTGGTTGATTGGTTAGGGCTGGGTGCTAGGTTGGACTGGATGATCTTGGAGATCTCTTCCAACCTGGTTGATTCTATTCTATGTTGCTGCTGCAGTAGAAGATCCCTAAATAAATGCAGCACACATTGCCATTCCTTCACAATAACCTCTCTGATTCTGCAGCTTTTGTTGTCATAGTTTTTGATGATGGTGGTGGTGTGTCTGTCAGATGCCTTTTGTTCCAGTGGTTGCCAGAAGAAATACAAGGGGTGGATTTTGACTGAAGATTATACCTAGTCATCACAGACAGGGCAAGGGCAGCCTCCAGATACAGAGCACATGGTCAGTTTCTTGTTTATCTCTCAGTTTCTTTGTGTTACAGGCAGCTTTGAATGCTCTGTCGCTGTTCATGCAGCAAGCTGCAACACAAGTACTAAATATTCCCACAAAGCAAATGAATAAATGGCTATCCCCTTTCAAAAGGGAAAAGTGTTTAATTCTCCTTTTTTTGGTAACCTATTTCTCTCTGGTGTGTAACCTCTCTTCAGTAACTGACACTGAAAATAAAGGCTGAGAATGGATTGAGCACCACTAAAGAGTGGCTGGAAAGGTGATTTAAAATATCAGACAGCATATCTCCTTTCACCAGGCATGGTTGCTGAATGGATTTGCTTACACAATTTTCATTGTTGTTGAATTCATCACTGAGTTTCCTTCACCATTTTTGTGTCTTTGTGATAAGCTCTTCCCACAAAGCCACAGCTAGTCTTTCTTCCTTCTAACTACTTTCCTCATACTTTTCTCTCACTGGCTTCCATTTCTGACTTTTGCCAGCAAAAGCATTCCTCAGTTTGTGGAAACTTTCACCTCAGCTCTAGTCTGCTGTCAGCTTATAGTCAAAAATTCCTCAGAAGGTTTTTCTAAGCAGAATGTGGCTCCAAAGTAAAGTGCGTTACAGGTTTTTCCTATGCTTGCAAGCATAGGGAGCAAGCAGAGACACTTATGGAGTCTCTGTGGGAAGTGGGCTTAAAGGCCACATAGCAATTCTGATGACAGCAGAGGTAGATTTATGTACATGGGACACATTCTTTCAGGGCAGAGGCTGATGCAAGACAAACCTCCTACATCCTACTGGGTGCAGTCTCATTGCTATGAAACATAATGAACCATCAGAAATGCACTGTTCACAAGCATTGTAAAGCAAATAGTACAGACTACACTAGGATGCATTCTTGTTCCACATCAGAAAACAAAGGCATTCTAAGCAGTGATCATGGGGTTTTGCAGCTAGCATTTACTCCACCATTTGAATTCATTCACAGCATTTGTGCTCATCCTTATCAACTAGCTGCAGGGCAAAGTCTGAGGACAGAAGTCACAGAACCAGAACTGCATTCTTTTTGATAACTTTAATTTGGAACTGAATTGCCATTTTTTATTAATCATTTTTTTTACCTTCTTCTCAAGTCAAAACAGCTTGACTAATCCCCTTGCAAATTTCATTTATTTTCTCAGTGGCTATTGCAGGGAGAGTTCCCCATGCCAACACTTCTATATTATGCAGGCTGATAAAGAAAGAAGTGTGCATGGTGTACTTCTTACTCACTCGGTGATGGGTTGACATGCAGACAGTAACTAGCGAGATTATACAGTTCCCATAGTGACTGGTGCATTGAAATGATCTATTTCTGGAATTCCATCAGAGATCACAAGTGTGGTGAGGATGGAAGTACTCTGTGATCAGGGTTGGCCATCAGCTAAGCAGTGAGCAACAGAATTCATTTCTCCAGGAACAATTCTGAGAATATTAAAGCACCTTGCAAATGACAGGAACATACCAAAATGTGCCCTCACCTGTATTTTAATCCCATTTGTACTGCTTAGTGTTATCGAGATTATCAGGCTATGCTTTAAATTTTAATGAATGTGTCATGTAATTCTGTGACTGTTCATGAAAAGTGCTTTTCATTCTTAGAAGTGTGACAATAGAAAGCATTAACCTGTGCATTATTGTAGGATTGCTGACAAAACTACGGTGACGTATTTGCCAAGGTTTGAGCAGCATTGAGCAGAACTGAGCAGACTGAAAAATAAGGAGAACAGGCAAGGTGATGCTAAGGTCACTCTGATAAGAAGCACAGCTGCAGGGAAGTGGCCTTAGGGAGGTCACCAGCAGAGAAGGTGAGAAAGTTAGCTGCTATCTGTAGCGAGCTGTGCAAGGGGGCCTTGAAGGGGGGCAGGCTGGTCAGCCCTGGGAACAAGCAAGTGTTGCTGTTAGTGGAGCCTATTGAAAGTACACACACATGTACCCAATCCACTATAAGTATCACTCTTAGCTTCAATAAATGGATTGGCTTTCTGTGTGTCATACTGGTATAAGATCCTGTCTTTCCAGTCTCCCGCACAGCCCTTGAGGAACCCAGCACATACGCTAAGCAAAAGGTTAGTTTTCTGAAAGGCAACCACTGAACCTTGCTCAACAAAATCTATAAACTACTATACCATACCCACACTTCAACAACCCACCTGAAAGTATGCAATGTTTTCTAAAGGCATTACTTGATCAAATTTCACCCAGCAGGTGAAAATACAGAAAAGGATGGATTTGTGACATTTTCATTAGGGATCCTGCTTCCACCAGCTCCAGCCTTTTCCCTGCTGCAAGCCAGATCTTGTAAAAATGAGATTCCGCAATAACTCTCTCAAAACATCTACTCTTTTCCACCACAGAAATAGCACATATATCAGAGCAGCCTACAAGCTGAGTGCAGAACACTCCAAGTTAATTTTCACCAGTGCTAAAATCTATACTTCATTCCATTTCCTCTAAAATCAGAAAAAGCATATGACAAACTGAAGAGATGCTAACTCTTGATCTGTGTAAAATACCTTTGATAATGCAGCTAACGAGCCTTACTATCAGTTTTCAATCAGTGATGTGTTTAACTACAGAGAAATACCTTAAATTCACAGCGAGCTCTGTGCTACTTCTCTTGCTTTGCATTACCTTCAACCACAACTTTTGGATGCCTGCTTATTTTGCATCGTACTGAGGCAACAATGCTCTTTACACAACTCCTTTCACATCTTTACAAGGATTTGGAATTATAGACAGAGCTGATGTACAAGAACATCATTGCTTCCTTATGTATTACCACTCCAGGCAGCATGTTGAATACCTTCTTGGAGAAGACTGAGAGATGTCATCAATGTCTATAAATAACTGAAGGGTGGGTGTCACATGGATGGGGCCAATCTCTTTTCTAAAAGTGGTCTGCAGCAATAAGACAATGAGCAGCAAGTGCAAACTGGAACATAGAAGGTTGCACCTCAACATGAGGAGAAACTTCCTTACAGTGAGGGTGACAGAGCACTAGAACAGGCTGTCCAGAGGGGTTGTGGAGTCTCCTTCTATGGAGGCTAAAAATCCACCTGGATGCGTTCCTGTATGGACTACCTTAGGTGATCCTGCTTTTGGCAGAGGGTTTGGGCTTGATCTCTGAAAGTCCCTTCCAGCCTCTAAAGTTCTGTAATTCTCCTTTCAGCGTATTCTACATCAGAAGCAGTTCATGTGCTTCAAATCCTTTTAGTGCAGGAAGATGAAGCTTTGCTCCAAAGGCAAGATATGTTGCCTTGCTATGGCAGCAGCTATTAGCAACAAAAATGACCAAATTCTGAACCTACGCCGCATTTTTTATTTAGCAGTACATTTTGGTATGAGGATGCCTATGGAGACACACATTTGCTTTAAAAAAAAGTCTCAATAGACTTTCTGATTCAGGATTGCCCTTGTTCCCCCATGATTACAATAAATAAATAGGAATGCACACTAAAAATAAACACAACTGCTTGTATGTTAAAATTTGTGTTGACCTAATGCCATGCTCACCAATTCTGACTGAAGCCAGTTTGATTAGGGTGTTAGTTCTGTGACAAGTTTTCTCAAACATTTCATTCAATCCTAACTAATGAAACAGGAAGCTAATAAAAATATATTAGGATTTTATACAGAGGCAATGATCTTAACATGCAGTAAAAATTGAGAGAAGCTGTAAAAGTACTTACCAATCAGATATTAGGTTATATAATTAATGCACAATAAGCCACATAAATGATGTGCACTGGGAGACTCTTCAGTGAAGAACATAAAAGAATAGCAGGAAAAAAAAGCAGAGGAAAATCCCTGAACTCCCACATTGTATGGTTCCACAGAGAAAAATCTCCTGTCTCTTTAGCTCACCTGTGGCTAGTGATCTCTGTTCTGTTGCATCCGGACCTAAACAAGAGTTCAGTGATCCACCAGTGGGTTTGGAGCTCTGGACCTCCTGGCTTTCTGCTGCTTCTTCACAGTCCACTTCTGGTAGCTCATCAGTGTGAATCTGTACACACAAAGTTAAAGGCTGATCACCCTCTTCTGCGGCAGAGCTGTTAACTGGGTCAAGCCAGGACTGCATTTTGGAATTAACTACTTTGGACACCAAGGAAGAGAATGATTCTTGGGAATTGAAAGTGCTTTCAGGGGAGGAGAGAGAACAGGATGCTTCACTTGACAGAGTTAGGGTGAAAGAAGACTTCTGCTCATCCTGCTTTCCAGAAACAAAGGAGGGAGAGAGAGGGAAAGGAGAAATTATTTCCAAGTTATTCTGGTTCCTAGGTTCTACATCTGAAATACTGACTAACCTGAAATTGATGTAATCTGACTAGTTATCCATCTATACAAGCCTGAGGTATTGCAGCCAATCTCCTACAGAGCTGTAACTTCAGAAACTAAGCCATAAAGGAGGTAGAAGTAAAAAAGATTAAAACCTGGTAGTACCTAGAAGCAAAAGTCAACCAAAAAAAAGAGAATGTGTTGAATGTAGCCTTACAAGCTAGGTCTCACCATCACATTCGCTCTTTACACTGTTTTCCTTTTACTGGTCTAAGCCAGTCACAGAAAAGGAACTGAATTAATTATTGAGCATGGAGTTGTCCTGAAACAGTCAATAAATCCACCAATGGCATAACCACAGATAGACAGAAATGAGCCCAAGCACTGAAGTGCCTTGACTTTCTCATCACATACAGCCGTTGTAACTGCTCCTTTCAAGGGACTAATAATTTACTAAGGTAAAAAGGATGATGGGTAAAGTGATGGCAAGTTAATAGTGGAAAGAGCAGTCGGTTATGGGGCAGAGGGCAAGCACAAGGAATTGGTACAAGATTTGTGCTGTTCATTCATCTGTTAACATTCATTCTTTAGCACACAACTCTAGAAAAAGACTCAAACTTCACTAGAAACAGATCAGAAACATTAAGAGACTCTAAGGCCCTGCACAGTGTTTTTGTTACACTGCTTCAATGAGAACACATACAACCACAGTAGTCTCAGAGACATCTAACTACTGTAAATAGAAGCAAAGAAAGGCTGAGAGAAAAATCATAGTTTTGAAAGGTATTTAGCATCCTAGACAAGCAAATAGATGGCAGCTCTTCATCTGCAATAAGCATTTGCATCAATTGAATCATACTGTTATCTAGACACCAGAAGCAAGAAGAGGTAGAACTAGTCTGCTTTCCAGGCACCAAACACCACTGAAAAGATAATCCAAGGTAGTCAGACACACGAGTAGCACATCCACAAACACACATAATAATGCCCAGAAGAGTAACTGACAGTAATAAATAATGGAAGACAATGGAAGACAAAGCTCTGCAGTGAAGCTCTTAGCAACTATCAGAAACTTTTATTAGATCATCATGATTTGAAATCCAGATCTAACTTATCTGCTACAGCAGAAACTTACTCCTTCTGCAAACCATGCACTTCTGGTCCGTGCCAGAATCACAGTGTCACAGTATCACAGTATTATCAAGGTTGGAAGAGACCTCACAGATCATCAAGTCCAACCCCCTACCACAGAGCTCAAGGCCAGACCATGGCACCAAGTGCCATGTCCAATCCTGCCTTGAACAGCTCCAGGGACAGCAACTCCACCACCTCCCCGGGCAGCCCATTCCAGTGTCCAATGACTCTCTCAGGGAAGAACTTTCTCCTCACCTCCAGCCTAAATTTCCCCTGGCACAGCCTGAGGCTGTGTCCTCTTGTTCTGGCGCTGGCCACCTGAGAGAAGAGAGCAACCTCCTCCTGGCCACAACCACCCCTCAGGTAGTTGTAGACAGCAATAAGATCACCCCTGAGCCTCCTCTTCTCCAGGCTAACCAATCCCAGCTCCCTCAGCCTCTCCTCGTAGGGCTGTGCTCATAGACTTGATGGACCACAATTTTGGCACTTTCATGTTCTTAATATACATGTAGAATAGACTTGTGTAAGGATTAAAAGAGAAGATAACTTGACTGGAGTACTGAAAATTACTAAGAAGGTAAAACTTGGGAAGCTGGACAACAGAAATCTGGATCAAGCTGCAAATGCAATGTAGGGATTAGCCAGGAATACTTATGTGTAACCTGGTAAACTAGAAATAAGATGCTTTCATATGAACCAAACCAAGAGTGAGAAGTTTTTGGATTACGATATACAGACTTGTGCAATTCAGTGTTATTGTAATGTAAACTACTTCCTTTTCACATTCAGAAGTAAATTTGCCTTCCTATGCTTCTAATCTAGCTGTATCACATGGACACTAATCAGGTCAGAAAATGAGGATCAATACCACACTGTGAGTCACCACTTGCTGGTAGATTTTTTTATTTTGTAATTTTTCAAAACCATTACTCCAACACTGTTCAAAACCAGACTTAGCTCATATTCCTGTTATAAGAAGTGCAGTGTTATGTTTCAGGTGCACCTTAAAACAGAGGACAAGGAGATGCTGCTGTACATTATGCGTATGAGTGATAAAATGTCCCTGGGAACACAGGTGACCTGAAACATTCAATCTAAGAGCTCCTATCACACAGACAAGTCATTGAAGATTTTGAATAGTCAAGCAGAACAACCAGGCAGATAAAGCTCCCATGCACATTGTTTGAACAGTCTGAATTCAATTGTTCAAAGACAGGAGACAAAGAGGTTAGATCTCACCTTTATTCTTATGGCATTTGTCCATGCAAAGGAAAGAGCCATTGAAATGACAACTGTGCTTCACTGAGTGAAGTGTATCTTTGTTTTCATTTTCATTGTGTGTTAAACAAAAATAAAGGTGGATGAGAATAAAGATGAGTACCAGAATGTGTTTCTTTTCCTCTACATATATGTCATGAGTTTTTTAACTTTGGCATGACAAATGTTTTCCTGACTTGCTGGAGTGGTTCCTTTAGAAGTTTTGCAATAATCCATGTAATAAATTTTCCAGCTGAGGACATTTTTCAAAGCACATGCTTGAACCAGCAGATCATAAGGATTCCGCTGGAGATCAACGTGTCTCTAGGCACTTTTTCTAGAGACAAATTATAACCATGAAATACCTTAACTGCTCTTTTGGGACTGATGAAATCTATTGTCTCAGCATAGCTGCTGGGATTTGAACTGTAAATCCATTCATGTACAAAGAAATTAATGCAGGTGGTCAGTGTAATTTTTGCCCTACCTATGCTAAATTTTACTTGTTCTTCATTCACTTTTTTTTCTTCAGCAGTATCCAAGTGCATGCATAAACATAGAAATCTCATTCTTTTTTTTTTCTATTTTTGAGTTTTTAAATGCTTTGAGTTAGAATCATAGAATCATGGAATCAGCCAGGTTGGAAGAGACCTCCAAGATCATCCAGTCCAACCTAGCACCCAGCCCTAGCCAGTCAACCAGACCATGGCACTAAATGCCTCATCCAGGCTTTGCTTGAACACCTTCAGAGACAGCAACTCCACCACTTCCCTGGGCAGCCAAATGAAAAGTCTGTGCTAGGAGTACTGCAGCTCTAACACATAACAGAGCCTGAACCTGGGTAGCTATTAGCTTCCATGCTAGGTTTACAGTCTGGAATTAATCTCAAGAAATTTGGAAGCCTTTCTTATTAAAACAGCATTGTTTCAGTTTTGAAAGATGTGTGCAGCTCCTAATTCCCATTTTGCAAAGTCCTTTTGACTCTCAGGAGGAAGAAATGCAATTTTAGATACATATATAATAAATAAATAAATAAGTGACCCTTTTTTAAAATAAATAATAAAACCAAATTAACCCCAGCCAATGCCTGGGTCATTTTGGTGCTGGGCTGGGTGTTATGGATGCATAAGTCTGACAGCTGTAATCCGAAAAGATTCCAGAAGGCTGTGTTGTGGTAGGCCTGAGAGGCCCAAAACAGCCTTAATCCATGTCCTGGCTTGCCCAGACATGTTTTTATCCTCCATGAGAGAAGCAAGCGCAAGAAAGAAGACAAAAGAACCTGAGCCACTAAGTCTAAGGACTCTGGCCTGCCCAGAGTCCTGTGGTAAACAAGGTACACACACTCAGCTTGTGCCTGCCCAGTGCAAGGCCTGTGCTTTTCCCAAAGTTGGGTAAAGAGCCTGTGGCTTTGCTTATATGGTCAGGTTTGGCTAAGTGCCATTCCAATTGGCTATTCTCTCTCCAAAGGGCAATTGATCTCACCCCACATTGATAAAACAACCTGCTCCTCTGTGCTCTGCTGTGCTCTGCAGTGCTATTTGTGCCTGCTGTTGCCTGCTGCCATTGCTTACTGCCTTATGGTTTGCCTGGAAACTCCACTGTCGTGAGTTTACTGGGGACAGACTCTAAATGCCAGCACGTGATCAGCCTGCATGGCCAGCGTGACATCGTGCTGAGACTGCACATCACAGCACATCCTGCCTGCACCTGAAAGTCTCCTGCTAAGACTAGAAGCCCTGGAGATACACAGATCATCCAGAGGAGCCAGGAGACAAGGTCAGAGATTGTCTGCCTCTTTCCCCAGAAGCCTGAGAAGAATCAAGTCTCAGCAGCTGGCAAGACAGAGATCCCTGAAAGCATTTGGACACTGTCTGGGTCTGTGGCCAGTCTCATGAGTCAAATAATAAACATACTTAAAGCCTCTTTGTGATTCTCCTTTGCCTTCTGCCATCAGCAGAAAGAGCTCCTTGAGTCCATCTACTGGACAAGTGGTATATTGACCACAAGTGGCAGTTGACCTCAGGAATCTTCTCTTCCAGCTCAATTAATGTTTATATATTTTGCTAGTTATTACTAGATCTAGATATTACCCATTGAATGTTTCCATGACCATGCAAGAACCTGAATATTATTAAAGTTAGTGGTTGGGGGTGGCAAGAGCTGTGAATAGCAAAACTAATATACAATATTTTGGGAAAAAATACCATCTCACATCAATTAGAATCATAGAATCATAGAATCAACCAGGTTGGAAGAGACCTCCAAGATCATCCAGTCCAACCTAGCACCCAGCCCTGTCCAATCAACCAGACCATGGCACTAAGTGCCTCAGCCAGGCTTTTCTTGAACACCTCCAGGGATGGTGACTCCACCACCTCCCTGGGCAGCTCATTCCAATGCCAATCACTCTCTCTGGCAACAACTTCCTCCTAACAGCCAGCCTAGACCTCCCCCGGTACAACTTGAGACTGTGTCCCCTTGTTCTATTGCTGGTTGCCTGGGAGAAGAGACCAACCCCACCTGGCTACAGCCTCCCTTCAGGTAGTTGTAGACAGTAATAAGATCATCCCTGAGCCTCCTCTTCTCCAGGCTAAACAGGCCCAGCTCCCTCAGCCTCTCCTCACAGGGTTTGTGTTCCAGGCCCCTCACCAGCTTTGTTGCCCTTCTCTGGACACCTTCCAGCACCTCAACATCTCTCTTGAATTGAGGGGCCCAGAACTGGACACAGGACTCAAGGTGTGGCCTGACCAGTGCTGAGTACAGGGGCAGAATAACCTCCCTTGTCCTACTGGCCACACTGTTCCTGCTGCAGGCCAGGATGCCACTGGCTCTCTTGGCCACCTGGGCACACTGCTGGCTCATCTTCAGCTACTATCTATCAGTACCCCCAGATCCCTTTCCTCCTGGCTGCTTTCCAGACACTCAGTCCCCAGCCTGTAGTGCTGCTTGGGGTTGTTGTGGCCAAAGTGCAGAACCCTGCACTTGACCTTGTTAAATCTCATTCCATTGGCCTCTGCCCACCCATCCAGCCTGGCCAGGTCCCTCTGCAGGGCTCTCCTACCTTCCAACAGATCCACAGCTGCTCCCAGCTTGGTGTCATCTGCAAACTTACTGCTGCTGGACTCAATCCCCTCATCCAGATCATCAATAAAGATATTGAACAGGACTGTGCCCAGCACTGATCCCTGGGGCACACCACTAGTGACAGCTGCCAACTGGATGTGGCACCATTCACCACCACTCTCTGGGCTCTGCCATCCAGGCAGTTCTTGATCCAGCACAGAGTGAACCTGTCCAAGCCATGAGCTGCCAGTTTTGCCAGGAGCTTCTTGTGGCAGACAGTGTCAAAGGCTTTGCTGAAGTCCAGGTAGACTACATCCACAGCCTGCCCCACATTCACCAGGTAGGTAACCTGATCATAAAAGGAGATCAGGTTGGTGAGACAGGACCTGCCCTTCCTAAACCCATGCTGGCTGGGCCTGATCCCTTGGCCATCCTGTAGGTGCTTTGTGATGGCACCCAAGATTACCTGTTCCATGCCCTTGCCTGGCACTGAGGTCAGGCTCACAGGTCTGTAGTTTTCTGGCTCCTCCTTACGACCCTTCTTGTGCATGGGAATCACATTGGCAGCTTCCAGTCTCTGGGGACCTCTCCAGTGAGCCAGGACTGCTGATAAATGATGGAGTCTACAACTACCTGAAGGGTGGTTGTGGCCAGGAGGAGGTTGCTCTCTTCTCTCAGGTGGCCAGCTCCAGAACAAGAGGACACAGCCTCAGGCTGCGCCAGGGGAAATTTCGGCTCGAGGTGAGGAGAAAGTTCTTCACTGAGAGAGTCATTGGGCACTGGAATGGGCTGCCCGGGGAGGTGGTGGAGTCGTCGTCCCTGGGGCAGTTCAAGGCAAGGTTGGATGTGGCACTTGGTGCCATGGTCTAGCCTTGGGCACTGTGGTAAAGGGTTGGACTTGATGATCTGTGAGGTCTCTTCCAACCTTGGTGATACTGTGATACTGTGATACTGTGAGAGTGGCTTGGCCAGCTCAGCTGCCAGCTCTCTCAGCACCCTAGGGTGGATCCCATCCGGTCCCATGGACTTGTGAGGATCCAAATGACACAGCAGGTCCCTTACTGCTTCCTCATGGATTAGAGGGGGACTGTACTGGTCCCTGACTCCATCCACCACTTCAGGAGTCCAGCTGTCCTGGAGACAACCTGTCCCACTAGTGAAGATTGAGGCAAAGAAGGTGTTAAGCACCTCTGCCTTTTCCTCATCCTTTGTCACTATGTTCCCCTCTCTATCTAACAAGGACTGGAGGTTGTCCTTGGCCCTTCTCTGCCATTCAGATATTTAAAGAAACACTTTTTATTCTCCTTGACAGCCGTGGCCAGCCTGAGCTCCAAGTGGGCTTTTGCCTCTCTCATTTTTCCTCTACAAGACCTAGCAACTTCCTTGAACTTCTCCTGGGACACCTCCCCTCTTTTCCAAAGGTGATACACTCTCTTTTTTGTCTTTAATTCCTTCAGCAGCTCCCTGCCCATCCAGTCTGGCTGCCTCCCTCCTCGGCTCCTCTGCCGGCTCAGTGGCACAGCTGCTCCTGTGCCTGCAGGAGTTCTTTCTTGAAGCAGGTCCAACCTTCCTGGACCCCTCTGTTTCCAAGGGCTTTTTCCCAAGGAAGTTTCTGAATTAGTTCCTTTAATAGGCTGAAGTCTGCCCTTTGGAAGTCCAGCGTGGAGGTTCTGTTAGTGCCCCTCCTGGTTTCCCCTTTGTAACAAGCTGTCCAAAAGGGCTCCTCTACACACAAGGAATCAATCAAAATCCATCCCATGTTGGATGAATTTATTCCAAAAGTTGGGGCAAAAACTCAGCACTGAAGAAATAGGCAGCAAGCAGCTGTCTCAGCTTTCCCTGAGACAACCAAGAGCTCTGCACCTAGAATTGACTTTCCAGTAGAAGCTGTGCTTCCCCAATCCTTCCAGTGGTTTTCTACCTCAACTAATGCTCCAGAAGGGAAAGGAACATTAAATCAGGTATTTAAAAGACTGGCTTGCAGTCAAACATTGCTGTGTTGATACCTTACAGTTCCCACCCACCACACAAGCAAGCTGAGCACAGGTCAGACCCATGGCAGCTGGAACATATTCCAGTGCCCATTCCTAAGTTGACAAGGCAGCAGCTTTGCTCAGAAAACACAAACCTTTGTCCACGGGGCAAGGGATTGTAAATTGTGGATGAGTAGAAGTGAAATCATCTAGCAGAGGGAAATGCCAGTGTGAGGATAATCTTCAAGGGAAAGACTGAGGAACTAAGATATGCTTGGCACCTGCAGCATAGCCTGCCTCCCATGTATCGCCTGATAAAATGTGGAGTCCAGCACTCAAGAAGAGTATATGGGAAGGAGATAACTCGAGATTTCCTTGCAGCAACAGATTGGCAAGCAGCAGGAAGCCAGAAAACCAGAACAATAAAACCCAGCATCTGTTTAGAACTCATCATCTGGGAAAATGCAGGCATGGACTCAGAGGTGAGCAGATGAAAACCTCTTAAAGGCAAGCTAAGCCAGTGAGGTATAAAATTCAAGATGCTTCATTATCAGCCCTGTGCCCAGACTAACTCTTCTAGACATCTTGCCACAGTTTCTATTTTCTTCAGTATTTATAGCCAGTGGATCACATTTGTCTTCTAGTTAATACAGGCAATAAAGAATCATGTTATACACAGCAGTCAAAACCAGGCAGCAGAGTGTCAGGTGGGTTTTACAGTGGCTAACCTTACACAACTGTTTCAGGAGAGGAAATGAGGACTGACTCATTTGAGCCAGAAGTGTGCCCAGGTGGCCAAGAGAGCCAGTGGCATCCTGGCCTGCATCAGGAATGGTGTGGCCAGCAGGAGCAGGGAGGTCATTCTGCCCCTGTACTCTGCACTGGTTAGACCACACCTTGAGTACTGTGTTCAGTTCTGGGCCCCCCAGTTCAGGAGGGACATTGAGATGCTTGAGTGTGTCCAGAGAAGGGCGACGAGGCTGGGGAGAGGCCTTGAGCACAGCCCTACGAGGAGAGGCTGAGGGAGCTGGGATTGGTTAGCCTGGAGAAGAGGAGGCTCAGGGGAGACCTTATTGCTGTCTACAACTACCTGAGGGGAGGTTGTGGCCAGGAGGAGGTTGCTCTCTTCTCTCAGGTGGCCAGCACCAGAACAAGAGGACACAGCCTCAGGCTGCGCCAGGGGAGATTTAGGCTGGAGGTGAGGAGAAAGTTCTTCCCTGAGAGAGTCATTGGACACTGGAATGGGCTGCCCGGGGAGGTGGTGGAGTCGCCGTCCCTGGAGCTGTTCAAGGCAAGGTTGGATGTGGCACTTGGTGCCATGGTCTGGCCTTGAGCTCTGTGGTAAAGGGTTGGACTTGATGATCTATGAGGTCTCTTCCAACCCTGATGATACTGTGATACTGTGTGACTCATCTGGCTGAAACAGAAGGGGGCAAGTGGGTGACAGTGGCTTACACTCCCGGCTTTACGTGAGAAAATGAAAGGTTGACAGGCAGCCTTGTGCAAGACTTCTTTCTACTGTCTATGATGGCACAAGCTCATCTGTAGAGCTAAAATCTGTGCTTGCCTCACTGCCTCAGTGCTCACCCTAGCTACCTCATGTGACTTGAGCACAGCATGCAGGAACTGGTACCAGGCCAGTGAGGCAGCAAACACTCGCTTCCACGGGGCACAGTGGCATGATTTGGTACTAACTGTATCACTGCGTTAGCTATCGACGTTAGCTTCCAGTCGCAGAAGGGGAAGGCTTGAGCTCAGCATTCCTCATTTCAGCTACATTGCCATTCAAACTAGATCACTCATTCCTCAAAACAGAAATAAGTAAATCTCATGTCTTAAAGTGCATATAAAGGCAGATGAGATCATCAAGGAAAACAATAATATAGAAACAAGACTAATAGGGTGATAATTGGCTAATAATTAGGTTAGTCAATTTGATTAGATAAAATGATGCATAGGCCTTATTCTAATCTATGAAATGAAATGAAGCAGGGAAGAGTACTTTGGGCAGATATGCTACAGTAAGAGAGAAAAATAGCATAGTTTTTGAGAGGATTACTTTTTTAATTAGTCTATTTTCCAGAAGAAGAGGAAAAGAACTAATTTTATCACAGTAAGAAGAGGCTTCTTCCCCCTCACTTCATTGTCATGAAGGCAGCCTCAAATTCAGCAGTCTGAAGAGTGGCCCAAATAGAATCATAGAATCATAGAATCAACCAGGTTGGAAGAGACCTCCAAGATCATCCAGTCCAACCTAGCACCCTGCCCTAACCAATCAACCAGACCATGGCACCAAGTGCCTCATCCAGGCTTTTCTTGAAGACCCCCAGGGACGGTGCCTCCACCACCTCCCTGGGCAGCCCATTCCAATGCCAATCACTCTCTCTGTGAAGAACTTCTTCCTAACATCCAGCCTATACCTACCCTGGCACAACTTGAGACTGTGTCCCCTTGTTCTATTGCTGGTTGCCTGGGAGAAGAGGCCACCCCCCACCTGGCTACAATGCCCCTTCAGGTAGTTGTAGACAGTAATAACATCACCCCTGAGCCTCCTCTTCTCCAGGCTAAACAGGCCCAGCTCCCTCATCTCTGTTGGATGAGGCTACTGGGGTCACAACAAGAAAGACCTGGGGCTTATTAAACAATATGCATTAAAAACTAAGCTATGGCAGCGTGGTAGAAGCCTTGCACAGAACAGACGTAACGAGTGTACGAGGCAGAGTGACTGCGTCTGACGGTGCAAGGCTTCCAGCAGTGCAGGCTGCAGTAACTGCACGCCCTGCTGCAGGACAGGGGCAGTCAGGTATCCTCACTTCACAGGCACTCAGGGTAAGCATTTCCAGCCTCTGATTTAGATTATTCCTAAAAGGTCCATCACATCAAGACCATTTTTTTCAACTGCTCAACAAGAAACAAGCTAATTGCTGTAACACTTACCAAAGGAGGAGGTGGTGGCTGGACTGTATAGGGAGGTGGTGGTGTGTCTGTTATTTCTGGATCATCATGTTCACTTTCACTGTAGCATTCTGAGGCAGACATGGAAAATAAGCAAAACCAAAGCATTAGACCAATACTCATTTTTTCTTTGCAGTGCTATGGTAACCAAAGGTCACCAAATAGGTCTGAGTATCACACTGTAACAAGTCACCATCTCCTACAATGAAAATTAACCAACTGGTAGTAATGGCACATTACTTCACGGCAACATTTTTCCTTTCAGTGAAAAACAAAAGTGTTAATTTCCTTTGGCAGAACACACTGGATGGCACTGCTCTAGCTAGCTTCACAAATAGCTTCTGGGGGGCACTTTTTTCCTTCCTTTACAAGAAAGGCTGCATCATTTCTTGTCTGTACTAGAGAGACCTCTTGTGAGTGGCAACTCCTGTCCCTTAATCTCTGCAATGAGTAAATTTTCCTCAAGCTAACAACAGGCAATGGCATTTGGGATGCAATTTTGGAGGAAAAGATTGCTCACATGGTGTTTGGGGAACCATAGAGCAGCCTCATGAGAAACTTTTGTCACTACATGGTAACTCAAACAGGCCTGCCATGCAGCACAGCGGTACAGTGGGGCCCCTTCCCTGGGGTTATTCAGAGTGAGGCTTGATGGTGCCCTGGGCAACCTCTCCTAGTTGAGGATGTCCCTGCTGACTGCAGGGCAGGGACTTGAACTAGAAGATGTTTGAAGATTCCTTCCAGCTTGGACTATTCTATGAGTCTATGAGCAGAGCTAGTTCTAAATCTAAACACAGAGCTCTAGGACTGCACATCTCTTTATTGTTTTAATGGAGCCTGCATATCACTTCACACATGACAAAGAACCAGTCACATTCTTGCTTCTTTCAGCTACCTGGCCAGCAGGTGAAAGCATTTTCTTAGATGCATTTTAAAAGTGGATTAAATTAAGTGATAATCATTGACAAAGGGAGACATATCAAAGGAAAGGTAGTTGCCATTTCCTATTCCCAGGGCCTGGCTGCAGCCACCGACCATGATCGCTTTCCTCTGCTAAAGCTTCCAGGACCTGTCAGCCATTCACATCCAACGTTTGTAGGAGCAAGTGCTTGCATCCTGCCCTTGCACCATGGGTGAAGGGTGTTTGCACTCAACCCCAACTGACTGAGCTGGGGCTATGAAAGTCTGCAAAGACAGCTGGACCTTAGCAAGTACAACATAAGTGAGTGTGTAGTGTCACAAGAGCAGAGGCTGCCACTGTGGTCTCCAGAGGAGTCTCCCTCTCCCTCCACTGGTCCCCAGCAGTAGCTTGTACCATTCATAAGCAGCTGGGTATCACCAGTGGAAGCAATACTTCAGCTCTCTTCCCGAGTGGGGCAAGGTCGTTTGTGTTCTGGGAGTACTTTGTAAGAGCCAGACTTGATGGCTTGATAATCACCTTGGAATATCTTTTAACTAAATCAATACTCTCTTTGTGTATG
This sequence comes from Pogoniulus pusillus, assembly GCF_015220805.1. Taxonomy (NCBI): domain Eukaryota; kingdom Metazoa; phylum Chordata; class Aves; order Piciformes; family Lybiidae; genus Pogoniulus; species Pogoniulus pusillus. Next base: position 2,426,449 of record NC_087294.1, read on the forward strand.
TCATTTGGGGGAGATTTAGTAACCAGAGTGTGAAGGGTGCAAAGTTTTGAGATAGAAGAATTTTGTACATGTGAGAGAGAGGTTTCTAATATGTTAACCTGAAAAGTGAAACCTGAAAAGTTTCATTTTCTTTTCTCCCTATGTTGTTTGCAGCATTATAGGCTTTTAAATAACAAGGCTGATACCGTCTGCTGGCACAGCTCAGTGTAAAGGACTAAGGCTGGCTGCAGTAAGGCTTATATCAAATTCTAAGGCTCATTCAATGACTTCTTGAAGAACTCTTGGTAAAGAGTTTATTGTTTCTGCAGCTTTCCTTTTAGGCACATAGAAAAACTGAAAAAGAACCAACAGCTGTTTCTGACACTCTAAATAGGCAAATAGGGTTGGAGGGGTGTTAAAACACATAGAAACTGCATGCATATACAAGTAGCAAATGCCAAGACCCTCCTGAACAGTTATGGCATGTGAGGCAAAGGAGAGAACTGGGTCAGGAGGAACAGAAGTGACTGTGGGTAATGGTAGCATTTTTTTACATGTAGGTCATAGAATCATAGAATCAACCAGGTTGGAAGAGACCTCCAAGATCGTCCAGTCCAACCTAGCACCCAGACCTATCCAGTCAACCAGACCATGGCACCAAATGCCTCATCCAATCTTTTCTTCAACACCTCCAGGGATGGCGACTCCAACACCTCTCTGGGCAGCCCATTCCAATGCCAGTCACTCTCTCTGGCAACAACTCCCTCCTAACATCCAGCCTAGACCTCCCCTGGCACAGCTTGAGACTGTGTCCCCTTGTTCTATTGGTGGTTGCCTGGGAGAAGAGACCAAACCCACCTGGCTACAGTCTCCCTTCAGGTAGTTGTAGACAGCAATGAGGTCACCCCTGAGCTTCCTCTTCTCCAGGCTGCACACCCCCAGCTCCCTCAGCCTCTCCTCATAGGGTTTCTGTTCCAGGCCCCTCACCAGCTTTGTCACCCTTCTCTGAACACATTCTAGCACCTCAACATCTCTCTTGAACTGGGGGGACCAGAACTGGACACAATACTCAAGGTCTGCCCAGGCATATCACTGGGGTGGTAAATCCATGCTCATGGCAGTACTGGAGCACATGCCAAAAACACCACACATGGAATGAAGAGAGTTGCTTGACATTAAAGCCAAAGTGCTTGTTCTGAAGGAGAAATGGGCCAGCAGCTTCAACTGAAGAATTATTCTTGGCTATTTTTGTATTTATTGCAGGGTGGTTGGATTAGGTAAGATAACCTGCTGCAAAGGTTGTTAGTTGGATTATTTTGTAGCTTTCTGTCATTTTTCTTAACTAAAATGAGTTCTGCTTTCTCATTCTGAGTTGTTTGATAATTTTCAGTTGAACCACAGCAACCAATGCCACCTTTTCTGAGACTTCATAAAAATTATTTGCTGCCATGTATAGGATTTTGATCATCCAGATCTTCCAGCAACCTCCACCAACATGAGCAACATGTTTGGATACTTCCTCCCTGATTATGATTAGCATGCATTTCTTGATGACTAGCCCTTTATCCTAATTATGTCTGGAGAAATTAAAAGTGAGGCTCAACAGGGCTCTGGGCAACCTGCTCTAGTTGAGGATACCCCTGCTTACTGCAGAGAGGGTTGGACAAGATGACATTTCCAACCCAGAACATTCTATGGTTCTGTTTCAGACTGATAGAAAATTGGTTTCAGAGGAATTTGGTGGTAGGGGAATTAACAGTTTTTCTAACAAGAAATTAAAAAGGAACTATGAAATGGAAGGAAGAGGGAGGGAAGGGGGGAGGGAAGGGGGGAGGGAAGGGAAAAGGGAAGGGAAGAGGGAAGGGAAGAGGGAAGGGAAGAGGGAAGGGGGAGGGAAGGGAAAAGGGAAGGGAAGAGGGATGGGAAGAGGGAAGGGAAGAGGGAAGGGGGAGGGAAGGGGGAGGGAAGGGGGAAAGAAGAGGGAAGAAAATCAATTATGAGACCTGCTGAAATTGATGGCATCTGCTTACCAGCCCCTAATCTGCTTGTTAGCGTAGAGTACAAATGGAACCAAAGCATGGATGGAGCCTGATCAGATGAATCAATAGTGGCATTACATACCCAAAACCTTGATATAAACCAGAACACCTAAATGTTTATACTGCTATAAATACCAATTTCTTCTTCATCATGTGTCCTGGTAGGGCATAAATCCTGCCAGACCAGTTTAACCCTTGCTCTCCTCCTGTTGCGGGTTCTGGAGTTGAGTGGATGAGCAAACAGTGGAGGGTTTGGCCCCAGCAAAGCCCTGAGGGCTGGGAGCTCAGCACCACCAAGTCAGGTGTCTTGTGCTGCCCCTCAACATGCCTGCGTGGTCACACAAGGCAGGAAGCTTTGAGTTCTGTGGCCAAAACAATGATGTTAGTGCCTATTGGCCAGTTTCATTTTCCAAATGCTGTATTTAATGGGGGGTGACTTAGAAGCTCTGCTTTCCTGCCCCCACTCTCCACCGTGAGGAGGACCCTGGTCGTGGCCCATTTAACTGGGAAGCACAGCGGCAATGTGTTTGCAGCTTGCGCCGGCAGGTTAGCAGCAACCCAGTTCTCCTCTCCTTCCCTGTGCCTGGAATAGTTTGTATTGTTACCCTAGGGATCAACGTGCCATGAATACATATCCTATAGCTAATGCTAGGACTCCATAGGCATAGTTAGAATTTTTCCTGTTTTCTCATTCCAATTTTCCAAGTTCTGATTGTTTAAACTGTTTAACTCCATGTTTATAAATACCCTTTGTGCAACTACTTCCTATTGACTGAAAATCCAAACAATCTCAGGGAATTTTCCTGAAATTTTGAATTTTAATAATAAAAAATAATATTAATACTGAAATATTAATTATTCATAACCTGCTATTAATTTCTACAACATAATGCCAACTCCTTTACAATCTGAGCAGTTCTATAAAAGACAGTGGGTACCAGTACCCTAAAAAATAGAGTCAAAAGCCCAGAGGAAAGCACATATTGTGTTCAGTTCTGGGCCCCCCAGTTTAGGAGGGACATTGAGATGCTTGAGCGTGTCCAGAGAGGGGCGACGAGGCTGGTGAGAGGCCTTGAGCACAGCCCTACGAGGAGAGGCTGAGGGAGCTGGGATTGGTTAGCCTGGAGAAGAGGAGGCTCAGGGGAGACCTTATTGCTGTCTACAACTACCTGAGGGGAGGTTGTGGCCAGGAGGAGGTTGCTCTCTTCTCTCAGGTGGCCAGCACCAGAACAAGAGGACACAGCCTCAGGCTGCACCAGGGGAAATTTAGGCTGGAGGTGAGGAGAAAGTTCTTCACTGAGAGAGTCATTGGACACTGGAATGGGCTGCCCGGGGAGGTGGTGGAGTCGCCGTCCCTGGAGCTGTTCAAGGCAGGATTGGACGTGGCACTTGGTGCCATGGTCTGGCCTTGAGCCCTGTGGTAACAGGTTGGACTTGATGATCTATGAGGTCTGCTTCCAACCTTGGTGGTACTGTGATATTGTGATATTCCCCAAGTCAGAGACCACCCCCAGTTTGCTAACATACATACTATCCACAGCACTTGTTTTAAACCATCTCACTTAGATCCCCACCAGCAGCCTTTTCAAGTGCTCTGACAAGTGACTTGCTTCGTCCTTTACCCAGATTTGTGATTCAAGTGCAGGTATCCTTCCACCAAGAAAAAAAACCCTGTAAGGTCAGTGTGCAATTTAAACAATAAATAAATTGCTAATGAACTTTAAAATGTACTCATTCCACAATGGATTCTTGGGGTTGGCTGCAAAGGAAATTGTAGGCTTTAGTACACTCACTACTAACTCCTCCAACATAGCTGCTGTTGGAAGACCCAGGGATGGACGAGACACCAGGGGCAGGTTTACATTGCGTGAGATTTTTCTAAGCTAGTGTGTTCAAAGGCTGTAGCTTGACTGCTGTAATACACCATACCAGCTCAAACTCCACAGGAACACAGCTGTTTCTCTTCACACTTGGTAGGCTTAGCATGCCAGCAAACCTGTCAGAAAGTAGGTACACTTCTCTCACAAGGTCACCAAGTGTTCCTCGGTACCACTGTTTCTCACATTTGTTTTCTTTCTCTGAGATTATCTGGGCCATTTCTGTTTGATTTCTTAGAGCTCGGTCAGTAGACAGACCCAGGTTGGTAATTTAAAAGAAATAAAACAGCTGATGAAAATTTGGTCAAGGAAACTCTATGAAGATCCTGATGAAGTCATGTATTGAAGCCACCATTAGGAGCATACCTTCCTCACTCTTTCCGTTGGATGCTTGAGGGTCTACAGCCATCCCCAGCTTACTTAGCCATCTGTGTTGGAAACAGGAAATACATAGTTAGGGATACTTGCATACTGTTCAGGTAGTTTTGCCCCTTTAAAATGTCTTCTACATCACCACATCTATTTTCATTAACCTGAAGACTAAATGTCAAAATGTCTTTCTATTTCTTAGGTCACCTTCTAGAAAGTCACCAGTTTCCTGAATACCAACGTTCCTGTGGTGAGCAGAACTAGGTGCCTGGGACATCTTTCCCTGAGCCTGCAAAGAAACTGTTGATGATCAATAACTTGTGTTTGTGGAAGCTAAACGAAAAATACATCTGCTCTAAGACAATGTTAGTGGCTTAGTCCTTCTGTTGAGTTGCCATATTTAGCTGAGAGAAAACAGAGGAGCCATAGAAGATGATACCAGTTGCCCTGGCCAAAGCTATTACAACAGTCTAAGAGTCTATCTGACTGATTAGTTGCTTTATTCAAGTCTCTATGCACTTTTGGTTTCAGTAAGTCTCACTCTCTGTTTTGCTCTAAGCTGTTAACAGGGATTTTTTTTTCCCTCTTCCTAGGTGGCTAGAGAAAAAGAGACTGAGCAGGAAAACTTCACTCACTAGAACTACTTGAAAGGACATTGTGTGCTGGGTGTCAGACTCTTATAATAAGTGGTAGGACAAAACAAAATGGCCACAAGTTGCACTAAAGGAGCTATAGATTGGATGTTGGAGGCAACTTCTTCACTAAAAGGGTTATCAAGCATTTGAATAACCTCCCCAGGGAGGTGGTTGAATCCCCAATCTCTGGGAGTGTTTAAAAGACAGACATGTGACACTAAAAGGCATGGTCAACACCAGACTCAGTGGAGTTAGATAATGTCTGGACTCAATGATCTTAGAGGTCTTTTCCAACTGAAATGATTCTATGAAACAACTCCTAGATGTATTTTCATGTGCATTGTGCTTGGTTCTAGGTCTTTCAGATCTATCCAGATTTTAAGAAACAAAAAGGTAATAAAACTCAAGCCTTTCAGATTAAAACTCAAGGCCTCAATAGAGAATATGCAAAGTGTAAGAATTAAGATTCAAAACTCTGAAAGACATGTTGTGTCTGATCTTGATTCTAGGGGCCTGAACGTGTCCAGAGAAGGGCAAGAAGGCTGGTGAGGGGGCTGGAGCACAGCCCTATGAAGAGTGGCTGAGGGAGTTGGGGTTGTTCAGCCTCGAGAAGAGGAGGCTCAGGGGAGACCTCATTGCTGTCTATGACTACCTGGAAGGAGGTTGTAGCCAGGTGAGGATTGGTCTATTCTCCCAGGCACCCAGTGACAGAACAAGAGGACACAGTCTCAAACTGCACCAGGGCAGGTTTAGGCTGGACATTAAGAAGAAATTCTTCACAGAGAGAGTGATTTGCTATTGGAATGGGCTGCCTGGCAAGGTGGTGGAGTCACCATCCCTGGAGGTGTTTAAAAGAAGTCTGGATGTGGCACTCAGTTCCATTGTTTAGTTAATTAGAAGGGTTAGGTGATAGGTTGGACTCAATGATCCTAGAGGTCTTTTCCAACCTGGTTACCTCTGTGATTCTGTGAACAGGAACAACTCAAGTAAAACCATTGTCAAAGTAACTAGACTTTTAGACTGCATTATGAACACTAGAGCCACACAACAGGCCAGGAAAACAAAGTGTTGTTTCCACCAGAGTAGATTATTGACTTTCTTCTCACTGTTATGATTAACAGGATGATTTTTTTATTAAAAAAGAAAAAAAAAAGAAAAAAAATCTTGCCAAAAGAAAATATTTGCTAGAAGCTCCAGGACCTCATTAATGACTAGGTCAGATGCATTACCAGTAACCATGTGCAACTGGCCAGGCAAAAGTACAAATCTACTCTTTACACCTCTACTTTTCCTGTGTGCATGACAATAGCAAATCCATGCTCAATCAGTGAAGCAAATGACTGTGTTAATAAAGTCAGTATTCACTCATTGATATACCTGCATGAAGAGTTACAAAAGGTCGTGATCCACTGAGCATTTATGCACATCAGTAACTCGACACACGTGAATGCCCCAAGGAGCTCAGTGGAACTGCTGACATGCATATGTATTTGCAGGACTAGAGCCAAGAGGACAGATGTCTTTTAGTCTGCTTTGGCATATGCGGGAGTGTGCGTGTACTTGATGCATTGAATGTGTGCGGTTTGTACTTTGCCAAGGAAAACTTCATCAATTACAGCCACGAGAAATCAGTATTAGTGCAATATAGTGCAAGCTGCTCTAATGATAGGCTACCTAGCTTTAAGCCAAAATAAAATTTACTTGAGAAGTGGAGTTGAAAGGGAATCTTGCTGGGGCATAAGAGCTAGTACACCTGCGTAGATTTCGCTCATTCACTCACGTGAGACTAAATGTTTCGAAAGTGTCATTGAAACACTGAAAAATTCCATCTGGGCTCCAAGCTGGCTGTTAGAGCACACTGATGTCCTCCATTACCTCTGATTTTCCTTTTCCTTCTTGTATCATTTCTTCTTTTCCCTCTCAACCACCGTTATTCTCTCTACAGAAATATTCCTGTGCAAAGTTCCTTCATTCTCAGTTGCCCTCAGCCCATCTGCCTCAAGAACTCACTCCACTCAGGACCTCCAGTAGAAAATGCAATGATGAAGAAATGGATGGATATTTCCCTACCAGTATATTCTATGCTCCTCCAAAGTGCAAAGGACAGTATGTTCTTTCCATCTATACTTACTTGCATGCATCTCTAGAGCAAATATATTAATAGATATCTATATGCATACAGTATTGTAGTATCATACATTTCTGTTGCCCTTTCATAATCACAGAATAGAATCATAGAATCAAACAGGCTGGAAGAGACCTCCAAGATCATCCAGTCCTACCTAGCACCCAGCCCTATCCAGTCAACTAGACCATAGCACTAAGTGCCTCATCCACTCTTTTATTGAACACCTCCAGGGACTCCACCACCTCCCTGGGCAGCCCATTCCAATGCCAATCACTCTCTCTGGCAACAACTTCCTCCTAACATCCAGCCTAGACTTCCTCCAGCACAACTTGAGACTGTGTCCCCTTGTTCTATTGCTGATTGTCTGGCAGAAGAGACCAACCCCCATCTGGCTACAACGTCCTTTCAGGTAGTTGTAGACACCAATGAGGACACCCCTGAGCCTCCTCTTCTCCAGGCTGCACACCCCCAGCTCCCTCAGCCTCTCCTCATAGGGTTTGTGTTCCAGGCCTTTCACCAGCTTTGTTGCCCTTCTCTGGACACATTCCAGCACCTCAAGATCTCAGAAGGTCACACAGACTCTCTCAACCTCTGTCTATCTCTATTACAATAAATATATATGAAGTCTTCTGTTTATAGAAGGAAAGAAGAGTCAATGTCCGAAGAATCTTACAAGGAGCATCAACAGAGCCTTGACTAAAATCCTGACCCATCACAGGACTTCTTTTCCCCTTTAAATTCTACTGCTTTGTACCCAGGATCTGGTCGTTCAATGCAATGGCTTTGTGAACAGGCTGCAAGCTGAAGTAAGCAACCAAACAAAAACCCCAAACAAGCACAAGACAAAGAAATTATGTATCTAGATCAGCCAAATCGGGTTGGTAGCAAATAGTATTTATTTCTGATAGCTCAGTGGTTTCTAAAACAGCAGTGTTCATAGCCATTTCCACTTCTTGTGTTCAAAGCTGCATGAGTGAATTGCTGTTCCCACAGACGTTTGCAGAGAGATAATTTCTGATCTGTCACGAGGATCACCTAACTGCAGCACGGCCTGGCACTGATGCAAAGTTACTTACATTCCAAGAACAGCCCTTTGTATCCCCCTTTAAGCCTCTTTACTACCTGACATGTCACATCTGTGATAGAATTCTATTAAGCTTTTCTCTCTCTTTCCTTCCTTCCCTCACTTCTCCCAGGGCATTGAAATTGCTATCAAATCTTTGCACCTCCCAAATGAGAAGGGATTTATGCCAGTAGGTGTGGGGAAGATTAGTCCCAAAATCGAGTTAATGAGGCTATTCTGATTTCAGTTGTCACTAGTGAAGACACTGCAGTATTCCTTCTGTACAATGACCAAAAAACAAAACAACCTCAGTAATCCCCCAAATGACTTTGTCAACAACCAGCTGACAGTGAAGGAACTTTGAAAGGGTTGTCTCAAGCATGAGGCAGGATGAGATGTGGCCAGTTGCCCCTACTTACGTGTTCATTTCCAGGACGTTTTCTGCCGCAAAGTAAAATGTCTTGATCTGTGGGTGGCTGATTTTAATAGCACTTTAAGAAAAGAAAATTAGGAGAGAGATGAAGAAAACTACTTTATATAAGGAAAGAAAAAAAGATAGTTGAATGAATTAAAAATATTTATTCCCTCCACTATTAATGCAGATGAGTTCATCCCTGTAGCTCTTCTATTAAAAACTGGAGTCTATTTTTAACACATTTCCTGGGCCACACATTATTCAGAGAATTCTAAACTACAGGAGCTGAAAATGAAGGCATGAAGAATAAAGCAAAGACCTTCATTATGCCATTACATAATTCAGTTGTGTATCCACATCTTGAGTACTGTGTACAGCTTTGCTTCCCTCAGCTCAAAAAAAGGCGAGGGAAATAGAATTCAACAAAATGCAAGTGGCATACCAGTGGATAGAGACTGACTCTTCACTGCTTTCCTAAGGCACGTTTTAGAAGGCACCAAAGAAGCAACTAGGTGGCAGGTTCAAAACAAATAAAATGGAGGTGGCTCCTTCTCCCACCCACCAGTTACTCTGTGAGTCTCAGCCCCAAATTATGTTTGTTAAATGTCCACCAGTAAAACTTCTCAGCGTTTTTTCCTTTCCTAAAAGACAGTCTCTGACAGTGAGCCTCATGGCTTTCCTCTTTTCTGCCTTGTTGGCCAACTCCATCCCCTAGTGTACTCTGACCTGGCAGCCCCAGTCACTCCTCTCAGTTCTTCTAATTTACTCCATTCCAGACAAATGATGAGCAGGTGTTTTCCTCCCAGCCACTGACAGCCAACATCTGCAAAAGGGCAACATTTTCTAGTGGCCCTGCACTGTGTGACTCAGCCTTTCCTTTGAGAAAATGAAATGGAGCTCCCTGTGTTCAAAATAGTTGCTCTTTCTTTTGAGCAGTCAAGCCACAGTTAGTCTAAAGAACATCTACAGCTTACAACATCATGAAACTCAAACAGAAGAAGAAGAACTTGCTCTTGAAAGACACAATAAAAACCATGCTGAACCTTACAACTTTGAACATCAGCAACACCCCTCCAGACCTTTGACATGTACTCAGAAGCAGCTGGAAGTCAGTGCAGCATACTGAATTTGGAGGGAATATTTTGAAACGTTAGCATATTGCTAAGCAAAGTTTTTGTTTCCTGCACAGAGGCATCAAAGCACAGCTGAAGCTCAGCTGCACCACAGCAGCCTAAAGAATCATCGCGACTTGGAATGAGGCAGCATTACTTGCACCACTATTGACCTCTCCACCTAAAAGAAGGTATCTAAGACTGGGTGCAACTTCCTCAGTCTGGGAGCAAAGGAAAAGGCACACTGATCTACCTTTTTATTTGTAGTTTTAGCAGAGTACATCTGCCAGAGACTTGTCAATAGCGTTTCTGCGATATGACTTTCTCTCTGTAGCTCAATTAATATCTCATTATTTATACAACACAGAAGAGCTCCCCACAGCTTCACTGTCAGGCACTAATGAGATTCAGTTCTTTGTAATGTTGTAAAAATCATGCAAAACCGAGGAAAGAGATGAACTTACTGCTTTTTTTTGCATTCAGTTGCTCGGTCTACGCTGAAGTCTGGGAGCCTGATGAATCCTTCTGCTTTTTCAGCCTGCAATTAAACAAACAAAAAATCAATATTTGAAATCATCTCATCAGCCAGTTGACAAACTACCAGACTCCAATGCTCAAAGACAAGTGTATGCTCATCACCATGGGGACAGGATAACACCCAATGTTTCAGCTGATATTTTGGACCAAGAAATTTTCCTATACCAGTTGCTACTTCTTCAAGTACTGGACGCTAGAAAGCCATGGCTCCTGCCTGTACAAGTGGCTGTGGTACACAATTTGTTCTACAATCCCAGATATCAAAGCATCTGAAAGAGGAAGGATCTTCAGCTCCTACAACAGTGCTGAGACAGATTCCTCCTCTTTTTCATCTCAAAGCATTTGTATCAGTGCACCTTTACCTAATATTCAGGATTAAATCACAAGCATAACCCAGAGTCCAAAATTGTCAGGGGTTTGGATCAAATCAGAACTAAAACCAGGAAGGAGGTGGAGGTACCCAATCACTTTGCAGCCATCAGTGACACCACTATTTCTTTCAATAAAGAAGCAACTTAGTGCATGGAGCAAGCAAAAGGAATCCTGAGAACCTCAGCTCTAAAAACAGAAGCCCCTCGAAAGAAACAGATGATGTAAGAGAGGATGAGTAAGGCCACCCATCACTCCTCTGACAAATTTTCAGGCATAGTTCAGGAGCTAGCAAAAGCCAGGCAGATTTTAAAATCATGTTATTTAGGTATAGTCACCCCACTCCAGACAGGAGAGAGTTTACTGAGCGCCTCTGTTACAGGTCAGCTTGACTCTGCATCAGAGAATAGCTCCAGCAAAACAGAAGTTACCAATTAGCCTCAAATCCCTGTTCTAGCTGCCTGTAGCTGAAACATCTTCCTTTACTACATCTATCTACATCAACCTGACCAGCTGCAACAAGACTGGGGCTTCTCCTAAGAGCAGCAATAATATAGGCAAAAGTCTGCAGCACACAATGTCAGGGGAAAACTGTGCTCTCATAATGCCAAAAGCATTCATTTCTGAGGCACTCTTTTGCTGCTCTCAGCCTTTGTCCTTGGACACATTCTAACTCTGAAAATGCACACCGAGTTAAAACACACAAAGCATGCACAACAATTACTAGGAGGATAAAAGAAGGTAACTGACAGCATCTCAAGTCTCATTATGTATGAATATGAACAGACTATAAAAAGATGTTCACCGAGACAAGTCTCTGAGATTCACGCTTGGAACCATGAATCTCTGAGCACAGAAATATGGATACAGAATGGATATTTCAGTGGGTGGCTTCCCTGCATGGATGCATAACTGTTCTTTGGTGTACAATAAATCAAGCCTTAGCCATCATTTCTGCAGTTTATGCATATTAAACATTCACATGGGAGGCTTATGTCTTGCATTTTCACTAACAAATGGTTTTGCCTGCTCCAGGACAAAACAAAATCAAAACAAACAAACAGAAGCTGGACAAACAAAAACCTAAACAAAACCAACCAACCAAAAACAACAATGGGCAAAAAACCCAAACCAGAATAGCTCAGCAGTGTTGCAGGGGGAGGAAAAAAAGTTTATTAGCAGCTGGACTAAAAAAAAAAAAAAAAAAAACAACTCTGATTTTGCAATGTGGCTTCATTTGTATCATTGGATGTTAGGATTTGGAAGGGACACAAAGAGATCATCGAGTCCAACCCCCCTGCCAGAGCAGGACAATCCTATCTAACACAGAGCACAGAGGAACACATCCAGACAGGCTTCACTTGAAAGGCTCCAGAGAAGGAGACTCCACAACCTCCCTGGGGAGCCTGTGCCAGTGTTCTGGGACCCTTCCAGTAAAGAAGTTCCCTCTTGTGTTGAGGCAGAACCTATTTTGCTGCAACTTACACCCATTGCTCTTTGTCATGTCCCAGGGAGCAGCGAGCAGAGCCTGTCCCCCCCTCCTGGCAGCCTTCAGATACTTATAAACATTTATCAAATCCCCTCTAAGTCTTCTCCAGACCAAGCAGCCCCAGGTCCCTCAGCCTCACCCCATCGGCCATGCCCTCCAGTCCCCTCATCATCCTCGTAGCCCTCTGCTGGACCCTCTCCAGCAGATCCCTGTCCGTCTTCAACTGGGGAGCCCAAAACTGAACACAGTATTCGAGATGAGATCAAGAAGTGCTTATTTGCTGTTGTGCATTTTTCACTCTCTGTGATGATATTTGTATCTGTCAAACTTGTTTAAAGCTTGGTTTGAGAGGCTTTTCTCCATTTTTCACTCAAAAAGCAATTCAAACATGGTTGTGACACATAATTTATGCATCCAGTTTATGAAACATTAATGCATGAATCAGATGAACGAGGCTAGTGTTCATTTTAGCTTGTCTCAAAACATTGTCTAAGTGTTGTGGCTTTAGGAGGTTTCAATATTTAACGTGAATGCAATGATAAACTGCAAATATCTGCTTATTATGGAAGAACCTCAGTCCATAATTTTGGGTATTCCTCGTGACTTCACCACAGTGTTTCAGTGCTGCCCCCAGAAGATCTCATGGATGTTGAAGGAACAGTTCAGTCCTCAAGCCCTTTTTTAACGTGTGTGGGTTTTTTTGAGGTTTTTGCTGGGGCGTTTGTTTGGTTTTTGCCTCTGCCCAGTACATCTCTAGAACCGTGGATAACTTGTTCAAGATACTGGACCAAAGCCCTCAGTGCAATCGGCTGACATAAATGCCTTTTTATCACCCATGTAAGCAGCTACTGAAACACAATGGTGAAAGGTTTCTGTTTTAAAAGACTGCAATTATACAGCTTCTGGCAAAGCTGACGGAGTGAAGACCAATTTAAATACAGTAAATGGGGGGGTGGGAACAACAAAGATAAGTAGTGACAGTAGATCACAGCCTGCAACCCTTTGGTTATATATTTATTTTCAGCTTAATCCCCATGACAACCATCCTTAACATCTCCTATAAAGCTGTATTTCAGCTCTATTTGGAAAAGCAGCTAAACTACTCTACAGGCCACTAAGACAGGGGCATTTAGTCCTCTCTGCCTTTCCAGCCAACGCTAGCCAACACAACAAGTAACAAGCACAGAGAGCCAGGAGTCTGGGATTACAAGTGATAATCCTCCCCCTCCACCTGTCTTCCTATGCAGGAGTACCAATTCTCTCCAGGGCTTCAGTGTGAGAACTGAAGCAGCTAAAGAGGAAAGCAGGATCTCATGTTATCCTCTGTAAACACTCATCTTCAAGGCAAGAGCCTGCAGAAAACAGTACCCAAAAGAGGGAACCAAACGCTAATGAAAAGCAGGAGTTCAAGCAGTCTGGTGTTCCTGAATGCACCCAGAAAGTCCAACTGCTTGTATTGATTCCCTGACATATTTTGTGTTTCCACTGCAAAACCAGTCCTGTGTTTCTTGCTAGTCCAAAGAACTTCCCCTTTCCAGGCAGGGACTGCATCCATGCCACAAAGAAAAGTTTACCTGAGTTTGTCTCGTGTGTTATCCATGTTGTATAGAAATAGCAGTCATAGCTGGGAGGAGATTGCAGAGTAGACCACCCAAGCATGCTGAGATCGCTGGGGCTTTCCTGACTTCCCCACTTCTAGTACCCCAGCTAATCAGTCAGAAGCTAACTTGGATTTGCCATTGTGCTCTGGTTTGCCTTGACTCTCACAGTGCCTGATCTGCTCTGGCTGACCCTTCTTAGAATTTTATGTTCTTCTCTTTTGAGGCTGTGGCTTTCACAACACACTTTATATGACATTGGAGCAACTACCATATGTAAATGTCACAGGGGTCCTGTGTTGCTTGCCAATCTGCCTTATGTGAAAGGCTCAGACCAGACAAATTAGAGTCACAGAAACATCCAGAGATTCGGAGGTACCTGAGGACAAACTTCACCAAGAGCAAAAGGTCAGCTGAGGTTACCTACCTAAGCACAGGACAATGCACATCTCTGTGCAAATTCCACCCACTCTCTATTTTCTCCATCTCCATTAGAAAATTAAGGTGAGGGCCAGCACCCTGTTGCTATGCTACAGTTGTCGCTGTCTGGTAAATTACAGTTTCCACACAGCCACAAATGAAACATGCTCATTTGTCACAAGAACGAAACTGATCAGACAAAGCAGCCAGCATGCCTCTGCTCCTTTGATTTCAGCAGCACTCCTCCACCACCACCGTTTGCTTCAGCCTCAATAAGAGGACCTGCCGTGGGAAGCTTCAAACACATGAGAAGCTGGACTCCTCTTTCGACACAACTATGAAGGTAAGATTTTCATCTTGGATGCCCTGTTGGGACCAAGCATTAAGTCCATTGAAGCTAGTGCAAGTGCAGACAGTATTAAAGTCAGGTCAGACAGGAAAAAGAAGTACTGAGTAAGCAAGTGAATATGTCACTGCTGGTTTCATTTCATCAATCTAGAAGTAAAAATGTCTGTGAAAACACAATGAGTCTAATTCATTTCAAATATGACTCTGATCATGGCCCTGATCTCAGCAATTTGAATAAAATTATCTTAACCAAGGACATCTCCTTTCCATCCCATACCCAGTAGTCAACTGCCAGTCTGCAAACGTTGCCTGAATCTTCAGTTATGCAGAGGCAGCACTTAAAGTTGTCCAAAGAAACCTCTGGGTTTTAACGTGGAATAGGGTGTAAGAGTCAGCATAAGATGAAAGCAAAGAGGTGCTAGTAGATAGTGTGCATACAAGAACTGTGATAGATGAGAAGTCAGGGCTGCCATAAGCCTGCAGCATTTTGAAGCCATATTAAATACATTGAAATGAGGCTGTCACCCTTCTTCAGCCTTGTTCATTTGGGCACAGTCAGTGACAGCCAGAAAGCAGCAAGAGGCTCAAATGATAAGTTCCATGAAATGATGAGCGCTGTCTTGGAGTACTGTGGTCAGCACGACCATGGTTTCTTTGGATCCCAAGAGGACTTTGCATCTCTCCACCACCACCTTTCTCTTACAGGAAGGAAAACTTTGCCTGGTCTTCTCTTGCATTATTTCCTCACAGCTCAATTGCTCCCCCGAATTCCTTTCTGACACTTCCCGTGTCAGCTCACCTTTCTTAGGACTGCTTGACCAGAAGTACAGCTGCAAACAGTGATTTAGAACAGGCAATGCCAGTAAGGTTTGGCAGGGTATTGATATTGCTGTTGAGTGTATCTGCCAGGCCATCTCTTTCAAGCAGAGATACTGTAAACATTGGAAAAACAAGCCCTTTTATCTATTTATTTCTACTTTTTCTATTTCCTTTCTCTTCCTCTCACTCTCATGTTTGACTTGGTCACAAAAGGAAGCTAAATCAGACTACAATACCACAAAAAGAAAACACCAAACCAGAGCCCCTGACAAGCAGAGTCATTTTCACATTTGACCCCAAAAAAACCCAGCTAATATCATCTTTAAATGCCAGTCAAGGCCTGTTTAAACAAGCCCAATGTCGTGTTCACAACATGAGTAAAGTTTTGGTTAGGGGGTTGGGATCTTTCAATAATTAATACTATTTTATTTGACCTTGAAGCAGTAAGAAACATTTTCAGTGAGGGTAGCTGTAATAGAACAAAGTGGAAGCAATTCAGATTGCATTTAAATTATCAGAATGTTCTAAGAATTAATAAGGGTTTCTTTAAGTTTTCACTTTTTCTGGGCCTGATTTTACATACTGATTTTCAAAGCACCCATTTGCATTTAGGAAACCTGATGCCCATCCACAACTTTACGCTGAAGCTGCTGGATTTCAGCCTCTGTCGTTGCTTGCATTCCCTAAACCCTCTGTGCACTGCAGGTCTGACCTCTGTCACTTCATCACTTGAACATCAGAGGAACTTTTTTTAGAAGCAAGAGTGCAAGACAGCAAAGTTAAGGGAATAATTATGACACTCTTTCTGCCCAAGCAAGCTGAACCAGTTGTTCCTTATAACTCACTGCCTCTTTGCACTTAGCCATAATCTTTCATCAAAAGACTTAGTTTGGAATTTTCTCTATGCCTCCTACACTTTGTCAGTTTCTATTTCCTATTTATTCAGTCGATTCATGGCCTGATGTTCTTCTTTCTCTCAGGTTACTTCCTACTCATACTCTAAGTGGAAAAGGCTACTTGGGATGGCTGTGCTCGAAGAGAAACACTATTTATACTGATTGTCATAAGGAAAGCTCATCCTCTGAACAGAAATCTGGACCTTGAATTCAAAACACTGTATTATCATGCAAATTTGGCTGCTAGCATCAACTCATTCGAGCAGGGACTTAAAAATTAGTAAATATGAAAACCTTTAATTACAATGCTCTGGATGAGACATCAGCAAATCAAGAGTTTAAAAAGGAAAAAAAAATCACCAGCTGACAGTGCTCATACCATAGCTCTACCACTGCAAAGTCAGGGGAAAGAAAGACAGACAGATAGAAAGGAAATAAAAGATAAGCAGATAAACAAACAGCAAATAAACGGATTAAGCTCACTGAGGGAAGGGGTGGAGAGAGAAGCCAGAGGGAGACTTCTGAAAATTAAACGAATTTGAAGTGAAGAAATGTTCATGTTTTGGATCTTGATAGGGAGTGTCTGAAAAATACTCAACCCAGGAAAAGCTTTCCCAAATTGAAATGTCAGCAGTGCCTGCAAAGGGCAGCTCTTTAAAGGGCAGAACAGACAGCAAGTTAGCATTTCACAAATAGTCACTGAGCGAGAAAACACAGAGTCTTCTGCATGTTTCCCCTTCACAGAGACACTTCCCAGATCACAAGAAATGTCAGTGCTGAGAAACAAACCCAGCCACTTGTACATCTCCAGAGTACATTGGAATCGTGACCTTAGCTCTCTTTCTCTCAGCCCCAGCAGATGCACTTTGTCTGGCACCCAGAGCTGGATGGACATTGTACTCACCAGCTGACTGCTGTACCAATACAGAGATGACTCCTTGAGCACACACCAGAACTTTTTCCATTTGTTGCCAATGAAAGCTCCCTTCTCCTTCTTTTTATACAGCCATCCTTGGCAATCGGCTTGCCCCAGCTCTTTGCACGATATCCTCCGTCGGCTCATTATAAAGAACCCTGTGCCATCAAAAATAACAGTGTTCTGCTTGTTTAAAAGTACATTACCAGAACAGATATTGCTGCCAGTTAAAGATATCAACCTATTTAGGAATCTCAGCAAGTCATCCAAGCATAGCTTGGGAATTTACTTAGAAGTCATTCAGTTCTGTAATGGCCGTGGCAGCCACAGACGTTCATTTAAAGTGCATTCTGATGTGCAGAAACAAACCAGCAAGCTATAGATAATGCAGATGCTAATTAATGCCAAGATAACCATACATAAGTTTTTGTAAATTAAAGAGATATCCTTTGATCTTAAGACAAGCATGCATATATTTCCTTTCACACAGCTGCACTGGAAAGAATGCATCTATTTAAGTCAGCTAGAGAAAACTATGAAGCCAAGTACACGAAAATCGCTAGTGTGTGTGCGTGTGTGTGCAGGCAGCTGATTCTGCCTCACTGATTTCCAGCTTTGAGTCAATTAACATACCACAAAGATTCAGTCCAAAGGAACAGCCCGTTGTCATTTTCCTCAGAATCAGTGGAGTTATAAAGCAGCCTTCCACCAGCTGAGGAGCAGTATAAAAATCTCACCCTCACAAGAATAAGACATGCTAAGAAATTAACAAAAGAGGAACCCAGAAGAGAAGAGAGAAAAAAACAATCTCTCATTACCTTGACTTTTCTTTTTTGCCTTCTGACGCAAGGGAACCTGTATGAAATGCAGGAAGGAAAGAAAGGAGGAAATTTCAGATTGTGTTGCAACATTTGTGTAGAAAGGGGAGGGGGAAGCTAGAGAAGGACGTGGTGGTGATGCTGGTGGTATATGCAGGATGGAAACACATAACCCACTCACTGCTGAAGGGATGTTAGCAGCTGAAGCATAAAACGTGTTAATTAAAATTGATGTCTATCTAGTTGAGCAAGAGCAAACGTAACTCTGTTATACATGTGCCTATCTACTAGAGCTTCCTGTTTCACACCCACAGGCAGCTTCTGCTTTGCTACACTTGCCCAAATTGTATCCTGAGTTTGGAAGTTAAAAAATAAAAGTTAGAACTCAAATATTTCAGTACTTCATTGCAGCCCATAAGGGGGATTCACAAACATAGGGAGATTAAAAACATACGTCAAGTGTCTGACTGTTCTTGATCTCATTCTAAGAAATCCTGAGGAAAAAAAAAAGGATTCTCCACTTCTATTCAATTTTTACTTACTGCAGAGTGTATATTTCTGCCTATGTTAAGAATTTTGTGGTATTTCTTAAAATACAAAATAAAATTCACACTTATCTGGCAAATTATCCAAACATAAATATGCCAGATTTTTTGCCATGCCATATATGAGTTTTAATCACTGCAAAAATAACAGAGCTTAATTGTATTTCCTCATTTACACATAAACTCCTCGAAAATAAAACTAAAGCAGATGAGTACAGCCAAAAAAAAAAGGTCATTAGCAATGTAAGGTCTGGGTTTTGGAGCATGTTCTCCTCAGACAAGCTGTTTCGCTCTGTGGTTGTGGACAAAGCAGTTGAAAACATTGACACAACTTTGCATCTCTAGCATGGGAACAAAAGCATTCACCTCCTATTTTAAGGAAGGTTTTGAAGGCTCCGTATGATAAAGTGGAATATGATTGAATACCCTTGGCCTCAATGTTGCTATGCAAAGCTGGTAGCTATCTGATCCACTGCAGCGCTACGCTATGCACATTCCTAATGCAGCCCCTCTCCCCTTCCCTGGCCATCCGACTTTTCAGGAAATAAACAGTTCACATTGCTCTTGAAGGGTTTGATGGCTGTCCTCACAGGTGAATTAAAGTGGAGTAAAGCTCCACCATCTGCAAACAGCAACAGAAGAGATGACTGCCACCAGTAATTACAAGAGCTAGAACTTTCTCTAACTAGTGATCTTTGCAGCATGCTCTCAGAGTGCAGAACTGCATACTGCAGCTGTGTACCCATTTGAGATGACCTGAACGACACACTTGTGGGAGGCTTTATCAGGACTTAATTTCAGACCCCTGCTTAATCATCACCTATTCTTTCTTTCTTTTTCTTCCTCCACTTAAAAAAAAACAAACCCAACAAATTCTAGCACTGCCTCCCTCTCCCTCTCAGACTATTCTCCATGACAACAGACAAAGGAAAGCAAGGAGAAAAAAAATATCAGTGTGATTGGAGACTCTACTTTTTCCCCATCCTACATGGACTGCCCTTCGTGTCTTATTCCAATGAAAGTAGTGCTCTAGTTAGGACACATGATGCTAACACATGGACTTAGCGAATCAGTGGGTCACATAATCATAATAAATACATTCTTTTAGAGGTGCCCAAAAGCATGTTAAGAGAAATAAATATGAATCAACTCTCCTCGAGCAAAAAATGTGCAGTGGGGAAGTACCACATCTTTGCCATAATCCTACAGTGGATTAATTTAACCAAAAGTTATGCAAGAAGAGCAGTGCTAAGACAGAATGTGACTCCCTTTAAACAATTGAGGAAGAAATAGATCTTTACATGAAACTTATTGATTATCTAAAGCAAAATAGTATGGTCTATGGTGCACCTGTTAAGAAACAGCTAATATCTATATTACGGAAATAATTTGTTATGGATGGCTTTATATACAGACTGTGTACAGGGTTAACCCTCCAGGGGGAGTGACCTTGAACTAGGTGGTCTTGACCCCTCCCCAGGGGTGGGTCTGAACACTACCAGGTGATGGTTAGTCCACTGCCCCTTCCTGTCTAAAGATCCATAAAAGCAGGGGGACTGCCTGTTCTTCTCCCTCTCTCTGCGCTCCCTGCCTCTGTGCTTGCCAGCATCACCATCCTGCTCCTGATTCTCTTTTTTTTTACCACATAGCCATCACCCACAAGGCAGACAAACCCATTACCATCAAAATCGGGTTGTATTTACACATTTTGTATCTTGTTTTCCCTTCCCTATACCTTTGTAACTTCCCTACCTCAGATACCTTTTCAATTTACTGTTAAACTTGTCTTTTTAACTTCCAAATGGAGTGAGATTCATTTATTTGGCTGTGCTTACCTTTCCTCTCTCTACATCTAATTCCTTTCTTTTGGGAAAGAAGAGAGAAGAGGGAAGGGCACTCTATAAAATTGTTATTTGGTTCTATCACATTTATTTGAGTCTCTGCAAATTTAAATTAGAACCCAGACACTGAGGAAAAATCTGATGACCAAGTTAGAGCGTGGCACAGCAAAAAGAACTTACAAATGTGTATTTATTACTCAACAGCAGTGATAATATCCCCCTGCAAGGTGACATGAATGATGATTCCCCATCTCTTCATATTTTGGGGGAAATTAATGGTGGAAGGATTTCCCTGGATAAATTCAGGGAGAAATCTGTAATAAAATCATTGCTGAGCAAGACTGTGAATTAAGATATATTTCTGGTTTTCTTTGCCAGTATTCCTGAAAGCTAAGATAATTTTTCATTAAATTAATCCTAAACCTGGAATTCAGCATCTTTCAAATGTTTTTAACACTTTTTGGAGCATGACATCATCTTTAAAAAAAGAAGTCTATTCTGCTCTGCACCAGAGCCATCTTTAATGCCAGCATGCACCAATGAAATCTGGTGTTATCCACAAAAGTGTCTTCCCAAATTGTGTTGATTTATGAATAAACAAAAGCAATCTCTTCCTCCACAGCATGAGTGTTTGGATCCAGATACATGTTTTATGGCTCTGTGATCTTTGCACCCTCCCCTCGGGTGCTTACATGCATTAGTAAGCTGCCCTGAGCTTACTCTCCATGCTAAGTAGTGCCAGCTCATTCAATCTTTTCTAATATTTAGGTGCTGGAGTCCCCTACTCATTTTTGTGGGCTGTCATTAACCCCTCTCCAGGATGCCTGTCTTGCGCTGAGGAGCCCAGAACCGAGCACAGTGCTCCAGGTGCACCTTCACCACCAGCACTGGATGAAGGGGACAGGACCTCCCTTCACCTGGCAGCAATACTTTGCGTAATGCAGCCAAGAACATTCTTTGCCTTCTTTGCAACAAGAATATGTTGCTGGCTTATATTCAGTTTGATGAGGCACTTAGTGCCATGGTCTAGTTGATTGGTTAGGGCTGGGTGCTAGGTTGGACTAGATGATCTTGGAGGTCTCTTCCAACCTGGTTGATTCTATGATTCTATGATTCTATGTCCCAGGTATCAGTCAGTATCACAAAATCACAGCATTCCAGGGGTTGGAAAGGACCTCTGGAGATCATCATGTTCAATTTCTCCTCCAGGACAGGTTCACATGAAGAAGGTCACACAGGAATATGTGGAATGGGGGGGTAGAGTTCAAAGGACTAGACAAGCTTTGGCCAGCCATCCGAGACAGCCTGGATGCCAGTCCCTGTCAGACAGAAAGCCTCTCTTGATGGTTCACTTCAGGCCTACATATGGCTGTCCCCCTCACCTATTGTGATGACTTATAATTTCTTCTTGGCAGCCTTGCATGGTTTACAGTTAGGTAAACCAGGTCCATTATTAGTAGGTACACCTGGTTTCTTTTTGGTTTTGAGGACCATCTTGCATCTGCAAGTTCTTAGATGGAGCAGGAGCCTTCCACTTGGTACTGGAAGTCACAAATTCCATCCTTCCCTTTCTTCAGACGTTTTGCTTACTTTGATAGTGGGAGTACTCACTGCCTGCTTCCCCACCGCACGTAGAGACTGAGACACTTCAACTTATTGTATCTCAGATACAATCTGAGATACTTCACTGTCTTCCTTTCATCTTCTTCATTGGTGTGCGACCTGTTTACTTCCTTGTGTAGCTAACTCCACTTGCAGCAGCTCATACAAGACAGCAACTCTCAGCCTGGCGCTTGGAGAACTACATCAATCATCTGAAGTCTGTGCAAAACCCTCTACCTTAGTAGGGACAGCTGGTCCCACATCTAGGGTAAACTGCCCTGTTCCCACCCTGCCTGGGTGGGCTACAGCAGCACAATTTCATCTGAGGCACCTTTACTCCTTCATGCTCTGCTTCACAAATTGCGGAGTCTAGTGGCTGTGCTCTGGGCCTGAATCTTA
Source organism: Pogoniulus pusillus (assembly GCF_015220805.1). NCBI lineage: Eukaryota > Metazoa > Chordata > Aves > Piciformes > Lybiidae > Pogoniulus > Pogoniulus pusillus. The sequence continues at coordinate 2,448,663 of NC_087294.1, forward strand.
CAAAGACCCTTCCTGAGCACCAGTTAAAAGGTGCTTGATCCTCCCTAACCAGAGAGAGTCTTATCAAAGGCTCCAGTTACTCTGGGTCAAAGGGTAGCTGATCACACTCTTGAGAATCTACCTACTAGAGCTTCCTCAAGCCCATATCCTTGTGGCTCCCCTTATCTTGTCCATGTATGACAGCAAGGGTTTACAAATATGTATTATGGAGGCTATATGTTTCCAACTCCAAAAGGGTGAAATAGGTGTATAGGACTGTTTAGGGGGAAAGAAACAAACTGATCTACAAGTAAAAGCAGGAGCACTAGGCTAGTGCTGAAGACCAAACTATGTCTCTTGACATTTGACTCACAATGCGTGAGTCTAAGAAGGCACCAAAGGCAGTTATGATCAATATTTCTTCTTCTACAGAAGTTTGTTTTCCTTAAATTTCAAGGATGGCTAAGAAAATCCTCTGCTAAGCTCATGTGCCCTAAATTACTGCTTTCTCATCTGCTGAGGGGTAGGGTCTTGGAAGTGGCTTCAGGCCTATCCAATAGACCTCATATCACCCATAGAGCAGAACTGAGGCAACCTGCGAGAGCCTATGTGGCCCAGCCCATAAATGACATCTTGTCTAGATACTGATGTTGTCCACAATGTTCCATGATTGCCAGGACACACTGCCAACATATGACCTCTTCAGCTGACCAGTAACTCTGGCGTAGTTTCAATTATACTTACGAGACAGTTGTCATCATCTTCCATGAATGGTTTCCAAGCTAAGTGGGAAAGCTGCGAGAAGAAAAAGTTCTGTTTACTTCTGTTCTGTATCATATCTTCACAAGATGTGGTAACAGATTCAACCAGCCAACTTCACCCTCCTCACTCCATCCAGTCCCTCAAAAAAAAAGACTTTTTCCAAAAGTAATGCTCTGTTATCTGAACTGACTTTATTGGTTTGGAAATCAAGCAGTACTAAGCAACACTAACTCAAAACTATCCAAGGTTTTCTGTAAAATAGACAAAATAATCCTCCTGAATGTGACTGGGAGGTTGCTTTGGAGTTTGGGTAGTGGGGATAAAGAGATGGTGTTAGGAAATTATATAGGGTAAATAAGTAAAACTGGAATCAGGAGAACAACTGTTCTGTTGTTTGGAGGCTATTTTACTTTGAAATAAATCTGTAAGGCGTTGATACAATTTCAGCTGAGCTATCTCCAGTGTTGTCTGGGAATTCTGGAGCACAAATCCTATGAGGAGAGGTTGAGGGAGCTGGGCCTGTTTAGCCTGGAGAAGAGGAGGCTCAGGGGTGATCTTATTACTGTCTACAACTACCTGAAGGGGCATTGTAGCCAGGTGGGGGTTGGCCTCTTCTCCCAGGCAACCAGCAATAGAACAAGGGGACACAGTCTCAAGTTGTGCCAGGGTAGGTATAGGCTGGATATTAGGAAGAAGTTCTTCACAGAGAGAGTGGTTTCCCATTGGAATGGGCTGCCCAGGGAGGTGGTGGAGGCACCGTCCCTGGGGGTCTTCAAGAAAAGACTGGATGAGGCACTTAGTGCCATGGTCTAGTTGATTGGATAGGGCTGGGTGCTAGGTTGGACTGGATGATCTTGGAGGTCTCTTCCAACCTGGTTGATTCTATGATTCTATGATTCTACTTAGCTAATCTGCCCACTCTCACAAGCAGGGTGGTATCTCCTACTGGACTACCCATTCTATAATCAATTGCAGTTTTTCCCTCTGGTCAGTGAGATCTGCACAGTCCAACAGCAGACACCAAGGTTTGTTTTTCCTAAAGCTAGAGTTATTCACACAGGTGACAAATCAGATGATTCCAATTGGTACATACAATGAACAGTCAAATCCTTACATGGTCTTCCTTTGGCTGGGTGATGAAAGCATACACAGAGTAGTGTAGAAGATGAAAGAAACCATAGCAGCTTCTTAGTGCTAGTAATTCAAGATATGTGCCAATCCTCGTGCACAATATTTGTCTCAGTTTGAAAACAAAATCTTAACACAGAAAAATAAAACACAGAACAAATCTTAAAGCAGAAAATAAAAAATTGCTGGCTTCCAGCAATTCCAAACTGAAAATAGAAAGACAAACAAATACATATTTGTTCTGGCTCCTGACTCTTTGTGTTCAAAAATAGGAAGAAACACTTTCTGTAAGTGGCTGAAATTGAAGTGATATCATAATGGCAAATAATTTCAAGGATGTTTAGAAATCATAGCTAGTATAAACAGGCAGAGGAAACACCTTTAGTTGTATAAGCAAATTAACATTGAGACACAAATATCAGAGCAGAATGCAAGAGAATAGCAGAATTGTAGCAATTACTGTGACACATGGCCTTTTTCCTGCCATGTCTGCACTTCTCCTGAAGGCGAGGGTGGGATGTAATTATGCCTGCATCAGGAACAGTGCAGCCAGCAGGACAAGGGAGGTTATTCTTGCCCTGTACTCAACACTGGTCAGGACACACCTTGAGTCCTGTATCCAGTTCTGGGCTCCTCAATTCAAGAGAGATGTTGAGGTGCTGGAAGGTGTCCAGAGAAGGGCAACAAAGCTGGTGAGGGGCCTGGAACACAAACACTATGAGGAGAGGCTGAGGGAGCTGGGGGTGTGCAGCCTGCAGAAGAGGAGGCTCAGGGCAGAGCTCATTGCTGTCTACAACTACCTGAAGGGACATTGTAGTCAGGTGGAGGTTGTCCTCTTCTGCCAGGCAAGCAGCAACAGAACAAGGGGACACAGTCTCAAGTTGTGCTGGGGGAAGTACAGGCTGGATGTTAGGAGGAAGTTGTTGGCAGAGAGAGTGATTGGCATTGGAATGGGCTGCCCAGGGAGGTGGTGGAGTCACTGTCCCTGGGGGTGTTCAAGAAAAGACTGGATGGGACACTTAGTGCTATGGTCTAGTTGATTGGACAGGGCTGGGTGCTAGGTTGGCCTGGATGATGTTGGAGGTCTCTTCCAACCTGGTTGATTCTATGAGGATTCTATGCAAACTGCACAGACCTGTATCAGCCACAGTGGCAGGAGCAAGAGAAGTGTTAGGTACCTGGCAGAGAAACATTCCAGCCTGAATGCTGTGTGCCAACAGGGTCAAAATCAGCCTCAGCAGGACCTTGTCAGTGACTTGAACTCAGGCTTTCGTTTAGTGTTCAGACACTGTATGCTTTGAGCCCATCAAATTGTCAAAAGCAGCACTGACTTGTCTCGTTCTGGTTATGAGTATTTATTATTCCTCGAGTAAAGAGAGGTAAAAATAACACCACGAATTCACTGCAGAAACAACTCTTGAGCATATGGCCTGAGTTTATTTCTCCAAGGTAAACCAAATCTGAGTGACATCAGTTACAGCTAGTATTTTTAAGTCCACTCAAGCTCACTGAACTGTTGCAATTCTAACATTTCAGAATGGTAACATCTGTCTGGCTCTGCACTGCAGTAAAACAGCTGTTTTGTTCCATTTTCTTACTGTGCACTGTCTAAAAAACAGCCTACCCCTTCCAAACAAACAGGTGAATTAGGAGATGGAGATGGATAAATACAGCCAATCAAGTAGAACTAGTCCATACCCACCTTACTGGATGGTCCAGCATGAATCTGCAGGGGCTTTGCAGAGGCAGCTCGCCCCCAATACAGTCACATTGCAGACACTGTAGTTAGCATCCCTGACTGAGCTATGCCTCTCACATGCCAGCCCAGGATCATACCCAGGGCCTATGGCTTTGCTGACAGAAGGGCTTCCCAAGCCACAAAAGTTACACCTGGGCTTCAGAGCTTGGCAAGCCAGCAAGAGACTAGGAGACAACACTTGAAGTTATACAACCAGGAGACTATCTCAGTTCCTATCTGAAACAGCTGCAGTAGGAAAAGACTTGGCCCAGACCATCTAATTTCAAAGCACTAGGGTGGTCATAATACAGACTAGAGACATCCATGTCCTTATCCTGACTTCGGTGGACACTGAATTTGAAGTTGGGTCTCACCTCTAAAGGTCTGTCCTAAGCACCAAGACAAGGATGTCAGATTCTGGCTCTCTTTCTAAGCCTCTTCATTTGCAATCAGATAAAGTCTGTGAATGTCCTGCAGCCCTGGATGCCCCAAAGTCCTCTCCCTCTGTGGTTTGAATGGGAAAGGAAAGGCATGAGAAATCTGTTTCCCTCCCAACCACCCCCTTGCCCTGCAGGCTTGAAGCTGGGTGGGGAGCAAAGGGCCCTTCCAGCATGAGGGATGCCCGTGCAGATGCCCGTGTTGGAATCGGGCTGGGGATTGGCTGTGGTCTTTGTGCCTAGGAAGGGGCAAATTAACTCTTGGTCTAGGAAAACTATAAATATTGGAGTACTTCCCACCTTGGGGTTCCTGCCTTAGAGTTCTCCCCCGCCTGGATAGCTCCTGCAGAGAGAGCCCCCGGAGCTGCAAAGGGCAAGCTCCTGAGGGGCAGGACCGTTCCTGCTTTGGATGCTTCCCACCTTAAGCACCCTTTTGTGCAAGCGTAATAGGCCTAAGGAGCCTCGGATGTCTTTTGAAAGAGAGAGCTGACAAGCATCTACCTGGACTGCAGCAAAGCCTTTGACACTGTCTGCCACAAGCAGCTCCTGGCCAAGCTGGCAGCTCATGGTTTGGACAATGGTTTGGACAGATTCACTCTGTGCTGGGTCAAGAACTGGCTGGATGGCAGAGCCCAGACAGTGGTGGTGAATGGTGCCACATCCAGCTGGCAGCTGTCACCAGTGGTGTGCCCCAAGGATCAGTGCTGGGCCCAGTCCTGTTCAATATCTTTATTGATGATCTGGATGAGGGGATTGAGTCCAGCAGCAGTAAGTTTGCAGATGACACCAAGCTAGGAGCAGGTGTTGAGCTGTTGGAGGGTAGGAGAGCCCTGCAGAGGGGCCTATTGTGCTAGTTTGAAGCAAGCTGGAATGTTTTGGTAAAAGAACTAGATAACAGGCAGTGAAATGAAAACAATTGATGTCAACTTCTCTCACAGTCTCGCTGAGAGCTCTGGGAAGAAGTAGTAAACATTCTCCATTTTGGTTCCTCCCTCTTGCTTTTGCCTTAGACCGAGACACATCTCATTAACCCTGCTCCTACTAACCTTGCTCCCTAACCTCTTGGCTGCACCTCTCTTCTTCCTGAGAACTGGGGTAAGGTTGAGAGGGCCAGGGGAGGTGTTGGGGTGGTTTGAAAGCCCCTCCTGGGGACTCAGGTTTCTGGGAGGGGAGTTGTGCTTCTGTATTGTTTATCCTTTGTATATTTCTGTATATAATTGTATATAACTGTATAGATTGTAAATAGCTGCTTGTAAATTCTGCTAGCTGTAAATAAATTGCTTCATCTATATTCCCAGGGTCCGTCTGAGTTAGCTGGGGCAAATTCAAAAGTGTGGGGGGGCGGGGTAACCCCCAAACCATCACACCTGGCCAGGCTGGAGGGGTGGGCAGAGGCCAATGGGATGAGATTGAACAAGGCCAAGTGCAGGGTTCTGCACATTGGCCACAACAACCCAAGCAGCACTATAGGCTGGGGACTGAGTGGCTGGAGAGCAGCCAGGAGGAAAGGGACCCTGAGGGTACTGATAGATAGTAAGCTGAAGATGAGCCAGCAGTGTGCCCAGGTGGCCAAGAGAGCCAATGGCATCCTGGCCTGCATCAGGAACAGTGTGGCCAGTAGGACAAGGGAGGTTATTCTTCCCCTGTACTCAGCACTGGTCAGGCCACACCTTGAGCACTGTGTCCAGTTCTGGGCCCCTCAATTCAAGAGAGATGTTGAGGTGCTGGAAGGTGTCCAGAGAAGGGCGACAAAGCTGGTGAGGGGCCTGGAACATAAACCCTATGAGGAGAGGCTGAGGGAGCTGGGGGTGTGCAGCCTGGAGAAGAGGAGGCTCAGGGGGGACCTCATTGCTGTCTACAACTACCAGAAGGGACATTGTAGCCAGGTGGGGTTGGTCTCTTCTCCCAGGCAAGCAGCAACAGAACAAGGGGACACAGTCTCAAGTTGTGCTGGGAGAAGTACAGGCTGGATGTTAGGAGGAAGTTCTTCCCAGAGAGAGTGATTGGCATTGGAATGGGCTGCCCAGGGAGGTGGTGGAGGCACCGTACCTGGAGGTCTTCAAGAAAAGCCTGGATGAGGCACTTAGTGCCATGGTCTGGTTGACTGGATAGGGCTGGGTGCTAGGTTGGCCTGGATGATCTTGGAGGTCTCTTCCAACCTGGTTGATTCTATGATGCTATGATTGATTCATCTGCACCACCCTTTCTCTCTGACAGCCTGACTCACCTGTGAGTACTACAACTTTCTGCTCAGCCTGATTGATACTGGGAAAGCTGTGTTTGTAGCTTAGCCTTTTCCATTTCCTGACTTCTAAAATAGCCAAACTTATCTACAGCATCCTTGGTAAGATATTCTCAATGAAACTGAGTCTGCTAACCAAACCAAATCAATTGCTGTATATAGTTTTGGGGGTGGGGTTTCAGGAAAATAAAATAATTCTATTTTTGTATAGATTCCTGACTCATCCACATTAATTCCCTGCCTCCACAACAGTGACAGGGAAAGCCTCCAGTCTGGACAGCAAGAAACCCACATGGAAAACATGCACCAGTCTGCTGCAATGGATGCCCAATTCACTAAAGCTGCAAATGGAACAAGCCAAAGAGAGAAAATAAAACAAGGCACTGTGAAACCTCTCCCACTTCATAAATGGCTTTACAAAGGAGAAAACAAACTTGGACATAAGTAGCAATATTTATCTTGTGGAAGTCAAAATCCACAAGGCCTGATGCTCTCTTACATGTTACAAGCTACAGTGAGAGCATCGATCTGCAGTGATATGGGTATAGGCCTGCCAGACAGCACCTCCCAGGCATCTCTCAGATGACATCCAGAGTGGCCATCTGCCTTCCTGCTCCCAAGCAAAATATTTGAGCTATGCAACAGGACTCAAACTATTTGTGTTGCAGAAGCACCCAAAATGTGTGTAGCTCGCTTCCTGTTCTGACAACGCTGACACAGACTACTTAAAAAGCAAAACAAAAAGAAAACAAACAATCCTGTTTCACACAGCACCGACTCAGGGCTGCAAGACAGCCTGGAAAATAAGCTTTTTGTCTCTGTTCTTTTTACATCTGTGCTGGTGTGAGGCTAATGGGAATATTCTAATGAGAGAAATGAGATCATTGGTTGTAAAAAGAAAATAGTGATAAGGTCTGTAGCATTTGTTGGTTTGCTAAAAGGGATAAAAAGCCAAAATGTAAACAATTTGTCCCTCTTTTGCCTTTTTCATTCCTGAGCATTGGATCTATTTGCTACTCCTTTGGTCCACTCTAATATCTTCCACTACCAGATAACAATGAAAGCTTTATTAATTGTTTGTCCATCTAGGTTGGCTTCAAGTCCCTTCTGGGCTTCTTTTGTTTGTCTGGAAGGCAATTTGGATTTCTGTGTTATTTCTAATGCATATATAATTGTAAATACTTGTAAATATATTGTGTATATGGACTTGGACATTTTGCTTTGTTGTAAATATAGCTTTATCTTACTTCCAAGCTATCTGAGCTGGTCTGGTAAATTCACATAGTGTGTGTGGGAAGTTCCTAACCTACCACAACATCTCTCATGCTGGTTAACAGCTTTAACCTCTCTGCTGGCTTTCTGTTTATTTGGCTGTCTGCAGCAGTCTGCACTTCAATGGGCAATGAATTGACAGGCAATCTGAAACTGGTGAGAGTGCTGCAGAAATATCTCTAAAAAGATCAATGATTATTTCCTCACGTATCTCACTTACCAGGCATTAGGGAATACCATTGGCCCAGATAATAGCAGTGCTTCAAGCACTGTCCTGTGGCAAGGAGACAGCCTTACATAATAGTCCTATATGATCACATTACCTCTAACTGGAGTTCTTGCAACAGTGCAGGGTGAAAATAATCAAGGTGACTACAAGCTTATAATTGTCCTTTGGCTTACTAGAGATCAATTTAATATGACAGAACCTTACCATTAACTACTAATTAATCAGATTCAGTCAGTTACTTAACTGGCTAATTAGCTATCTAAATTGACCATCTTACTTGTACAGGCTGTTCCTTGATCTGCAGATTTTGTTATTTACTGGTTCACTAGGAGGGTTGGATATTAAACTGGTGTTTTGCCACAGGGCAGACAGACATCAAGGTGCTTTTAATGAAGGTTCATGGACCTTCCTACTCCAGTTAAGTGGGTCATAAGGATCTACCTCAGCCCTCATGACTTGATGTTTCCGGTTGCAGATGAAACTGCAGATTCACCTTTAGCATCAGGAACACCAAGCCCAGTGAAGCATAACCAGAATTGCCAGAGCACACCTTTGCTTTGGCCACAAGGGGCAATTTTAAGCTTGTTAACTAAAAATGATCCTTTGTCACATTATAATACCAGTGGTTATAACATTCTTTTCAAATACATTTGAAATCATTCAATCTCCTCACCTGTAAGCAATTCAAAAAGACAACTTCCATCCCTGGCAAAGTGACCACAAAGACATGGAACCAAGTGAATGGCTCCCATCTCAGAGACAGAGAAGTTAACATATCACCCAGCTCGGATCACATCCAGGTCCTGTCAGTTGAGCCAGGAAGCCTGAGAGCAGCAGGCTATTGATGTGGACAGCTCTGAGCAATCAGTTGCAGGACCCCCAACACTCACCACCTTTAGGAGAAGAGGGGCTGGAAAGAAAGAAGCTCAGCAGAAGAGAGGTACTCCTGCTGCCTTTGTGGCCTTACAGACCAAAGTGATAAATCAGAATGGCATGCTCAGCTGTGTGCCTGCCCCAGATGTGAGTCTGCATGCAGACTCCTTAGAATGTGCCGTTGTATCTGAAGACCAAGGAAGAGTTGGAAGAAGCATTAAGTACAATACTGCAATTACCACTGCCTCCTAGCCAACCTTTTTGCTGTGGCAGGCAATCAAAGCAGGCAAACTTCAGCTGGCCATGGAAATGGATGAAGAGCTAGAGAAGTTAAGGGCTAAAGAAAAACTCTGAGTCTAAAGAAGCATTTGCCTCATCTCCTGCTCTTTTCTAAAGACAGTTGTTTTTTTGCTAGCCCAGAAGATGAAAGAGGGGAGAAAGGAGGAAAAAAATACCCAAGCCAAAACCAAACAAAAAAACCCCCACCACCACCAAGGCCTGTACCCTCTTCTGAGACAACAGCTGGTGAAGTTTCTCCCGAAAACAGTCCCTAGAAAAAGATAAGGGAATGAAGCCAGGGAGCAGTTCTTTTTTTCAGATCAGCTATTCCACAGAGTTTTGATGAGACACTGCAAGGTCTGGCACCTAGAGAATGAACGAGGGAGCTGTTCCTCCCCAGTGCAGAGGCACAGAACTGCTGCAATAAACATGGATCGTCTCAGAGACAGGAACCTGAGGCAGCCTCAATGGGAAGCAGTTCTGACAGACATTTGCTGTCAGGGCATTGGAGGAGGTTTTATGCAGCCAGTGGAAGGTAAAAATTGAAAACATTAATCTTCAATAAGCTTATGCAAAACGTTCTGTGAATTTGGAGGATGAGGTTGAGAAGACAAAAAGTACTGTCACCAAAATGAAACCATTTCCAAAGATTAGACTAACTTCAGAAATTCTGACAGATAGAGAGGGGAGGCTGCCTGGCACATTCCAACTTCCACTTCTGCCCTCTGCCATTTCAAGAGCAAACTGACTGGGGGGACCTTTGCCTAGCAGGACACAATGGCATTTTCCTTTTGGAGGCTTATTACTATTTTCCTTTCTGTTGCCCATAAGGATGAAAACTTGCCCCAGAGGCAGGAGAGCCCTGGGTAGAGAATGACCCTTCTGTAGCCCAACAATATCATCAGGTTGCCCCAAAGGGCTGAGGCCCCACCCACACCTTGTCAGAGGCATCTTGTGGGCAGTGGTAATTTGATAGAAAACAGTGAAGCCAAGGGTAGAACAGAAGCTGACTCAGTTTTCCTATGTTTAAGATTGCTCTTTATATAGAGTACTGCAGATTGGATTTTCTACCACACCCCCCAAAAAGGAGCAATATTTCCTGATCTGCTACCCTGACAAAAGAGATAACAAAGACATTCAGTACAACTACCACAGCTGCAGTACGACAGGAGCACACTTTTGACTCCTGCCTTTGAGCACAAAAGGTCACCAAAATTGCTACTTTTTGAACTCTGGGAGGCTCAGATGCGAATCCTCTCCTCTTTTCTTCCACTCAGAAAACGTTCATTATAAAAACAGCAGGATACAAAACACCAGTGTTTGCATTTGCAGAGAAATGTCAAGGGAACAGGTGTTCAGAAGTAAAGCAAAACCGTTGTGCTGATAATCGTGATAAGATAATGATCCTGCCTGAACATGAGCCAGCAGTGTGCCCAGGTGGCCAAGAGAGCCAGTGGCATCCTGGCCTGCATCAGGAATGGTGTGGCCAGCAGGAGCAGGGAGGTCATTCTGCCCCTGTACTCTGCACTGGTTAGACCACACCTTGAGGACTGTGTCCAGTTCTGGGCCCCCCAGTTTAGGAGGGACATTGAGATGCTTGAGTGTGTCCAGAGAAGGGCGACGAGGCTGGGGAGAGGCCTTGAGCACAGCCTTATGAGGAGAGGCTGAGGGAGCTGGGATTGGTTAGCCTGGAGAAGAGGAGGCTCAGGGGAGACCTTATTGCTGTCTACAACTACCTGAGGGGTGGTTGTAGCCAGGGGGAGGTTGCTCTCTTCTCTCGGGTGGCCAGCACCAGAACGAGAGGACACAGCCTCAGGCTGTGCCAGAGGAAATTTAGGCTGGAGGTGAGGAGAAAGTTCTTCACTGAGAGAGTCATTGGACACTGGAATGGGCTGCCCGGGGAGGTGGTGGAGTCGCCGTCCCTGGAGCTGTTCAAGGCAGGATTGGACGTGGCACTTGGTGCCATGGTCTGGCCTTGAGCTCTGTGGTAAAGGGTTGGACTTGATGATCTGTGAGGTCTCTTCCAACCCTGATGATACTGTGATACTGTGTGATACTGTGAAATAGCTGGGGGACTTGCTACTTCTTCCACCAAAGATTTTCACTCTGTATTCACGAAGTTCACAAGAAACAGAAGTCTTGACAGATCTGTTTGATTCAGCATTAAAAGATCAGGAGCATTGAGGGGTTTCTTTTCCCTCTACTCTGCACAGTACACAAAGTGCATACACTATGCTCCGATGCTACCTCTGGTGTAGAGCAATCTCAGTGGGGCAAGATATGGTAAGCCTGCAGATTGCACCAGAGGAGCATGTAACTGTTCCTGCAAGACAATGTACTCTGGTCAGCCACGGAGATTTGCAGGTGGTCTTTTCCTCACAGGTGAAAAGCATTTCTCCAGGAAGAAGAGAACAAGGGAAACTAGTGTGTTCAACCCAGAGAAATTTATCTAGCAGCTGTTCTTCCATTTAGCATACAGGTTTCCCATCCTAGTACACAACATCGAGCTTCTCTGAGGTCTGTGACAAGACAGGCCAGCAAATTGGGCTGGCAACTGGAAGCCAAACAACACTGCCATGCCATCTGAGTTAGACTAGGAATGACCTGCTGAGGCAAAAGTCACCTCTAGCCCAAAAGGTGCTACTGAAACACTTCTTCCCTGGTAACCCAGTTTAATCATCAGTGGCTTCCCTGCCTCAAATTTATTTCAGCAGCAGATGTGGGTTGCTTTTATCACATGAATTCTCACTATCATCTATTCAAATTGCTACCAGCCATCTTTATTTTGACTCACTTTTGCCACAAGCAAAAGAAAAAAGTCTGCCTCACCATACAAAGAGAGCATAGTAAGAAATAGCTTCTAGAAGATAGCTGTGTGAGGGAGGTCTTTTCCTAGATGAGTAATACAAGCATCTTGTTGGCCTTGGAGGCTGAAATAAAACTTAGGAAAAAGCCCAATTACTGTTTGCTGAAGATTGTTGCACTACTTTTCTGCAGCCATTTGCACTGCTTTCCTGCAGCCATCAGCACTCCCAAGCATTCAGCTCTTTACACGCTGCAGTCATTGCCAGAACATCTGCATGCAGGAATAAGCCATTACATTGACTATTTCCTACTGCTGCAAACGCAGAGGTCTGGTTGCATTAAACACTTGCTTCTTGAGCCTTGTGGAAATGAACAATTTTCTTTACTCCTTTTCTGTGGGGTTGCTCCAGCTGTGGTGAAAAGGAAAAATGCACAACTGCATTCCTTTTGCAAGACAGAAGGCAATGATATGAAACTATTTGCACAAAGCTGAATTTGTTCTTGGGTTGGCTGTTGGCTTTTTCATAAGAACAATTATTCTGGTTTGCTCAGATGCTCTGGATTTTTTATGTCATAAGCTGTATTTCACCAAACTCTTTCACTTCAATTAACCAACTTGTGGCTCTCTGTTGTGGAGGGCCCATAGGCCCAAAATAGACTTATACATGTTCTGCCTTGCCTGGACATGTTTACCTATCTGCCATACCAGAGGTTAGGTGGGAAACCGACACAAAGGGACACAAAGGACATGACGCCAGGGTCCAGGTTGTGTAACGCAGTTGTGTAAGCCCATGCACCTAGCTTGTGGCCTACCAGGTGCAAGGCCTGTGCTCTTCCCATATCTGGGGGAGCCAGGCCTGTGGACCTTGCCTAATTTGGTATGTTTTGGCTGACTGCCAAAGCCGATCGGATGATATCATGGCCAAAGGACCATTAATCTCAGCCCACATCTGATAAATAGGAGAATCCAGCCAAACAAGATGCTCACTGCTCCCTGCTTGTTCGCTGCCTGCTGCTGCTACCTTTGTTTGTTTGCCACTGCTCTCGCTTTACGTGCCCCTGTGTGCTACCACACTTTGCATCGCAACCGGGCCTGGACACAGGCAACGACCCAGCAGACGATGGAACCTCGCGTTCCTGGCCAGCCTGCTGCTCCAGCCTGCCCTGCCAGCCTGGGAGCTGCCCAACCCCCTGCTACACAGCACCCCGATGGATTATTTCCAGCCTCTGAGCCCAGACCCTGCCTTTGCCCAGCCGGCTGCTGACTATCCAATGACCTCCTGAGAGCCTCAGAAGATCCCTCTCATGCCCGTGAACCATCCTCAGACAGCGTGCCCCAATTTGGACGAACTGGCTACCAGTCACATCACAGCAGCCACATATGTGAAGCCTCAGCCACACAGCTTTCACCATGCCTATATATCAATATAGATACACTCCTGTGTATGCTCTTGGAACGCAGATATTAAGACTTCCAACCAGTGAGTATCTGAACTCTCTTTATTCAAGTTGCTAAAAGAATTTGATTAACCTTAGCAGCAGCAATTTATGCTGTCGGATTCTCTAATTAGAAACATTTCCAAAGACCTCCTCCCAGTGGCATAATTTGATTGTACATTCTGCCAAAACAATTCTACCAAACACATCGCAGAATTTGTGTGGGTTAGTTGTAAATAAGTTTGGGGAAGTTTTGGCTGCATATATTAATAAATTATTTAATAACTTTTACATCAGCCTCATTGCATTTCACCCCAAACCCAGGTTCAAACATAATCTCCTCCTAAACACTCTCCTAACTCTAGGCAAAGTTAAGTCTGTTTCTATCTCTCTCCTTTTTCACCTGTGGAGAGGTTCTCTTTATTCTTTGTTTTTCTTCTAAGAAAGTCTCCAGCTGTTCATGTCCTCATGATTAAATGTGTATTCTAATACAGAGTACTTCTATTTTAAACTTGATTCTTTCATCAATATCTTTCAAGTTTTGCATAAGAAAAGCAAATAGACAAAATCACTTTTTAGATGGTGCAGGGATAAAAAAAAATATTGTTTTAGAGGGGGAAATTAATTATGTGAGATAATATTTTTTCTGAAATTAATATTGTTTATCAATGTTGCTATTCAGAGCTCTTGTCACCCCTGACCACTAGTTGTAATAATATTTTGGTTCTTACACAGTCATGGAAACATTCTATGGATAATATCTAGGTCTAGTAATAACCAGCAAAAATAGACATTAGTTGAACTGGAAGATTCCCGTGGTCAAATGCCACTTGTGGCCAATATGCTGCTTGCCCACTAGATGGACTCAAGGAGAGCTTTCTGCTTATGGCAGAGGGCAATGGAGAATTACAAAGCAGCGTTTAAGCATTTACTCATAAATTATTATCACCTGACTCACGGGGGGCTGGCTACAGTCCAGACAGTGCCCAAACTCTTTCAGGGGACTCTGTCTGGTCAGACATTGAGACTTAATTCTTCCTGGCTTCTGGGGAAAGAGGCAGACAATCTCTGACCTTGTCTCCTGGATCCTCTGGACTATCTGTATGTCCAGGACTTCTAACCAGGACTTTCAGGTGTAGAGGCAGGATGTCATGCGATGCAGTTTCAGCACAATGTCCCGCTGGTCACACAGGCCGATTGCATGCAGGCATCCAGGGGCTGCTCCTAGTAAGCTCACAACAGTGGAGTTTACTGACAAACAATAAGGCAGCGTGCAATAGCAGCAGGCAATGGCTGAGCTCAGCAGAGAGCACAGCAGAGAGCAGAGGAGCAAAGCACATTGTTTACCTGCGTATCTCCTTTTACCAATGTGAGCCGAGGTTAATTGCCCTTTGGACACAGAATAGCCAATCAGGATGGCAGTTAGCCAAACCTTACCATATTAGGCAAAGCCATAAGCTCACTTTTCCCTATTTTGGGAAAAGCACAGGCCTTGCACTAGGCAGGTGTGTGTGTACCTCGTTTACCACAGGACCATGGGCAGGCCAGACTCAGTGGCTACAGGTTCCACTACTGTGTCCTTTTCCCATGCTTGCCTCTCACAGTGCAGAAAAGCATGCCTAGGCAAGGCAGGGCATGTATAAGCCTATTTTGGGTCTATCAGGCCTACAACAACACATATTATCATTATTGGATACCTAATGGTAAGGTATAGCTCACAGTAATCACAGCCTCAATACTATTCAGAGAAATTATTTTGTTACCTCATTTTCCTCTCTCATGCCAAGTGCATTTTATTAAGAAAAAAAAATGGCAACAAAACCACCATGGCAGAACAAGCAGCAGGAAGTAAATGCTTGGAGAACAACAAGTTTGGTATTTGCAATTGCAGCAGAGCTATAATTTATACCAGTTAAAGAGTCTGAGGCTAACAGAAGGATTTAAAACACCCATAATTTACATCATCTCAGTCTAAGTCAAGTTTCTTGATGACATGACTTTCAACACACACTTCTGACACAGGAAGGAATGGCGCATTTGTCTTCCTAGCTGATCTCTCAGGCTCTACTCAAGTGCAATTCATGATGCATCCTGTTTCTGTCAACAGCTAGATAGCTTCTTGTGCCTCCTGGCCAGATATTATGAATTATGGAAAAGACTGGAAAACACCACCTCAGTGAGCGCAGAGAGCTCTGAGGGGAACATCTTAATGAAAAAAGTTCTGCTCAATACTGGTGAGTACTTTATGTTTACAGGAAAATTGTTGCTTGTCCATTTCATCCTCATTTTTTTTCAGTGATGAAAAAACATCCTGAAGAAAGTCTAAATGTGGACAAGTTAAGCAACACATTTAAATGACTCCAACATGCCGATACGACAATCCTAACTCACATCGGCCGATACGAGTTTTAGTACCCTAAGAAGTTAATATTATAACCATGACCAGAGAAGATCACTCATCTTCAAGCTATCATTACTTTCACTTTGTGCTTCTTTTCTGCAGACAATCTCAGAGAAAATGTTTTAGCTACAAGACATTTTCTCTCTGCAGAGATTTTAAATCAGGAAATATAACTTTGTTTGAAAATGCACAGCTTAGAAGAAAAACCTTGCTTTCCTGACATGAAAAACAAAAATAAGGTGATTGATTTTATCTAAAAAACACAAATTGGATAAGCAGTCTAGCAACTAAATTACTGTGGGGGGGGTTTCCACAATATTAATTCCTTTTTCTACATTGAGCTTTCTTTTTGCGGAAACTACAGCCCAAAGTAAGGTGACAAAAACAGTAACTGGAATCAAGCCACAATAGAATGTCTAAAGCTCATTATGACCTGCTTTTAAAATATTTGGGTTTAAAACTCTATTGCTGTCCTTAATTCTCAATTCTATAACTTATGTACTGTTGAGTAACCTAGAATGCAGGAGCAGGTGTTGATATGTTGGAAGGTAGGAGAGCCCTGCAGAGGGACCTGGCCAGGCTGGATGGGTGGGCAGAGGCCAATGGGATGAGATTGAACAAGGCCAAGTGCAGGGTTCTGCACTTTGGCCACAACAACCCCAAGCAGCTCTACAGGCTGGGGACTGAGTGGCTGAGAGCAGCCAGGAAGAAAGGGACCTGGGGGTACTGATAGATAGGAGGCTGAAGATGAGCCAGCAGTGTGCCCAGGTGGCCAAGAGAGCCAATGGTATCCTGGCCCAGATCAGGAACAGTGTGGCCAGTAGGACAAGGGAGGTTATTCTTCCCCTGTACTCAACACTGGTCAGGCCACACCTTGAGTGCTGTGTCCAGTTCTGGGCCCCTCAATTCAAGAGAGATGTTGAGGTGCTGGAAGGTGTCCAGAGAAGGGCAACAAAGCTGGTGAGGGGCCTGGAGCACAAATCGTATGAGGAGAGGTTGAGGGAGCTGGGCCTGTTTAGCCTGGAGAAGAGGAGGCTCAGGGGTGATCTTATTGCTGTCTACAACTACCTGAAGGGGCATTGTAGCCAGGTGAGGGGTGGCCTCTTCTCCCAGGCAACCAGCAATAGAACAAGGGGACACAGTCTCAAGTTGTGCCAGGGGAGTTCTAGGCTGGATGTTAGGAAGAAGTTCTTCACAGAGAGAGTGATTGGCATTGGAATGGGCTGCCCAGGGAGGTGGTGGAGGCACCGTCCCTGGGGGTCTTCAAGAAAAGCCTGGATGAGGCACTTAGTGCCATGGTCTGGTTGACTGGATAGGGCTGGGTGCTAGGTTGGACTGGATGATCTTGGAGGTCTCTTCCAACCTGGTTGATTCTATGATTCTATGATTCTATGAAATACAAGAAGGTTGACAGAAAAAAGCTCCACTTCTCATGAAGTGGACAGGCTTTGGCTGTCACTGTGTAACTTATTGCTATCAACAAGGAAGAAAAAAACACAAGCAACTCCAAACAAGAAAAAAAAAAATCAAACTACAGAGGACTCACTCTCAAATGTCTGTGCTGGTGGCGTGTTGCTGTTTGTTTGTTTTTAACATTTGCCACTCCAGAGTTTAAGCCTCAGTCGTTCATAGAAGAAGTTGTGCTTACCACAAATACCAGGACAAAAGGATGCTGAATTCTTTTGGTAGCCAGGACTGAAACTCCACAGGGCTTTGCAAATCAGGTCTGAAAGTTGAACAGCTGTTCAGACTGGATGTCAGTCAAGTTTTCAGCACATTTCATAATGTATTGTGTGTGTAACCTGTATGTGCCTACTACATCACAGAAGGGGACGTAGCAGCAGAGAAAAGAGACAAGCCTTAGCTGAGTACTCAGTGCCCTTGGCAATATAGGATGCAAATACAATATCATGTGACATAGTATAAAGCTTGCTTACTCCTGTAAGGTGATGTACTATATGGCACTTTAGAGCACAGTTTCAGTCTTCATATCAGCAGAAGGAAAAGCACTTTAAATGCTCTGGTTGTACATTTGGGTGCAAGCTACAGGACTCTAGAAAGATACAAGACAAAAATCTTACCTGAAAAGAACCACTCCAGTGCACTAAATTGCTAGTACATTATAATCATATCTCTGTTTCACAGTTCTACCCCATTTTTCCTCCTCTCCCAATTCCCTGGTTTGCTCTTAGAAGATGTTCAACAACAAATTTGGGAAGTGCTGCTTCCTACTTATTATAAACCTCTTCGTGCTGTTGCTTTCTGACAACATTTGACTATTTGACATCATTTCCACTCTCCTTGCACTTTGTGAAATCCACGTAAATTATTTAAAGACTGTATTAGGGAGCTACAGAAAGCTCAGAGGCATAAGCAAGTTACTGTGTGTCAGATGAGACATATTAACTACAAAAGAGATTTGAGCTTAACTGAATTGCCTAGAAGTTGCATTTGCTTAGATTAAAACAAAATATGTACAATTAATATGACTCGGTTGGTGTGGGATTTTGATGTTGCTTGTACCCAGAAGCTGTTCCTGGAAGAGTCTTATAGACTTGCATGTGCCAAAGAATAAAAGCTTGAGTTCTCCTGAGACTTTGCAAGAACAAAGATAACAAAGGAGCTAGGCAACATAACAAAGCAAGGAATTATATGGAATGATTCAAAGCATTATGACCCAAAGTAATGGTGAAGAAACTTTTGTGAAGTATTAACAATAGGGATTGTAATATGCTTATTTCCCTTACAATGGTCCACGTGTTGAGTACTGTAAGAACACGGAAGAAAAGAGAAGGTAACTGCTTAGGCACCTTTCATTTCAAAAGAGTATAGAACAGGAGAATGTAGGCAGGAATCAGACAGGGTCCAAAACAACAATGAGACAGCAGTTAACAGGATCATATGATTGGCCTCAGTACACTTGGAGACTGACATTGATGAGTTGTGTTAATGCTGTCAAAAAGAAATACCAACTCTGCATTACAGGAAATCTGCATTACATAGGAGGAGAGGCCATAATGCTCTTTGTGAATAAGATTACTCAGGCATAGGATGCTGAGGAAAAATGGATCAGAGGATACCATCTTTTAGTAGACCACAGACAGTATTTTGGCTGTATCAGGACCTTCCGAAACACACTTTGTAAGCATGTCTCAGAAAACAGGTGGAGAAGAATTGGCTGACGGAATTACAGAGAGTAAGCTTTTTTAAGAGGGGATAAAATCAAAGGTAAGTCCTAGGATAAAATGGTGGCAGAGAACAGAATGTTTTGTTAGTGGATTGTGTTGAACAGAAGAAAAACAAACACACTAGCTGAGAAAAGGAAGAAAGGCTAGAGATGGCCCTGCGGAAAAGCAAGGTAAAGAAGTCAAAGGAATACATGTTGTACCTGAGTGAGGAGAAGAACCAGTTTAAGAAGTAGTACATGAGGAAAGACCATATCATTATGTTGATTTTTCATCCCACTCCTTGGAAGCAAATCTGAGAGACCTGTTTGGAATGAGACAAGAAGATAGAGACAACTGAAAGTGTATGCACAAAGAAAGCGTTACTCAGCTAAGCCAGAGGCCAGCAATGGAGCTAAAGGAGGACAGACCCTGTTGTTACGGCAGGAGGCAGTTTATTCATGGGACTTAGGCCAGAGATGCTCTACAGTGAAAGCAAAAGAAGCAGACACTAGAGGGCAGCCAGCCTGCAATCTGATGATAGGAAGGAGAAGTGAACAATTAAAAAGTAGAGGAGGCTGCAGAAGGGAAGTATTTTTAGAGAGGTATGTCACTAAGTCATACACACACAGGCACTTCACTGAGCTGTGTCTTTAGCTGCATGTATTGTGGTTCTTAAAGACAAAAATGTGCTGCTGCTTCAGCTGAGAGGGAAACTGGGATGAAGAAAATTGTCATGGGTATAGTTTAACATGCAACATTGCCTCAGTGCCCGTATCTCTGTTCAGTGACTGCATGACCACACTAAACACAATTAGCAGTAAGTGGTGCATCAGGCACCATGAGGGTTTCTCACTGGCTGTATTGGTCCATAACTAGTACTAGGTGTGCTCCAGGTAGGCAAGTGATCATTTGAAGATAGTTTCAAGCACTACACAACAGAACTGTTCAGCATGGGAGACACAGACAGATATTTAGTTTACTGCTTCTACATCAGGATCCACATCAGCTGAGAACCAGCTAGGACTTCCACATGACAGGCTGATTAGCAGCAGGTTCCACATCCATACTATTTAATCAAGTGAGTGTACAATACCCTTACGTCATGGTAGGCCTGAATAGGCCAAAATAGGCTTATACATGTACTGGCTCAGCCAGACATGTTCTTCACTTTGGCCACAACAACCCCAAGCAGTGCTACAGGCTGGGGACAGAGTGGATGGAGAGCAGCCAAGCAGAGGGTGACCTGGGGGTACTGATGGACGGCAGCTGAACATGGGCCAGCAGTGTGCCCAGGTGGCCAAGAGAGCCAATGGCATCCCGGCCTGTATCAGGAATAGTGTGGCCAGCAGGACAAAGGAAGTCATTCTGTCCCTGTACTCGACACTGGTCAGGCCACACCTTGATTGCTGTGTCCAGTTCTGAGCCCCTTAGTTTAAGAAAGCTGTTGAGGTACTGAACATGTCCAGAGAAGGGCACCAAGGCTGGGGAGGGGGCTGGAGCACAGCCCTGTGAGGAGAGAATGAGGGAGCTGGGGGAGCCTGGAGAAAAGGACACTCAGGGCAAACATCATTGCTCTCTACAACTACCTGAAGGGAGGTTATAGCCAGGTGAGGTTGCCCTCTTGTCCCAGGCAACCAGTGACAGAACAAGAGGACACAGCCTCAAGCTGTGCCAGGGCAGGTTCAGACTGTATGTTAGGAAGAAGTTCTTCAAAGAAAGAGTGATTGGCATTGGAATGGGCTGCCTGGGGTGGTGGTGGAGTCGTTGTCCCTGGAGGTGTTTAAAAGGAGACTGGATGAGGCACTTAGTGCCATGGTTTGGTTGATTAGAAGGTGTTAGGAGATAGGTTGGACTCAATTTGGAAAGGTCTTTTCCAACCTGGTTAATTCTGTGATTCTGTTCTCCCTATTCTATGATTCTATGATTCTATTTCTGTTCTGGGGAGAAGTAACCACGGGAAAGAGGACAAAGAACCTGGAGCCACTGAGTTTAATGACTCTGGATTGCCCAGACTTGTTTCACTCCTGCTTACATTCTGTGGTAAACAAGGTACATACACTTGGCTTGTGCCTGCCTCATGATTCTGTGTCCAAAGGCCCATTAGTCTCGGGCTGTGTTGATAAAAAGAGATGAGCAGGTAACACAATGTGCTCTGCCATTGTATTCATGCTTGCCTGCTGCTGCCACTGCTCTCTGCTCCTGGCAGTGATTCTGCCTCACTGCCTTATTGCATCCTGGGTTGCCTGGAAACTGCCTGCTTCGAGTTTACCAGGAACAGGCATAATTGCTTTCACACAACAGGCCTGCATAGCCAGCATGACATCTGTGCCAAAATTACACATCACAAGAACATCCTGCCTACACCTGAAAGTCTCCTGCCAAGACGGGAAGTCCTAGAGATACACAGATCATCCAGAGGAGCCAGAACAAGGTCAGAGACCATCTGCCTCCTTTCCTCAGCATGCTGTGAAACCTGGGAAGAATTAGAAGCCTCAGCAGCTCACAAGACATTGACAGAACCCTCTGCAAGGGTATGGGCACTGTTTGAAGCTGTAGTTAGTCCTGGGGAATCAGGTGATTAATATTTGTGAGTAAATAAATACAGTCTCTTGTAATTCACCAGTTGCCTTCTGCCATAAGCAGAAAAGAGCTTCCTGAGTCCGTCTAGTAGACAAGCAGTATAATTGACCACAAGAACCTTCTCTTCCAATTGAATTGGGTTTAAATGTTTCTATTTTTGCTAATTATTTCTTAAACATTCTAGAACATATACTATCATCTGTATAATATTTCCATGAGCATTGCAAGAGAACTTGATTATCATTAAAATTAGTGATCGGGGGAGTGAGGCTCCTAAATACCCAAATTAATGAACAATGTTAATTTTGAAAAACTACCATCTCATCATTAACTCCCCCTCCATTACACCTTGTCTGCACAGCAGCCTGCTGCTGCATCTTTAGCCAAATCAGGCAGCGTCCTCTTCACCCACAACCAAGTCACTATCAGTTTAGCTAACTCAGGGGTGTGGAAGAGATGGATTGGAGAGGCAAGGAGAAATATCTGGAAACAACAAGGGCAAAGCAGAAAACATCTTAACAACTGTGAAAACTCTCCATTTCCATTGGCTTTCACCAGCCACCTTGCAGGGACTGCACAGATGCTGGCGGAGTGTGTGCTGTGCTGAGTATGCACCACTCACCTAGGCAACACACTCAAAAAAGGGAGCTATGCAGATACTGTTTTCTAGACACTGGGCAGCTCCACAAGAACTCAAGCCTCCGGGTACACACAGGGAAATTAGCGAGCAGCTGACACAAGAAGTTGATATAAATCTTAGCCGACCGACATTAATGGCTCTCACCATTCATAGAGTGAAAGGGAGCTTTCTTCACCCTGGTTTTCCCTGGCTCTGGTATAAATACTGTCACTAAGCTTGCTTTTGCAGGTAGTGTATACATCATGCACATGAAAATGTAGACACAATTTCACATGCCCTTCCACCTTTCCCATCTATGAAACACTATGACTTCCCAATGGAGAGCAGGTTTAGGAACACGGTGTGCAAAGAACCACTTTTGTTGCTCAGAGGAGCAGACTGCTCTCACATGAGCAGCTGTAAGGCATCATGTTAGGCAAAGCCAAAGAGATGCAACATTTGAAAGCAGAGAGCTTCAACAGCCCTTCCCTGAGGCATGCAGTCTGCACCACATCACAGGGATTTCCCCTGGACAGCTCTGTCAACAGAGTCAGTGCCAAGAGAGGGGCACAGTGGGAATCTCTTCTTACCAGAGAGGCACTTTTTGCCACTTAGAAAGTGTAAACATTTCACCACAGGGGAAAGTATAGAAAGGCCTTGTCATGAGAAGATACCAAACAGTTTCTCTCTCCATTATGAATTGTCACAAACCATTATTGGTAGTCAGAAAAATTCTGCTCCAGTACAGCACCTGAGCAGGGATAACAACCTTCCAAAAAATCTGATGAATACAACCGATCCCAGTAAAGAGAGACATTGCTCTGCATCCCAAAAAGAACCTGTTGGAAGCGAGTGAATAGCAAGCCCATTCACCTAGTACTTTTTCTGTCTTTCCTCACACAATGTCATGTCTATGAGAAAAACATTAAAATTAATATATTCCAAAACCCTTTTCACATTTAAAACAGAAATCTGTCTGCTCAGTGCTGCTGTCACCAAAGCCCATTACAGTCTACCCCCATACTGCACCTTAAATACTCTTTACATTATACTAGATTTCCCTTTTTTTTTCTCTAGGAACCTAAAATAAAGGAATTGCTTCCATTTCCATCTTCCACACCACTCCTCACAAACAGCTGATTTACATGAAACAGTCATGACAAGGCTGTCACGCTGTCCTTGGAGTGATCACAAAATGTAACTGAATTAAACTTGTCCAAAATAGTAAGCATTCAAGTACATGCTGTCACTTATCCTCACTCCACAAACAAATTCCATTCTTGTTAATGATTTCATTCTTTTTTAAGTAGTCCATTTGCATTTTTTAACCAAAGGAGGAGGAGGGAGAAGAGAAGTATAAGATCTTATACAGGGCCCTTTAAAAAAAGGCAGTCAGTGACTGGTGTGAAGTTATTTTATTGTACCCAGCACTGTTTCTTATAAGCTAAACCCATCTTTTTTTAATTGGTGTCATTAGGCAGAAACTACAAACATTTGTCACGTAAGGGAAAAAAAATTAACCACAGTCTTACCAGCAGGGAATTCTGACGAGCAGCCACACTTGTCCCACCAACTCCCACACCTTGCAAAGCAGAGAGGAAACACAGAAATTGTTTGCAATGGTGAAATTGCCCAAGAGGAAGCTGGTGTCTCTTTTACGAGTCATGACTACACAAACCACAAGCCAAGCATCAAAACAAGTGCCAAAAGCCCTGCCTGCCAGAACTGCTAATATTAGAACCAACCCAGGTGGAAATGGAGCAGGACATAGCACCAAAAAATTAGCACTATTGCCAGAGCTCTGTGTTTTTACTTTTGTTGTTGCTGTTTGGGTTTTGTTGGGTGTTTGTCTGTTTGTTTGTTTCACAAAAGGAAATTAGTTTAAAAGCTTCTGAGAGGAAGCTCAGAGTTTGTCAAGAAATCAGAAAAAACATGTTATAGGTGCTGAGTAACAAATTACCACACTGAAGCCTCAGAACACCTTCTCTTAACCCATTTTCCAGAGTAACCCTTCAGCCTCAGTCTCCCAGGAGGCCACCAGAGTTGAACTCTGCACCCCAAGAAAGATGAGTAGCCTAAGTCCAGCCACATAAAGGGCTGGGGACTTTCAGAACAGAAGGGAGGATGGGGCGTGAAGTGCTACTGACTGGTTTATGCTTTCTGGGACACCTGCAAGGTGTGTCCAAGGAATCCTCATCCAAGCAGGGATGGAGTTGACAGCAAGGTCTGCAGAAAGGCACATGGATCTCAGTTTCAAACCAACAACCTCTTTCCTTTTTCCCCCTTTCTTGGCAGCCTGATGCAATATCGAAAGAAAATTATAGCCTCACTAATAACATGAGAGATATGTTTCTGTAGGTTACCTTTTTAGTACACTTAGGGAACAAAGTAAAATAGAAATAAGGACCTTGTAGTTTCAGGTACTTCTGTGGTTTGTGTATTCAACAATATGAGTGGCAGATGTGTAGACCTTAAGAATGAACAAACATCAAAGTATAGCACAAACATCTGAATAATTTTCATCACTCTCTGTACAACTCACACTTTTTTCACATATCACCATAGCCCAGAAAAGACAGAACACACACTTTGTTAAAATTCATGCTTCTTCAAAGTGATAGACACTGCTAAAAGCAAGGTAGATCACTGCATGCTTTGAAGTTGAATGTTTTTGGTCTTTGAAGGTTTTTTGTTGCTGTTGTTTTTACTCACTGGAATGTTACAGATCAGTTTCTTCGAAGCAGGACTGAAGGATGCTACTGCCTAGAGATTCTCCTGTGTTGCTTCGAACCTCTCTCTGCTTTGGCAGGGAAATTCCAGGGTGCAAGGGCAGGAAAAGGAGGCATCTAGAAAGCGGAATGTTTTGCTGCTCACAACGCCGAAATTAGGGCTCCACCTGTAGGACAGACGGGAGAAATTTAGTTTGGGACTTAATGCCACGGATGCAAGTTGTTACAATTCTGAGGCTCTCTAACAGCCGCGGCAGAAGCAGAGCACAAAAGCAGGTGAGTCACATCAGTCCGCAGGGAGGGACTTGAAAGCCTGGTTCGCGCTGCGCAGCATACATCGTTTCAAGTCCCTCGGTGCACCCAGAAGAGAATGTTTTGCTACGAAGATGACTCTTTCATGGGAGGGAGATATGCCACACAGTGTACTCACAGTTCACCTTAGAGATTGGGCTGCTGTAGGCAGGAGAGAATTGCTATGTCCTCAACTGCTTCAAATCAGACAGGCAGAGTCAAACAGATGAGTAAGAGGAAACTTTTCACTCTAGATGCAAACCTTTATTTTTCTTCAACTTATTTCATAGTAATTTCATAGAATGAACCATGTTGGAAGACACTTCCAAGATCACCCAGGCCAACCTAGCACCCAGCCCTGTCCAATCAACCAGACCATGGCACTAAGTGCCTCATCCAGGCTTTTTTTAAACGCTTCCAGGGACGGCAACTCCACCACCTCCCTGGGCAGCCCATTCCAATGCCAATCACTGTCTCTGGAAAGAACTTCCTCCTAGCATCCAGCCTAGACCTCCTCTGGCACAACTTGAGACTGTGTCCCCTTGTTCTGTTGCTGGTTGCCTGGGAGAAGAGACCAACCCCCACCTGGCTACAGCCTCCTTCAGGTGGCTGTAGACAGCAATGAGGTCACCCCTGAGCCTCCTCCAGACTAAACACCCCCAGCTCCCTCAGCCTCTCTTCATAGAGTTTGCATTCCAGGCCTCCCACCAGTTTTGTCACCCTTCTCTGGACACTTCCAGTATCTCAACATCTCTCTTGAATTGGGCAGCCCAGCACTTCTCCACTTCAATTCTTCAGCTGTTGCCTGTGTGACTCAGTGCATCACGCTGATTGCATGTTTCTTTCTCTCTCACTCTTTCATTTTTTCATTCCTCTTTAGCAGCAAAGGAATTTTTCTCTTTTCCAACCCATACCTAAAGTGTTGCCTGCAACAACTTTTCTTCAATATGCCATTTCAGGATACACAGTAGACAGCTTGTTTACCTTTGCTGTTAAATTTCCATTAATAATGCTTCAAGGGGGACATACTCAACTGAACAACTTCACACCTCAGTTGCTACAAACAGACTTAATAGTGGTGGTGTATGACACGTTCAAGGAGCACTTCGTATTGTTTAGCTGTGGTCAAAAACAGGACAGAATGTTCAGACAAAGAGGAAGAGAATGATGAATGACATAATGGATTTAAGAAGGGTTTTGTTTCAATGGATGGCAATGTTGTGTGGAAGATCATGGAAAATAACCACCATCAGCAAACCATGAAAATACTTCCTTGGGACTAAATAGCAAAGAGAGAAAAGAATAGTCAAAACTGCCAGGAGGAAAAAAAAGCTTTTGTAAGAAGATGGATTTTAATACAAACAATGCTGTGGGAGAAGGGATTGAACTTAGCCATTTAAAATTATGATTTATATAGAAAAACAACAACTCTGTCAGCTGTATAAACCACAAAGGAAAGGAACAAACAGTTAAAGGTGATAAACTAAATGGCCAGAAGGAAGTGAGTTTGAGAACAGCCTTTGGAACTTACTGCTGCCATGAATCAAGCAAGGAGGTTGGTGCAGAGTTGAAAATCTTACTCTGCAAAGCAGGGCACATAGCAATTCAGTGTGTGCAGAAGGCAGTAAATGAGGTCATTCCTGGGAACATTAGGTTGAAACATATACATGGTAAATTTCACAGCAATAGAAAATTGTTTCTCAGCTTTACCAGCCTCTCACAACACACCAGTGTCAAAACGTAGCAGATCTTCACTAACTTCTGAAGTAGATGCTGCACATCATAGGAAAATAAATTCAGTAGGATGAGTGATGCTGAGTTAAAAATCATGTGTAACATTGTTCATAGGTTATAGAAACCACTGGGCCTTCATTCAGGGAGGTGAGGGAGACTGAAACAGAAAAGAGCTTTCAACACGGCTAGAGGAACATCATAAAACCTGGCAGAAGGGAAACCAAGAAAAATTTGTAATTCCCAAGTCTCATTTATCTGGCAGGCTCCTCAGGAGGAAGCAAAGAATCACAGATAGGATAACCAAAATTGCGTGTACCAGGAACGAGAGCAGCTCACAGGGCTGAGAAGAGTAAGGCTGGGTGAATCCAGAAAAGCTAAACAACCTTTCCATTGTGTTCCTAGAGCAGATTTCAGATACATTGGATTTGGACATTGTGCAGAGGGAAACACATCCATTTGCTAAAAACCCAAGACACAACAGACATAACATCTCTACTCTTTGCTTGAGCTCAGCAGCAACTGTCACAGGAATCAGGAAAAAAAGTGACCTAGTTTGCAGCTTAGATACATTAGACACTTTATTTTCCATTGGAAAACATGCTCTGTGAGCATTTTGGTCTTACCAGGCAAGAAAGTAAGGTGTAATTTGAGCCTTGCTTTGCCTGTTCAGTCAACTGAACAATTGATGAACGTACCAAAACGCATGGGAAAGCCACTGAAGGTAGTTTACATATCACTCACCAACAAACCACAGGCTGTGGAGATGACAAGTGGGTTGAGATGAGTTTATCAATCAGTGTGAATCACATTTGCTGTGTCCATCTGTTACATGCAAGCTAGCTGCTGCTGGCACTGAACACTCACTAGTGAAAGCTACCAGTTCCCACTGCCATGAAGCTTTACCTCTACCACTTGACTAAATCCCAGTGCACTACTTTGAGAATAAAACGTTGATGAATGACTTGAGACTAGTGGCCTTTAACCAGGTAATGAGTCAGGGGAGCTTGCACACCTCTGAGAAGTTAAAGGCCTGTGCAGCAACACAGACATGTTCACCAGGAAGAGCACTGACCTCAGCAATTTCTGCTGACGTTGCAAAGTATCTGTGATTGCTGCTTCCTCTTTCTCTCTCTTCCTCCCCCAGAGCATTTGTCCCTGGTACAACAAACCTACCAGGGTGAAGACTGTGAAGACAGCTCTCCAGTCACTTCTGGCCAGTTATGTTTTTCACCCTTCCTCCACTGCCTCAGCTTATTTGCATTTTTCCTCAACAACAGTCAGTCATAACAGTGGGAGAGAAAGGAATAAAAACATTGTGGGATGTATTTTAGTAAACATTTGAGTCTTTGTGGTTAAATGGTTAAAATCTCTCTATTTTGAATCAGCTTCTATGCTGGTACCTAAGCAATAGGCTTCAAGAAATGTAACTGGAACTTACTCTTCCTTTTTTGCCAAGGAATTTTTCTTGTAGTTTTAGATGAGGGCACTTCACCTTGGTAAAGACTCAAGTCTGGAGATCTCTAGACATCTTAGGGAAGACAGCTCAGTGCAAAGCCCGTGTCATAAGAGCGAAACATGAAAGCTAGATTGTATCCTGTTTAAACAGATCCAAACAAAGAATTCAGAACTTGAGTGACTCCTCTAGCAACACATTGCTAATGACAGCAATTCTGGGCAAAGGCACTGAAATTTCCTGTGCTGACACAGTGAGGATATCCCACTGGTTTCTGCCATGTCACAAGGGAGCAATTGCTTAGCCAGTTCTCGGAAAAGCCTTCTAAATATTCCTTTATTTAAAAGCCAGTGTTATCTGCAGTATTGTCAGCTCTAAATTGCAAGTTCATCATCACAAACAGAAATTTAATTCAAAATCACATTCATTTTCCTTTTATACTAGAAATGATCAGTCTTTGGGCAAGTTCCTTTGAAAACAGCAAGGTTCAGGCCACTGGAAACAAAGCAGATGAAGCCCTCCAGCTGCTCTGCAGCACTGAGTCATGACTCAGTTACATCGCCACATGTTGTCCTCCAAAACTTCAAAAGCAAGGATCAAAGCTCCTCCACCACACTGCTACTCCTGCAGAATTGCTCCACTGCTATAAACAGCTGCTGAGAGTGAAACAACTGATCATGCAAAACTTTGGGCACAGCAGCACTTCAAACAGATTTTTAGTTATAACAGTACTGTTACATAAGAAGACCTCATCTATTAAAGAAAAAACTAAAGAGAAAGATGAACAAAGGTAAATAATGATGGAAAGAGGAATAAAAAGGGGAAATGGGAAGGCAAGAGAGATGTCTTTACACAAGCCACTGGTACCCATTCCTGCTTTGCCACATACACCTTTTCTCCAAGAACCTGCAGCAGTACTTTGCTGAATAGTTCAAAGGGTCTTTGAAACTTTGAGGAGCACCATGTATTTTGAAGAGTTCTCCATAACCCCCCCAGCAGTTTCTGCTTGCTAGGACACCACCCACTTGGTCCTCCAGCTTCTGCTCTCTAAGGAGCTCTACATGCTTCTCCCAAGTGTCACCCCTTCCTGTGGAAGTGCCTGCTGTAACAGCTCTTACCACAAACGTAATGAGCCTGTGCTCCCTTCAGGCAGAAACTACTGAGGTTTCTTAGGAGTGTTCTTGCTTTAGTCCCAGGCAAAGCACTTCTCCACCAGCCCTTTGCCCACCAGTTATCTTCTTGCTACCATTGAGACTGGCCCTGAGGCTGACACAGGCACTGTAAGTGAGATGCAACTGGATGTTACAGCAAGACTGCAGGTGAGGTAACACAGTGCACAAGGCTGAGGGACTCTGCAACTCTTCACAACACCAGCACGATCTCCAGAATTAAAGTAAGCTTTCTTGGATGTTGCAAAGCAGTGGAAAGTTGTTTGAGGACATAGGTGTGGACACTTCACCCCCTGCACTTTCTAGAGAACTTGAGTGAAGCTGTTACATAAAAAGAAGAATGGATCATCTGGCTTTCCCAAGGGGATGAGGAGATGAAGCATGCCTATCTTCAGTTTCAGAATGAAAAGACTTGATTTCATGAGCTATTACATTTTCTGAATTATATGCCAGATTTTGAGAGCAGCTGAAAGTGGAATTTTTATTCAGTACTCTGAATTGAATTAAAGGTAACCCCAAACCTTACCTCTGATAGTGGGCAACTAGAGTGACCAAAAGAGAGTACAGGAAAGAGACTATGCCAATTGAGACCTCCATGGGGACTTCTGCCGTTCCATAGTCTGGGCACATTCTGAAGTGTTGGAGTTTGAGCAGAACTGAAGTGAAAAGAACAGGCAGAGTAACTGAACAGACTTAGGTCATTCTGATAAGGAGGCACAGCTGCAGAGGAGTGGCCTTGGGAGGCTGGCAGAGAAGCTGCTATCTGTAGCTGAGCTGTGCGAGAAGACAGGCTGCTCAGCCCTGGGTACAAGCAGTGTTGTGGCTAAGTTGTTGCAAAGGGGGATTAAGGAGGTAGTTGGTCAGGTCTGCCTCTGTGCATGTGGACAGCACATCTCTGCTTTGTAAGCCTATCAAAAGTACAGGCCCCTGTACCAAACTCCACTCTGCAGGTATCAGGTTTAGCTTCAACAAACAGATTGACCATTAGGCATCACACTGGTGTAAGCCTGGTGTCTGCACCTCTCCTGCACAGCCTAGAAGAGAGGCCAACTGAACACTGAAGGAAGACTTGCTCAGCAGTGTCATATGAAATAGCTCCCAATAGCCTTCCCTCTATAAAGTTTACTCCTTTCTTAACTCGTTTTTGCATTCAGCAAAGCAAAATCCACACTAACTCCCGCAACGAGTGGTGTGTGGAAAAGTGATTCAATTTTGCTTATGTTTACTGTCAGGGGTTTTGTGTGCTCAAGAGTTTTGAGTTGGTTAAGGGTTTTTTGGTTGACTGGTTTGGATTTTTCTGAGATTGTGTTGTTTCTTTTAACAAATGGTTCATACTAGATTTCATGTGGAACAGTGGGTATTCAATACCTGCAACCAGCTTTGTGCCAGTCATAATTGTCAGACCTTTATCACTTTACCTCTCAGTCCTCTTTTTCAAGATGAGGAGTCCCACAATAGACTGAAACTCTTGTTCCCCTTTTCCATACCATGATTCTAACCTTTGCTTCCCATCTTTTAATAACCTGCTAACTCATGAAAGATGTGTAGATGCTTATCTGTCACAAGCCTTTGCAATAGTAGTCAAAATATGTCTGGAAACACAACTCCACTCCACTGGTATATGCACACGAGAGAACAGCCAGGTTGGCCAGCCACAACAAATTTGCAGAGCAAAACAGGTGGTGCCAAGGACCTGACACACATACAAGCATGTATCTATATTCCAGTCTCACGGAGTGATTATCAGCATCCTGCAGGAGCACATCTGGCTCATCTTTACTCAAAGGATACTCATTTTGTGTAGTGTGAGATCAGCCTATCATGTGAACTACAGCAAGACAAGAGGGGGTAATCAGAAGACTTGCTACAGAAATGCACTTCTGATTTGAACTAATCTGCCCATAGGCCACAGCAGCACATCCTGTGTCAGCTGGGCACAACTTGGTTTCAGCTTGGCTCACAAATCCAAAGAACTCTGGGTTTGTGAAGAATGTCATCTTTATCCCCCAAAAGAAGTTACTACTACTCTCCCTTGATCTGTGAATACACCTGATTATTAATCTGGCACTTTCTATTCCTTCAGCACCTTGTAACTAATTCATATAATAATTTACATGTCATAATACATAATTTAACACTTCCTTTTGCCTGCTGCTTTAGAATTCTCCATAAAAACTGACAAGTCTTGATCAACCTTGTTTTCAAAGATACTCTTGTAGCAGCTCAGTTTGAGACCACTCCTTGGATTTCTTTCACACAAAAACTCTCTTCAGAATTATTTATCACCGATTCTCAGTTCTTGTAGTATTTTCCTCACTTATTTACAATTCAAACAGTATCAAAATCTTTCTCTGGCTTCTGATTCTAATGATCTGAAAAGATTTTGGTGTATCCTCCTCCTTCATTCTCTGTTTATTACTTTAGCAATCAAACCAAGAAAAGCTAACAACTTACTTCACCAGAATTTGCAGTCTTTTGCATTTCACTCCATTGACTGCAACTCCAGTTTTCTCCAAAAATCTCTTTTTACTTCTAATGGACCTTGGTCATTTGCTGCTTGCACATACTATTTTTTTTCATTTGATTAGTAGTAATTTTTAAATCTTTTCTGATGGTTGACAAATGGTTACTCTTCGTTTGTAATAGTGGCATATTCGAAGCATCTTGATAACAACTTGTCCTTCTAGCTGCTCTTATTTATCTCTCAGTACACATTCTTACATCATTTAGATAATTTTCTTACTTGATTTAGTTTACTGACTACCATACTGATGCTGAAATTGAAATCACAGTGACTCCTACACTCGTTTAACCTAAAGGGACAAGATGTGATGTCTTCCTTGTCATTCCCCCTTACCACTGACACCTCGAAATAAAATTTTATCCTGGATATTTTCTTTCTTTTTCCCAGGATGTAGTAGTTCCTACTACACAATCCCTAAAGCTGAGAGCTCCTGCCCATCCTCAGAAGGGAAAATCTCTACAGAAGAAAACACTTCTGTTCACTTATCAGAAGTCCTGAGTTGGAAGATTAACAGTAATAATAATAAAGGCACCAATAACAATTTCACCCCAAAAGCAGGGAGTGGGACACTTGCCCTGTACAGGTCCAGCGGAGGTGCAGGCAGTCAAGGAGGACACAGCAGGTGGCAAAGTGCTGCTGCTGCTGCCACTGCCACCGTGCTCCGGGGCTAGGGACAACCAGCAGGAGAGGACAGAGACCAGGCTCTGCTGGGAAGGAGCACAGTGTCTCAGCCGTACACAGCTTACCTCTGCTGCTGTGTGAATCTACTTCATTAATAACACATATACGCACACAGGTTAAGCACACGCCTGTGTAGCAGTGTACCTACAAGAGCTTTTCTAGCCCATGCCTTAGGCTGTCTGCCAGAAACACTCAATTGCAGCAGTTCAACATTTCTCCATAGCCTAACCCCACATAAAAAATTCGAACAAGCATTATTACCAAGCCTCCACTAGCCTTAGAGTATTTAACTATTAACTACTCATCCAATCATGGAAGGTTTATAGCTGCAGCACAATTTCTGGTACAGCCAAGGTGTTACAGCTGGATGAAGCACTGGTTTAAAGAGCTAAACACGACAGCTGGTGCAGTGACCTCTTACAGCAGAGGTAAGTTGGGACCTAGATTTATGTGCTGCCCTTGTGGAGTGATCAGGTTTCAGTGGGAGGAGATGAGGAGACTCCAGTAATACTTCTAGTTTCTGTACACGACTCCATCAGCCCTCATAACCAAAGCATTATAGAAGCTGGTTATGCTCTGGACAGCATTGAGTTGTGTAAAATGTTAGAGGTTATAGTTATACAAAATACTCAAGAAAGTACAAATTATAACCAATTTTAAACCCAGACTGAGTATCAGGACTAAATATTTCAAGTACCCATTCTTATTCCTGTCCTATCACACAGGATAAACCAAAGGGAATATTACATGCAGCTAAAAAGCTTTTGGGAAATATATAAGATGATGTTTTTAAAGAAGTGCCACCTATAGATTTGACTATCCAAACCTGTAGAAGATAACAGCTTTGTTTCAATCTTTTGTTCCAATGTGCACTTGCAGCCCAGAAGGCCAGTTGCATCCTGGGTTGTACCAAAACAAATGTGGGCAGCAGATCAAGAGAGATGATTTTGCCACTCTGCTCTGGTGAGACCTTGCCTGGAGTAGCATGCCCAGCTCTGGGGCCCTCAGCACAAGAATGACATAGATCTGATGGAGAGAGTCCAGAGAAGGACTGGACCCCTCTAAACTTAGAGGGCTGGAGCAGCTCTCCTATGAAGTCAGGCTGAGTTGGAGTTGTTCAGTTTCAAGGAGACAAGGCTCTAGGGCAGCCTTCCAGCACCTGGAAGGGGCCCACAAGAAGGTTAGGGAAGGATTATTTGCAAGGGCATGCAGCAACAGGACAAGAGGCTACAGCTTTAGACTAGAGAGGGGAAGGTTTAGATTGGCTATTAGGAAGACTTTTTTTGTGTGAGGGTGGTGGAACAGGTTGCCCAGAAAGGTGGCGGAGGTCTCCTCCCTGGGGACATTCAAGGTCAGGCTTGATGGGGCTTTGAGCAACATGATCTAGTCAGAGATGTCTGTGGGATAGGGGTGGTTGGACTAGATGATCTTTTAAAGTCCTTTCTAATGCAATGAATTCTGTGATTGTAACCTATCAGAGACTCCTCCTCCTCCAACTGTCCACTGAGCCTTCTGCTGCTGAAGAAAGTGACGACAACAACAAATGTCTCTTGGCCCCAAAGATACCATGCTCTATACATGCACAATGGAGCAGGCAGTGAAAACATCACAAACCTTCAACCTTTCTTTGCACAGCTTTTCTGTATCATATCTCAAACCGTTTCCTCCTTCTTTCTCCAATAAGAGATGTGCACATTCTAATCCAGGAAATCTAAACAGAAGTAGGATTTAGACCCTGACCACTTCTGTTACCACAGGGGAAAAAAAAAAAAGAATAAAGTAGTGACTGAAAGCCCTAACAGCAAATCAAATCTTGTTCTGGACAGAGAAAGACTCAGCTGAAAGTTTTTCTCCACACTAGTTTCCAAAATAAGGTTTTTCATGTTCCTCATATTCTTCATGAAATACAGTTCAGACAAATTCTCTTCAGGCACAGGAACTCCATCAAACATAGGTAATTTCAAGGACTGAGTAACTAGTGAGGACTACCAGTATGTGCTTTTGAATGATTCACAGCCACTAAATAGTTAAGAGAAGGAAAATCAGCCCAGCTGTAGGAGCGCAGTAGTCTACAAACCAAGGACCTTCCATTCCCTCGTTTACTTTGCAGTGCTGAGCAAATCTGGCTTACCTCTGCTTGGGTTCTCCAAATCACTCCCAGAAAGCAACAAAAGCAACAACTGCTTTCTCCTGCAGATGGAAGTGTTGTGAAAAGCGGATACAAATTTGCTGAGTGCTACAGGGAACTTCAGCTCTCCAGCTGTAGGGTTCGACGCCCCCAGGTACTGCCCAAATCAAGTCTGTGTTACGAGGCACCAATCGAGATCTATCACATTAATAGCTACTGTTAACCTTCCAAGTGGAGAAATCAAAAGATGCAGAGACCACTAGCTGCTGGCCAGACCTTCCTGATTGTAAACTAGCAAAGCCAGTAAGGGTGCCACAGCTGCAATGACACAGAATTCACCTCTGCTGCAGGAAGAAGGGGTGAAACACCTCTGGTCCGGGCGATAGCTGTGCTCTGGCTCCCAGCACCTGCCACATAACAACATCAATGCCAACACACACTTGATAGCCATTTTCCTTAGGGTTATACACAACATCCACTTACGACCTCTGCCATCAAAGCCTAAAGACAGAGCTAAGCTTTCTAAACCCAGAGATCCTTCATCGAGCCTCAAGCTTCCAGAAACTTAAAGAATAAACTCTCCATATCTCTCTTGCAGAAAAGCCAAGTGGCAGAGATTAATTTGTAGCTCAATTCTCTTTTCAGACATGTGGTCTCAAGAAAGTTGCCTTTACCCCCCATATTTAGAAGTTTCAGGCACTGCTAGGTAATAAAGGAGTTTCCCCAACTTACATAGTGCTTTGCCTTCTCCTCCTCTTCCCTTATGTCCTCCAAGCAGGTGAAGCAGAGGTCATTGAAAAAACCTCAGGCAGACTTCTGGAGTAAGAGCAGCAGTCCTTGCTTCATTTTTGCCAGTCACACTACAGACCTCCTAGACCCAACCAGGAGACGAGGTGATATTTTCTCTGTCACATGGGGATCCTCCACATCAGAGACAATTAAGCTCTGCTCAGCAATTCTCTTTAGAGAGACAGAAGGAAAAGACAACTCCAGACGTGGTTGTTTTGTTTCCTCTCTTCAGACCTGGAGACATCCCCTTTTCCTACTCTCCAGGCCAAAGGATCAGATTTTACCTGCTGTCCTTACTCCAAGAACAGCTGGGTCTGAGAGGCAACCAATTCTGCTGCAGTCCAGCTGCAGCCGAGCTCAGGATGCAGACGTGACAATTGAACAGAGAGGAGTTCTGTGATCTTGCTCTGGCATAGGCTAAGGGTGGGAAGACTGGAAGAGGACTGACATACCAATGCCTGTATAAGGCCTTGTGATAACCTGCAGTTGTCTCAGTGGTTTTACAAGTATCAGTTGCATTTACTCTAGCAGAAGTGTTCCTGCCTGCAAGAGAAATTCAGGTTTTCTGTGGCTGCTTCCCAAGTCAACATTCATCAAACAGCCAACGCCCTTGGTCAGGATCAAGGCCTCATCACAGCAGATACCAAGTAGATAAAACAGATGACATCACCATCCCATCCCAAAGACTTAGTAAAGATAAAGAGGGAGTAAGATGACATCAATGCTCCTGGAGCAGGAAAAAACAGCCATGCCCCCCTTTACCTCCACCCGAATGCTGATTATGTGTAAAGCCCTGATTCTATGTGTACATGTAAATAAACCAAGACTCAGACTCAGAGCAGGGAAGTTGTTTAACTGAAGTCTGCGAGCATATGCCTATAATAAACTTCTTGCCTACTGATTAGAGCCAAGAAAAGGGGTTAGCATTTTCCTCTTCTCTAATCTATTATTTGTAAATGCATTTTTCCTCCCTCCTATCTTTCCATTTGGTTTTATTTATGTAGCCATGCCAGTGCAGTGAATTTCAGGCCTGTAATTTGTTCTGAAGTAGCTCTCCTGTGGCTGTTGCTCTGGCTAAATACTTGCACACAAACGCCCTGCGCGTAGCTTTTGTTTACGTGTATGAGCAAGGGCTCTGCATGCTTCACATAGCTTTTCAGAGTCTACATGTGTTTCTGATCATGAGGACACACAAAAATTATGTGCCTACAAAGCACATTTTAAATGTATTTGTACAAACCAGTATTTGCTTTCCCTTGAGGTGTTTGCTGTATATAGAAAAGCTGAAGATTAGACTTCCTGTCCTCATTCTTTCCCTTCAAATTCTTCCCTTGTTATTCATTGTATACATATTTGCATTACAACTCAGCTATGCATTATTTTTCACTGGCATGCAGTCAGCCAAACATAAATTCTGATGATACACATGTACATGATGAGCCATGAGACTGTTCTCTAAAGCGACCTCTGGACTTTCATATTTCAGGCAGTTCAATAATGATTGTGCAGGAATGAGCATCATTCTCTTCCTCAGTGTCTGCTGAGAGACCACAACTTACAAGTCTTCAATATATCAAAAAGGAGTATAGTTGCAAGTGACTATCAGCATTTGTTGCCATCACATTTAACACATATATGCATTATATCTCTTTTCTTAAAGAAAAAAAAAAGTTCAGGGTGATTTCAGACAGTCATTTAGCTCCAAGGCCTTCTTCCTTTAGTTGTTTTAGTTTGTGGATGAGGTCAAACAAGTCATACTAAATTTTCATGCTGATAGCAAACCCAAAGGCACTTCTAAGAAGCTTCACATACAAACCTAACATGTTACATGCACTGTCAAATGTCAGTCACTCTGTTTATCCCAGACAGGAAGCATAAGCAGTCCATGGCTAGTTCTTGATTGCCTACGTTTTGAAAGCTCTCACTCTTATGAGAATTTGTTACCTAGGCATCAAACATTGCTTTCTCTCCCAAGACCTTCCCTTTCCTACTCCCACGATGCAAGGTGGTATGCAAGCTGCAGCAGGTCTGGGACCTAAGTTCACAACTTGCAATTCCCCAGTAAACAGCTGTTTATCTCTGGGATAGCCTTCCCCTGCCTGTGCAATTCTAAATACATATGACCACAGCCTGATGGTGACATATTAAAATAGAGGAGATAAAAAATATTCTGGGTGTTTCATAGCCTTTGGACTTATCTTTTAAACTCAGTTCTAAAAGTTGGCAATTCTACGTAAATGTATTCACAGGGTGATAAATTCTTGCAGAAGCAGAAGCTAAAGCAGATTCCACAGGCCTCACTTATCTGGATGTACAGAAGATGGTCTCTGACTTATGCATGTTCCTTTGCCATCATCATTATCTTGAATGTGTTTTTATTTATGTGCATGGCTGGACAGTCTGTGCTTTGTATGAGCACTCATCTTCATCCACAGAGGAGACAAGAAATCATCTTTCCCACTGCAAAGCTTTGTCAGGGAGCAGAGAGAGAGAAATTTGCACATCTCAGCCAGGCAGTCATGCATTGTGAATGACAAATAGAAAACCACACTTCCTATTTGTTCCTGAAGGAAGCTGGTGTGCACTTTTCAAGGGACTTGTACATCACACTGATCTACACTGTACAAACTAACTTGTGTGTGATGATTCAGAAGATTTTTGCAAGACTGGAGATAAAATGATCTACTGGAGGTAAAACAGAGGGCTGAGTAGACAAGAAAATCTAAGCAGAGCTAGCCATCACTGACAGCTTCTCACTGGCCTGGCTAGCTGAATACACACTGCCGTGCTCTCCCACAGCAGAGTCACACAGATAAAAGGCAGACTGCCCAGCTGGCCAGACTCCAAGCATCATCTGCTCACACAGTGATAGCTGAAGAAAATGTAAAATACTGCAGCCACAAAGCCTGCCAGAAATTCTAGATGAGGGCTGCTCTTTTGCATGGATCCATTTGCAGTAAATCTAGAGAACGTGACATGAGAACATGCTGCTCTCATAGGCTCAGCCAGTTGAAGCAGCTGGCAAATATTCAACACCATGCTGATGTCACACTTGCTGCAGGAAAGGGCTGGGGGGAACCAAGGGTGATGGGACTTGGAGTTCAGACTGTAACCTCTGACACTTTCCATTTCCAGTGAAAATGGCTGGCCAAGGCACAGGATCATGGAGCTTGTAGATCAGACTCTAACTTGAGATGCTTCCTGTTTGCAGGGACTTCTATTGCAAATTCCTCCAAGTTAAAAGCTCTATTGAAAAGGCAGAACACCAGTTTTAGAAAGGTCTCAAAGTCACAGCACTTTTCCCAAAGCATGACTCTAAATGTCAGCTTGATGACTTTTAAAGGCAGGAATAGACACAGCTACACTTAGAGTGTAACAAACTACGAAGAGAAGAGCAATGATTAAAAAGATGTTTTCATTGAACTTTCCATAGACAGACATAAAAAAAAATAGATGCCTACTATGGAATCATAGATTTCATCTGGAAAAGACCTTTAATGTGTCAACTAGCCATGTGCCTTCACTGCAGCTTGTAAATTTAAGCTCTGCAAGAAGGATTACAGCAGAGATGAAAGAGTGGCTGAAAGACAGAATTGCCATTCCATCCTGTCATTCCATCTCTGATGAATCATAGAATGCTTCAGGTTAGAGGGGACCTTTAACAGTCATCTATTTCAACCCCCCATATTATAGACAAGTAATTTAATTGGGCAGGGTTAGAAAAAACATGGGTATATACATACACCCACAAACATATATGCAGATGTAAATACACTCACATAAAGCTCAGCCGGATTCCGCCTAACCTAGGAGGCCAGACTGGAAGATTCACTTTAAGCCTTTGCATTTCATTCATAAATTAAATAGACTCTGGGTGTTGTGACTAACTAGCAGATGGCAAATTGAGCCACTACAGGCTGTCTACCATGAGGTAAGCTGTTGCTTCGTCCTAAATTTTAATTGTAGCTTAATTACACTCCGGTGCACTCCACCATAAACAAGTCCTGACATTAAAAACAAAAAGGCAAGCAATAATTTCATGAATGCATTCCCATAGTCCATCAAAATTCATTATATACATTGCCCAGATGAACTGCCAAAGGTGATACACATATCAATAACAATGGTCTCATATTCTGCTCCAGTTCCCATCACAGAGTTACCTGATCCTGCTTTCCAAGGAAAGAAAAAGCATAAGGTGCGAGCACATTGAAGAATGTGAAAGACCTGGCTCCAACTCTCCAAAGCCTCTCTGAATATGTATAGTGCAGCACAATACCTCGATCCCAGTCTTCCATTTCTGTTCACCTCACACATAATTGTACACAAGAAAACCAGAAAGAACAGTGAAAAAAACCAAGAAGACCATGCAAGAAGGAAGGATCCTGGCAGATAATTGATCATAATCCTACAACAAAACTACTGTATCACTATATACATGTAGGCAGACCTAAACAGCCACCAGCTGACAGAGTTGCCACATTTCAGGCAGTATCTGAGTGTCCCAAATCTACTTAGAGTTGTACTGCAACTCAAGCAGAGGTGAAGATACACAAATAATTCATGTGTAGTTTTCTGAATACTTTGGAACACAGAAGTTAGTTACTGGGGTTTAGTTAATCAGGTTGGGATTCTCTTAACATTGCTAGTTTGCTATGTATATCATCCCTCTTCCAAAAACAACCCCAACTGAACAAAAAAACCACCCAAAACACACCACCCTTAATCACAAGTTGTTCCCACTAATAAATTACCTATTTGATATGTTTATATAGGCTCTGTTCCACACTGTGAGTCATGTTGAAATTGCCCAAATTAAAATATTTCCATTTATTTGCATGACTAATCAGTATTTCTCAGTAACATGGCACTTTATATCTTCAAAGCACTTTAATTGCATGTAAATGGATTATCTGAAAGCTTGCCCAAGAACGTATCTTGGAATCTGATGCAGAGTCAGTCAGCTACTGCTTCCTAAAACAGCTACAGCCTTTACATGTGCATTGAATCACAGTGAGAGTAATAGTGGCAGGCCTGAAGAAGCACATGTGTTACTCACAGAAATGATGAATAGTGCACAGAAGAGCTAGCAGACAAGACAGTGCTCAGTGATGGCGTGGAAGAGCGGATGGCTCAGCCCTTTGAACGGCAGTAAGGATAGTGTCTATCCCACTTCCCGCCATGCCTTCGCTGAAGAGAGCTGTCGCAGTTGTGTGCAAATGAACTCCCACATCTCTAAAATTGCTTGCACTGTTCTTTCACTTCCCCCTCTTCAGAGTTTTCTATAGACTCACACATTCAGGGCATCTGGTGCTGCTTTCTGGAGACATTGGCCACCGATCACTTGCACTGTGTGAGAAATTAATTGCTTAGTCTAATGCCGTCTTTGTGTCTCCTCACAAGGCTCTTGTCCTTGGAGCCATCCATTGGATGAAAGAAGGCAAAGGTGGGTAATTTTTTTTGCTT
Source organism: Pogoniulus pusillus (assembly GCF_015220805.1). Classification (NCBI taxonomy): domain Eukaryota; kingdom Metazoa; phylum Chordata; class Aves; order Piciformes; family Lybiidae; genus Pogoniulus; species Pogoniulus pusillus. The sequence goes on from NC_087294.1 coordinate 2,489,575, forward strand.
CACAGCTTGTTTTACCAAGGAGCTTGTGTAGAGACAAGCTGCTTCTATAAGCACAACTCCTCCTTTTCACAAGTTATACTCCTTTTTACAGATTAAGAATTACAAGAGGAACAAGGCAGAGGGGTTGGTGTGTGTGTGAAGGGCTGTCGGGTCTGTCGACTCCACCACATCAAAGAATGCAGTATGAAAGGGTAGATTTTGTAGCTCTGTTGTTTTCATTTTCCAAGACTAGAACACCTTTCAGAGCTATCAATATGCTTTCCTTTGAAGACTCACAAGTGTAATGCCTGTCATAGAATCATAGAATCATAGAATCAGCCAGGTTGGAAGAGACCTCCAAGATCATCCAGTCCAACCTAGCACCCAGCCCTATCCAATCAACCAGACCATGGCACTAAGTGCCTCAGCCAGTCTTTTCTTGAAGACCCCCAGGCACGGTGCCTCCACCACCTCCCTGGGCAGCCCATTCCAATGCCAATCACTCTCTCTGTGAAGAACTTCTTCCTAGCATCCAGCCGATACCTACCCTGGCACAACTTGAGACTGTGTCCCCTTGTTCTATTGCTGGTTGCCTGGGAGAAGAGGCCACCCCCCACCTGGCTACAAGTCCTAATTCTTTCCTTTTGTTGAGGGGAAATAAAACCTCATAGCTCTTCAAAATAAACACTATATTTTGCAAGTGCCTTGACTGAAGGAAAGGCAATGGTAATTGCAGAAGATGATGATTTTATTCTAGGCAGCTACAACGTTGTGTGTTACTGCCACTGAACTGATTCTTCTCATGCATTCGTTTGAGTGCTTCAGGATCCTCTGAACCTCAAAACTTTGCTACAGTTATCGTGAAATGAAGCATATGTGGTGGCTTCTATCCAGAACAACCTGAGAACACTTAATGACCTCTACTGGGACACAATTATATACAGCCTACTCACATCTCTGTGGAGTCATGAGGCTGGAAAGAGACATCAGGAGATCAGTAAGCCTGTCCCTCCCAGCAGCAGCAATTACACACTCCCAGCAGAGGATGCCTAACCTTTTATTAAAGACATCAAATAATGAAGGTTCTGCAGCTTCCTTCAGTAGTCCAAACAAGTGCTTAACTCATTATTGGCTTTTTCTACCCACTTCATGCTGTCAGTGGAGTCTCTCATCCTACAAAAAAAATGTCCTATAAATGTCTCACATGAATCTTTAGCATGTTTATTCTTAGGACACTGAATCAGTCACCTCTTCTTTAGACTATACAACAACATTTTTTTTCACATTTCCTCAAAAGCCAATGATTTCTAAGCAAAAAGAAGCATAAAGCAGCTGTTTCCTCCTCATTAGAACTACTTGTTGTGGTGAGTGCTTAAAGTTCTGCAACAGGCACGACCAGCCCTAAAATGACAGTCACCAAAAGGAATGGAAGTGTCCCTCCATGACAGTCCATAAGAGAATCTCTTGAGGCACATGCTGAGAACAAGAGCCCCAACCTTTTTTTTTCTGCTGGTTAAAAATACAAGAAAACTACCATCGTTTCCCAGGCTGATTATTAATCAGTCACAGAGTTTGATATCGACTTGGTCTGGCTGACTGGCTAGGGCTGGGTGCTAGATTGGCCTGGATGATCTTGGAGTTCTCTTCCAACCTGGTTGGTTCTGTGATTCTATTCTTTTGTTTGTGTTCCTCCTCAGTTTGTTTTTTTTTCGGGGGGCTTGGGGGGAGGGGGGCAAGGTGAGGAGAAGAAAACTGGAGGCATGAAGAATATCTCTGAGCAAAGCTTCTTTGCTTTATTTTTTCCATTCTGCCACTCTTTGGGCTTTCTGAACTGTACGGTTTTCTACTTAGCATAAAGGTGCCTGGAGGCCAACTACATCATTGAAGCAGCATGCCTCAGAAGTCACAACTGTAAGATACAGCTCGTACAAAGAAAACAACTTACAATCTGAGAGAGACTGGAATAAAGGGATAGAGCATAAAAACTTGTTTGCCACTGGCAATGTAAGCAAAATATGCCAAGGAAAACTGGATACAACTTGTACGTGGAACACTAAAGACATAGCTGCAGCGTGCACAGGTGTCTATAAAACTACTGCTCCTCCATAACCCCCAACCTATCAGGCCCATTCATTAGGTGGGAGCTCTTCCAGCATTAAATGGTCCTTCCCCACCACTGAACTCAGGACGGTGAACTTGTAAATCAAGTATTACATTTACAGCATAAGCAGTAGAACAAATAAGTCAAGTTAGTATTTTCTGGCAGGTAGTTCAGCAGTAGCGAACCTCACAATTCACCTCCTGCTTTCAAGAAGGGAGCAGGAAACAGATGACAGTTTCAGGGACCTCCAGATCTACCACAACTCCTCTGTCCTTCCCATGGAGCACTGCTTGAAATATAACTTATACTAAGCAAAACAGGCCTAAAAAGTGTATAAAGCATTATTACTTTAAACTAAAAACAGTTTATAACCTATTTGTAAGATATATTGCTTCCTCAAGCCTCTGAGCACAGCTTTAACTTACCACAAAAATAGAGAGCTCTCAGGAAAACCAGGAAGTTTGTGCATATGAACCAGAAGGGCTTCCCCTTCCACAGAGTCCTTCCTGTCTTTTCTCTACCCCGTCCCACCCACCGCATTCCCCTCACCCCATCCCCCTAGTACAGGAAGAGAGATCACCAGCTGCCTGGTGAAGAAAAGAGCCACTGAGCAGTATGCATCATATTCAGATGGCTCAAATGGTTCAGCTTTTCCACGTGAACTTCACTGAAGCTGCACACAACTGATCCTTTGTGCGTTTCTGCACAGACATGTGACAGGCCAAGCACACATCAGCACAATCCCTATCTGAAGAATAACTTTTCACCCAAGGTGCAGCATCGTTTCCATTATCTTACAACTGCTCCAATTCTCAAAGATATTAATACCTACCTGTGCTTATATACTGCAATATCTCCAGCCTTTAAGAGTCCATTTCATATTGTTCTCAAAAGTTGCATTAAATAGGGCAGTGAAAAGAGGATCTAGGAACAAGCTGATAATCTTGAAAGTCACCTGATGTGACATTCACTGGGTTTAAAGTGGGAGGGCTAGGAAGGAACAGAAAAGCTGTATTTTGCAAGCAGTCTGCTCTCTGCCTGTAATTGTCCCACAAAATTACCTGAGACTACGTTTTGGAAGTTTATTCCTCTACAAGTTTCTAGACAATCAGGTTTCCAAACAGTAGGCTGCAGGGGTTGGGGGAATCAAGCAAGAAAAGAAACCTAAACAAAGAAAAAGCCACACAAATGCAAACCACATTGTTACAGTTCTGAGGTCATGCTTAATTGTCAATAAGCATTAGCTCTTTCCAGAGGGTTCAGTTAAGGGGATGGATGATTTTTCTAAGAGGCTAAGCAAAAATAGCAGAGAGAAATTAATTTCATTGGTTCTGCAAATTTCTGTATAGTTTAGGAGCACAGAGTGTTTTCTCTCTCTCTCCTGTTCTTTCTGCCACTTCTTGCTTGCTGTTTGCCTCTCTCTGACCTTGTTGCTGCCTGCTTGTTTCGACTGGTGCAAGAAGGGAGGAGCAGGATGGCTGCATACAGCCTCTGGACCTTTTTGCATTCAGAAGGGGGAAGACAAAGTTGAAACATTGTACAAGAGGATACTGTGTTGTTTATTGAAATACATATATGTAAATTTACTTTGTACATGTTTATTACCTTTTACACTTTTACGTTTAGTCTGCTTTTCTGAGTACAGTTCCATTTAACTGTAGTTTAACTGTGGTGTAGGAAATTTACTCCAGAGGATAGATTTGTTAGGGTGTGAGTCTAAACCAGAACATGCACACGTTTTGTGTGTGTTTTGCATTAGCACTGTGTTGTGGAGGCAGGGAATGAATGTGGTTGTGTCAGGAACATATAGAAAAATAGAGTTATTTTATTTTCCTGAAACCTGCCCCCAGAACTAGACACAGAAATTAATTTAGTGTTAATTAGCAGATTCAATTTGATTGAGAAGCTCTTACAAGGATGTCGTAGGTAAATTTGGCTACTTTGGAAGTCAGGAGTGGGAAAAGGCTAAGCTACCAAACATAGCATTCCCCACTGTTAATCAGGCAGAGCCAAAAGCTCACTCCCAGGTGAGCCAGGCTGGCTGAGAGAAAGGGGCTCCAGACGCTTGTCCCTCGCTCTCTTTCAAAAGCCATCCGAGGCTCCTTAAGGCCAATCAAGCTGCATAAAGGAGATGCTTATGGTGGGAAGCATCCAAAGCAGGGAGGGTCCTGTCCCTCAGGAGCTTGTCCTTTGCAGCACCAGGAGACTCTTTCTGCAGGAGCTATCCAGGCTGGGGAGAGCCCTAAGGCAGGCACCCCGAGATGTGAAGCACCCCAATATTTATACCCTTCCTAGACAAAGAGCAGAGTTAGCACTGCCTGGGCATGAAGAGCACAGCCAATGCCCAGCCCGATCCCAGCACGGGCACTGCTCGGGCACCCCTCATGCAGGAAGGGCCCTTTGCTGCCCCCCTTCACGCCTGCAGGTCTTTTCGTGCCTTTTCCTCTCCCATTCAAACCACAGAGGGAGAGGAATTTTGGGGTATACAGGACTCCAGGGCACATTGCTCAAAGATGAAGAAATATTGCTTGTTTTTTCTTATCTAATTTCCTTGATCTCTTCCCCTTTGTTCAAATGTTCACTCGAATCCTCTTCACCAACAATATCCCATTTTCATTTCCCTCCCGCAGCCACAAATCAAAACCATCTCTAATAAACCAAACGGATTTGACCAAAAAAAAGTAAAAAGAATCAGCCTTAGTGCTGCCTTGGACAGAGCCTCTTATCAGACAAGATCTGTTTTCTAGCAGCAGAAGTGCTTATTTACCTCAGAGCAGAAAAGCAGCAGATGTCAAAAGCAACACTGCCTTCTGCAGGCACACAAGCAGGACAGCACAGAATCATCCCTGCTGCTCAGCAAGGGTGGCCAAACCGGAGCCACCCAGGAGAACACACAACCACTGCCCAAGTGCATGTGCAGCACCCGTGCCACCACAGGCAATGTTGCTTGAGCAAAGGGAGAAGGGCAGCAACAGATTGAATAGAACAGTCATCAGTGGAAGTCACTGAAACCCTAGAGAGCATAGCAGAAACATTGCTTGGCCTGGTGTGTTGATCAAAAAGGGGAAGACTCTGGGGTCACCTAGTGAGCCTCTCCCTTTCAGTAGCATCTCAGATTTTGTCTCAGGGGTGCAAGTACTGGAAGGGGAGGAGTACTGGAAAGCAGTCTGAGAGCTATGCTTTGGCAGCATCTCTACTTCCACTAATGGCTTTTGTTTGTTTTTGTGTTTTTGTAACTGACTTTCACTTCATTTTAAGATGGAAACAAGTTATGCACGTCCAGCACAAAGAGCTTCTGTCAAACTGGACAGGCTGCTCACCTTGCAATAATGTCACTCATCTCCTCTCACCAGGATGTCTCAGCAGAAAAAGCTGCGCAAGACCACAGGGCACACAGAAGCTTCTGCATTTTGAAGGCATGTCAAGTGCCTTATTTGAGCTAGAGCAAAAATCCACATTTGCAGGAGTGAGCTGGTGAAGATGTGCTTTGGCTACCAAAGGTAGTTCAGATTTTCTGAATTCAAGATTTCTGGGGATGGTTTCTTCATTCCCTGTCGTTTCTTGACAGCAAAGGGAGTAGTCTTTATCACGGCTTCCCATCATGTTTTCCCTCTTTGGTCAACCAGTGAGAAAATGAGTCATGCTACTGAAACCTCAGCTTCTTCCACATCCTGCTGGAGTCTTTATTCTCCACACACAGACCATATCCATCCCAAAGCCAACAGCAACCTGCAGTCAGTATCGAATCAAATGCATTTCCCACAGCCAGGCTTACCCAGGCATGAGTACCCCCAGATGTCTGCCTCAGTGCCTCACTTTGCAATGCCTTCCAGACAATCCCAGCTTACCTGCCCACTTTCCTTTCATAAAGGCCTTCCTGCACAGCACTGTAAATCAAACCCATGCCATAAAAAGAGCTCACAAATTGCCAAACCTTTTTTTTCCTTAAATAATGGCTCCTCCACATGACCTATAATGGCTCCTCCACATGACCTCTGTGTCAACACCATGTCGTGGGATTCATCATCCCTCCGAGCTCTTCCCACACTTCCATACTAAAATGAACTTGAAAAATCAAAGAACAACTCATGCATTTTATCACACCAGCCTTTTATTCTGGTTTTCAGTTTCCTGGTCCCAGATTCATTTGCTATTCAAGCATAGTCATAAGCTAGTTCTGGCCTACAGCTGATTGGGATCAGAGTCACAGCAATCAGGCGCAGGTTACACACCACAGGACACCAGAAGGACTGGGTCTGTGACATACAACAGCATGCCAGGCTCTCCTCTCTCATCCAGCAATTGAGGGGTGAGTCTTACCTGGCTCCCAGCTTAAGAAGAAGCTGCAGAGAGGAGGAAGAAAATCCCCTACTCGACTGCAGGGCTGCAGGAAGCTGTCAGTAAAAATCCAGCCCATCCCTGGAAAAGGCAGAGAGCAGGCCCTGTATGACAGCAGGAAAGAAGACCATGGAACTCACCAGTGACTTCTGCATCAAGGGTTAGCATCCAGCCACAGCAGCAGCATCCCAGGCATGCCTCCAGAGGTGGAAACAATTAGGTGCACTCCTAAGCCTCAGTACTTCCTGTTTATTGCTTCTAAAGAAATGCCTGAACAATTATTCATCTCTTCTGCAACCAAAAACTTCCCAACCTTGTACCTTGAAAGCTGAGCCAGAGGGTGGGCAGGCAGACCCTGAGCAGGAGGAACAGAAGGGACTGATGTTTGAGCTGCTGGATTTGCCCTCACCTTCTTGCCCTTCCATCCTGCCAAGCAAAAGCACAAGAGCAGGAGAGGGGCATGCAAGGAGGGGCAGAAGGCCTGTGCAGTAGGTCCCTGCCCATCTCTCCAAGACCCACAAATTCAGAGTTACAAAACTCAGAGTGAGGAGGAAAAGTAGCCTTTTTTCCCCCTCCAACGATTGGAAGTTGATGTGCTTGAAGCTAAAGGCCCAAGCACTGTTTGGGGTGGTCCATGCAGCTTTAAAGCAGAGTCCAAGCCAACACTTTACTAAGCAGAGAAGCTTTCTTATGTGGATCTTCAGCTTGGAAGCACTGTCCTGCCAGCAGTGCTATTTTGACTGGCAAGCTCTGGCCAAAACTACCTTGGGCAACAAAACAAATGAGAGGATGCTATAAATAGCACAAGCTTTATAGCTGCTTGTGCAGTAAATTCCTGGAAAGTCCCCTGGCCTTAATTAGAGGAAAAGGTCAGAGAGGAAGAAGAAAGCAGGAAAAAGGAAACAATTCATTTTGGAGATGACTTATTTTGCTCTTGTTGTACTCACTTATACCAGCTGATACCAACTACCCTCCAGAAACAAGACTTGTGTTTGTTCAAGGGGATATTCAGAGGGCCTGGGGAAGACCATCTCAGCTAGAGCTATGTTATGCTTAAACAAAGCAGCTGATCTGTTGGAAGGTAGGAGAGCCCTGCAGAGGGACCTGGACAGGCTGGATGGGTGGGCAGAGGCCAATGGGATGAGATTGAACAAGGCCAAGTGCAGGGTTCTGCACTTTGGCCACAACAACCCCAAGCAGCACTACAGGCTGGGGACTGAGTGGCTGGAGAGCAGCCAGGAGGAAAGGGACCTGGGGGTGCTGGTAGACAGTAGCTGAAGATGAGGCAGCAGTGTGCCCAGGTGGCCAAGAGAGCCAATGGCATCCTGGCCTGCATCAGGAGCAGTGTGGCCAGTAGGACAAGGGAGGTTATTCTGCCCCTGTACTCAGCACTGCTCAGGCCACACCTTGAGCACTGTGTCCAGTTCTGGGCCCCTCAATTCAAGAGAGATGTTGAGGTGCTGGAAGGTGTCCAGAGAAGGGCAACAAAGCTGGTGAGAGGCCTGGGGCATAAACCCTATGAGGAGAGGCTGAGGGAGCTGGGGGTGTGCAGCCTGGAGAAAGGGAGGTTCAGGGGGGACCTCATTGCTGTCTATAACTACCTGAAGGGAGGCTGTAGCCAGGTGGGGGGTGGCCTCTTCTCCCAGGCAACCAGCAATAGAACAAGGGGACACAGTCTCAAGTTGTGCCAGGGGAGGTCTAGGCTGGATGTTAGGAGGAAGTTGTTGGCAGAGAGAGTGATTGGCATTGGAATGGGCTGCCCAGGGAGGTGGTGGAGTCACCATCCCTGGAGGTGTTCAAGCAAAGCCTGGATGAGGCACTTAGTGCCATGGTCTAGTTGACTGGCTAGGGCTGGGTGCTAGGTTGGACTGGATGATGTTGGAGGTCTCTTCCAACCTGGCTGATTCTGTGATTCTGTGATTCTATGATCAGGTTCTGTGGAGAAAGATTTAAACATCACAGTTGCTCTGCAAGTGTCTACACAACCTGAACTACAGGCCTTACCTCTTGCTGCCATGTCATGAAATGAAGCAAGTCACCCAGGGCACAGCCACTAAAGCTTGGCTGGTCATTTTGCCTGGGTGAAAATCCTGCATTCCATTATTGTTCATTATCATTCACAATACTCATCAGGTTAAAAAAAACCACCTTTCTTCTTGTGATTTTTTTTTGTTTGGTTGGGTTTTTTACACTTTACTGACAAAATCTTTCAGCCACTTTGTGGCCACTTGACATTATTAACATTTTAATTGCACATATGTGAGAATTTCATTGGAAACATTTGCACTGGCAACAGCTAACAGGGGATGAAAGAGGGAGGCATATGAATAAGTAGCACCGAGAGGCACATCATTACTTGGAAAAACCATTAAATACATATATGAGTGTAGACCAGAACAATTTTTTTGTTCCAAATAAATACTTCCTGAACACAAAAGCCTCTAATCAAAGCTCATGAGGGTCTGAGGCTCATTACCTGTAAAGGCTCCCCCAGAGTACATCAAAATGTGTGCCAGATGAGCACTGACAGCAAGTACAGCCCACAGCTTTGCTGGGATCTCATCAGTTTTGCTCCACACCTACATTTCAACAGGTTATATTCTGAAGAAGATCTATGCTCAGGGGAACAGAGAAACCCCAGCTGGACAATAGAGCCCCGCACCACCAACTGCCTTTGCTGAAAGTTGCACTGTGTGCTAGTTTGGAGCTAGCTAGAATGTTTGGTGAGAAGGATTAGATCACAGGCTGTGAAAGAGAAAACAAGGTGATGTCTACTTCACTCACAGGCTTGCTGAGAGGTATAAGAACTAGAATCCAAACATAGATAGGACACTTCTTCTTGGGGCATTGCCTGAGCTGCATTTTTTTCTCTCTCTAGCCTCTCTGCAGTCTCTCTGATTAATCCACTTTGCTTCCTAACCCCCTGGCCAAACCTCCATTCTTCCTTGGGACTGGGGTAAGGTTGCAAGGGGTGGGAGAAGGTGGAAGGGCGGTTGGGAGCCCCTCCTGGGGACTCAGGTTTCTGGGAGGGCTGTTGTGTTTCTGTATTCCCTTTTCCCTTGTCTATTTCTGTCTATAACTGTATATCCTGTAACTATCTGCTTGTATATTGTGCCAGCTGTAAATATAAGCTTCATTCGTATTACCAGAGCCAGCTGAGTCTAGTCTGGATGATTTCCAATGTGGGGGGGGGAGCAGGGAACACCCAAACCATCACACACTGCAATTTGGACTTGATCATTCTTCAATTCTTTTTTGGCTGCTACCCAGCTGCCAAACTGCCCCTATGCTTGGTGATCATCCATCCTCACCAGAGCACAGAAAACGACAGAAACTGCAATCACAAACTGAAGGACTCTCCATATATTAGCACTGTCCAGCTAGTTTTAGAGTCAGTTCCTCTGTCTCCATACCCAGTTAACATTCTGTGTAATCATCCAATAAATTACATCTCTGCAGTCTCAAAACAAAAAATAAAAGAAGCAAGTTAACTCCATAGCTGCTCAACGAGAAAAGTCAGTGGCTTACATCATTCTGAACAACTGAGGTGGCCACACAGGGAGGTTTAAAAAGAAGTGTTTATGTCTATTCAGTGTCACACTAAAACAAACATTTCTCCCACTGGTGGGAACTGAAGGACACCCAAAGGTCTGGGTTTTTTCCCCCTCCACTGAAAATATAATCCTCAGTTTTCTTCCTACTGGCAAAGCATGTGCAAGGGACAGCTCCTGCCTGTCTCATATTTAGTTTGTATAAAAACACCCCCAACTCGAAGTGCTATTTGCCCAGTGATGCTGTTTTTAACTTTCAACTTCTGGACAGAGTCCAAAGTATCCCTAACCAAGCTTTTGGAGTGCTGTGGGAGCCCCAGGGGAGTGGCAATCTCAGCAGGCGTTACTGACTGCCACAAAGGACAGCGAAACTGATGGTTATGCACTTTGCAGCCAGCTGGGTTCACCCCGTGCAGACAAGAGAACAGAGGGGGGGTTACTATTTCAAACTGATGCAGCAGCAGTGTAGGCAGCAGAATTTGGTGAAATTATACACTGAAAGCAGATGGACTGCTTTGGTCATGCACCTTACAGCTGAAGTGCCATGTGTGCAACTATAGATGTAACTACTTTGAGTGACTGCTCTTGTTTCATGTTCCAGCACCAGGTGAACGTAGCAGTAGAAACAAAGGGGCAAGAAGCATTGTGAGAGTACCTTTCTCTGAGGGGTTAGTGCTACACAGCTGAAACAGCATTTGACACACACAGACCCGCATGTTCAGCTCAGCCTGGCCCCTCTTTCTTCATTCTCCAAACTGAGTGCCTTTGGAGTGCCCTTCTGCATTTCAGTCATTGGCTTTTGTGAGAGCTCCTGCCCACTGTGACACCTTACAGCCTGTGAGATGCGAGAGTGCCTCTATGGAGTGGCCACGAGGATGGCATGCCCCAGAACCACAGCGTGGGAAGAGGGAAACTCGGAGGAAAGAGAGGAAAGAAGCCACAGTTGCTCAGTAAGACAAAGGACCCAACAGTTCTACCCAACCGGATACATGAGATGGTGCATTGGGACATACACTGGAAGCTGAAGGAAGCAGCACTTTAGCAAGTGCAACCAAAGGCAGCATCTACCCTCTGCCAAGACACTGATCACACTGGCAAAGGCAGTGTTGAGAATGCAAGCATACAAGAGCCTTCCTGCCCAGATCATGTATAACAGCTTCCAAAAACTGAGTGATGGATGCAGAAATGATCCCAAGGAAGTAAAACTCTAAACATGGCCTTGAGCTGAATTTTCTTATCAAGGCCCAGGTCCATGCCTAATGAGGGGTCAGCTTCGCTTAGTCTACTCAGGACGTGCCTGTAGTGTAGAGCAGTCTGTTAAAACTGCCTGTTGGCAGTGAAATAAAACAGCACACAGGATTTACAGGGTGGGAGGGAGGTGGAAATAAGTGAAAATAAAAGTCTTTATCCTATTGTGCTAGTTTGAAGCAGGCTAGAATGTTTTGGTGAGACAAACTAGATTACAGGCTGTGGAAAGAAAACAATGGTGATGTCTACTTCGCTCACAGGCTTGCTGAGAGGTATAAAAATAAGAACCAAAACATAGATAAGAGTCTCTCACTTCTGCTGGGGAACTGGCTGAGCTGCAGCTCTAACCTCATCCTCCATTTCTTTTCTAATCCACTTTGCTTCCTAACCCCCTGGCCAAACCTCCATTCTTCCTTGGGACTGGGGTAAGGCTGAGAGGGGTAGGGGGAAGGTGAAGGGGCAGTTGGGAGCCTCTCCTGGGGACTCAGGTTTCTGGGAGGGCTGTTGTGTTTCTGTATTACCTTTTCCCTTGTCTATTTCTGTCTATAACTGTATATACTGTAACTATCTGCTTGTATATTGAGCTAGCTGTAAATATAAGCTTCATTCCATTTCCAGAGCTGGCTGAGTCTAGTCTGGGTGATTTCCAAAGTGTAGGGGGATGGGGAACACCCAAACCATCACACCTATCCAAATATAAAGCTAGTTTTCACTATCTGTTTCCTACTTTGGCCAAGATTTGGATTAATTTCCACCTCCTTTCCCCTTTCTGTTCAATGATCTTACAGAGCACATTGTTTTTAACCAAGCCCTGCCTAGGACAAAGAAAAGGTTATCAGTTCATTGATGAGTACAAAATTAGCATAAGAGTCACAAGTACTCTGCCCACTTCTGTTGGTCATCCAGAATTCAACCACTGATTCACTATCCCTAATATTAGAGGAAACACATTGCTCAAAGAATTGCCATGAACTCTGTCTCTGAAAGCCATTACTATTGATTTTCTGTGTCTTATTTCCTCTTGCACATTACCATCTAGAAGAGTGTTTTCTTGTGACCACTGTGTAAGGGAACACCCAAGCTATTGGCTTGCAAATACTCTGCAGACTAAAACAGAAGCCTACTCAACATTTCTAAAGGGCACACTCCTGACATCTCACTACACATACACACAACAGCACCTAGCTATCTTTTTTCATTTTCGTGGGGTTTACTTTTGTTCCAATTAACTATGCAGGGTTTTGCCTCTGTGACACTGTAGTCAGAGTAATGTGGAGCAGTGCACCACGGCAGGATATCTGGGCACGTCTGCTGTATTCATTAGGGAAGTCAACCTAGGCACAGTTTTTGTTGTAATAGATACGCCCTACCTTCAACACCAAGAGATGAGCCAAGTTTCTGCATAATAGCAGCTTCTAACTATTACCCACATTTTTCTCAGAGTTAGCCAGAAAGCCTGTGATTTCTTCCTAGATCTGTGAGCCTTTTTTCACTCCTAAACTGTACAAGCACTCTCTAGAGCCGCTATACATAGCAAGAAGTTAAATGATCAACATCTTCCAAATCTGACCTCTTGGACAAAGTGCAGCAGCCTGTGGGAGTTCAAACCTTTCAGCTACTAATCCTTGCTTTTCAATTTATATGATACAGAGGATTATCAGAAAAGATGAGAAGAAGTAATTCTATCAACACTGGACAGATTTGACCCTCTCTGTAGATTAAAATCCTAAATGAACGATCTAAAAAAGTTGAATTTTTAGCACTTTCTCATAGGCTCAAACTTCTAACAGGATCTATGACTGTAAAGAGAGAAGCTATGCTCACGAGTACTGTGACATACACTGCTCTGGGTCTTCCCTGCACGTTAAACCACTCTCTCAGGTGGTGATGACAGCGGGCAATGACGTGCACCATATTGCAGTATGCCACCGATCAGCTGGTTAACACTGTGCTGTGGACACGGGGAAAGCTGGAGCCTTCACACTCTGTCCTTTGCTAGGTAGAGAGCTCATGTGGGAATGCAGACCACCTTTAGTCCAAACACACATGACAGAGCAGTCTAAAAGCTGCTCTTAAAGATCTGCTTTCACATTATTTTCACTGTGAGAGTGACAAAACACTGGAACAGGCTGTCCAGGGGTGTTGTGGAGATTCCCTCTCTGGAGACATTGAAGATCTGCCTGGGTGCATTCCAGCGTGCTCTGGCAGGGGGACTGGACTGGATGACCTTTCAAAGTCCCTCCCAGCTCCCAGCATTCTGTGATTATTTTTCTTTTCCTGCACTGCTACTTGCATATTTCCTTTCATTCGGTGTCCATGGAGGGAAGGACTTCAGTGTTTCTTTGAAACAAGTTTTTATTAGCTGCTGCTACAAATCTGCAGCAACAAAATCATCCAGTGGCCACAGCACATTTGATCTCTGCATGACACCAAGCCCCTCTCCAGATCACAGCCTGACACTCCCATCCTCTCCCTCAGTTCTCTTAGAAAGACCTTTTAGTATTAGCAGTTCTCTGTAACAAACAAAGGGAAGCAAATAAGAGCTACATCCTTCCTTCTTTGGTGGAAAAATCATTGTGACATTTGTGCATACCTGAGCCAAGAAACATTCTTACTTAGTGGTCACCTCTCAGAGCTATGGTACAACCACACCCCTTAACAAAAGGATGCACAGGATGGAAAGAAGCTTTGGAGTGACACTGCAATATACACATAGGCAAAGCAGCTGAAAGTCCTTGAAATCCGAGGCTCCTTCTGCCAGGGTTGGCCATGCTGGTTAAAGACCACTTTGTTAAGAGAAAGGCTGTGGGGCAGTCGTCCTCCCTCAAAACACCTGAGCTGCAAGAGACCATGGAGTTACAGCCTTACCCATTTCTCAGGCTTCCTCTCCACTTCATGCAGGAAGAGAAAGGACTTAGTTCTCCTTGAACTTCACGTAGTTTATGAATGCATGTGCCCCATAAACATTCCCTCATTCAATAAAAGGGCCAAAATGGGTCAATTAAAACACACTACCACTTTGAATAACAATTTCTAGAGTGAATGATGAGTGCATAACCAGAAAGCCCAACAGCAGCTGATATAAGACTGTATTAAAGGAGACCCCAGCAGCCAATACTTCAGCAGCTGGCCCTGTATAGCTAGATCAGCTCCTTAAAGAGACACAGACATTTGGCAGAAAGTCAAATTGTATGTGCTGGAGAGCTACATAGGCAAACAAAAATGGCACCTAGCATTTAATTCACCTTCTAAAGTCATTGGATTTAGAGCCACCTATTTTATTGTTCTTTGATTTTTTTTTTCATGCCTTTGCTTTTCATTAACCAACGTCACCAGCACAGGAAGCAAACAGCCCTCAATAACAGATATTAGAAAGAGTCTCCTCATGTAAGTCTTTCAACTGCATTTCTCTTGTCATGTTTCAAAAAACAGATATGGCCACATTTTAGGTCAGTATTCAATTGCTTGTGCCCATAAGTGAAACCTCTGCATTACAAAGTCATGAGAGGTATAAAGGCAGATGAAAGAGTACGTGTCCAATACCCACAAATCACAGCACAATCCAAAATAGCTTATCTATTACTACTGAGAACAGCTATCAGAGCTTTTCTATTTGACAACCAAAGTTGGAAGAAAAAAAACCTCTGCCAAAGCCAATCAAATGCCAGCTTCCCAGAGAAAGATTCCTAAATATCATACATTACATACAAAGGTTATGACAACTGTAAGCAGTAGGCACTAACTGCAGACAAGAATATCAAGTAGCTTACTTGAGCACAAAGCAAGTTCACAGTAGTAAGGATGTGGGTTTTGCAACAAAAAGACATATACTGTGTTCTGCATACATACACTCCAGCAGTCAGAAGTCCACCAACCATCGCAGAATAATACACCTATATAGACTGGAAAACACCTTTATGATCAAATCCAAACATAACCCTAGCACTGCCAAATCCACCACTAAATCATGTCTCTAAGTGCCACATCTACACATCATCTAAAGTAACTGCAGGGATGGCAATTCAACCACTTCTCTATGCTTGACAACCCTTTCAGTGAAGAAATCTTTCCTACTGTCCAACCTAAACTTCCCCAGGTGCAACTTGAAGCCATTTCCTCTTGTTCCTATCACTTGTTACTTGGGAATAGAAGCTCACAGAACGGTAAGGGTTGGAAGCGACCTCTGGGGATCATCTAGTCCAATCTAACTGATAAAGCTGGTTTCCCTTGAGCAGGCTGTGCAGGAACATAGAATCAACCAGGTTGGAAGAGACCTCCAAGATCAGCCAGTCCAACCTAGCACCCAGCCCTAGCCAATCAACCAGACCATGGCACTAAATGCCTCATCCAGGCTTTGCTTGAACACCCCCAGGGATGGCGACTCCACCACCTCCCTGGGCAGCCCATTCCAATGCCAATCACTCTCTCTGCCAACAACTTCCTCCTAACATCCAGCCTAGACCTCTCCTGGCACAACTTGAGACTCTGCTCCCTTGTTCTGTTGCTGGATGCCTGGGAGAAGAGACCAACCCCTACCTGGCTACAGACTCCTTTCAGGTAGTTGTAGACAGCAATGAGGTCCCCCCTGAGCCTCCTCTTCTGCAGGCTGCACACCCCCAGCTCCCTCAGCCTCTCCTCATAGGGTTTGTGCCCCAGGCCTCTCACCAGCTTCATCACTCTTCTCTGGACATGTTCCAGCACCTCCACATCTCTCTTGAATTGAGGAGCCCAGAACTGGACACAGTACTCAAGGTGTGGCCTGACCAGTGCTGAGTACAGGGGCAGAATAACCTCCCTTGTCCTACTGGCCACACTGTTCCTGATGCAGGCCAGGATGCCACTGGCTCTCTTGGCCACCTGGGCACACTGCTGACTGATGTTCAGCTACTATCTACCAGCACCCCCAGATCCCTTTCTGCCTGGCTGCTCTCCAGTCTGTAGTGCTGCTTGGGGCTGTTGTGGCCTAAGTGTAGAACCCTGCTCCTAGCTTGGTGTCATCTGCAAACTTACTGATGATGGACTCAATCCCCTCATCCAGATCATCAGTAAAGATATTGAACAGGACTGGGCCGAGCACTGATCCTTGGGGAACACCACTAGTGCCAGCTGCCAACTGGATGCAGCACCATTCACCACCACTCTCTGGTCATGTCCAGGCCAGTTCTGAAAATCTCCAGTAGAGCCTCCACAAACTCTGAGCAGTCTGTTCCAGTGTTCCATCACCCTCAAAGTAAAAGAGAAGGAAAAACTTCTTAGGTGGAACTTCCTGTGTCTTAGTTTTTGCCCATTGCCTCTTGTCCTATCAGTAGGCACCACTGAAGAGAGTCTGGCCCCATTTTCTTGACACCTGCCCTCACTACAACTTTCTTTCAGGTAATTGTAGACAACAGAAGGTCCCCCCTCCCTCAGCCTCTTCTCCAGAATAAGCAACTCCCATACCTACAACTGCTCCTCAATAAAACTTTTGCTCTAGATCCTTCACCAGTTTCCTTGTCCTTGCCTGGACCCACCCCATCAACTCAGTGTCCTCCTTGTTGTGAGTGACCTAAAACTGAACACAGTATTCAAGATGCAGCCTCACCAGTGCCATGTAGAAAAGGACAATCATTTCTCCAGTCCTGCTGGCCACATGACTCCTGATGCAAGTCAGGATGCTGTTTGCCTTCTTGGCCACCTGGGCACACTGTTGGCTTATATTCAGTCAGCTGTTGACCAGCACTCACAGGTCCTTTTCTACTAGGCAGCTTTCCAGCTTCAGAGTTGCACAGGGTCGTTGTGACCCACGTGCCAGATCTGACACTTGACCTCATACTGAATCTCATACTACTGACCTCATGCCATCGATCCAGTCTGTCCAGGTCCCTCTGTATAGCCTTCCTGGCCTGAAGCATACTGCACATCCCTTCCCTGCTCAACGTCATCTGCAAACTTGCTGAGGACGCACTCAATCACCTTGTCCAGATCACTGATAAAGATATTAAACAGAACTAGAGATGGAGCCAGGCTGTTCTCAGTGGTGCCCAGTGACAGCACCAGAGACAATGGGCACAAACTGAAACAAAGGAGGTTCTCTCTAAGCATCAAGAGGGTGATTGTCTGGCACGGGCTTGCCGGGGAGGTTGTGCAGTTTCCAGCCTTGGAAATACTAAAACACTCTCCAGACATGGTCCTGGATCACTGGCCCTGCCTGAGCAGGAGGGCTAGAGCAGGGGCTAGATCAGAGTCCTTCCAAGCTGTGACTTTGCTAAACTGCAATTTCCAGGAACGTTTTGCTGTTTCTGTTTGTAAGAGCCAGGCAACCCATCCCAACGAGGAGCTCATTCTCTCGATGCACACAGTGCCACAGATGGAGGGGCACTGCTTAGGCGGGCGGTCATCTGTTTTATTTTTGCCTGGGAGGGTAGGATTAGCTTGCATCAGGCAACACGGCAGACTTGGAAAACTAATTCTGTGTACATGGGTACAGCAGTCTTTCCTCATTGCTGCAGTGATTTAAAGCCAGCTGTTACACTGAGGCAAGCTTATCTCACTGCTTTAGATCAGAAGAATCTAACCAAAAGAAATAAACTTTCCTGTGTCTCTAAAGTGTGCCCAGGTGCAACCCACAACAATACACCCACATTTTCTTCTGCACCAATATGCATGACACTTTCACATTAATTTTTAAACCATGGAAGAGAGAATACAAGAATGAAATTTCCACTTCAAAGCCTTGTTTAGGTAACATCTCTGACGTTAATCTAGCTCAGTAACTGTGAGTAAATTTGAAACAGTTGCATACATTTGAGGCTGGACTATGCTGCACCACCGTGCCTACAGCAAGGCAGTTTCATTCCTCTTCTCACAGGCAGGAGTAAACTGGTCTTGGGTCCAAGTGTACTGCAGCTGTGCTTGGCCATGTCTCTAGTGCAGACTGACATCATGGGGAGTGGAAGGAAGTGGCACAATACAGGCCCATTATAATCTGTTTTGAGCAGAAAGGTCCAAACCAGTCCCTACCTAAATCAGTGAATCAAAATCAGATGCAATTCATTGAGAACTGTGGGGCTGTAGCACAACTCCATCAGTTTTTGCAGCAGAAGAGTCACATCTTCGCAGCCACAATTATGGTATGTTTTCACCTCTCAGGTTATAGCATACAAATCCTGCTCCAGTCCAAAGTGCAAAGTAGCATTTAACCTCCCTCTCTCCCCCCCAGTTCTGAAGAATAAATTCCTCTTCTTCTTTTTATTCGGAAGACTACAGGAGTAAAGGCTGTGGGCAATGTTATCATCCATGGAAACAGTCAATCTCATAACTAGCAGGGAATACAAAAGACTTTGCTCCTTTTCATTTGACTTATCTGGGCCCAGTACCGCAGACAGGAAGGTACAAATTGTATCTAAGTGTAAAAAATATATACAACTGTATTTAACATTTAAATTACTTTAAACACAACTGTTTGCATACTAACAATCTTATGTACATTCAGTTTTAAACCATACCTCTTTAATATCCTCTTTTGTTGAAGAAGTTTTATTTTCCTCCCCAAACACCCAATGTTACTTGCAAATTCTGGAGGGGGAAGGAATTTGAGCTATAGAGAAAACAGCAATGTGTCTTACAATTGGTATGGATCACAGCACACATTCTGGATAAAAAAACAACTGAACCACTGTAAAAGTTCTCCTAAGTCCAACAGGACCGTCTTTAAAAGCTTACTTTGGTTAACAGCAAATCATTCTTAATTAAGGAAAAAAAAACCAACACATATTCTTTTACCACCTCTACAGAGGCTTTTCCTTGGCATGTTGTAACGATCCACACATCTTTCCAGATGAGCACTGTGGCTATTCAGTGCTCTTCATTTGTACTGAGGTTTCAATAAAATGGATTATAGATCAGTTTGCATTGATTTATAATTAGATTACTCCAACTTCCTAAAGTCTATGAATAAGAGAACTCTTCCCAAGACCTCCTAAATCTCTGCATATCAGAGAAAGAACAACACTACTGCTTCTTCCTGACATCACCGATCTTACGCAGTACTTGCAACAGTGTCACTAAATCGCATGAAACTGTTGTTTCCCTGCCTATCTTTCCTGGTCAGGTGAGGAACAACTTTTCCTGAGCTCTGCACACTTCAACATCCAGCTAGTCACACCAGCCTCTGATCATTCAGACAACTGACGAGACACTGGACTTTACAGTAAAGCAGTGATTTCCTCTGAGTCATTATGCATATTTCAGGTCACATCACTGGAATTTTACTCATTTCCAGAGGAATAAATGCCCTCGGCTTTTGGTCATCAAAAGGAACTTGACCTTTATCTTTCTTCCCTCCTTGCACTACGAAACCCTCTGATCCCTCCGAAAAAACAAGTCACAACTGAGAAAGCAAACCCGTGCGATTCTGCAGGAAAGGAAGGCCGCGTTAGTCACTATGCGCCAGTTAAGCTGAAAAGTAGGAAGTCTGACTGATGAGCAAAGGCACTTGGTAACAGTCCTGTGAACCACAATCAATGAGTCAACAGTTTCAGTCTTGTGATCCAACTGACCAGCAGCGAGGGCTCTGCAGAGGAAGACTTTGCGGATGACAGAACTGTTGGTTTTTTAGCCCCCTCCTCTTGAAAAGGAATTGTTGCGCTGCTGTGAATGTCTGTACTGGTGAGACACCTGCTGCCCCGAATGTAATCCGCTCCTCTCACTAACTGCTTGTCAGACACTGGCCTTGAGAATGGGTGCTGGGCAGAGGGGCTTTCTTCAATGATGGGTGGTATTCTTTCATTACTGAAGTACCTGCAGAGGACATCATCACCTGTGGGAACAGGAGGAGGAAAACCAAATATTCCTGACTTCAAAACCTTCATAAGCATTTTATATTCTTATAAAAGTAGTCTGATTAGGTTTCAGATTACCTAGAACTTGGTTGCCTTTCCTAACACACCTGAACATGTCAGCTACCAATAGATTTATGGCTTTTTGCATGTTTAGTAGATTTAAGCAATGTCAAGAACAAAATAAATGCACAGAGAAGATACAGTTCAACTGTTAAATTCCAGATTCACACACAGGAAAACTGTAGTACAGATTACCTTTAGGCAAATCATTATCATGAGTGAGACCTAACAAACCTTGTAATATGTCCTTCAAGATGTTAAGAGAGCAGAGCTGAATCCATGTTTATATGAATGTAACTCATGACTAACCTAAAATCTAAAACTATTACTCTGGAAAACAGAAATTACTGTAGCAGATAAAATTAGAAGCACTTCCCTGGTTTTGACCACTGCTTTGTGATGCTTTCTCTGTTTTCCCTCTTCCCCAGATACCTGACCATGGGCAGCTTGTGGGAGAGACATCCTGCTGGGCTAGACAGGCCTTTGTTTCTGACCCAGCACAGCCTACATATGCCTGAAATGTACTTCAGTGCTGTAGGCTTGTTTTAAAAATGGCAACGCCAAAGCAAAAGCAAACTCAAGCACACAAAAACCAGCCCTGCCACCTGGTGATCATTCTGCTACACTTTTTACCTGCCTTGTTTCTGTTTGCTGCTTCTTGCAATGACTTTGTATTTTGTATTAAAATGATAGAATTCAGCTTCTATTTTCCCTAGAACTACACACTGGCGTCCAGAACTAATTTAAAGAATAAATTAAGTAATCAGCCTTTCTTATTTGCCATTGTAACAGGACTCAGTCTTTCAGAAGCAAAGGAAGAGGGAGAGGAGGGCAGTGGGGGAAGGAAAAAAAGCCACCCAATCTAACATCCTGCATTACAAGCTTCTGCCTCCCTCTTATTCTGTGACATCTGCAGAATATGTTGTTTTCTAACAACAGCTGCAGCAAGAAGCATCTCCTAAAAAGCCCTACAGTTTACTTTTGAGAAGTAGCTTGCTTCTACAGTAGTCTCCACACTGTGCTAAACAAACTGAAAGACTTAGAAAAGAGTAATTATATGATCAATATTAAGCAACATGCTATGAAGAGACAAGTAGATGTCTGCCCTCATCAGTCTAGACTACTTCTAATGCTCATAAAAATTCTAAGGGGCAACAAAAGATTGAGCCCCAGCACTGAAAACCCTCACAAATTTCAAAACTAGCATCTGGCATTCCTGCTAAAATCAGCAATTGTCATCTTGGATGCAAAAACTAATCCTCCATTCCTAACTTAAACACTTCCATCCAGTTCATCCCAAGGAAATTTTGGAGAGGAAGGGAAGAAATTAACCCAAAACCTTGCCTTTTCTCCCTGATGCTCGTGGCCTAGAGAAAGGGTCTGCAATTCCAATCCAGCTCCCATCGGCAGGCATTGACAAAGGACGAGGTTTTCCTAAAGGCAACATAGGAGATCACAAGGAATTAAGCTCAGGAAACCAGTTCTTAAATTTTTACTTCTCACAACTAAGCAAAGTGAGAGATACAGCAACAAGGAGTTAAAATAGTACACAAAAAGAAATTCAAGATACTTTCACTGGTGAAATATAAGAAACCAATATGCTGAGACTGAACAGCCATAGTCTTGCTCTTTGAGAGCAGCAGTGGACATAATGACCAAAAGCTATAACCAAAGATAGACAGGAAAATGGCCAACCCTGCAGCAGCAGAGCCCAGCTGAGTGACGTTCATTAAAGAAATAGCAGCCTTTAAATTACATTCTTTCAGGTGTGGAGTATCATTCACATTCACAGCTTGCACAGAATGCCTTTGCAAGTCTAACGTAAAGTTTTCTAACATGAATTATTCTAAACTGACCAAAGGATTAACCATAACAGCAAGAATGAAAGCAGAATGAACTGACCATAAGACTGTGTTTTTTCCCTCATCTTGGCTGGTAAGATATTTGCTTCTACAGGATACCCAGGCAACTGATCCGAATCGGCAATAGTAAACCTTCGCCTTCGGCTCTCCTGATCCAGAAAAGAATTGGGAGACTCGGCACCCTTGGACCCAGGTAGCGGCTGGCTGGATTTGTTGCCTCCTCCATACACAAAACTCCCTTTTTCATCTCTGAAATGACACAAATCAGGTGATGGAAGACTTTATGATAAATATATTTACCAAGGAGAAAAGAAAGCTCCTCCCCTTAGGCTAATTCACTTATTGAACACACAGAGAGTAATTACATTAAATCAAATGCCCCAAGAAGTTTAAAGGTACTGCCCCTGAAAATGTTTCTGAGAAAGGAGACCTTTCTGCCCCGTGGTTATCAAAGCTCCCAGATTCACTGCCTGGTGTTCAGTACACAGCTGTTATAGGAGTACATACATAGATCTGTACATCTCTGTGTAAAGGCAACAGCTATTACCTTCACCTGAGGAATGAAGTCTGTTTTAATTATAGGAGCCAAATAACTGTCACTGATAACTTCATTACCTTCTCTTCCATCCAAAAGCAAGATTGCTTTGACAGTTTCAGTAATAAATTCATAGTTAATATACTAATAATTTCAAGCAACTTTTGCAGGGACCCTCTTCCTACAGCAATCCCTCATTCAAAAAGTAACAGACAGACTTTTAGAACCAATCCTTGTGAGCACCTTTAGAAGAAAAGCTACCCTCCAAGATTCACCCAGGGTTTTTTTTCCCCCTTCCTTTGTACATGCTACATTCTAAATCTTTGAAGCCAAGTCGGGCATAAAAACACACAGCCGTCTAAGCACAGACACACTCTAGTAGTCACAACAGCCCCCTGGCTAGTGTATGCCACTTCTTCCAGTTCTCCATCAAGAACAATGGTAGAGCTCAGTGAATGAGAGGGATCTGTTTATGGAAATGCAGGGGCAGCATTGTTACACCACAACTATCTGCACACAGAGCTCTCCTACAACACCACCATGTGGAGACTGCCATAGGGAAGGAAAGCAGCCACCGCTCTCTGTCTCCCCAGTGTGGACCAAAGGCAATCCACCTCAGAAAGATGAAAGTAAACAATCCACACCACACAAATGCACTGCAGTTCCAAAAGAAGAGCAAAAGATGCTAGGTGAAAGTGAAATAGCAAATAGAAGGCAAAAGAACTGCCCTTTCTCCTCTTCCTGGCTGCTACAGCTTCTCACATTTGCTTTCTTTCAAAGTTAAAAGAAACTTTCACCTTTCCCCCTTGTCAGCTAGGACAAGTTCCTCACTAACAGAGATTCAGGCCTAAAGACATCTGAAGTTAGATACAATTTTGTGACTCTTTAGGAAATGTGAACTGAACACATGCACATAATTCACTAATGTACTTGAAGTGTATCAATTTAAAGAACAGACCTAAACTCAGCTGCTAAATCTCTATGCCTGGTTTATGCCAACAGATATTTTTAAGACGTGGGCATGGCTAAACATGAGAAACAGGGAGAGAACAGGTTAAGATGGGCCCAGTAAGAGCAAAGAGACTCTACCTTGGGGAAACCCTCCCCCTCCTGCACTGCCCTTAAGACTGGAGTGACACAACTTCTGCCTCTGTGTCAGGCTTTGTGTGACAGGAGGCAAGTCCTCCTCCCACAAAAGTCCTTCAGCAGGATAGCAGGGCTATCTACGTGTAACCTAAAGTGTCCACGCTAGTCAGGAAGCATGACTTGCCTGAAAACTCTTCTGTTCACCACCTTCCCAGGTCAGCTGGCAGGGTTCTAATGTGAGTCAACATGGACTTCAGAACAAATAAAGAGCCACCCATACCACACAGCCACCACTCCCACCTCCCTTTTGTGTACACAGCTCTGTATCTTTATAGCTTACACTGCAGGATAAGAAACAAAGTTGAATTAATTGATTCTTCTTTCCCCTCAGTGGGAACGTTCCTGTTGTATACAACTTGCAGGTTTAACAATTTCAAGAAGACCTTTTCTATCCTAACTCCCAAAACAGTTACTTATCTTACTTAAAAAAAAAAAAAAAAAAAGACTTCTTGCTATGTGCAATCAGCTTTGTGCTAGTTTGAAGCAGGGTAGAATGTTTTGGTGAGAAGAACTAGATCATAGGCTGTGAAAGGAAAACAATGGTGATGTCCACTTCCCTCAGAGTCTTGCTGAAGGAGAAACAAAAACATTAGATAACACTCTCACCATTTTTGTGTCACTCTGCCTTGGGCTTCTGACTGAGCTGCATCTCTCTAACACACCCTCCACTCACCTTTGCTTCTTAACCTTTTGGCTGAACCTCTTTTTCTCCCTTAGGACTGGGGTAAGGTTGAGAGGGGCAGTGGGAAGGTGAGGGGTGGTTGAGAACCCCTCCTGGACACTCAGGTTTCTGGGAGGGGAGTTGTGTTTCTGTATTACCTTTTCCCTTGTCTATTTCTGTCTATAACTGTATATACTGTAAATATCTGCTTGTATATTGTGCTAGCTGTAAATAAAAGCTTCATTCATATTTCCAGAGCCAGCTGAGTCTAGTCAGGGTGATTTCTAAAGTGTGGGGGGGCAGGGAACACCCAAACCATCACAAGCTTAAAACAAAAATCAAAAACATAGCCCCAGAACAAACCCAAGAATGACATCTGTCCACATTTTGGGAAGAAGTCTGACCTATATGGCTCACAGTAATGGTCTACTAATAAAAATCTGTTACCATCCTGGTACTTTATGAATTTAAGCATACATTTAAGCAATTCTATGCAGTTAAGAAACCAGAAGAAAGCCTGTGAAATGTGTAATTTCTGCAAGATAATGTGTGCAGAGCTCCAACAACAAGCCAGATCAGAAACAACCATAATAAAGAAGTTTTTTGTTTGGTGGTGCATGTTTATTTACATACCGAGGAGAATAGGGAACAGCTGGTGGAGGTGGTATGTACAGATCCAGAATGGCTGGCTTCTCTTTTTTCAGTGAGGTATCCACAGTGCTTTCTGGTAACTGGACTGAAGTTGGCAGAAGATTGGTCTGAAATGTCAGACAGCTATGAAACATCTGAATATCGACTTACCACTCACAAAAAGTTAATTCAATAATCAATAGCAGCATTTCATCCCCTAGGGAACTACTATTTCTATGACTAACAAATACATCCAACATGCTCAGCATTTAAATTCTCCTCCATCTTCAGTTGTAGCTAGCTTTGCAGTCTCTCTCCCCTACAAAAATCCAATCACATGTAATACATTGGTCAAGGATATTTTCCTTTTTCCACTTTGCTTTTTCCTCCAGATTCCCCAGACAGAAAAAAGACAAAATCCTTTCCTCCTTTCTAGAGCCAGTAAAGGAATGAGATTTGTTAAATACAGATATCATCTGCAACGCTTATTTATAAAGCCAGCTCACACTACCCTTATTCTGTACACTGCAATGCCTGGGAGCATGGGTAGGAATACATTCAATTGCATCAAGGGATGTAACTGGGATAAGGAAAGCAGAGGAGAAATACAGTTGGTGTTGCTCATCTGACCAAGTCTGACATTTTGGTTTCTGTGGTTCACTTCTACATCTCCAGAATCTTTTCAGGCTCCTGTCTGCCTCTAGGACAGCAAAAGCTTGAAGGACTCCCCTCAAACTTTTCTAGCAAGAGGACTGCACTACTGCACTTGTCACAGACTTGTCCAGGCTTTCATTCTGGCCACTTAGTTAATGGCAGCCTTGCACAAGTATCTGCCTTTTACCAGTCAGTACTCTGGAGACCAGAACTGTTGGCATGCTTCTTCAATCACTCATTCCCCTAAGGAAATGCTGCTTGGCAGTCTATATCCCAAGCCCACCCCCACTCTTCACAGTGGAAACACAATCCTTGCTTCAGGTAACCCTGAAAAACCCATAAGGTGATGATTTTTTTCATTTGGCCCAAATTATAAGACAGGTATGATGCCACAAAAACAAGACATGGGCATTGGTGAAAAGAAGGATGAAAAGGAGCCATAAGCACATCATCTGCACACAGTTTACAAGAAACATGCCTGCCTTAAGACTTGTGATAGCCACTGGCATTTCACAGTTTGATAGGTTATCCTCACAACTGTAGAGACAGCTGTGTCAGAACAGAAGTTAAAATGGAAACCCTTCCTGCTTTTCTTTATTTCAGGTAATCAGTTTAGATTCGATCAGGTTATTTCCTTCTGTAAGCATTAATCCCTAAGCTTCTTGATAAAACCAGCCACAGGTATTTAAGAGTTATTAACATCACTTTCTCTACCTGCTCATTGCACAGTCTGTGAACTGGCCAACAATTGAATCTTACTTAAACAAGTAGTTTAAGTAACTTCTTGAAAACCACTCACTCTTTCCCACCCTTCACCAGAGGACAAATATACAGAATAATCTCAGTTATTTCAACAAAACACTTATCACTCTGCTAAATTCTTCCTCTATTTATTGCCCCATGGTAATGAATTCCATAAGTATCAGCAGTTTCACCTCAGGTAAGTTCTATCAGTAGTGCAGACATTTATTAAAATGCTCAAGACACTTTTGAGTATCGAGAGGGCACCAAAAACAGAAGGGGGAAAAAAAAAAGGCAAGAACATTTTCCCTTTTATCTGAAGAGCCAGAAGAGGACTGCCATTCCACCTAACCTTCCGTGACCTACACTTTAACATGAATACCCTGGGAGCATTTCTGGTATTTGGTTTTTGTTCAAGTTGAAACCGAAGCTTTCCCATCTTGATGTGGGAATTGAGCCAGCAGCCTCTCACCTGCACCAAGGGTGGTTTCCAGCGCAGGTTCTTCAGCGGAGCAGGAGTGAAATGGAAAGAGCCAGTGGGACGTTTCTTCAGCAGCAGCCGAACTCCAGCGGGATTCTCTCGCAACTTGGCCACCAGGTTTTTTAGTTGCCATCCAACCTGAAAGAGAATAATCACATCTTTTATTTATTGTTGCCTCTTTTCTGAAAGCAAGCAAGGAAAACCCAAACCCTCTGGTTTAATATGAACATAAACAGAGAAAAGAGAGCCAAAAAGAGTCAGGAAAAAGAAATATGGGAAGCTTCTGTGGTGAGTTAGGAACTTTCCCACCTCAGCTATTGAAATTTACCAGCTCAGATGGCTTGGAAGTATGATAAAGTTACATTTACAGCAAAGAAAAATTTACAAGAATATATTCACAACTTATTTCCAAGTATTTACAAATATATACAAATTAGGAATAATACATAAATCCAAACTCCCTCCCAAAAAAACTGACCAGAAGGGGCTCAAAGCTACCCTCTTTCTCCCTCTTCCTTCCCAGACAGACAAATAAAACAACCAGCAAAGCTCATCTTGTTATCTGTTAGCCAATGTTAGCGGAGAGATATTAGAGCAGAATGAAGGAAGCAGCATCCCAGAACAGAGTGGGACAAATTATTTACATTTTGGCTTTTTATACCTTTCAGCAAACCAATGAATGATATAAACTTCATAATTATTTTCTTTTTACAACCAGTGATGTAATTTCTCTCATCAAGGTATTCCAATTAGCATCAAACTAGGACAGCTCCTTTTCGGAAGGTGCTTATTTGTTTTATTTCAAAGGCAGATCACAGGATATTAGGGGTTGGAAGGGACCCAAGAAGATCATCGAGTCCAACCCCCCTGCCAGAGCAGGACAATCCTATCTAACACAGATCACAGAGGAACACATCCAGACAGGCCTTGACAGGCTCCAGAGAAGGAGACTCCATGACCTCTCTGGGCAGCCTGTGCCAGTGTTCTGGGACTCTTACAGTAAGGAAGTTCCCCCTTGTGTTGAGGCAGAACCTCTTTTGCTGCAACTTACACCCACTGCTCCTTGTCCTGTCCTAGGGAGCAGTGAGCAGAGCCTGTCCCCCCTCTTCTGGCAGCCCTCAGATACTTATAAACCTTTATCAAATCCCCTCTAAGTTTTCTCTTCCCCAGACTAAGCAGCCCCAGGTCCCTCAGTCTCTCCTCATAAGCCATGCCCTCCTGTCCCCTAATCATCCTTGTAGCTCTCTGCTGGACCCTCTCCAGCAGATCTCTGTCCCTCTTCAACTGGGGAGCCCAAAACTGAACACAGTATTCAAGATAAGGTCTCAGCAGGGCAGAGTAGAGGGGAAGGAGAACCTCCCTTGATCTGCTGGACACACTCCTCCTAATACACCCCAGGAATCCCATTGGCCTTCTTGGCCACAAGGGCGCATTGCCGTGCCATGGGTAACTTGTTAGCCACCAGCACCCCCAGGTCCCTCTCCACAGGACTGCTCTCCAGCAAATCACCTCCCAGCCTGTCCTGGTGCAGTTTGCTATTCCTCCCCAGATGCAGGACTCTGCACTTGTCCTTGTTGAACTTCATCTGGTTCCTTTGTGCCCAGCTCTCTGTCTGTCCAGGTCTCTCTGGATGGCCGCACAGCCTTCAGCTGTATCAGCCAAGCCTCTCTACCTAAGACGTAAATTAAACATTGAGATACTAACCAATGCTCTTTATACCTCAGCTGTGGCCCTAGAAGGGCACATGGATGTGCTGAAATTGAGTAACACTGAGATTTGCAGTGAACAACCTCTGCCATGTTCGTTTCTCACACTGAAAGGCATTGCTGACCTGAGATAAGCAAAAAATGTAATCATTTCATATAAGTTCCCAGATGCAAACAATTTGACAAGTCCTCAGGGTTTGTTTAAAGCTGTTTTTATGTCTGTACTGCAGTAAATTGTCACAATGCATTTTAAAAACAACACACAAAGTATGTTAATACAATGCACAGCATTTCAATGCGAGATATTGCACATTTCTAATATAACAATGCCGCAAAGAAATGGCAAAGATTTGTCTTAGAAACAAAATGCTAACAAGATCCAAAGATTTCAACAAGGGAACATCTGAACTGCCTCCTGACCCCATCCATTTAGAAGACGCTGGGAGCAAGCTTTGCAGAGGTGAGGTTGGCAAGGCTGTTTGTTACTCACCACAGTTTGCCGATTGACCTGGATCACTTCATCACCAGCATGAATCTTCTGAGATCGGTCAGCAGGGGACTACAAAGAGAAACCAGAAGCATGTGCTTTAGCAGGTACTCTTACCTCCCATGGCAACCCACATTAGTCCAAAAGGTTGTATCTACAAAGGCCACTAATGACAATTTTCGCACTGCTAGATCACACATTACATCTGTTGATGACTTGAGAAATGCAAACAAATTCAACTCGTAATTTGTTTTTTTTCTGTGGGGAGAACTACAGGAAAAATGAGACAGCATAGCCTGTATCTGTCACAGGCCAAATCCTGCTTCGGTCATGAGATGGTCTCCCCTGTTTTCGCCTCCAGTTGGTACTGCAGTTTCAGAAAGCAGTGGGAGAGGACTGAAGAGAAGAATTCTGTCCTAACACAGAAGTTATCTTTAACTCAGCTTTCAAGGCATACTGACTGAAAAAAGCAAATTGTTTTTTTCCAAATGTAAGACAAAAAACCCTCCAGACAAAATAGATCTGTCACACTTTCCCTTCCTGTTTCCTAGTGTAACATCCAAAACGCGAGATTATCTCCCTGCATCACCAAGGTCAAGAGATAAAAACATATGCTTGCACACATCAAGTGTGTGTAGACAGGTATTTTTCCAATACCTGTCTAATAATAATACTACTACACTTTAAAACACAATCTTCCTGGAACAAAAGCCAACCCCCAGGGAACCATTAGCAACAAATAGCTTAGGATGACAGTATTTACTTACATTTATCTACAGCTGGTGCCATAAAACAGCTATTGCTGCAGCTGTTAAAGAAAAGTCTCACTCCTATAACACACCAACTCTGCCAGCCTTGACAACACCCTAAACGTACCAGCATACTACCCTGGTATATTGCACCCAAGTCACAGGACAATTTCTCCTCCCATTCCCATGAGCTGGCAGCAGGTCAGCTCTTCCTAGTGACTCCAGAACTAAGGCCTTAGATTAAGGAACTGTAGGAATAAACAGTGCAACAAGAGAAGCAAACATGGGAGAATTTGTGGGAGGCTCCAACTATCATGAGTAATGCTGTTTCCTTCATTGTTTTCTCACTTCCTCCGAGAGAAAATGCCCCCATTGAAGCTGCATATGTGTCTATGAGTCAACCAAGACCACAAATTCTGGGCCAAAGTCAAGTTTGTGTAAAATAAAGCTGATTTCCACCTGTCCTTAGGGCAATCAACAGCCCATGCAGGGGAGTGCCACCTATCACAGCGGAGACTGCAATAGCATTGTGAAAACAGAGGAAAGAGCAAAGTTTAGCTCTAGACCAACATGATGCTGAAAGTTACAACTCAGGGATCCTCTTAGCTGACTGGTAGCAAATTCATAGACTTCCCTGGCCCTTGCAATGTGCAATACTGCTAATCCTGGGCTGCAGTTCCACTGCGTTCCAAAACGCTGGATTCTGGGAACAGTTACTACAACTCCACTCCAAACCTAACAAGAAAACTGATGCAGTCTGGGTCACCTAAACGACTTTGTTAAGCAAGGTTCCAGAAGCACTGAAAACGGCAGAGACAGCAACTTGCAGCATATACTTTAATGGCAGGGGCTGGAACTGATTTCACATACCTGCAGAAACTAGTTTAATTAGACTAACAGTTAGCCACACAGGCAAAACATTTACAAACTGTGAATAAACAAACGATGCCTCACAAGTATTTAAAACAGCAATATCATGAAAGCCATATGTAAGACAGGACATAGTAGCACAAAAAGTCAAACTGAATGCTACTGTCAGACAACCTCAGTTATCTACATTTCTTTCACTTACGTTTTCTGTAGTTCCAGTGATTACATGTAAGCCATCATAAGTTGATTTGATGTACATTCCCTAAACATAAGAACACAAAACCCAAGTTTAACAGCATAACTTATCTAATTAAACAGTGGTTGGCAACAGACCAAAAACATGATTAACAACACCTAAAAATCATGTGTTTTCCCTAGAAAAGCACGAGGCCTAATATTACAACAGTCTAAACCTCTTCACAAATCACATTTACTGTCATTATAGTACTTACCATTACTTAAACCATCTAATACATAGACTGTAACTTAGAAACACAGTCTGGTTGGTAATACCAAACACTGCTAGTCTTACTGGCTTGTTGGTCTTTGGCCTAGAACAAAAATTTTATTGTCACTGCTTGCTCTGAGTTACAGGTGTTACTAGGTGGCTGCCAGCTCCCTACATACAAAGCACACTTACACAGGTAAGCTACAAATATTGCCTCCATGTTCTTCTAGTTTCTCTTGGCAAGTAAACATGCAGACTGCCCTGTAACCATAGTGCTGACATAAGCACTGAATGCTGTGGCAGAACTAAGTATTTGTGCCTCTATGCTAATACGGAGTGTGAATATAAGGATGAGGTGAGTGTTGGCTGCATGAATACTAAATCACCAACAGGCTATTTACAAGCTGTGGCAGAGTTTTCTCCATAAGAGGTAACCAGTACATTGGCTTCATTACTTATGAACAAATACATCATCACTTTTCCTAGCTACATCTGTTGCTAGAAGCACTTGCAATGAGCTGTACAGAACTCAGTGTTATTCAAGAGTCAAAGGCAGCTTATCTGCCTAAAATTACCACTCTTGCTTAGCAAGGCAAGACAAAGGGTAAAATTGCTTTGCCCCTTCCTCTCCAGCCAATTGCCTTTCATGTTTGCCAGCTAATATCCAATTGCATGCACCTCTCTTCTTGTTTCTTAGTCCAGGCTAGGCTGACTCTTTCATTGTATCTCGCACCTTTCTCAAAGAGGTTCCCACAATTTCAAGAATGCATTACTGATTCAGTCAAATTCAATGGCCTAGGTAAAATTATATAGCATAGTAAGACCATAAAGCTTGCTCTGCAAGTGCTCATCTCTTCTGCCTGCAGGGCAAGGAATTGGAACACAAATGCACTTAAGAACTTAAATTCTCCCCAACTCATCCCTGTTTGTCTGTTCCCCAGGCAAAAAACAACCCAAGATTTAAAACAGTTTCTCATAACCAGCACTCAGCTAAACAGCAGCCACTGAATGGACTACATTCAGTAACTACACAGGGCCACTGAGCATTCAAAAGGATTTATTATATTCCTGCCAACAGCAAACCTCAAAAATCCTCATATTCTTCTGTCTTGTTTGTCTTTCAAGCACAAATACCATTTCTCATCACCTTTTCCTTCCCCCAGTCACCCCTAGAAAAATACCTCGTTTTTGGTCACCTGAAAAATAGAACAATTCATTTCACAAGCATCTGTAAATTCCCCAGTGTCCTGTTGAAGACACAAATCTGCAACAATTTACCACCAAAAAAATAGATATTTGGGATCAAACCTATCAACATACATACCCATCTCTGGCAGCCACTTCAGCATACCTCCTGACAATCACCAGAGTTCCTCCCCACATCTCTTTTTGTTCCCTTTTAGTTTTAAAATATCACCTCCTTGCGAGCACTGGCTCACAGGGCCACCTATTAATCTCTGGAGACCAAAGGACACTCCAGAGTAAGTCCTTACCAGGCCTTCCCCAGGTTTAATGTTGGTTAAATGAACCTCCTCCAGACAAGCACACTGGCTCATCAATGGATCTGTAGTTGATCGGGTGGCTTTATCGCAAATGCCATTTAAAGTCTTGGCCTATAACGAGAACATATAAGAAACAGTTACACAATTTCTCTCCTGTCTTCTTCCCCTTTCAGTTATCAAAAACAGAAAGGAAAGGATATCTGAAATTTGGCCCACTTACAAAAGCCTAGTAAAGAATCACTGAAAGAGAAGATTGATTTGAACAGATCTATCCTACAGCATGTGAATTTTCTTAACTGTAACCTAGCAGAACCTGTTCTTGTTCCTGGCACCTCATCATCACTAACTGATGCCAACACATCCTTTGTTTTAAAAAGGAATGCTTGACAAGAAATGAAGCAAAAACATTGGGTTTGTTTACTTTAACCAAAATACAACCCACTGCAATAGTGCATCATTTTGGTGATTCCTCATGGGAACAATTGGCATTTTTTCATATTGTTCTGCAGAACAATGTGAAATTTCTGCCATGTGGATAAAATTGACCACGTGTCAGAAAAAGTAAGATACTGGTCACTGACCTATCTACACAAAGCTTGACAGTACAAGGTCAGATATCTAGGTCTTAAGCACTTCAGCATTTCTTCTCTCCACTGTGCCTCTGAGTTGATCTCTTTTGGAATGCTAATGCAAGCAAGGTTCATATTTCCTTTTTCCCAAAACATAACTGATCCTAAGCCAATATTGCAACTAAAGGCAAATTCTGACCTTGTGCATGTATCAGTAAAGTCAGAGGCTCTGTCTTGCACAACTTTTAACTAGCTAAATGACTAGTGAATCAGGGAGAGGGGAGGAAGTCTAAAAATCCATGTGCCCCCTACACTCACAGATTTCAATAATGCCCCACAGTGTGATTTGGATTTTGAGATTAAATCAATGCAAAGAAAAGCTTAAAAGGAGAGGACAGTGAGGACCAGTACACAATTCAGTAGTTAGTTATACACAGTTTGGGAACCAGCAAGGTAAGCCATTTTTCACACAGGATTTGAACGGTTCAAAGTAGTCACATGTAATCACAGGACCAGGGAAGCTGTGAGGACAGAAGACATCAGTTTTGGACTACAAGGTCCCTGGAAACAATAGTTCCAACTTTCGTTGTTGTTCCTTTGTTTTACATCAGATTTGCAGGGTTGCCATAAAATAAATGGCAACAAAGCTTAGCTGTGAATGCAAGGAACTGCTCAAACAAGGGAACTTCAAACAATAACTGTTCCAGAGTGGGTGTGCACAAATGGAAAGATGCAAAAACCTCCCATTTATGTGGTCTCATTATTTATGAACAAAATTATTTTTAGTTCTAAATTCCTAAGCATCTATGAGCTTGCGGAAGGCCTTATCAAAGAGCACAGCCTGGTTCATGTCAAAAGCAGGAAGCGATGATTAACTGTTAAAAACACAAAAAAGCATTCCATTATGCTCCTCCTTTGGTCACAAGACTGCTTCAAACAGCAATGAAAATGTACAACCAGAGACAGACCTTCAGTTCTGTAGCAGGGCAGGTTTTATATAAGTTTAATAAAGCATAGTGTCTATTAAGGCACTAAATACACTTCACAGGAACGACTGGTCTAGTCTACAGTTGGTTTAGAGTACTACCCCTCCCTTGAAAATCTGGGGTCTCTTGAAAAAATTCTCCTGAAAAAGAACTATGCAATGAAACTTTAAGGGATACTCAACTATTACAGACACTATTGTCTGTTCAAATTTCATTGATTTCCTCTACAGAAAAGAATACTCACAAAAATAGCCCAGAACAATTCTTCCTTGCATGATGTGCTTATATGTATGGATTGCAAAGCTGCTGTCAGTACTCAGTGCAGAAGTCACTGGAATAAATGTGAATGCAAGCAGCTGAGGTTCAACAGAAACGTGTACTTACTACAGTCTGAACTTTATCTTCCATGTCAGCTACAGTGCAGTCCTAAAAGCAAGAACAAGAGCTCTGCATTAACCAATAAACATGTAAACACATCACCGCTGAAAACTCTGCAAAGCTATCACGTTAACCTCAAACTGAAATAGAGCCATTCATGTTGCAGGGATTAATCAGATCAGTTTCACTCAGTTGGGCTGTTCACCAAGTATTCAATTACAGCAGCAGACTTTTCCACCAAAGCAAAACCCTGCACACTAAAACTAGACTCAGAGAAAGCCAGGCACATGAGCTTGCCTTACAATAATAAACTCCAGTTCAGGCCCTCCTTAGTCCCAGGCATGAAAATGGATCTAAAACTATTGTTAAAAATAGAAAGATTTTTTTCTTAAATGCTATCAATGACATTCCTGAGGTACAAAGGACTAAACACAAAGCATTAGTTACACAGGTCAGGCACAAAAGTCTTTGAACTGAAAACTTCATGTAACAAGCTACAGAAGTCATCGTTTTCTTCAAGAAGAGCTGATCTAAAGAATAGTGTTAGATTCTCAGATTAAAACACTAAACCAGCAAATTAATAATGGAATGAGATTTACAATATCTATAAGGAGAAAGTCCTCAGACCCCAAGCACTTAAACACGGTTAAATTACAAGATCTTTGCTTTAAATATCTCCACCTGCCATAACTACTTGCATACCAACCACACAATGCCCAAGAGGAACTGTGAATCATCTTCAACACTTCTTTTGTTCCTTCCTATCTCTATTCCGTGTTTTTAACATACAGAAATCCCAGATAAACAATACAGTCCTCCAGATACAGACACACCATAGATAAATAAAACAACTCAGCTATGTTCTCTTTTATGGTTTTGTAAGCCTTAATACGGTATTCACTGTTGCAATGACTAAGGTTGTGCTTTTCACGCTGTCAAAAGCCTTAATACACTACTACAAGGTTGAAACTCCATCATGGTGCATCAGCAAAATTTTCCCCTGCTGAATACATCTGCATGAATCAATAGTGAATGTCACCTATCTTGATGCAGCCCAGTCACTCAAAGTCCTTCTGATCCTGCTCATCTCTGTTTACACTGGTAATTATTTTAACCTCAAAGTTTGCCATAAATCTTTACTAAACAGTGGACTAACTTCTGTTCCTGGTGTCTGTATAGCTGTCATTAAAGACAAATGGCAACTTACTGTGTTCCTGCCTTGGTTTACTATTCATCCACTTTTACACATCATTTACAGTTATACAGAGCAGCATTGGTTCCACGAGAGCCACCCAGGTCTCTTCTCAACTATGAGAACTGGCTATATATTCCCTCAGTCTATTTCCTCATGTGAAGTATTTCTGAAGTCTAAAAACTCATCTCTAGTTTTTTCAACTGTATCTCTCTTCCACAGAAGTAGAAAACTTCAGATCATTCTAGTGTATCTGCAGTGCCCCAATACAAAATAATGCTGATTCTTCCCCTATTAATGCTTTTTCTAATATGTGTCAATCTCATTTTTTATCATACCTCACATCAACTTGCCATAGAAGCACTCTGATGTCATTCAAAAGGCTAGGGTTTTATTCACCAACTTCCACTCCTCTGCCACCAAAGGCTGATTTAACTCACAGATTAGACACTATTTTTAGTAGTTTTATTAATACAGTTCAGCAATCTCTTATCTCAGTTCCTGTAGCACTCTTGGGTGAACACCATTTGCTCCTAGAAATATTTTCTGTTCTACTTCATAATCTGCAAAGCTGTAGCTGTAAAAATCACTGAACTTCTTCAACTGCACACTCAGCACCCAAACAAGAACAGCAATCAGGATCAAGGCAAACTTGCACGCCTTTGAAAATATAATATCCATTATAACACCCAGACACTATCTTTCACAATGATCTACCCAATATAATTAGGCACCACCATAGCTTGGCAGTGCATGGGATATTACTATTCTTTGACATCACCTCAAAAGAGTAAGACTCACCCATGTCACAGGACATGGTCCTTCAGAGTTCAAACAATACACCACCATGGACTGACAGTTACAAGCAAATTCAGCAGGAATGTAAATGCACACAGTGCTTCACAGCCAAAGCAATGGCACCTCAGAACAGTTTCAGCGAAGCAGTATTATTCAGAGTAAAATGACATCACAGCTGCTACATGTCCTTTCAGTTATCACCAAAGTGAGTGCCCACCACACAGGTGACAAATAGAAAGTGTGCTCTCGCACTACTGGCGCAAGTCTGCCTACTGGGCTGTATACCGTAAAGGTGTCAGCTCCTTCCACTGAACACAGCATTTCCCATGTAGTGGCTAAAACAGCCTGTAAAGGAAAAGACCTAAGGAGTACACAAGCATCTCTATAACCACCAACGGAGTCATGTTTTCGTTTGGAGTCTGCACTGAGCACTGTTTTACAACACGTTGTTTGGAATTTGAAAAAAATAAATCTTCAAATGCAGAGCAACTTTTTCAAACATCAATCCTCTATCCATTGAAGTTCAAGAACTCAGAGTACCCTCTAAACCAGTTAGTCAAATACAGCTGAAAAGAGCAAAATTGAAAATAGAACAAAAAAAAAAAAAACCAACCAAACAAAAAAAAACCCAACAACACCACAGCTCAGAAAAACAGACAACCAAAAGTGACCTCCATACACCTTCAAAGCTTCAAGTAAGCTCTCATTTCCACATCTGCTTTCCAATTAGCATTCTGCAAACAGCAAGTACATGACTTCCCCAAGCATCCCCCTTCCTTCCCTTTTGGAAAGCAAAGAGGAAAAGAAATCAGCTGACCTTCTGAACAGTAGTAGTGAGATCCAAGCAGAGCTGAATGATTCTGTTCTTCATTGAAGAAAAGTCAGCAATACCTGTAAATGGAGCCCTGTAACAAGGGAAAAATCCTCTTAAGCAGAAGGCACCAGGTTTCTCCCACCCTACCTTATCAGTGAGGAATATGACTTGAGAGCAAGAGCTGTAACTCCAACATCTGTACAAGGCTGCAGTTTTCCAATATAAATGGACCTGACTACATAGTTCTGTTCTTGCACCAGAGCTTGTGACTATCCAGCCACGTGTGGTTATAAGCACAGATAGAGAGCAAAACCAGAAGAACCAGTCAATTTTCCAAGCTGCATGCTCAACTTAGATTATACTGATCACTCTCAGGTTTGTCAGTGAGTAGTCTTTGATTACTAAGCTCAGAATGGAGAGGGGGGAAAAAAAATCTAAAAATCAAAAGGAAATTAAACAGAAAACCCACCACACCTCTAAGCTCCACCAAAAAAATGCATTTTCACATTTTACACACACAGGTGCAGTATGGCTCAATCTTGAGAGAAGGATCACTATAGGGAGGGCAACTTTAGAGCCCTTAAAGTGATCTCAGACCCTCCAGACAGCTGAAAGAGCTAGAAGTAAGGTCAAGAAACTTCTCAAGTAAGTTTGGATGTGGACAAGTTAGCCATCGTGCTGCCAGTGAGCTGCAGAAGAAATTCAAGGCAATGTGCCAGGAATAGGGCGAGAGAAGTGAACAAGGTGAGAGGCACAAGCTGTTAACATCACTGCCTAGAAACAGAGTTGAGTTTTTGCTGGAAACCAGAGATACTGAAGGATAAAACTGTTGCTTGCTGCCAATCCTCACGCAGCTCTCTTCCTAACCTTCCTTCTCAGGAAAGCTGGCAAGGGAGCTTGAGAATTTATGCTCATCTGTTATGACAGACAGCATCCCTGACAGCACCCAGCTGGCTCAGTTGCCCTTCTGCTGCAGCTATCACAAAACAATTCTGGCTCTTGCCAGGAAAATAATAATTTAAAACCAAAACACAGCCCACTCTGAAAAAAACCCAAACCAACTAA
The DNA here is from genome assembly GCF_015220805.1 of Pogoniulus pusillus. Classification (NCBI taxonomy): domain Eukaryota; kingdom Metazoa; phylum Chordata; class Aves; order Piciformes; family Lybiidae; genus Pogoniulus; species Pogoniulus pusillus. The sequence goes on from NC_087294.1 coordinate 2,527,945, forward strand.
CAAAACAGAAAAAGAAAAAAATAAAAGTTGCCCAAGGACATTGGATGCCCCCTCCCTGGAGGTGCCCATACCAGGCTGTATAAAGCCTTGAGCAACCTGGTCTAGTAGAAATTGTCCCTGACCATGCTGGGAGGGTTGGAAATAGATTATTTTTAAGGTCTCTTTCAACTCAAACCATTCTATGAATCTATTTAAAAACAAAACAAATCACCACCACTCACAACACAAGCACACAAAACACACACACAAATCTTATTCTTACCTGTCCAACCACGCAAGGAGGGCCTTAGCAGCACCAATAAGCTCTACCACAGAAGTAAGGAGTTCATTGGGGGGCTTGTGAGAGGTATTTCCATCATAATTTGAACTTTTCCTACGGCTGCTGATATAATTTTGCAGATTGTTGGATGATGCCCGCAGCTTGAGAACCAGGTTCTTCATATTGTCAGTTTCAAGGCCATAGTTCTGCAAGGAATATTAAGCTTCATAAATCTCCCTATTGAGGAGTTCCATTTGCCATATAGAATACATCTGATTGGAAGAAACCACAAAGATCATCCAATCCAATCCTCAACCCAGCACTGAAGGCTCAACAGTAAACCATGTCCTTAGACAGCAGATCCACACTCTGGTTAAACACCTGTAGGAATAGTGACTCCACTACTGCCCTGGGCAAAGCACTCTAAGGTTTTGATAACCCTCTCTGTGAAGAAATATTTTCTAACATCCAGTCTGAGCCTCCCTTGGTGCAGCTTGTAACCATTTCCTCTAATCCTGTCACTTGGCACCAAGAGGAGGGTGTCCCTCTCCTCACTCCAATCTCCCTTCAGGCTGAGGTCTCTCCTTGGCCTCTTCTCCAGACTTAACAACCCCAGCCTCTGGAGACACTCCTCATAAGTGCTATGTTCCAGACCCTTTGTAAGCCATGTTGCCCTTCTTTGGACACCCTCCAGCACCTCATATGGGATGAAAAGTCTGGTTATTGATCCTTCTTTTTGTCCCGTCCCCCCCTTCCTTTTTTATTGCCTTCTAAGATTTGTTCTACACTGTAGCCACTAAATAATGTTTTGTGGGTGTCAAATCCTCTCAGTTTCTGACATTAATCAATAAGAGTAAAATCCTAATTCCCCATATGATAAGACATCTTAAAATACAGTTGGAATAACAGGGTTGTCTTGTTTTTCTTTCTGTTAAAACAAAGTAAGTGCTGTTTTTGTCTACAAATGCTTTCTATGCTGTGGTACATAAACTCTGAAGCAGCAATAAATTCATAGCTGAGTTTCATGTGACAAGAAACAAAAACAACAACAGGAAGCATATATATTTTCACAGTCAACAGCTGGAATGTTTGCATCACAAGCTTTCAGTAATTCATAGAATCACAGAATGAGTAAGGCTGCAAAAGATCACTGAGTCCAATGATAACCTGACCATCATGACCACTAAATTACATCCTAATTGCACTCCTTGATTACAGTAGTGTATTTCCTTGGAAGTTTGAGGACTACATCAACACCATACACAGCCATTGAAGCCAGTCTTAGACACTGCATCTTTCATTCAACAGAGTCTTTGCAACAATTTTTGAAACCTACAGAAATCTGCAAAGCTTGCCTGTAATTTCAGGTTTATAAATTCAAACCCAAAGAAATCACACTCTCTGAGATTAAACCAAATTGTTTTAAGCAACATGGTGATCATCTCATTCCAAACAGGTAAGAAATACTATATTTTTACCTGTTTCCAACTCAGTTTTGTAATCAAGACTGTCTTCTTTTTGCTGTCAGTGTGAAATGTGGGAATTACATAGGAATAAACTGCTGAGTACCCCTGTTTTTGAATTATCCCACTTTGCAAGTGGGCATCTTCTGAAAGTTGCACCCCAGGAAATACTCAAGCCACCCAAAAAAAAACCCCAAACCCCAAAAAATAACCCCAGACACCCAAACCAAATCACTTAAAAGATATTAAAAAAACCTCCACAACCCACACTGCCTTTCTCTACTCTCCTTCTGCAGAAGGCTCTTGCTACCTACCTCCAAGTTCCATAGATCAGTCAGCTAATCTTTTTTCCTTTCCCTCTCAACTCAAACAACTACAGCAAATCTTAACTCTGTTCAATTCCAAATTTCCAGTGCCTCCACTCATGAACATCAGGAACACAGCATCACCCAGGCTGAATTGAGGTCCCTTCCAGCCTACACCATTCTATGATTTTGATTCAATCTCCTGCTCATAGCAGGCTCAGTTGTGAGCTCAGACCAACTTGCTTAGGGCTCGACTATTAAGTCAGATCTTGTAAACCTTCAATGACTGCACAACCTTTATAGGCAACCTGATCCACTGCCTGACTATAATCAGAATGAGAAAGTGTCATCTCCTACTGGCCTCAACCTCACATTTCAGCTGCTCAGAACCTCTCATCCTCCCACCATACACCTCCATGGACAGCCAGATTTGCCACCTTCCATCTGTGTGCCCTCTTTTGACAGGTGCTGGAGCTCTACTGTTAGGCCTCCCTGAAGCCATGTCTTTTCCAGAGTGAACAAGCCCCAGCTCCTCAGCCTCTCCTCACATGTAAGTATTCCTACCCTGGCCAACCTAGTCACCCTGGACTAAGCTTACTCTGGTTTGTCCATATCTTTCCTGTACTTGGGGTGGCAGAGGGGTGGCATGTGTAGACTAATGAGTGTTGACTAAAGAGTGATTATCACATCCCTCCCTCTCCTGGCTGTGCTTCCATTAATGAATCCCAGGGTGGTGCTAACATTTTTGCTGCCAAGGCACACTGCTGGCTTGTGGTTGCATTCCCTCCATAATCAGGGATCCATAAAAGAGGCTGGAATAGCTTTAATCAGGTGTTTTACAGAAAAATTAAAGAGAATAACTGCCACAAACAAACTCACCAGTGTATGGAGAGTATTCAGCCACTCTGCTACCTTTAAAATACCTACTACCTCTTATGGATAAGATCCCAGTGTGATACGAGTTACACAACTGCCCCCCCCCCTCCTGTCCCTGAGGGCCACTGGCAAGGAAGTAGCCTTAAATTGCAGCCAGAAGTACAGGTTGAGAGGACATATCCAGTTAAAAAAAATGTCATTGTTGCAACAGCAAAGGATATCCAGGTTCAGAGAGGGAAAGATCTGGGTTACTAAACAATGCCGAAGCACTTGCACAGTGCCAGGTGTCAACTTAGCCTTTAATTAAAAACCAACCAAACAAATGAACAAGAGCATCATTCAGATGCATTTCTCATAGTTCATTTTCTCCTCCTCACAGGACATTGCATATGAGCCTCTTCTTGGAGAAATAATTTTTCACTAACAGGTCAGGTTGTGGAGTAGGTTCCTGTGACCACAAGAATTTGAAAGTAGCTATCCATAAACCAGGTCAGATTCTTGTTTTGGCCTTAAAACATTCACATACTCTCTATTATCTCTCTTTCACCTTACTGACAGGGGGTCAGTCTCTTGTGGCTTTTTCCAGTTCAGCTAGTTTTTAAATAATTCTTTCAAGTAGTTCTCAGTTTTGAGGTGGATTTCAGAAACACAGGTGTTGCCTCCAGAGATGCAGGGGCTCCATCTTCAAACTGTAACTCATCTACAATCACCTATCAAGAGTGTATCACAGTCAACCTCTTCAGTCCCTGCACTAAGCTTCCCTACAGCTTCCCCTTAAGAGTCTATAATGTGCACCTGTCATCCAATAAACTGGCACAGCAGCTCATGCTCTAGGAAAAGTCTTGACAAAGCACTATGCCTATCCAACACAACAGGAAGCAGGTAGCTCTTCAGTACTGGCAATGAAATTCTCCAACTATGCATCAGCCATGCAATGATCCCCAGAACAACGGGTCATCACAACCCGAACCATTTCTGCTCCACACGCAAGCCAGTCTCCTCACCTGTTTGCTATGACACACAGAAAACAGGCCTTTCCACCAGATACAGCAATGGCACTACCTTGACCACCTCACACATAACCACTTCTGCTATTTTTCTGCTATTTAAGTGTAGGGAGGGCTGGTTTAGAAAACTAAACCATTTAAAAAAAAAATCCCTTTTTGAATGTAGTGTGGTCTCATCTGGTTTACCTCCCTGAAGTACCTCACCTCAGTGTCAGCTGAGTGCAAGTACAATCACAAATCAGAGGATGGGAGGGAGCAGAGGCAGTGGCTGACTTGGATTAACTTGACTTATCCTTGAGCTGCAACCCCAATTCAGGACAGATAGGAATGTTGATAATGTAGCTGCACACCAAACAGCCTTCAGTGAGGCTGTTGGAAGTGCAAAGCTTAAAAGCTACAGGGCTGCAGCTACAATATTTAACAGATTATTAATTAAGCAACCAGAATGTTTTCAGATGTTGCTCATGAACCAAAGCACGTACTATGTTTTCTTATTGTTCCAAATTTAAAACATCAAAGCTGCTTTCATCAAAACACAGGCTGAAGCCAGCGGTCAAGAGTAGCCTATGTCAAACATTACCAGGCTGTTACTCATTAAGCTGGAGAGCCACAGGCAAGACTGGAGTAAGAAAGAGCACCCACACGTGCAGAGGAGAGCACATGCGCACCAGAGCACACTCTGTCCAAACTCCATCACATTTCAGGAGGAAAAAACACACTGACCAAATAATTGCTCAAGGTCAGGCACCAAAATAAAGAAGTGTGGCTAACCAAAGTCAAAAGAGCACAGCATTTGTGTCAGAGCTGATGGGCTGATCCAGGGCTCTGCTGCTGCCCAGGAACAGCACCACCTTCCCCTTCCCAACCACATTCACGTGCTGCTGTGTGATGAGCTGGATCTGCCATCTGATCAAATGGAAAATCAGCTCTGAGAAGAAAGAAAAAAAAGGGGAAAAACAAAAAAAAAGGAAAAATACACTGAATGACTGTTCCAAAACTGAGCTAATTCACTCCATGCCTATACAAACACTGGAGTTAACAAAAGGTACTGCCACAGTCATCCACTCTTGATCTCTTTACAAAAATGTGTCCTAAAGATCCTTTGGACTCTCAAATTTCCCAATAAACAGCAATAAACTTGACACCTCCAGAAAACTTAAATGATGAGGTGATACAGCACTTCTGACAAGGATTAGCCACAAAGGTTAAGCCTTCGCAAGAGCATGTTCAATGTTATGTTGTGATATCTTTAGCTGCACTGCAAACACACTGGCTGCACATTACCAACAGTGAAATTACCAGAGGCATGATGCTAAAAACTGTTGTTTGTGGCTGGTTGTTGTTTGTTGGTTTTTTAATAGATTATTTAAAACTAATATCTCTTCATTCTAAAAGTCAAGAAAAATCAGCTGTTTTTTTTTTGCTTTCAAACTCACCCATCATAGAACATAGGTAAAGATTCAGAAACCTAATCCAAATACTACCTGAAACATGAAAACATTTGCACACAGCTCCCTGTTCATGCCTGTGGGTTTTTTATATGTTTTAATCTCAAACCAGCAAGTCATCAGAGGATGATTAGAAAGTATTTAGTTTTCACCACTGCCCTAGATTTTTTTTGTCCCAATTATTTGGCTCAGAAAGTTTATTTTTGGGATCTCTGCCTTTGTTTATGCAGTTTTGCACAGACTCAAATGTTTGCTCTTCCTCTCCCCCACATACTTCGGTCAACTAAGAAATGTCTCCTTCCAGCCCTTTTCTCCCTGAAGAAAATGTTTTCATTGACAAAAACACGAAGACACTCAAGTTGCTGAGTCTTTCCCCCTCCTTTAGGGAATTCAGTTTCTTTGACATGTCCTCTAAATTCCTTACATAAGCCTTCAATGCCTGTCCAGAAAAGTCTTGCAAACTACCTCCAGAAGCAACAGAAATGTCTGCTTGCAGGAAACTTTCATCTTTTTTATCCTTGTCCACTCTCTCTTGCTGCCTCTTCAGATGCTTTGCTGCATATGTGGCCACTGCTATGAGATGAGGGAACACAGCCTCATCACCAAGGCAGTAAAGATACACACATTTCTCTTTCAGCTATGTTGGTTCTAGAATTTGCTTACTGCGACAACATATCTTGCAGATACTTTCAGCTTAGCCTTGTAGCTGCCCAAGAGGGCTCTATCCCTATCCCTATAAAACTGTGAAAAAGGGGGGGAAAAATTACTTAATCAGTGCTACTCCCCTTCCCAAGAACAACAATTTTCAAAGCCTGACCAGTCAATGCCACATTTCCACAGTCTGAGCTAACAGCATAGTGGAGAGTGGAAGGAGAAAGAGACAATAAGAGGAATGAAAACAAAGCAAAAAACCCCCACACAGCTCCTTTGTTTTTTAATTCAAGGCCTCAAAAGCTAGCAAAATACCACCATATATACATACATCCAAAAAAAATTCAACTAAATTGTATCAATACACAGATCCACTGTCAAAAAAATAATACAGGTGGAATGGGGAAAAGTTTTATTCTCTCACACAAGTGAGGGAAAAAAAAGGCTATGACTAGAACATAAAAACACCACCTGCTGATCTTGTACAACAGTTCCAAGTCTCCAAGGAAGGGGCATCTGGAAGGTGCCAAAGAACATACTCAACCCATGGCAAGTCATGGACATTTCAGCTGCAGTATGTGAAATCTGTCTAAAGCATTAACTTGAGCTACATTTCACAAAGGATTTCCAGAATCCGGTATGAGGTCAAAACTTTTGTCTACAAGGGAAATTAGGAGGAAATTGTAGGAGATAAAGCACAGCTTTAGGTTCTGGCAGTCATCCAGCTTTTTAAAATATTAAAATAAAATGAACAAAGTAAGAACTAAAAAATACCTTAGGGGGCTGCAACATCCATTACTTCAGTCTAGACTGCATATAGATTACAGTACATTTACTAGCTCTGCTTCTCTGACAGATCATGGCTTCCCACAACAGGAGCTGCAATTACATTCTTCTACTAGATTTTCAATTTTCATGTTAAAGAGGTCAGATAGGTCAAATACTGAAGCAGAAACAAAACATTTTTCAAATATAAGAGCAACTCTTTGGGAAACACTTCAGATTGTATGAAGTGATTACATGAAATATGCTTCTTTATAATCAGGAATAAATCAGCCTATACTAAGAGTACAAATGATCCTGTAGCACCTTTCTTCACCAAATAAAGCAGAGATCACACAGGCACTAATGTCTCTCCATTTCAAGAAGAGTATACTTGGCACTGCATGTTTTGCCAAACAGGCCAGTGCTGGCCAAAGAATCTTTGGGCAGCCTTTCCCACCCTTCTTCCTGATGTAACTCTATCTACCTCTGGCTCTCAGTCATTGTGTTATATAAAACACATATTCAAAGACTGTCCAAACTAAGGCTTTTAAATTAAGTCCACAGTAGCAAACCAACCCAAAATATATCTATTTTAAAACAAAGACATTCTGAAAAAAAGTATTGGCACAGTTCTACTGAGAGAGGAACAGTTTAAGTCCAGTGAGTTTAAATTGTAACTGAGTTAGCAAAACATCCCTCATTTCAAAGGCATTTTCTTCACTTTGTAGACTACAAAACTACCCTAAATGCATTTCAATTGATGTAAAGCAGCTGTCAACAGTCTATCTTATAGGACAAATTCACTCCACTTGATCGCAATTTTAATCACAGTTCACAAACAGGAATCACAGGATCTAACAACACTACTCAAGAAACTTCTTCCCCCTAAAGTGCAACCAAATGAATTAGCATTGCCTCTTATTAGGAAAAAGTTACAGAGCTATTAACACAAACCTTGTAAGAATTAAACAAACACTTACTGTTTTCTTTTACCATGATGTGTAACAGACAGCAAGAGACACAGATAATCTGGTTTTATCAGACTTGCCTTAATCATTCACACAATAGAGCACTGTAAGAGATTTTTTATGTCTGTTCACCATTGAACTAACCAGTGCACACAGAAGATCCACAGCCTCTAGAACCAGTTCCTGGTGCCCAATCCGTGAGATACCCAAGTCTTCAAGGTCCTGGTGAGAAATCTGTAACAGCTGCTCACCATTAATCTTCTCCCGTTCAAATTTATGGACATACTGCTGCAGGCAATCATCCAGGCCTACCAAAACACAAAAGAATGCAGTGGATGTGCAGTCAAATTTCTGTCTTTTCATCCCTTTTCCCTCAATCAAAAAATTAAACAGAAAAGCAAAAAAACACCCCAAGGAAAAAAAAAAAAACACCCACCAAAAAAACCCCACAAGTAAAAAAAACCCCACACACAACAAAAGCAAACCCTGCAAAAAGCACAAACTGAAAGTTCATACAGTACACAATGGCAAATTATGAAAGAAACTTGCAGTACAACTGAAACTGCACCACAGGGGCACATATGTAGGTTCTGTAGATCTTTGGGTCACTTGTGTCAATGCATGCTCCTTGTGGATCAAGCTCTGCAGGAAAGAATGTCCCTATGGCATCTGCTTAGGCAGACCTACCAGGGGGCACACACAGACTCAGCCTCTAGGGTAACCCAAAACCCTTAAGGGCAACTAAAGCAACAACAAATAACAACTTACTAAAGTATATATATATATAAAAATACAAGGCAAGAACAAAGACCTTGCCCAAAGCCTAGTTGAACAAGGAAACAAAAGCACAAAAATCCACAGTTTGTCATCTACTTATATACAAGAGGGCTGAATGAATGATGAGTAGGAAATGGGATAATCAAAGGTAAAGCAATCAAAGTTATGTTTGGCTCAAGTCTCATTATTCCTTTAATTTATGAGGCCCTGGAGCTTCCTGAAACAGCCATACCTTCCCCTTGCTAAGGATTAAAAGCACAGAGCAATAAGAAATCTAATTCAATGTCATTATTTTTGAAGTTGTTTTAAAACAGTTTATTTTGTCTCAGCAATATCAGCAAAACCCTTACTTTAAATTGTGATTCTATGGTCCTGTCCTCTACAGTATCTTTCCCCAGATATTACAGAAAGGATTTCTGATTTTCACTTTGTTTATGAACTTTATGTGTTAATCCTGTTTTCTTGTGTATTCTGCCCACTTTGTTCTTTTAAAGCTCCTCTAAACGATCTGGACAGATATGTTAGTTTAGATGTGAAGTGCTCTTGATGCTCTGCTCCACTGCAACATGTTCACTAGAGCAAAAGGAACAGATCCTGCCTCGCAGAAATACACCATAAGCACTGAAAAGAGCTGACATGGGCAAAAATTCAGCTTATACATTCAACATCTACTGTGAGGCATCCACAACAGCTGCATTGTTTGACCATTCAGTGTTTTAAAAATTGAACCTTTAACTGTATAAAGGATGTTTATCCACCAAGTTGGCTCAAAAGGAAGCCATTGAGATGGACAGGATGTTGAACGCTGCAAATGAGAAACACAAAGAGCATCCTGAACTACAAGGAAACAAGAGTCAGAAGACCAGCACTCAGTTTCACTCATGGAGCTGCAGTAGCAGCCTGGAAAACAAGCACACCCAGCACACACTGCTGCCAAGAAAACATTCACAACAAGTCACAAGGGGAGTTCTAGAAATCACATGAAACATATTCGCTTCATAACGGCAGCACAAGTCGTCACTGCTGTCTTGCAGTGTCTGGTCACAGCAGAACTGTACATTATAAGCTCTCAGTGGCACAGGTTTACTTAACACATTGCCTGCTTTTAGAATTGCTCAGAAATTAATAAGGAGAAACACTCTGGCACTTAACAGTTCCATGACCCAGGCAAGTTTAATTATTGCAGTGTATCAAAATTGGGCTGAAGAAGCTTGATTCCTCCACACGCAGAGATACTGGTGTGCACAGCTTGATTTTTAAGTATAATTATGAATGGGAAAGCATGCATGCAAGATGAGCAGTCTCCCAGGGCTATGGTTGTTTGGGTTGCACTCTTGTTTCTTCCCCATCTGTCTTGGCAAGGCCACATAAATTTTGAAAATTGAGCCCAGTGTTCTCTTTCCCACAGGCACCAAAATCTCCCTTAGGTTATATAAAAACTCTTTTCCCAGGAAAAATAATAAGGTCTGGTCTTCATTGGTGAGGAATTTCTTTTTTCAAAACAAATTCTCAGCTGAGGCCAACATACGGTGCACATATTTGGCATTCCCAATTTTTAATGCTGTCTTGCAGACCACTCTTTCCCATCCCTCACCAATGGAAACAGGACTTACAACATAAATTACACAACCACCTAAAATAAAATACTTCATTCAGCATGCAAGTAAGTTTTTACTACTCGAGATTTTTTTGATGCAGTGCTGCTTTTGCCTACTATGCTGTGTGTTCATTCAACTTTCTAGACTCTCATTATGTGCTAAAACATGAGACTGAAAAATACAAATGCATGTATTCTCTTCAAGAGCTACAGCTGTGGCTTTCAGCTTGCCTGTGCCTTTTTGGGGTGGTTTGGGTTTGTTGGTTTGGGTATTTTTTTATCCTTGGTTGCCCATTCTTGAAAGACTATTACGATGTGAGCAGCATCTTTAAATAACAGTCCTTGAAAACAATACCTTCTACAATCACTCTATGATATAAAATATTACACAATCACACAAATGTTAATTCAAAACAGTCAGAGAAAAAAAAATAACTCAGAAATTTATTTCAGACTAACTGACCAAAACTATGCAAAGCAGGAAGTGAAGACAGACCCACACACGCCTGGCAAGCACTCACTAGTGGGTTATAACATTAGTGTTCTTGTTACTTCTACTAAGATACATATGGAAAATGCTTAAACATCTTAATTGAGATTACAGCCACATTTACAGCCTGTTGTTTAATTTTCCATCATGTCAATGAAATGTTTACATTTCATATGCAAACCCAAAAAAATCATTGTTTCTCCAAGAAGAGATGAAAAAGGGCTCATAGATCAGTTCCATAAAATAAATAACACTTAAAGAAAGTTTATGTCCTCATTCAGATGCCACTGATAACCTAAGCAAACTGCTCATTTTTACCTTGTATCAAACTTCTCTATTTTCTCTGTGAATTGTAGAGCCTCATATAGAATCATAGAATCAACCAGGTTGGAAGAGACCTCCAAGATTATCCAGTCCAACCTAGCACCCAGCCCTATCCAGTCAACTAGACCATGGCACCAAGTACCTCATCCAGGCTTTTCCTGAAGACCTCCAAGGACGATGACTCCACCACCACCCTGGGCAGCCCATTCCAATGCCAATCACTCTCTCTGACAACAACTTCCTCCTAACATCCAGCCTATACTTCTTGTGCTAGTTTGAAGCAGGCTAGAATGTTTTGCTAAAAGAACTAGATAATGGGCAGTGAAATGAAAAACAATTGTGTCTCCTTTGCTCACAGTCACGCTGAGAACTCTGGGAAGAAGAAGTAAACATTCCCCATTTTGTTCTTCACTTCTGCCTTTCCCTTCAGACCTGGTCACATCTCATTAACCTTGCTCCCACTAACCTTGCTCCCTAACCTCTTGGCTGCACCTCTCTTCTTCCTGAGAACTGGGGTAAGGTTGAGAGGGCAAGAGGAGGTGTTGGGGTGGTTTGAGAGCCCCTCCTGGGGACTCAGGTTTCTGGGAGGGGAGTTGTGCTTTTGTATTGTTTATCCTTTGTATATTTCTGTATATAACTGTGTATATTGTGAATAGCTGCTTGTATATTTGCTGCTGTAAAATAAATAGCTTCATTTATATTCCCAGAGGCCGTCTGAGTTAGCTGGCGCAATTCCAAAAGTGGGGGGGGGGGGCGGGTAAGAGCCCAAACCATCACACTTCTCCTGGCACAACTTGAGACTGTGTCCCCTTGTTCTATTGCTGGTTGCCTGGGAGAAGAGACCAACCCCCACTTGGTATCACCCATTAGCAAAGTCTGAATAGTACAAGAAACTTAGATGAAATAAAACTATAAAAAGCAACCTACACTACTCAGAAAGATGCTTTCTTGCATGTCATTGCCATCAGTGCAATAGCAGCAGGTTCAAGCAAGAAAATAGTTTTGCCTATTAAAAAAAACAACAAAAACAACAACCAAAAAAAACCCCACCCCACACAGTTACTCTGACATTAGAAAAGGTATATATATATCTTTCATCTCCTGAAGAGCTCAAGACACAGAGAGAAACTAGCCTGGTTAGTGCCTGTATTGTGAAAAAATTAACTGCAGTGTTAAACCTTGCCCACCAACTTTGTCAGGTGTAGAGATGTGCAATAGGTACTAAGAAATGTTCAGGTATTTTTGTCTAAAATAACTTGCTAGCACTATGCAAAACACCCTGACAAATTCAATACCTTTTGGTCATGAAAGGGCATTAGGACAGGTCTTCCATTTACAGATTTGCACTGACAGCAATCTCAGTCTGATTACAAAACTAAGAAAGTTATTTTGAGTAAGAATAAAGATTTTTTTTTTTTTTTTAGATAACACCCTTTGAGGGACTTAGGTCTAAGCCATAACTATCAGTTTACTATTCAGAAATGACTGTATTTTGGGAACTGACAGATATTGGCCATTCAGCAATGATGGACCTGACTCCTAAAGTACTAGAGACATGTGGTTTGTAAGTAGTTTCATGCTTTTTACTTGGCTTCTGTGTTTGTCACTACCAAACAACTTACCTAGCATGGAGCAATAGACACAGTTAACCCATATATTACAGCCACAGGTCCAAAATAAGCTGACTTGCTATCTCTTCTTCCTCCCACTATCTCACTCCTCAGCCTCTTCTCTTGTGAGGCTACATACTCAAACGTGTCTGGAGGAGGAGGAATGGAGGGGCAAGGAAGGCAAGATAAATAGGGCAAGGAACCGAGAAAAGAGTGAGAAGAGGGAGGTGAAATGTGATGAGGATCGTTTTCTGTTAGTTCAGGAACTTGAAGAGATTCTCAAGATAGCTCATAAAATGCCAAACCTGACATTAGGAAGTGGGGGGAGCACAAGCCACTTGAACACAATTGGTTTCATAGCACCGCTTTTCTCAGGGGTATGCAGACTTATTATGAACTTGTATGCATTTCTTCTCTGCTAAGTGACCAAAAAATGGGTAACACCAAGGTTCAATTCAGCCAGCTGAAAGGCTCCCTTGGACTTTGGATAGCTGGTAGGTAGGACTGCAGTTATTTTTGCCTCATCATCTTAAGGAACACACATACAAATATTTTAAGTACCTAACCTCCCCACCCAAGAAAGCCTCTCATTTTGGTCTCCCTTCAGGTTCTACACAGTTGCTGTTTTCAGTCTCTAAAGACTCCTTTCACGCACCAGCTGCAACCCATCCTCCCAAGGTTTGTAAGTTCATCAGTCTCGGAGAATCTTTGATATACCCCATGGTATGTGTCATTATAATACCATTTATATTTCACACAGTATTACAACTGTTACTGTGATAGCTTCCTTTGTTTCCTCCATCTGTTTTCAGGACTGGAAGAAACTAATTTTAAAAGGAAAAAAAAAAGCAGTATGAAATCAAGGCAGCAAAGGAATACCAGAAAGAGGAAAGAGCTACTCCATAACTGGGGGAACCAGCACCTGAGAAGGCAAATCAAAGTAAAGAAAAAGGGTCTGTGAGACAGCTGTGAAAAGCTGAAGCAGCTCAGTAGGACAGGTACAGGGTGAAAAGGAGCAAATTGAAACAGTTCAAGAAGAAAACGCACACACAGTTTTCTTGACTAAAGAACACAGTGGGGAGGTTGTTCCACTGTTAACACCACAAATGCCATTCTCCTGCAATACTACAGCAAAAAATCTCCAAGGAGGACTTAAAGAAAGGCATTCAAGGTCCTTTAAAAAGCCATACATATAGAGCAGTTGACAGAAATTTAATTCAGTAGTAATTTCAGCCTACGTAAGAACCCACAAGCCTGATTGTTTCCTAGGTATCATGACTGTTCTAGCATATATCTTTCCTTCAGTATTCAAAACAAAAGTTTAGGTGTCAGCTAGTGTGAGCCACTTGCAAGGGCCAAGAGAGAGCCCGGAGCTTGGTGTGCCAACAAAAACATAAAAGCCTTCAAAAGGTCTTTGAATTACTGTCTAGTGCTCAAAGGTAAAAAAACTTCCTTATTCAGTGATTTCATCTGAGCAGTTCCACAACCATTCATAACACTGCCACCATCTGAAGGACCAATCATTTGAGAAAATTAAAAAATAAGGAAAAAATCACCACAAAAAGATCATTGAAGAGCAAGAGCTGATTATCAGCATCACAAAACATCTCCTGCATAAGCCAGCTTCTTTATAAAATAAGTTTTTCCAACGTAGTCAGTTGTAAGTAACTCTTCTGTCTGTTCAATCATCTGCATGCTACCTAAGTAGGCACGGCCTGTTGTCTCAGTAGGTGTTAGATCTAGCTTTGCTGAGGACAGACATTGCCTACAACAGCCAGAATGGTACAGAAGTTTCTTGTCTGCATGTCTTTGCTCCCGCCCCACCTCATCCCAAAACAGGGATGGAATCAGATAAACTGCTGTCCTGTGCCTGACAGCAGGGATACAAAAGGCAGCTCTCTCATAAAGGTCACAGCAGGACAGAGGGAAAGGGCAAAGCCTTCAAATTTAACAATGAGTGCTTTACTGTCCCCTCTGTAATCCCCTGTGATGGATGGCTACACAGAAAGCATTTTGCAACATGTTCCTATTTTCAGTATTTCCAGCTAACATATTTAGCCTGGAAAAATAGACTGCTACATGCATCCACACTACCTCAAAATAAATCTGTTCATTCCATTCAAATCCATCCATAAACCCCCTGGCTTCTTTTGAATGCAATACTAGAAGCTTTGCCGTCAAATAAAAGAGTTGGTGGATAAATTTGGGTTGTAAACCATTCTGACCAGAAGGGCCATGGAGACCATTTAACCTTTAGTTGCTTAATATAGATGCAATCTCAGCCTGATAAGCCTTCTGCTGTGTGATACTTTCTAACAACCCTCCCTATAAAGCTGCAGACCAAGACCATTCTTGCAATATTCGATTATCACCTATAGGACAACTATAGGTCTCAACAGTTCACAAGGTAAATCATGCAGTTTGTCAAGGAAGAGTCAAAATATCTTTTGACCACACATGTGGTGAACCTTCTCAAGTACTCCAATTGGGTTTGCAAAACTTCAAAACATCTAAGCTACCCTCATAAAATATTTTCACATGGAGAAGGTAACAGTGGAGTCTGCACATAAGATTACAGGAAGGAGAAGAACACAACAATGACTTATAAAGCCAGAAGTGGCACAGAAAAACAGAAAGATCAGCAATTATACACAGTCTCTTGCAATTATGGGAACTAAGAAGAGACGATGAAGCTAGCATGTAACAGGTCCAAACAAGCAATAAAAGACAGCAGTATGCAATGAACGTTCAACATCTATACAGGTTGAGAGGATGAGAAATAGGTTTATGAAAGAAAATGCCACAGAAGTCTCATGTGACTCTGAATAACTCAAACTGAAAAAGAAGGCTTGAGGAAGCCTACAGAAGGAAATACAGAATGTATCATCTTTCCTACAAGCCTCCTTAACATGTGTTTGCTAGACATTTAGAGGAGGACTCTAAGCCAGGTGGCACAGGACTTGCACAGCCATCTCATACACAGCATCAAAATGTACAGAAAATTCATATCTCTTCACTAGTGAAAACTACTATTGGCGTTAGTATTTACTGTAACAGTACACAAGTTTCTACTCAAAATGCAAAAACGCTATGCAGAGAACCAGAAAACATGGGGGAGGGGTGATGGGGGTGGAGTGTAGCGGAGCAAAAGGCTAAGCACTAATACTGAACTGTGATTTAAGCCAAAGATACAAGCAAAGCTTTTCTAAACTGGTTTAAAAATGAACAAACAACAAAAATGGACCCCAGTAATACCAAAAAATAGACCAATGAGTCACACAGCTGCTTTTATGGGTTGTAATCCAGTCTGAGATATCAACAGTAAATGAAAAACTGCAAGAGTGAATTAATTGATTAACAGCATCTTCGGCTGACAATGAATGAACTTGCATCAGGATTGAAATAAAAAAAAACAACAAGACTGAATGACAGTATACAATAAACCAAGATAAAGGTAATTTATTCCGAAAGCATTTCAGCTGAAACTCAAAGCTGAGCTTCTTTTTATTTTTTTTTCCAGGGAATTTATTAAAAAAATAAAATGGGATGAGGGAAGAGAATGTGCACATCACATTTCTAACAAAGCGGGGGGGAACAAAACACCACACAAACAGCAGGACTCAGTATGACATACAGGTTTAACCAGAAAGATCTCCCTTCATAAAAGTGATTCAACCATAAAGTCACAGACCACCCCACTGAAAAACAGCTCACAATGCCACAATCACAGTGAGGTAAAAATTCAAGCCTTCTTCAGTTTGACAGGGCATTCCCACTGGCCTTTAAAAAGTGGAGTGGACCAGGAAACAAAACACAATTTCAAAAGCTGCTGTATTACATTTCCACCACATTGAAGGCAGGTGGGGCAGAACACATATGCAGTCACATTTTCTACCAGCAGAGCTGGACTGGACATTTGTCCACAGCTGCACAAACTAAGCCATAATGCAGCAGGACTTAGCTGCCAACAAGCATCACCCACTTCCCTGAGAGAACACCTCTGAATACTAGTCCATTAAGTATAATTTGGATAATAGGGTTGAAATTTTGACTCACCTGGAAGGAAGAGAGAAGAGATGAGACACACCCTCATTCAGGACACACCACTCGCCCCCAGGCAGCCAGACTCTGCAGTGTCACCCCAAATACTCATCTTGGGAAAACGGGTTTCCAACAAGGAAGAATAGGAACCACAAACAAGAGCTTGTATTAAGACCTCAGACACCTGCCACTGTGAGATCTTGCTGGCATCATTTCAGATGTAACTTTTTGCTAATCCCAGCCAACACCAGAAGGGGACTCCTGGCCACAGAAAGAAGAACAGAACAAAGAAAACTGATCTGATGCACTTATTTTTTTTTCCTGACGACTTCAACATACATTCTCCATCTGGATCAAGGATTAAGTTCCATGTGATGAAGTGGCCTCACACAATGTAACACTCATCTTTTGGTTTTCTCTGTTAAGAACCAACTACATTACTCACTGATCAGCTATATTTGGCAAAAATGATCTTTCTGTGCTTCAATAGATTTTGTTTGGCAAACTAAGTAAATGAGATGGAAGCAGAGCATATCCATATGTCCTCTGCAGAGAGACCTGGCACTCTACGTTTCAACAGAAACCACCATGAAGGCAAACATTCAGCAAATGCATACAAAACACACCGAAGTGAAGAACATACCTGCCCCGGGCAGACAAGCCCAAACAGCTTCCGAGCCAATACCACAAATGTCTCCAGGGACACTGCTGACAACATTCTCCCAAACTTCACATTAAAAGTTATATCCTACTTCTAAGCAAGATGAAATTCACACTCATCTGCTGAGCGTACTGCAGCATGAGCAAAGCAACATGAACCAAAATACAATGACAGCCTAACACAGCCGTAATGAGCTACATTCATGTGATCAATGTTTACTGCTCAAGTAACGCCTAAGAACAACTATAAACTCTGAACTGAAACAAGGACACATCTCTTTGCTCAATGTATTTATACATGCAATGTTGTGCCTTTTTGTCTGTAGGTTTCATTTAATATAGCTGTAATTAAATGGGTTTACAATGGCTCCCCACTGACACAAAAGCACTTCCAGCAAATACAACCCAGATCTTGCTGTTCATCTTCACTCAAGATTTTGCTACTACACCTAGCCACCAATTTATCACCCCCCCAAAAAAAAAATCTTCATCCAGCACTGTCTCCTGTACTAAGACTACTGCAATGGCAGGAAATTTTTCATTTACTTGTTACTAAAAAGGCCTACTCTTGAACTAATTCATACCCTAAGAGAATAAATAGTCAAGGTTAGAAGGGACCACAAGGATCATCTAGTTCCAACATCCCTGTCATGGGCAGGGACACCCTACCCTAGATCAGCCTGGCCACAGCCTCATCCAGCCTGCCCTTAAACACTTCCAGGGATGGGGCTTCAACCACCTCCCTGGGCAACCCATTCCAGGGTCTTTCACCATTCTCATAGTGAAGAACTTCCTCCTCACATCCAGTCTTAATCTGCCCACTTCTACCTTTGCTCCGTTCCCCACTGTCCTGTCACCACCTGATATCCTAAAAAGTCCCTCCCCAGCTTTTCTTTAGGCTCCCTTTGGATACTGGAAGGCCACAATAAGGTCACCTCGGAGCCTCCTCTTCTCCAAACTGAACAGCCCCAACTATTTCAGCCTGTCCTCATAGGAGAGATGCTCCAGCCTGCCTGTCACACTCTAATAAAACCATTTTGCCAGTGAAGACCTGACTGACAGTGTCAGCAAATACGGACTTTTTAGCACAGTGAAAGAATACTTGTTGTGACTCTAAATCACACACACACACATTAGGAGAGGCAAAAAAGATGACTAAACGGTTGTGGTGAAATAGACCTTTTAAATCCTGTTGTATCTAGAAACAGTGCCAGCTCCTCCACATACCCTAGATATTTGTTGTTGTTGCTTGCAACTGTTGTCCACTACTAATTAAAAGGTGTTGCCTAAACAGGGCAGCAATAGGAGCTACTTAATTATACTAGCATTGAGTGGCTTCATCAATTCCATTCAAGCAATGAGCGTGGAACAGTTCTACGCTCATATGTCAAGATTAATGAATGTGTAGCATCATCAAAACTGACAAAGAAAATGAGGACATTTTAAACATGGGGATTCTTTTCCACCCTGGACTTGAAAATCTCACTCCTCTTGGATGCCCAAAAGTTGTTTTACAAGGTACGTCAGCTCAAAGAACCACTGAGTCTTTCACCAGAAGGAAACAAAAGCAAGTAGTAAAACCAAAAGTAAAAAGCAGAGAAAAACAGATGATTGCAATGTTCTTTTTCTCACTCCAAATGTCTTTTCTTCATGCTAAATGCACTTTAAGACATGCTAGACAGTACATTTGAAACTATACTCAAACAGGAATTAGTGGTTTCTGTAGCCAAGGCAGATCTGACTTTCTCATAAGAAAAATAATTGTTCATTCTGGGTTTCTCTCTCATACAAAAAATAATTATTCATACCACTGATGCAAACAACAGCTTTGCCTAGGCACAACAGGCTTTTGGCTGGACTGAAGTAGGCACCAATCGCATTTCCTCCTCAAGATAACTTTTACCCAAACCTGAGGTGAAGCTTCCTCTCACCACCAGAGCCAAATTTGTCCCAGCCACTTAACACCAGCATCTTGATAGGAAAAGGTAAGCTGCACAGATGTCTATGCCTCAACTACTGCAATAGCATGTTTCAATAGCAGCAGCTTCAGCTAGTACAATGAGCTGTGCATCAGCAGATGATGCAGAAGGATGCAATCTGCAGAGGATAAGGTCAGAAAGTTGCAAGGGAATAGGGGATAAACAGCAGTAAGTGGCAGCATAACCTTGTCCAGCAGAGCAAATCTGTCCGAGACCTGATTTGTTTCTTTTGAGACACACCCCCTCACTGGACCAGCTATGGACCCAACTTATGCAGGTGTAGTTCCTCACACTCCAAAGAGAAGCCCCAAATCAATCTTATTTCTGCTACTAACAGATACATGTTTTCACTAAATCAGTGTAACCACAGAGAAACAGATTGCTCAGAATTTTCCAGTTCACACACACATACTTACTTTGTCAGGTGGTTTCTCTTTTACAACATTATTCTGACACACATTTTTTACAGGAGAACCTTTACTGCAAACAAGCCTTTAAACCACTTCACTACTTATGGAAGTATAACAGCTAAAGCTAAACTGAACCTAAAGTAGTCTCAATGCTGTAAATTCACAAGATTACAGGAACCAGATTTTTTTTAAACAGAAACAATTAGATTTCATTTTACTGCTCTAGTGAGATACATGTTACAGTTTAATTGACAACATTCACTTAAAGTCCAGAGACAAAACTCTAAAAGCTGTGGAAATCACAGAATCATAGTCTGTAAATCATACTGTATGCCCAAAGTCCATCTCTTTGCCTTATTCTTTCCACCATCTAGTCCACTGCTCTCTCCAGCATCCCTGGATCCTCTTGTTTCTTACCTGCATCATAATAGCACCTCCTTCCCAGAAAACTTTCCAGATCCTATGCATAAGTGGTGACGGAGAGCCAAATGAGAGGTGATGAGGGGCCCAACGGGGTGCTCTGCCTTCTGGGAGGCGTGCAAGCACATCAAAGAAACACTACAAATAGCAGGTTGGGGTACTTCTGTACTAGACACTAGTGCACAGCCTGGCAGCAAATGACTGCATACGAGCAACAGGTTTTGGGGAATATACTATGCAGGTGCCATACAGGAGGAACCAGGGAGATGCTGCAGGGCTGTTTTTGGCACCATGGACTTAAGGAATATAAGACACTTCAGTGACTGATGGAATGTTGGATAGTGAACGTCATAAAACACGGAGGACAGTGAGAAATAATAGTGTGGGATGAGAATTAACAACTAGCACACTAATATAGGGTCATACCAGGTAAAACTGACAATCCTCTTTGCCCCTCCTAAGTACTTGCTGGAGCAGGGGGAGGGAATGTTGGTGGTAGAGAAGCAGAGAAGATGAGACATAGGTGCAGGTGTTTCTGCGCTATGAGTACTTGACTTAAGAACAAGTTGAGTCCCTTCTGCATGGCATAGCTCTCACCACTTCCTGAGATACAAAATACTCAAAACAAGTGCATTTACTGCCTAAGTGTTCAAAATTCATGTGTCAACTTTTTTTCTTTAGGAGTGGCTCTCATATAAAACAAATTAATCTATAATCAGTCTTTTACCAAAATTTGTCTCTGTTAAGCACAAACTGAACAGCTGAAAGGACAGAAACTGGTAGAGAAAGGCAACCCTTACAAGAGGCAAAACCAGGCAGATACCTCCTCAAAATTGACAAACCACGCATGGAGAAAAGGTCTGTTATAATCCCAGTGGCTGATCCATCTTGTAAGAAGCACATTCCTCATCTCACATACTACAGTGCCTTCCTTCAATACTGAGGAGATTAATACAGCTTGGACTTCCACATGTTATCTGCTGCACAGTTGGCATTGTGTAGCACTCTCCAGGTAGTGGTCAAATTTTCACAATTCCAAATCTTGAGGAATTTCTCACTGTGCCCAAAGATGGATTTGGAAACAAATTCAGTAGTAGTATTTTGGTGTAATGTTTCGTAAGCGTAGACAGAACATGCAAGAAGGCTCATCCACTTCAATGCCTGACAGTGTTCCTCTTTGCTAAGCTACACAACAACATACTTTTAAGATGGTGAGTTATGGAAGCCCATCTGATCCCTGTTCATCTTTGTTCTTCACACACAGGCATAGCAATGGCCTTATTTACACCCAAGTTAATCATTAGGCCTTACAGAGTGTGGAGAGCAGAGGGGGAAGTGGTGAGGAGAGGGAGAGGAGAGTCTGTTTTCTAAATTAGAGGCATTTTTTCCAGAAGTTACAGAAACAGTAGCAAAGAAACAGTGTCTCATACAGATATTCTCTCTTTACGCAGGCTTGGCTTCACATCCCCAAACTAAGGCTGCTACTGAGTGACATATCCTTACGTGCTCGCTCCCAGAACTTCCATAAAACCCACCAACTCCAGCAGTACCCTCTGCACAAGTAACTACTTCATAGCTTTTTGCTGACCAACTTACTCTCAGATTGTCACCACAGAGGCTACCAGGCACTGGGGTTTTTTGCTGGCTAACAGTAAGCAGAAGACAGGGCTTCCCACCTAAAGACTAATATAATACATCAAAACACCTGTTGGTCTTTGTTACTTCTGTAAGCCACTTATTTACTGAGGAAAAACTCCAAAACTGTTATAAACCAACCACGAGAGTGAGACTGCTCCTACTTGGGCCTACCCAAGTAAGGCTAACATGACAAAATACTACCTGGAAAAGAAGATCACATAACAGTTAAATACTGGGAATAAAGGCAGATGCAGCCATAAGAAGATGGATGAGGAGAAATTACTATTGAAAGTTTCCATATGAGAAATTCACCCAGTAGAGAACATTTAATGACCTTCTAACAGTCACACTGCTTCAACTATAGCAAGCAAAGTTTTGTTGGTTTGTTTTTGTGTTTTTTTTATATGGCTATCTTACTGTTTATTTCAGATTTCCAGAACTCACAATACCTAGCATTATGGGCATATTGTAAACAGAGAAACATCAAAGTCTTCGTATCCCAGAGTTATTCTCTCTAGACACCATATCCTGCTCACATCAAGTAAAAGAGACATCTTTTACCCCCATTTTGAGTTCTAATGGATATAAAACTATTGCCAAGCTCTTGGTCTGCAGCTATTGCATTTCAACTTCTGTTCCCTCCTCTCACAAACACACACTGATCCTGGAATGAGAACCACAGAAACAAAAAACATGTACTTACTTGCAGACCAGAGCTGACAGTAGGAGTTCACACCCTCTTCCTAGAAGGGTAACTATCTGGGCTCAGGAGGGTTTGGGACAGAGAAGACAGGCCAGGCCACTCTCCATCTGCAAGCCAAATCTTCCAGCAAGGGAAGACTTGAGACAACTGCATAACAAAACTCCCTGGCAAAGCAACAACTCAAAAAACAATGAACCCATTTTCCTCAGAGGAAAAAAATCAAAACCTCAGTCCACTCTATGCAGCACTGGACTTCCATCAGCCCATACATTCCATCACCAAGCCTCAGCCCATCTGGTTTACTGTTACTAACAACTTCCTCACAACAGCATAAGTGCTCTTCCAAAGGAATAAAACAGAAGCAACTATGAGCACAGAATTCAATGACATGTAGTATTAATCACAGGAACTAGACACTGATTGTAGGCAGCAGAAAAAGCACCATGCCCTTCTGAAGCACACTTTTGTAACGTGGCTGCCTCCATGGCTTATCAACTTGAACAGGTCAGTCCACTTCCCATGGGGAAAATAGGTCAACATTGCAGTAGGAGTAATTTTTATACTCCTCACCAGGTAAAAAAAAAAAATCCTTTGCTGGCCCCAAAAATAAATACTACTCTTCAACAGGTCAAAGTCATTCTCTAAAGGCAGTAGCAGTGCGCTACGTGATTTGCTTGTGTCTCTAGCACATGAAGCCCATGTGCCCGATAACTTTATGTGGTTAATACAGCACAACAACCCCCTGCCCTGGGGCTTTCATCTCAAACGTGCAATTAAGAGCCTGCCTTTTAGAAGTTGCAAGGGTTTTGTGGTTGAAGGAGTAGTTCATTAGTCACAAGAGCTCCTTTTCTTGAACTCTGGTAATTAACACTCTGATGCCTGTTCCCACAGTGGAAACAAGAGGGAACATTGCAAAACTGCCTGCCTTTTGGCTCCCTAGAGAAAAAAAAAAATGGGGTGATCCCTTTAATTTGGCTTGGCTGCCGTGTCACACCACCATGTGGAACTGTTTTGGCTGATTGCAGCGAAGTCCATTACTCACATATGCCTCTCCTTTGTGTATGCACCCTTGCCATGGCGGTGATTACTGTTACACCCATGAGCTAGTCAGGGAGCAGTTTGCTGCAAAGCAATAGCTGATGTAGTTGTCAGATAACCAGCCTTTTAGATGGCAACCACCTACACTGTTACTAAACATTTATGACTAGCACCTTACAATCTCACAGTCACCAGTGAAGCATAAATACAGGCACATTAGAATCACCATCCATCAGCACTTGCTAATCACATTAATGGGCAAGCTGAATAACATCAACAACAATAAAATTAATGCTGATAATGTGGACCTCTTTGCATCATGGACAGAATCTCAGGAGTCACAACTGGATTCTCCCAGGAGACAATGAGATTCCTGGGATGCATTTGTTACTTCTCGTTAAAAATCCCCACGCCATTTACACCAGGAATTCTAGCTTTTCAGAAGTTATTGTTTGCATTGTTTTATGTAGTACATTGGAATCTGTGCTAGTTTGAAGCTAGCTAGAAGGTTTTGGTGAGATTACAGGCTGTGAAAGGAAAACAGTGGTAATGCTTACTGAGAGATATAAGAATAAGAATCCAAACATAGATAAAGGCACTTCTGCTGGGGAGCGCTGAGCTGCATCTCTCTCTCTAACCTCATCCTCCGTTTCTTTAATTAATCCACTTTGCTTCCTAACCCCCTGGCTGAACCTCTGTTCTTCCTTGGGACTGGGGTAAGGTTGAGAGGGACAGGGGGAAAGCGAAGGGGCAGTTGGGAGCCCCTCCTGGGGACTCAGGTTTCTGGGAGGGGAGTTGTGTTTCTGTATTCCCTTTTACCTTGTATATTTCTGTATATAGCTGTATATACTGTAAATATCTGCTTGTATATTGTGCTAAGCAGTATAAATAATAAGCTTCATTCAATTTCCAGGGCCTGCTGAGTCTAGTCTGGGTGATTTCCAAGGGGAGGGGGGGGCAGGTAACACCCAAACCATCACAGAATCGCTTCCATAAGCCAGGATACACAAGGAAACTTAAAAACAAAGAATAAAAATTCTAATCTCTGTCCAAAGAGAGCCTGAAACAGAGAGAGGAACATAAGACAAGAAATGACAATCCACATCACTGGACAGAGGATCATTTCACTGTACTGGCTACTGGCCTTCACCTACAGAAAGATGGGAAAGTTAATGCCATCAGATCTGATAGCTCTGAAAAGGATGAGAAAGCTTAAAGGCATTCATGTAAAGTAGTCATTGGATTCCCAACAACAGGTGAGGAAAAACATGCAGAACCAGGCTAGGAGGTCTGGCCACAAAGAGCTCTGAGAACAAAAGCAGACAGCAAGTTTGAAGCAAGAGAGGTAGCATTGGAAAGGGTATGAAAAGACTGATATAGATAGTACTCCTACTTGGGGTAAAAAAAACACCACACCAAACTTTTTGTCAAGCATAGTGTTGAAGCATCTCAGCTTCCTTTGAACAGACTGTATCAAAACTCAAGGTTTAGAAGCTGAACAATCAATCACCACATCTCTTGTCCGTATTTTTTAATTCTTTAAACATCTAAATCAATCAGTTCAAACAATTTGATGCCCAACACATTTTCATTATTCTGTGTTGTCCCACAGCCCTAGTTAGGTGTACAGTGATGATGTTGTTTCCTAAGACAGCAGAGATCTGTCAGAGTTCAAGTGCAACACCCACAATTGCAAAGCCAAAGGCATCTAAGGTCACTGCTGGAAAAGCTGATTGAGGGCTCTGATTCATACACAAGTCCAAAATACCACCAACCAGACCAGGAGGCCTACTTCATTTTCTAGATGTAAAAGTGGAACAGAAAAAGTTAGGAAAGAGTTTTATATTTCCTTCATTCCATCTGACATTCTGTTATTATAAAGATGTGAAAGCATGAGCTGATATTCCATGCTTTTAGCAGACTGTTGACAAGGTATTTTTGACCCTCTGCTGAAGCTCCACACAAGCCTTCCTGATACTTAAGGCAGAGAAGAGCACCATCACATATTTGTCCATTCACTTGATGGTTGCTTGCGACTAACCTGGGTTTTGTTTGGTTTGTTGATTCATTTGTCTTTAAGATTAGTTACAGAATACAACTTGACTGGCTCAGCTTCTAGTAAGTGTCTAATTTCTAGGTGCCAGAAGCATCTCCAGGGAGGGTCCTTGCATGGCTAACAATGCTGTTACAGAGATGCTGCAGGCAGAATGAAGGTAGTTAAAATCTTAATAGAAAACTAATTTTCAGAAGAGATTTTTGAGAGCACCCAGCAACGTAGTTAATTGTCTCCTGTGGCTTTACTGAAATATGTTTTGCTCTTTAATATTTTTCTAAGTCTCCAACTATCATTTCAGCACACTTAACCCTTGGAAAATTGAGGATTATACTGAACAATAAAGTTACATAGATTATGCTCAATTATACATAGGTTAAAAACCATACAGCCCATTCAGTATTCTACAGCAACCAAGCCATGTTAATTTGGGCAAAACCTACACACAAGCTAACAACCTGGGAAATTAGTACTTTTGTGAGTGACAGCCCTCTAGACATAGCTAGCATGAGACTGACCCTACTGGGACCTAGAATTCCTCTCCAAATATACCGACCTGAGAAAACAGTACTAATTTTAGTACACTAAAAGCTAATACAGTGTTGCTGGTGGTACCGTGGCCCCCTCCCAGTGTCCAGCTTTCAATGCCCCTGTTTCAGGAAACAATTTTATACACCAAAGACACACACTGGCTTGGAATCTAGGCACTATGACATGGTCTAAGAAGATAAAATACTGAAGTAACTTCCCAAAATATCGAAGGCTAGGCACTTTACCAAAGGTTTGCTTCCAAGCAACATCAACAGAACACATCATTTTCCAACTGTTTGTGCATCGCAGCTAGCACCATGAAATAGGACAGTTTCTGCACTAAGAAGAATCCAAAGTAGCCCCAGAGGCTGTTCCAATTAAATCACAAAGATCTGAAAAGTATCAGCCACTCCTGATTGCATTACAGTTGCTATCAATTCTGCCTCTTTGTGCAATAACTTGGTGTTGCACTGTTCAGACGGTGCACTGAAGCTGGACAAAGCAGACAGGATAGGCTGGTAGGTCACTCATCAGATTTGCATCTCTTATTACTCTCACGTGCAATAGTTTACAAAGTCTGTGTTAAAGTACACTTTTCTTTTCATCAGCTGCTGAATAGCACAAGATACAATTACAGCTCTCCCACATACAGATCACACATTCAACAACTTTTCTGTACATCAGATGGTTGAAGACTAGCAGTATTCCACCCCTATAAACAGCCACAATCTCTTTACTTAAGAATACACATAGTTTCCAAGTAAGCATGCCCCCTCACTTGCTGCTGTGATTTCCTGCACCCCAGCAGTTCTCAGGTAACCAAAGAGGAAAGGACAGTATCTACCTTCAACTAGGACATCCAAGTTTCACTCCTCGGCTTTGGACATTATTGAACAGACCCAGACAGAGACTGACATTCTTAAACTCCCAAAATACTCAACAGAGACCTACTTGGTCCTTGATGAAGCTCAGAACATAATTCAGCTCACCCGGAAACAGTGACCACAAATCTGATGAACTCTCTAGGCTCCAGAGACTATAATAGGATTATAGTCATCTAAATTAATCATGCTTTAATCCTGATTTGAATGTCTATCCCTGTATGACCAGAGGTAAATCACCTTCTTTCACCTTATGCTTCATACTCCAAAGTCATAAACGGACAGCTGAAGTAGCCCAAACAGGTATTTCTGGAGCTCATAATAAATGTTACTGTATTAGGGGATGAAAACGTCCAAGATAATCATGCTAATGCTGTTTCTACTACATAGGTAACCTACTCCAGGTTAATTGGCCCTGCTCTGCATAAGGTAGGCACATCCTGAAACCCTTCTTTGAAGTGACAATAACAGCAAAGTCCTCTGGTGAGTAATGCTGGAAGAATAAAGACAGTGAAGCACCAGGGGAACTACAATGATGATGTGTTAATGTTAAATCAAGAGAAGAATTGCACAAAACAAAGTGAACACTTCATCAGTCCCCCAGAGACTTCGTTTCTCAGGGCCCTACTCCAGTCATATTCTCACAATACCTTAAAACTCTGAATAAAAGTATCACAGGTAGCCATAATCCCACCATCAGCAACAATCTGGTACACAGTTCCACGTTTCCTATTTATTTTGCTGCATACAACCTTATTAGACTATCATAAAAGCAAGCATAAAAATTGAAACTCCCACTGAGAGACCCCACAGCAAGTACTTGTTATGGAAGCACAGTGTCTATGCCAGCCCTTTTTAATGCTCCAGCTTCAGCACTCCTCAATCAAGCTCACACCCCCTCTCAAATAAGCAATGAATCTCGTTCTCAGTCAAATAACAACACTGCATGTTCCTCCAGGATTACCAGTAAATCCTGACCACAACTGAGGGCAAAACACGTTCTTAACTTTCTTTTTTAATACAGTGATGTCTACCAGATGTTACTGTGAGATACAACCAGAACCAATGAGGAATAGAAGTGGTTTTGGCAGGTTTGATTTACCAGTTATTGTTTTGACCACACATGGACTTAATTCGTGTTACTGTCCAAAATAATGTTTAGTACATGTATGTGTGTATATACATATATACATGAAATAGTGTTCATATGTATAGTTAGAGAAAACATGAAGGATTTGGGTTAAACAAGGAAATAACTGATGCCTTTATGTTTATACAGAGATTATGTTTCACAAGACATATGATCTTACATCCTCTGGTAAGTATAGCTTAAGTCTAAATACTACAAGTTTTAAAGGAAACAAAACACATCATTTACAGCGTATCTACCTTTTATCCCCTCTTTCTTCCAAAGCTTTCATTACGACTTGTAGTACCTAAGGAGTTTTACTAAGTCTTGTTTTGCCATAATCCTTTTAAAATTCAGCTTGGTGAAGCTAACAGAATACAAACAGCAAGAATCCTGCCCTTCACAAAAGATGGGTGAAAGGAGTGGTGAAAAAACATCACTAACAGAGCTGGTCGGGGCGGGGGGGGGAGAAAAGCAAACCCAAAAAACTCTTAAATCAAAATAGGTATCAGCACTTCGCTAGGTTTTCACTTCCCTCTACAACATTCTCACTCCTGATCCCTGCACATGTTTTTGAGTCCACATTCTTCAGACATGTCTGAACTTGTTCTTGTAGCCCTTCTTCCTCAGGGGAAGTCCTGCACAGGAAGGGAAAAAAACTCAACTCTCAGTCCCTTATTGTTCCATTCTCCCTCCCCACCCCCATAGCCAAGCACCAGCCTTCTCCGGAATGCAGCCTAAGATACCTGCTCAGGTACACATTCAGCCTCTTGCAGCAGTGGAACAGCAGCCAACTCAAAATTAAACTTGCAAAGTACTGGAGTTATGGCATTGCTGTTCCGATGAAAGCCACTGGTAGGTTTTCATCCTTCTGTTTACATGTCCATCTGTCACCAAAGGATTGCCTTTTGGCCATCACTGCAAGGACACAGCTCTTTCACAATGCTAATTCAGAAGGAGGAATAAATACTGCCAAGACCTGCAGCTCAGAACAAAGCATCTTTGGAAATGGCAATAGCAGTAATACCACAAGAGAAGGCAGAAATCCTCTTTTACTACATAGGAGTATTTTACAAGCTAAAAAATTAGAAAGCCCAACTGAAGCCCTTAACTGACCTATCTCACTGGCCCACTAGACTCATGATTATATGCAAAAGAAGTAATAATTTGAGCCGTTCCCTTCTGTTCTGGCTAGAAATGCATTGGTGTGAGACATCTTTTATTTGATGACAAAATAGGCATCATGCAGAGTTTTTCATAAAGCATCCACCCAGCAAACTTCATTCCAGTAATACAAGGCTCTTGTGAGATAAGGAAAGATATTCATGATAAAAAGATGGCAACCTCAGCAACAGTAACTTTGCACACACAAGACAAGAAACATCAGGATCATTAGCCTAGAAGCATGTGCCAACACTTGCTTTAGCAGACGCCTTAGTCCTTGATGAGCACCAATTAAGTTTTAAAATGGAGTTCATTCCTTTGATCAAGGGCAGAGATAAGATCACATCTAGGCCACAGAGCTTTAATTGCTACAGCACACCAGGCGCTTTGCTTACCTACACCAGACTCCTAGTATAAGAAAAAAAATTATTTTGTCATTAAAGTGACAAAGAAATGTCCTCATGTTAAAGGGTATCAGTGAAGCACTAGAGAAAACCACATGAACTCAGTATTGATAGGATGTATCATAGAATCATAGCATCAGCCAAGGTTGGAAGGGACCACAAGGATCAGTTAGTTCCAATCCCCCTGCCATGAGCAGGGACACCCTACCCTAGATCAGGAAGCAACACAGTTGGGCCAGGCACTGAGTGCATGCATATCTGTAGACAGAAGCCACCAAGGTTGATGATCTGGTCTCACCAAATCAAACACAGATGCTTGGTTTTGTTCAGCACGTGTGAGGTTTGAGCAAAACTAGATATTTATGATATTGTGAAGTGTAGGTAATGAATGTTTAAAGCTGGTGAAACAAAACAGGTTGATTCAGTATACCTCCCACAGATTCTCCAAATGTTATTGCTTGTACTCTGAAAAAAATTGGGGCAGGCATATGGAAACTCACAGGCAATTTTCCTTGTACAGAATAAGTGTGGTCCAGGGGAAGCCTCAGACGCCAAAGTCAACTCTGGTAACAAGAGCTTAAATGACAAAGGACTGTATACCCTGCCTAACATCAGATGGAAATTCACAGGCTAACAGCATTTCTATTTTCATGTCCTATCTCTTACTGCAGCCCTGTGGATGAGCACACCAAAATCTGTAAGCAATCCCACAACCACAATAAACTGAGTCCTTAAGAACTATCATAAATACTACAGATTATCTACATCGTAAACGATAGAGAGGTCTCAGGTTGTAATCTCCTGTCCACCTTTCCTTTTCCTGTAATCCTGGAAAACATTGTAGTTCACTACCTCTTCCTCCTTTTGACTTGCAACTGAAAATCCTGTCTTAAAATGATGCAACAAACTGAAAGCTGATCAGTCTTGCCACATCTTTTGCAATCTGTCACTAGTCATGGTCTGTTTGATGTGCCTGAAAGGAGCTCATCTGTTAGAGCATAACTTAAAGCAGGCAATGCAGCTTTAAATTAAAACAAAAAAGTCAGAATTAAAGAAAATACACCACCCAGCACAGCCACACACTTTGACAGGCTGCATGAACACGTCACTCATAACTGCAATTTAGCCACTAGCACGTGTTGGGTAACAGCCATAACAGCCTTCTGTCAGGGTCTTTTACTTAGGAAAATCAAACATCACAGCAAATTTCAACATGCATTTTATACAGTGCCCTGTACTTTCTCTTCCCTTAGCTCCTGCAGTGTGCTAGAGGGTGTGCTAAGAGGGAGACACAATCCTCAGCCAAAGGAATTTACACGCTGAAAACATGGGATCCCAGGCACAAGTGCAAGGAATGGACACATCATAAGAATTATGAAAATCTGACATATACACAACAATCCATCACAAGTGAGGCTTTTCCTACAGAACTTTCCAACAATAGATACTAATTGCTTCCTGTAACTCAAATTAAAGCTTTAAAGAAAGCAGGAAAAAAAAACAGCCAACTCACTGGTCTATCTCTCCACCTTGTACTGAGCAGTTAGAAGGAACTTCTATAAAGTATATGGCCTTACATCTCCAGATGGTTAATGCCAAGCAAGCATCTTCACTCTTAATACTACTACCTACTTTCAGGTACTACCTAAATGTACTACATTCCTCTGCAAAGGTTACAATCAAGTTCCCAGTAATGCCTGTTGTGATTCTAGCACAATGCTGACATTGTTCAATTTCTGGACTTTGTGGTGTTTGGTTAAAATCCTTTGAGCAGGGAGTGAGGAGGTTGAGATGTTTTATTTTTAAATTAAAATAACACAGAGCTCACAAGAAATTGCAACATAGCAAACAAATTATTATCTAAACACAAACAAAATGTACACATTCACTGATCTTAGCAAAAATGAATGAATAATTTTAAGACTGCAGTAGTGAAAACTTAATGTTTTAGCTTGTTTCAGTCTGCAAATAAATATCTATTAATACATATTTATCTTTTGCTAGTGATGCATCATGGTCAACTATATTCAGAATTTCACCTGAGATCTGCAACAAGTGGTAATGCAATGTTATTTTCTGATCTATTTTGCAAACATTCTACAGAAACATTTTTAAGCAGGCAGGTAGACAGCAGAAAGATTTTTCAGCAGCCTTAGTTACAAGCAGCTCTCTACTCTCCTCCACTGAAAGCAAGATGCTCTCACTCAGACAATATCCAGGGAGTTCTTAATTGTTAAGATTTTCCCAAATAATTTGAGTACAACAGCATTCACTTGAGAGTACCTAAGAAGAAAAGGAAGGCTCGAGTGTAATGTATCACCTATAATTGTTTCTAAAATCCAGGTATAGTTTGCAGCTTCCAGCACACAGTTTCTGTTGAAAGTTTCCCTGGGTAAGCAAGATAGCTCAAAAAAAAAAAAAAAAGAGCAAAATAACATCAGGCCCTCACAATGAATTTCTAACTATCCATAAATTACCATCTTTCTCTCTCTTCTCCCAGGCATACCTGTAAATATCACTGCCAAGAAGCTTTGTCAGGAATGGAAAACAGATTATTTCATGATATAACAGGAGGAATAAGTGATATCCATGAACTACTGAGGAAGGGAATAACCGAACCTGGAGTGCAACAAAGAAACCAAAGCAAATGCGTGATCCCTGACTAGTGGACTCTACAGCTACAGCAACAAAGGCCAAATTGTAACGCAGCCTCACAACAACTGAGCCTTCTAACCACAAGTGTGTCAAACTATCTTTACCGTGTAAAATTTGGCTTGAAGTCACAAACTCACATAAGTATGTGAGGCCTGGGGGCAGGGGAAGAGACAGATCAAGCTACAGCAAACAAAGAGGCACATCTATGTTCTCTAGTAAGACAGTGACATTTCTCACACAGAAGGCTCTATCCCACATGCAGCTTCCTCCCCCCTTGCATCTTTTGAGGAATTACTTTAGCTGTGGGCTTTTCAGTAGCCAGAGGTTTCTGAGACTAGAGAAAGTTTCCCTTACATCATCAGATCACTGTTTCCCTCAAAACTGTTGCTATGCCAGTGAAATTAAAGCACTTTTGTGCCAAATATTTCTCCATGTGCACAGCCCCATGGAACTAAGCAGATGCTTGCTGGATTCTGCACCCAGGATAGCCTAGAAAACAGCAAGCCCACAATCAAACAAAAGCTGGCAGTGTATTGCAGATGTGGTACAACTTCAACAGCCATATATATCTGTCCCATAATAACATGGACAACTTTAGGAACCCCTCTTGAAGAGTTCTGGGGGATTCAGTCTTGCCAGCACATGAAGGAGTGCTGTGCGATACAGATGAGGACTTTGAGCCTGAAAGCATCTTAGCCTGCATAGAAAAAGACTGCAGGTCAGCAGCAACACAATTCAGATGTTAGCTTGCACCACAACAAGGATGAATTTAAAAAAAAAAAAAAATCAATACAGTCAGGAAAATAATGCAGGCTGTATCAGTCCAAAAGCATAAACTCCATGTCAACTGAGCCACAACCTAGCCAGCATCCTAGCCAAGGAGTACCTTTTTATAGCTAAATATGGCCCCTAAAGACAGAAAATCCAGGAGGTGTCTGTAAAAATATGAGATACAGTAGCTTCAAAGCTTGAGAAATGCTTCACTTACACCTAAAATTATTAGCGAGTAAAAGTTACTCTTCCTGAGCAGCTCTGGTTTAAATAGACCAACTCTCTTTAGGTGCACAGCCCACTGCTGTCAGTACAGCACACTCTGCCAGAAAAAAAAACACCCTTGTTTGCAAAAAAGTAGCAGCATCCTAGTCTGAATTAGCAAGAGAAGACAAGCAACTGTTTTGTATCAGCTGTTGGTGGTAACAATGAACAGAGCACTTTTTCTTTAAAACGTGGCTACTGAAATATTCACGTTCAGCTTACTAATTCTTGATTAATTCTAGTTTAAATTCTAGATGAATGTTATTTATAGTATTTACCCTTAGGCTGTACAGAAAAGAAAAACAAACACAAAACATCACACTTTGTTTAGGATAAGAGATACTCTGTTTAAAATATTAGTTCAAAAGCCACTCTTAAAAAGAAAAAAAGAGGGGGGCAAGGACAAGCTCACAAATTGCAAATAAGCTAACTGTCCAGTAGTGGTGACACAGCTTACTTTTGGAGTTTGAGTCATGAAATAGGAGTAAATCCCCATGCTATACATAAATGTATAGGTGTTTGATTGCAAAAATATTTTGAAAGGGAAAAACAAACAAACAAACAAACAAAAACACAAAAGAAACAAAATCCCAGGAGAAACATTCTGGTTTATGTTGAACATTAATATGGATTAAACCAGACTATTTTATTTCCACTACTCTATGTTTTTTCAAGATATATTTATCATTGAATAATAAGCATGCATTATAAACTGCAAAACCTATCTCCCCACTGATAGCTGATAGCTCCCACCAGTTCTTTATGTTACTCTTCTAGAATGCATGTGATGTGCTCCATGGCACCATAGCATTAACTACAGGCAGCAGATAGTACCAGCCAAACACTTTCGCCCCACAGCTTGATTAGTTCAGTGCAGATGCTATCAACCTTCGTAGATGGTACATATAAGAAAACGAACGGCACAAGCTCCTCTCCACTTGTTTTACAAGCCTAACCTTGAGAATTAAATATAATAGCCATAAAATAAAATACAGTCAAGTCAAACATAAAACCCAGTGGTTGTGAACCACACAGAAAATAACCATTTCAGATAAAATACAAACTATGAAACACTGTCCTAGTAAGGCTGACAGCTAGCTATTAAGTGTCAGTTTTAATGCACAGAGATTAAAGCATAGCCATAAAGGGAAATTTTCAACATGTCATTTCTTTATTAGTCTTGTCGTGCAGGTAGTGACATAGCATGAGCTGTGCACCAAAGGTTGAAAGCTTACCTAGAAACTGAAAACCAGCAGAAACAAAAGTCACCAGTAGTCTTTAATTTATTCCTTTGCATTTCAAAGGACACGTGTTTGCATTACTCAGAAGACTCACCTCCCAACTACAGCCAGCCCTCAAACTACTCCGCATAACTCTAATTGAGGGTCCAGCTAAAGAATTACCGGTTCAAGGAACCTGGAAGTAAAATAAAATATGCAAAAAAGCAGGCCAAGCATGCTAAAGTATAATAAAGCCTTTTAAAATGATTAGCAGGTTTACTCTTAAATTTGGCACGGTAACAAACTTTCCTCACTCGAGAGAAAAAAAAAAAAAATATGAGGGAAAAGCATTATACAAATATTCCACATGCCAAAGCGAAAAAAAAGCTTATTTCA
This sequence comes from Pogoniulus pusillus, assembly GCF_015220805.1. NCBI lineage: Eukaryota > Metazoa > Chordata > Aves > Piciformes > Lybiidae > Pogoniulus > Pogoniulus pusillus. The sequence goes on from NC_087294.1 coordinate 2,562,842, forward strand.
TTGGAACAATGCACTCCTGTTTAAACCAATACCAATCGGGGGGGGGGGGGGGGGGGGGGGGGGGAAACAAACCAAACCACTGCGCTATCTTTTGTTGGGAGTTGTTTGTACCTTAACGCATAACTTCACAGCACGTTTGCGTGGAATCCTCTTTTCACAAGGGCTGCTTGGACTGTCCACATTGGCACCAGCCCTTTCATGCACATGTTCACACCCAGTAGGGCTGGGAGTATCCATCTCACGCCGTAAGAAAACATGAGCCTGCTTTCCAAATCTGCCTCAGTCCTGAGCAGAACCACTGCCAAGTGCTGACCACAGGCATGCAGTTTAATCAGCATTATGGTCCCGAGACAGAGTAGGAATGGCTGCTACAAGTAAATGCCGCTCCTAATCCAGGGAAACTTGCACCTTTGAAAACATTCCTAACTTCACAGCAACTCCAACTTCAGCAAAGCCTGTGGAAATGCTTTATGTAACAAAAGATGTTCACACTAAAACGCAGTCCTACAAGGAAACAGAATTACATTTCGTAAATTATAAATCCCTCATCAAGGTGCTTCCCTTGTTGATTTATTCCCTGCAGCGCAGGAACTGCAAGACCAATATCCCAACGCACATTCGGAAAGCTGTCACTGGGTCCAACCAGAGACGAAAAAAATGACGTTTAATCTGCTTTCGAGGAAAAAAACGAAGACATCCAGCACCGCAGAGGTCCCCCGTGGGGAGAGGAAGGAGGTAGAGGCCCCCAGAGGGGGCAGCCCAGGGCTCAGCGCCCACTTCGTCTCCACTTTCTCTCTCCCTCCCAGGAGCTTCCCAGAGCTGGACGAAGTGCAGGCCTCCCTCATAGGGTCATCAGTCCCGCCGGGCTTTCCGCGGCTACGTCTAAACTGATCAAACCTCCAAGGTGAGGTGGCAGAAGGGAAGAAACAAGCAGACACACGAGAGGTGCGGGGTGGCAGGGATGCGCGGACACAGGGACGAAGGGGCCGCTATTCAACTCGCCGAGCGGGAGCCCCGCGGAAATCTTGTCACCATTAAACGGGATTAGGAACATTTGCTTACTTGGGTTAGCTCATTAAGTTTTTCTTTAACAAAACTGATGTGGAGGGGTTTTTTGTTTGTTTTTTAATTCGAACAGCCAGTAGGTTTTGCTTGAAGCGTTAGAAGTTAACTTACACAGATTAACGACCTGCCTGGAGGAGTGCAGTTGCGTTCTGTGCGCAGGTAGCAGGTCATGCTGTGCAGGGCCAGCGCGACCACAGAAAAAAGGCATCGAGTGCTGGAGGCAGGCGCTCTCAAACTGCCCTGTGCAAAGCCCACCTTCACCTTCACTTACCCATGCTCAAAACAAAACCCAACCCCACAACACAAAGTACGCACAAGTACACTAAGGGATCAGGAGACAAGACAGGAGAGAGGAGTAAGCCGTCGCCTCCCAAGCAGCACGTCGGGGGAGTCTCGGTGCTCAGCCGGCGGGACAGCCAAGGAGCCGGAGCTGGCTCCGTCTCTGTGCCGGTAAAGGCCATCCTCGCCCCGCCGGCCGTGCGACCGGCCCGCCGAGAAGCCTGGCTGCGGAGAGAGAAACCGCAGCAGCGAGAGCTACCTCGCCGGACAGTGGGTCACCGCCGAGCCTGGCACTGGGAAGTTCCCACGGCGCAAATCCGGCCTGGCCGGCGCTCTCTTACCTTTTGTCCAGTCCACCACTTGCTTTGGGCTCCACCTGGTCACCGGCTCCATGGTGGGTCCAGCACCACGAGCGCCAGCCCCCGCGGCAGACGGCCGCCGAGCTCTCACTCGCCCTCCTCCCAGGCTCCCATCCCGGCAGCGCCTCTCCTCGGCCTGGCTCCTCCCGCCGGCCGCAGCCCGGCCCGCCCCGCTGCCGCTCCGCCTCCAGGTGCTGGCCTCGGCGGGTCGGCCCGGGCCTGGCCATCAGAGAGAGCTCCGCCTCTGAGGAGGGGAGGGGAACTGCCGGGCCCGGACTGGCGTCAGCCAGTGCTTGGAGAAGTGCTGGGATAAAATATCCATGTGGCTCTGAGGGCACTATTTCGAAGCACTTGCTAACTTCCAGACTCTGCCCACCCACCCTTGCACCCTCCTGAGAGCCCACCACGTTACCAAAGTCCCCAAACCATGAAATAACCTGACACCTTGCCTAATGCTTTACTTTCGTGTCTGTAGGTCACATCCAGCTTTGCTTCACTGGATGCAAATCGGCACAGAAAGGATTCTCTAAAGCAATACAGTAGCTGAGACCATGCTATAAGCTCCCTCAAGTACGTTATACCTGAAAGCCACAGATCCTGAGACCGTGTTTGGCAGAAATAGAATCACAGAATAGTCTGGGTTGAAAGGGACCTTCAGAGGTCACCTAGCCCACACTATCTGCAGTGTGCAGGGGAATCTCTAACTAGATCAGGTTCCTCAGAGCCTTCTCCAGCCTGACCGTGAGTCTTTCCAGAGATGGGACAATTGCCACCTCTCTTGGTGATTTGTTTCAGTGTTTCTCCACCTTCATCATTAAAAAAAGTCTTATTTATATTTATCTTAAGTCTACCCTCTTTTAGTTTTAAATCATTACCCATTGTCCTGTTGCAACAAGCCCTGCTAAAGAGATTGTCTCAACTTTCTTTCCTTTAAAGCAAGGTGCAGTATCAGCTCTGCTAGGTGGAGAGACCACCCTGGAAGGTTCGGAGGATCCAGGCAGAGAGCAAGTGAACGGAAACAGTAATTATTACTAGAAACACAGACTGCTACTAGTCATATCGCCTCAGCTGCCACAGTAACATTGCTCAATTTGTACAAAGTGATTGATGGGGGTTGGGTTTTTTTTCCAAGAGAACACGTTTTATGGGCTTAACATTGCCAGGTACACAAGGGACCAAGGGCCGGCGCCGAGGTGCCTGTGGCTAGTGCCACAGCAAGGGAAGGAGCAGTGAACATATATAGGATGCTTCCCCTGCTCACCGTTTGCACGGGGGTGGGCTGGCAGACAGAGACATGGCCCGGCATCCTGGCCAGGGAATGGCAACCAGCCCACAGGGTGGAGTGGAGGTTGGGCTCTTCACCCTGCTTCACTGGCAGCTTTGTGTGAGTCACAGCCCTGTGGCAGTTTTAGCAGCACTTGCAAACCACCTTCAACTCTGCTTGGCCCAATATTGGCATCTGAGATTTTTATTTCTGAATCCTGTACTTAAAAGAGGGAATGGGTGTGGAGGCCGTTTCACCATAATAGGTTACTTCTGGTTTGCTGCTCTTTCTTAGGAGCTACATTAACCCATCTGCTGTATCTCAGACTCACTTTTCTCAGAGTGTGTGTCTCTTGTGTCCTGGACACCTCCTCAAGCACATGTAAACCTCCAGTGAGCATCATCCTCTACTCAGACATTTAAGTGCTGACTTCCAAAACTGTGCCCAGTGTACCAACCTCTACCATTCCTGGCTACCAAACACAAAACTCAGCCTACAACCAACTTTTCTATTACACAAGCAGCAAGGAGATGTGGAGAAAACAGGTATTTTTATCACAAGCATCATTTAAGGGATCTGGTTCATCGGCAAGTTCCAGCTCAAAACCCTTTTGCAACATACATTAACGTTTCATTGCCCCTGTCCCTCAGAGAAGAGCAGAGTGAACTCTGCCATGATCATAAGACTGCAAAATTTTCACCCGGTAATACTAGACAGTGGGTAAAGGAGCTGGGATTTTCAGCTGTCCAGTATCCCACTGTTTTCATCAGCTCCCATCTCCATCTGTCCTCTCTAGCCATGTACTTGAATTGTAGGCTCTTTGGGAAAGGGTCTGTCTGCTCTATGTGTTGTTATGCAGTCACCAGCCACCACTGCAGGCTTCATGCCCTCACTGCTGCAGACCGCTTCCATGGAGTCAAGAAGTGACAATTTACACATTCTTATTTTGGGGAAAATGGTCTTTCTGCATGTAGACCTAAAAACTAGTCATTTGTTTGTTCTTATTGTTACATGGCACTTGAAGGTGTACTTTCAGCTCTTGATTACAGGATCACAGGAAGTGATTATAAGGTTAACTCATTCTAACTCATTTATTCATTTGCTTTTTAGTTTGTGAAATATTATGCCTGTCAGTTAACCTCATTGCCTATTTAAAAGATTAAAATGTAGTTCACCACAGCTTTAACACTGATGCAACAACCGAGTTTCCCAATCTCCCGTTGAATCGTGTGTCATTCACACTTAAAGAACAGCAAAGCAGCAGCTGTACTCGTTCACGCCTAAAGAACAGCAAAGCAGCAGCTCTACTCCCTTGCAGAGGCCCGAGTAAACAGATGTTTTTTCTGTGTGCCATGTTAATAGTTTCACAAGGGGTAATCTAACAGTGATTCTGTCTTAACTGCACAGATACTTCTCTGGGTTGCAGGCAAGAAAGCAAATTACTCTGGCTATTGATGTTTAGAACATTCATCTGCTGCCATCCTTCTTTGTCACACATTATGGGCCAGTCCTTAAGCTCCTTAGGATGAGCACCGTATTTTGTAAGGCTTGTAGAGCTAGGCACTTGGTGGCAGACTGCCAATCTGATTGATCCATTATTCAGTCCGTTTTAGGTTTGGTTTTGGTTTGGTTTTTGATTTTTTTTTTAAGCAAGATGATGTTGCATCTCTGTTCCCCAGCAGCAGCCACTTTATAGAACGCTCTGGACAGGTGGGGCTGCCAGAGGAAGGCAGCATGTCTCCAGTTTGTCAAAGGGACTCATAGCCACGTGTCTTATCTTTATTTGAGATGAGATAATCTAGTAATCAATTGTCACAATGCAGTTAGAAGTTTGGCTTATAGAATAAGTATTTTTTCTTTAAAAATACTCACTCTCAAATAAAATTTAAAAACAAAACCAAACCCAACTCTGTCATTTCCTGTAATGCCAAGTCAAAAACAAAACAAAACAAAAAGCAGTAGATCTTCGCATGTCTTCAGACACTCTGTGGATTAGTTTATGAGTTTTGTGTCAGTGTGGAGTATAAAAAAATATGTCAGTTCCCTTTCCCAGCTCGCAGCCTTCTGTAGAGTTCATTTTTGTGGCAAGGACCAGATTACTAGGTCTGCAGAGGTCTCCAAAACGGCACGTTTTAATTTGCTATAATTCTCCAGATATAAGAATTATTTGATTTGAGGAAGTTCATACCAACAGTTTGCTGATTCCCAGCTTGCTTTGTTTTCTTTCTTTTTATTTCCCCTTGCAGACCAGGCATGCAAAGGGACATCAAGTTAGTTTGCATGGGCAGTCTGGCAACACACAGCTCAGTGTAGACCAGGATTATGGTTCCACAATCAGGGTGCAGCACTGTGCACTCTTCTATCACCCCACAGCAAAGAGTTATGAAACAGTCCATAAACTCACAGCAACATCTCTCAAATTGGCAGAGGAAGCTACACAGTGTTTGTCACCTTCAGGTTTCTATCCTGGCAGCTGGTCAGCAGAACATAAGTAATTCTTTGTAACAGGAACTCCTTTTCATATATATATATATGAACTCTTGGGAAATCTTAACATCATTTCAGCAGCTATATTTGCTCTCATCTGGCTTATTAACACTGGATTTACCTTTTTATTTAAACATGGCATGATGACCCTGCCTCTTAGTCCATAGTTTTTACTACCAAATCTGTGTGCTACCAGGTCATCAGCTTGGATGTGAGTCATGCAAGGCAGGCAGGTGACCACATTCTTGGCCGAGTACTACCTTGTACAACAAGGATTGTATTCAAATTTGAAGCTGCCATCAGGGCGGCAGACAATAGCTGATCTAGCACAAAACCCTGCTGGTACAGAGAGAATACACCAAAATTCATTGCACAGTTTAGAGTTTAGTGGGTTTAGACCATGTTATTACTTTACATCATGTGGCTGCTTGAATCCCCTTCCTAGCATATCACAGTCTGCCTGCTAACAGACTTACTACCAGCTGCCAGAGCTGCACAGCAAGTCACTTTTGGGTAAGGCAGATTTGCACAGGCAGCAGCATCTCTGCACATCTGCCGTGCTCCCTGCCTGAGGGGATGCAGGCTTAAGCCTTAAGTCCCTTTCTCTAAGACAGGTAACTGCTATTGCTCATTCTTTAGATGGATGAATAAAGAACTGTTTAGCCAAAGGTCACATACCAAGTTTAAAATGTATGTTTTCTCTTCAGGGACATAAAAAGTTATTTTTCTTACTGATTAATTTTTTTAGAGGGATCAGAGTATCAGAATTTGTATCTTTGAGTGAAAGGGTTGTTTATCCTGTTTTACAAAGCATTGTTGTTATGAAGGGGATAATTCATTAATAGAAGATTACATTTTTCCTAGATTAATATTGTTTATTAATTTTGCTATTCAGAATAATAAGAATTAATAAGAATTAATAATAATCTGTTCTTTGCACAGTCAAAGAAACATTTTATGGATAATAACTAGATCTAGTAATAATCAGCAAAAATGTATAAGCATTAATTGAACTGGAAGAGAATGTTGTGGCCAAATACTGCTTGCATGCCCACTAAATGGACTCAAGGAACTCCTCTCTGCTTATGGCAGAGAGGCAATGGTGAATTAGAAAGGCTTTAAGCATTTACTCACAATATATTATCTCCCAACTCTCAGGGGCTAGCTACAGCTTCAGACAGTACTGAAACGCTTTCAAGGAATTCTGTTACTCTCATGTTCACCACTGAAACTTGATTCTCCCCAGGCTTCTGGGGAAGCTTGGGAGACAGACTCTGACAGGGCCCTCTGGATGATCTATGTATGTCCAGGACTTCTGTCTCAGCAGGAGACTTTCAGATGTAGGCAAGATTGTCCTGCAATGTGCAGTCTTAGCTGCTGGCTGTGCAGGCTGATTGCATGGAGGCATTTAGAGCCAGTCCCTGGTGAACTTGTGACAGTGGAGTTCCCAGGCAAACAATAAGGCAGTAAGCAATGGCAGCAGGCAACAGCAGGCACAAATAGAACGGCAGAGCACAGCAGAGCACTCTGCGTTTACCTGCGTACTTCTTTTATCAGTGTGGGCCAATACTAATGGGCCTTTGGACACAGAATAGCTAATCAGAATGGCAGTTAGCCAAGCTTGACCACAGCAGGTGAAACCATAGGCTTGCTTTACCCAGATTTGGCAAAAGGCAGGCACAAGCTAAGTGTCTGTACCTTGTTTACTACAGGAAAGAAACATGCCTGGGCAAGCCAGTACATGTATAAGCCTATTCCTGGCCCATCAGGCCTACCACAATGATTGTCTAAGAAGGTTTCACTGTATTTCGGCACATGATTCATTAAAACATTTTAAACACTCCCACTTGGAAGGTGTGGAAATGGACAGATATGTAGTATGAGCAAAAGCCAGGCTATGGGTAGAAAATCCCTCTACTGGCAATCCATAGACAATTATTAGAGAATAATAATTTCCTCACTTTTTGTGTCTCATAGTGCTTCAGAGCCCATCACTGCTACTGGCACTACAAAAAAAATACAGGTTTTATGTATGATTTGCCAGGCACCACCTTACACACCCACACAGTCCACAGATGTCACCTGGACTTCTTTACACAGTAGCAAGAGCATTTTACCCTACCTAACTAGAACTGAGAGCTTCCTGGCAGGGTCAGCAAGTATTTAAAGTTCACTTGGAGACTGTAGCAGGTGTAACTGAGTCCTCGGCTGTGAGGTTCAGAGCTGGGTTTGATTCTATAAGAATGTGACTTTTTAAAAATCACACTAATGAGAAACTTGCACAAGAACCAACATCCTACTTACCCTCATGCTGGAATTGGTAGTGATAGATGACTTCTACACCTGACTATGTGGGACATCTTAGTGTAGCCCCATTGAGGGAAACAAGTCTGCCTAGTCCTTTTTTTAGTGAAATGAGAGTCGTTTTCGGCTGATGGGATAAGGAGAATAGCCTGGGGAGTTTTCCTGGCTTGAGCACTTTTAAAAAACAATGTCCTGGCCATGTCTTCACTGTGCTCTGGAGAGAACAGACTGACCAGGGCTACTGTCATTTAGTGTAATACTCTCATGAATTCATAATTACTTTGATAAAGCGATTAAATTTTCATTTCAGTAAAATAAAAACAGTCATTTCAGATGAGAGCAAGTACAGCAAAATCTTGCCTTTATGAAATACTGGTTACCAAGAAAGGGAAATGTCAGAAAGGTATGAATGGTGGCTCCAGTGCTTATATCAGCTCTCTTGTTGAGCTAAATCAAATCATTTATCCTCTATATTTCCATCTCCTGACCACTCAAAGGTTAATAATCTCAAATTGGTGAGAAATACTGGGTTTTTTTAAATTTTATCCAATATATTCTTTCCTTTCTAAATAACAGAAATATCTCTAGAGGAACAAATAAATTGCTAACTCCACTTGTGAAAAGATTCTTAAGCCCTGAAATGTTTCTACACAAAAAGGAATAAGAAATACATCACCAGATTAAAAAGGCAGATGCAAAGTGGTTCTAATGGTTTTGCTGAATTCATTTAACTTTATGTCTATCTATAGTTATCCATAGCAGGACACATACTGAACAAAGAGACACATATTGAATAAAGAGGGGTATAGTTACAGCTGGATAATCAGTAACCAAAGTTATACTAGAAAGACCTACGTATATCAATGTCTTTATCAGCCTTACAGATTTTTTCCCCCCCATAGTAAGGTTCCTTATTTCCTAAGCATTGGATCCTGTACTACTTATTTCCTAAGCATTGGATCCTGTACTTGGATTGTCCTTGTTTTCTTCCATCCATCTTTAAAATAACTGACACAAAGTTACTAGAGAAGTTAAAGTTGCCTGCTGGTATAGGAGTGTACATATGGCTACATATAAATGTGTGTATATATACATTCACTGATGACACTGTACTAAACTGAGCTAAGCAAAATCCTCTAAACATTATTGAAGTGGATTCTTTTACCTTCAAGAGTGCAGAAATAGACCCTAAGTTGCCATACATAAGCACATTTCAACTACTAAGTGACTGTACAGAAAGAATTTTCTCTGCTGCACCTTGTGCCAAGGTAGCATGTTTTAGAACAGGATCACAAACCTATTTTGCAAAATGTATTTTAGATTTAATAGAAATTAGGTTATAGATTTATTTTCCCTACTTCAGGTCTCTTTACTTGGCTATGAAACTATCTGCCTCTCAAGTAAGCTGAGCACAAAAGGGTTTGTGTATAATTGCATAATCTGTCAATATCCACACTCACCACGACACTCAAAGTCAAATGGCAGCATTTTTGCATACAGAATTAGGAGGACAATTTTACCTGTTACTCGTTTCCCTGTCCAAATGGCACACGGGAAGAAAGATTTGTCTTGAATGCACTTTGTCAGACAGTTTAATCCGATACAGAAGAATTATGTTCCCAAATGGAAAACAGCTGCTGAGATTTTAACACTAGGAAAGGGGAGGTTATGCTAGTAGAGCAGGGAAAGAACTTTGCAAAATTAGCAGGAGCAGCATCTGCCCCATCTGCTGCGGATGTTTGTCCAGCAGTCATTTGTCAAAGGCACACAGAGGCAGACTCAGATTCACTCTTGTCTGACACATGGAGGGGTGGAGAGGGTGCAGTGTGGGGCAGTGCTTGTACCCTCGGCAGGTGAAGCAGAAATGGCACAGTTGAGTCCCCAGTGGAAGAGCAGAGGGGTCGAAAAGTACCATTTGGCTCCTCTTAAGCACCACACTGCTCCAGGCTGGGGAAGCACAAGGTGTGAGGCTGCAGCAGCACACAGGGCAGAGGAGAAGGGTGTCTGGAACAGACAGGATGTCTTTGCCACCCCTGAAGCCACACAAAGACGGTGGAAACCTCCTCCTCCTCCTGATGAAGGGAGATGTGTGCTAAAGGAGGGAAGGCAGTGTCTTGTATATCAGAGATGATGCCAGCACACTCTGTCCCACGGTTGTCTGGGAAGTTGCTCAAAATAAAGCCTATGAGATACAAAATTACTGATAGAAAAGCAGAGCTATGCCTGCACTGAGCATGCTGATAATCCTTTGCATTGTATTTAAAGACTGGTTCAAGAAGCTTATGTTCTGCCTAAATCACTTGAACTCCTCCTCCTTTTACTGAAGTCTTGAAACCTCAGGAAACAAGAGCCAAAAGGGATTTATATCCAGGCTGACTGAATGTGCACATGCAGCAGCAGAACCAATGAGCTAGAAACAGGATTTTTGAAAAGCTATAGTTCCTAATCTCTTTTGCAGCCTTCCTCTTGCTTCTTCTTTATAAAGAATGTTAGAATGGAAGTATTACAATAGAGCCATTTTTCTTAATAGCCAAAATTTATCTGTGGATATAAGAAAGATCTAGAACTTTACTTGCAAATATAACTTTAAAAATCAAAGGAACAAAAAGTAATAGGAAATAAACAAATTATTTTAATATTTCCTTAGCTCTAAGAATAATACCTAAACATTGAGCAGCTTTGATTTTTTTTTCACTAAATGTTTTGAGTATAATTAGCAGCAGTGTCACAACTTATTACTGCAGCCAAGAAAATCAGCCTCATCAGAAATAGAAGACCCCATTGACTTTAGCATCAATTTCTCTAAAAAGCTGCAAAGCAAACCACTGTTGTAGTATCTTCTACAGCGTTTTCAAACCATCAGATCTTAAAACACACTGCAAACATTAATAAGCAGCTTCATGAAATACCTGTGGTCTTGTGGTTAAGACAGCCTGACTCAATTTCAAAAGAGGTTCAAAGCCTTGCTCTGTCACAGCCAACTCCTGTAAGACAAGGAAGGACTCTGAAACTGAAGTGCTTTAAATTTAGGTGCAAGAGTAATTCTCATCAGTTCAGTGGGAAGAATTTACTTAAATGTCTTCTGAATAAGGGGACTTATGGGCACTTTGGGCTCAAAGTTCAAACAGTCCTGCTGCCACTGGTAGCAGCTTCACCTTGAACTGTCCATTGGAGCACCTGAGGAGTTTCCACAAGTGCTTCTCCATTACTCCCCTGCAGAGGAAGGATCTGTGGCAGGGGGTCTTCTCAAAGGATCAGAGGGGGGCAGGAGGGAGAACAATCTTTTTTTAAAACAGAACTGGTTAACTACTACTGCAGCTGTCTTGGCACACATCTGCTCAGGACCTCTGTCTGGGCTTGGCCAAGTTCTGTAGAGCAATGATTGCCTTTTGACCAAGGCCTTTTCTGGATTCAGGTACTAACTTTATTCATGTCCCTGTGGCACATGGGGATCCTGAATTAACAGGCATCTTTGGAATAGGTCTGATCAAACCAGTTGGGTGAAAACGCTGGGAGTCCATTCACCAGCTGCCTAAGACACAGCCTCACCCAGGCTGTGGAGCGTCTCAGCTCAGCTACTCCTCTCCCTCACAGGACTCCAATTTGCTTCCCAGAGCCACTTCTTGCTACAGATTTCACTTCCACATTCTAGCCTTAGCAGTGTTCTTAGATCTGACTAGCACAGACAGATGTTTCAAAGCATTTTAGATGTCATGACTTCTATACTTTATGTGCCCAGCTCTCCTCTCACGTTGTCTGTGTAACCAGAAAAGAAAACACGTGCCTCAGCTCTGTGACACTTGCCACAGGATGCTGGCAAAGTACTGCTATTATAAAACATGAACATTACATGGTAAATCACACTCAAGAGTTTGCTTTATATAGTTCAGCTTTTTTATTGTAATTGCTGAGTTTGTACCTGTCATTCCTTCATCGAGGAGCAGTATTGCAATATTTCCTTCATATTCATCACAAGCTTTTTCCTTTAAGAAGTTACGACATTATCTATAATGCCTCTTCAGACTGTGTACTACTCTTGCTTCTGCAATGAGTTGATCCATTGGTTATGTTGAGCTTGGGATGCAAGTTGAAACCCTGGGGAGAGCAGCTCAGTGGAATGGAGAGGAAAAAGGGGTCATTTAATCCTCTGAAAATACTGCTTTGCAGAGACCAAAGAGTAGGTCTGTCATTTGAATCAGTGACTGCTCTGAGAGCAATAAAACACAAACAAATGCTGGTACCACAAGTGTTGGAAGACCTTATAAATTGCATGAGAAAGGATAAAGCAATTATCTGAAGTACAGTAGTCCTTGACACATGGTAATCTCCAAAAATACATTTTCAACCTCCCTTCTGACAATAATTTTCATAGCAGAAGTCTGGAAAAAAAACCAAATAACCTTTGGAAACCACATTCAATAAGTATTCTTTGTCTCCACTACAGGGATAATTACGTTTCCTTTCTCCACAGTTTGATACAGGCAAAGTTTGCCAGACTACAATTGCAAATTTCTGCAAGAATCATGTTGACAGTGGTCTTTTAGTGTGAAAGAGCACTTTGCTCTTCTCTTCCTCAGGAACAGCATCTTAACTGTGAAACTGAGACTTGAGAAAGGAACAACAAAAGACTGCAGGTCATATAAAGACTTGAACACCACAAATAAAAGGCACACAAACAGCTTTAAAATGGCAGATTCAGTGGACAGAAATTAGGCCAACACATCAAATATATGTTGTTTATTGTTGATGCCTGAGGCCACAAAATTATTTGGAGCCTTTGGCTTTCTGCGTGTACAGGATGACGGCAAAAGCCAGACAACGGACTGATGTTCTTTCAAACCAAGCCATCAGATGACTGAGTTGTTGTTTTTAAGTCTTTAGTGTTTCATGGGAAGGCTGACACCTTTCACATGCTCCTTGAAAGACAAACAGCACCACAAAGATCCAGCACAATCTCAAAATCCTCCTTTCAGCCTCAGTTATTCATCCCTCCCATGCAGACAGAACTGTATTTGCAGTCTTTTAGTTTGGAACCTACTTTTTGTTGTTGTACTGTGGCTTTGGTTTAATTGATGGCAGTATGTGTTTTTGTCTTTTTTCTTCAGTTGTTTAGTGATTGCTGTCGTTAGTCGCTGGAGGCTGTAGAGGCAAAAAGCTCTAAACAGAAAAAAGGCATTGAAAGATACAGTGGCCTTCAGAGTAGGGGTGGTTGTGGCCAGGAGGAGGTTGCTCTCTTCTCTCAGGTGGCCAGCGCCAGAACAAGAGGACACAGCCTCAGGCTGCGCCAGGGGAGATTTAGGCTTGAGGTGAGGAGAAAGTTCTTCACTGAGAGAGTCATTGGACACTGGAATGGGCTGCCCGGGGAGGTGGTGGAGTCGCTGTCCCTGGGGCACTTCAAGGCAAGGTTGGACGTGGCACTTGGTGCCATGGTCTAGCCTTGAGCTCTGTGGTAAAGGGTTGGACTTGATGATCTGTGAGGTCTCTTCCAACCCTGATGATACTATGATACTATGAAATCTCTTTTCCCTACTCAGCCTTGCCAAAGCACCATGTGTATGCATATATGCTAGGGAGGAACAACGAGATGGGCTGCCCAGGGAGGTGGTGCAGTCACTATCCATGGAGGTATTCAAGAAAGGACTGGATGAGGTACTTAGTGTCATGCTCTAGTTAACTGGACAGGGCTGGGAGATAGGTTGGACTGGATGATCTTGGAGGTCTCTTCCAACCAAGTTGATTCAATGATTCTCAAGAAAGCAGAGGGGTGTTGGGAATAGTAATATTAAATGTAGTGATTCTATAGAATTGTCTGAATATTATACACTGGAACATAAGGAGTGGACAGATGAGAGTGCACAAGCTCAGTAAGTGCTGAGTTAAAGATAAAATGGAAGGTTGGACTGGATGATCTTGAAGGTCTCTTCCAACCTGGTTGATTCTATGATTCTATGATTCTATGACCTTAGAGAATGGTGTAACAAATATAAACAAATGTAAGGCTGGAGCCTGCTGACTTAGGTTGCTTAGGCACAATGTATGTGTTGTGAAGATAATATGATGAATGTCTATGCTATTTAGTATGTCATTTCTAATGCAAGTACATGTAACCAACTGCAGTTTAATACCGTTTGTAGCCTTCTGAGGAAAGGTATAGAAACATATGTTTGGAATGCAATAAACAGATTGGGTTGGATTAAACTTGCTTACATTAAGCATCACCCCATCTCTTCTGATGCCTGTGGCATTGAAGCCCGTGGCAGAGGGGAATCAGCCTGTCCACTGGGAGATGATCATTTTACTAACATGTCCTGTATGTGCATTTGAGTGTTGGTGCTCAAAGCAAGGCCAAGAGGAAGACTGATCTCACCTATGGTCAGCCTTGCTTACTGGCTCCCCTCCCTTTCTACAGTCACAGAAAATATCTTTGGATGGGAAGGGTGTGGGATAAATTCCTCCTCCACAGATTTATATGCAAACATCCTGTTAAGAGTCTTTGATGAATTGCAGATACCTTGAAATTCTTCTCTTTCTTTACAGCTTGATTTGGGAAATTCTCTGATGGTTTTAAGGGAGGACTAAAGAGATTGTGCTCAAATTTATTCAATAAGAAAGAGAAACTGTGGTTCCTCTTAAGTTTTCATGCTGTTTATTTTTGCTCCATGTCTGCAGATGGAAAGAGTAGGCAGATAAAAAATCATGGAGTACTTTAGGTTGGAAGAGGCCTTAAAGATTATCTAGTTCACAGCCTCTGCCATGGGCAGGGACACCATTCACTAGACAAGGTTGCTCATGACCTACTCTTCGGGTTCCACAGGACCAAATTGAAGGTAGTTTTAGCCATGACCAAAAGTGATGCTACAAGATTTCAAGACCAGAAGGGGAAAGAGCATACTTCCACACAGAACTCTGAGCAGATTTCTGAGGTAAAACCTGGCTCTGGAGTACAGGAGCAGCTTCTCCTCTTGCTGCCCCTTAGCATGGTCAGGATCATGCCCTATAAGTGCCTAATTGACACTAACATGAATAAGATTTTTCCTTTGCTGCCTACCACAGATTTATTTGAAGCCTGCCTCGTTTGAATCCTTGGAAATTTCTTCAGTGTTTGTGTCAAAACACAAACCTCTTCTCAAAGAAGGTGAATACATTCACTGCACTTGAAAGCAATCATCAGAAGCCTTTTTTTTCTTGAAAGTGCAGGGGAGAGCCAGGCAGCACTGTGCACCCTTTGTTTTTGTTATGAAAGGAGCCAAAATCAATACAAAAATAAAATATATATCCCAAAGGTTTCACCACTTCATTTTCATTCACTGTAACTGTGCTGGAAAATTCTTTTATATAGCAACATTTTGCTACCTTCAGACAAAACTCTGACGTCATTGTGATCAGTCGCTGGGGTTTCATTGCACTGCTATATGGTAACTCAATCTGTGGTTAAGGCTGCTGGTGTATGTTGGAACAAAAGAGGTTTAGAAATGGCTCACTTGCCTGACTAGACTTGAGCTTCTATTTTCATGTGTAATGATCTACTCATAGGCACAGTTTCACAGCAGTGTATATTTGGTTGTTATCACTCTGTCCTCGGTTTAATCTCACTTGAATCATTAATTTTTCCCACTGTTTTTCTTCTTTTGCAGACCTATGCTTTAGGGAGAAAAAAAAAGGCATGGGGGGAAGGGAGGTAAAAGTGATCCAGATCAACACAAGCTTGCCAGTGTTGCTGAAGCTGCTGATTCAACAAGGTCTTTAAGCATTTGTTAATTTAGGAGTGTGACCAATGGGGCTATTTTTGAAACAGTGCCACTAGTCATATGTTTAAGGTTACACTTGTGTTTAAGTACTTTGTGGAATCAAGCTTAATGCTGTGGGCTAAGCTGAAATGACTCATTTGGAGGAAAAAAAAAGGTATATGGAGAAAAGATATTTCCACTTCCTGACAAATTATCAAATAGCTGCTTTTGTTGAAATTCCAAAGATGAGCTTCTCTATACCATTGTAAGTCAGGAAACACAAACCTCAGTAATATCATTAATGTGTTAGAACACATTAATAATATTACTGAGGCTTATGGCCCAACTTATGGGGCTTCAACCCCATAAGCAGCAGTAAAAACAGCCAATGTAAATTAGAGATACTTTGTTATCTCCTTAAGAAAAGTATCTCTGCTGCAAAATCTTCAAGTGAAGAAAAAATATTCTTAACGTGTGGGGTCACCATTTTAAGTTATGCAGAAGACTAAGCAGAAAGTACTGGAGCCAGACAGTGCACCCTTCAGTCTGTGAATTCTGTTAGCATAGTGTTGAGTCTTTGGTGTTAAACATCCTGAAATCTTTGTCAGTTTACCCATTAGCGGGCACGTTTACCAGATGGTCTTTGGATCTCGGTTGTGTTGCTCCTAATTACAAGATCTTCCTCAATGTGCCTCTCTCCTGTTGCTTCCATGTGAAGAAAGGTAAAGCTTTAACCAGTAAGTAGCTAGCACAATTTGTGTAAACAATTCTTAGCACTGTATTTCATGGAAAATCATAGAATCATAGAATAAACCAGGTTGGAAGAGACCTCCAAGATCAGCCAGTCCAACCTAGCACCCAGCCCTAGCCAGTCAACTACACCATGGCACTAAGTGCCTCATCCAGGCTTTTCTTGAACACCTCCAGGGACAGTGACTCCACCACCTCCCTGGGCAGCCCATTCCAATGCCAATCACTCTCTCTGCCAACAACTTCCTCCTAACATCCAGCCTATACTTCCCCAGGCACAACTTGAGACTGTGTCCCCTCGTTCTGTTGCTCCTTGCCTGGGAGAAGAGACCAACCCCACCTGGCTATTATTTTACTTTTTTAAAAATCAT
Organism: Pogoniulus pusillus; assembly: GCF_015220805.1. Classification (NCBI taxonomy): domain Eukaryota; kingdom Metazoa; phylum Chordata; class Aves; order Piciformes; family Lybiidae; genus Pogoniulus; species Pogoniulus pusillus. The sequence goes on from NC_087294.1 coordinate 2,579,448, forward strand.
GCTTCAGAAAATCTACTTATCAATGAAGGAATGAGGCCTTTAGGATATCTGGCACCTTGACATGACTTCTTGTTGACATATTTAAATGTCCAACACAAGAGAAATAAGATCAGGCCACATGCCACTGCATGCAGTTTTCCCACAGTCTCTTGCACTTGTGCAGACAATTTTGAGATGTCACATATGTGGTTTGTGGCAACTTCTGCATAGATGCTTCAGGGTGTACAGACCCTTGTTAAAACTCTAAGCAGCTACTATTTCTAAAGACTAAGGATTTTATTTGGATGTTTTAAAATTAACTAAGACATATTTGGTGCTAATTTCAGGTATCCTGCTCTGGTCTTGCTCTTTGACAAGGTCTTAATCAAAGCTGTGAGTACCAACTATGACATTTGCTGTCACAGTTTGCAACACTGTGTATATCTTCACTTTTCAATGGCTGAAGTAAGGATATTCCATGGTAGTCTTTGTTGACACAAATCTTTTGTGCAGGAAATCAGGGAATAATCTTTCATTGGCTCCAATACAAATAAATTTACACATCATTCTGCACTTCAGCAGGTAGTTTTAGAAAAATAACTTATTAAGAGTTTATAATTTGAACTAAATGAAGCCCCTGACTCTTTTGGCAAATATCTCTCTTTAAGTATCATTGGTTAATTATTTTCATATATTTGCCACCTATTTATCTCAACTATTCAACTCCTTAGCCTTCTGATAACTCACTAACAGCTATTAAAAGCTTCCAAATTTTGGGTTCATCCTGCAAGTGATGTGTTGCTTTTGTGATTTTAACTGTGCTACAGCATTATCTTAAAACAAGAAGAGGGAATAATTACCTCAATCTTCTTGTTGGCTTCAGCAGTGACTTGGCAGATCATTTTTCAGGAGGTTTATAAAAGTGACAGCATTTCTAACCAGACAGCTTTTGTGCACTCCTGATACATTCAGCTTATCCACAAGTCCGAAAAAGGATTTATGTGTTTTTATTTGTCCAAGTATGTGGCTGTTTACATAACTGTGGGAAGAAAAAAGAAAGAACTTGAGGCAGCCAAAGTGTTCCAGTGAGTCAATCAGGGCAAAAATGTATGTGTATATCCAATCTGTAGTCAGCTTTGAGGAGCTGAATTCACTTATTTTAATTTCCTAATGTTTTCTCCATACATGTTAATAACTCTTTAAACTTGGCTTAATTGTCTTCCTTCAACATGACACAGTTCCTTGGGCACTTTAGGAGACCTGCAGCTTGGGGAGATTTTTAACAGCATAACAATTCCTGATTTTTGTGGGCTGGTGTAAACAATTATTACTTGAAGCTACATGTCAGCAAAGTACTTGGGTTGCTACAGACAATAGCCTAAGGTTTACCTGTGCCTCAAGGAGCTCATCTTTGAACCAGACCAAGGTAACCACCAAACTGCAAGCACCTGTCTAGCACTGTGGTAGAGAAATCATAAAGGTGGAGGTGCCCAAAGAAGAAGGTGGGATTGTTTAGTTTTAGTTAGCAGTACACTGGAGCTGGTGTTGCGACATTCATGTGTGTAAGGAAGGGTGTTCTGGCTGCCAGGGACAGCAGGATAGAGGAATGGAGAAACTCTTGGGAAAGAAGCTAGCAGGCTCAATGCATCAAAGAGCAGAAAAGCAAAGAGTGTAAATAAATCTGCAGATGCTGCAGAGGAAAGTAATGCTGCGTAATGGAGTACCTGGAAACTTAGTCTGCAATGCCTACTTTTTGGCAGCTTAAACTTCCATGTCAGCCATTCCCCCCTAAATCCCAATGAATGAGATTATATGGAAGTTTGTCGCTACAAGGCCCCCAGTCATGTATTGAATACTGATGTGGAGAAAGAGTGAGCAAGATAGAGAGTTCTGGATTGCATCCCATATATGAAGAATTGTGCTGGAAGTAAATGTTCTACAGAGAAAGAAAGGAGAAAAACTAAAAGTGGAGCTTGGGTTTTGATAAAGTGGATTACATATTTGTCATGATCTTTGGCCACGTGCCAGGTGCTGCACTTTGGCCACAATAACCCCATGCAGAGATACAGGCTGGGGTCGGAGTGGCTGGAGAGCAGCCAAACAGAGAGGGATCTGGGGGTGCTGATTGATACCCACCTGAACATCAGCCAGCAGTGTGCCCAGGTGGCCAAGAGAGCCAGTGGCATCCTGGCCTGCATCAGGAATGGTGTGGCCAGCAGGAGCAGGGAGGTCATTCTGCCCCTGTACTCTGCACTGGTTAGACCACGCCTTGAGTACTGTGTTCAGTTCTGGGCCCCCCAGTTTAGGAGGGACATTGAGATGCTTGAGTGTGTCCAGAGAAGGGCGACGAGGCTGGGGAGAGGCCTTGAGCACAGCCCTACGAGGAGAGGCTGAGGGAGCTGGGATTGGTTAGCCTGGAGAAGAGGAGGCTCAGGGCAGACCTTATTGCTGTCTACAACTACCTGAGGGGTGGTTGTGGCCAGGAGGAGGTTGCTCTCTTCTCTCAGGTGGCCAGCACCAGAACAAGAGGACACAGCCTCAAGCTGTGCCAGGGGAGATTTAGGCTGGAGGTGAGGAGAAAGTTCTTCCCTGAGAGAGTCATTGGACACTGGAATGGGCTGCCCAGGGAGGTGGTGGAGTTGCCGTCCCTGGAGCTGTTCAAGGCAGGATTGGACGTGGCACTTGGTGCCATGGTCTGGCCTTGAGCTCTGTGGTAAAGGGTTGGACTTGATGATCTGTGAGGTCTCTTCCAACCTTGGTGATACTGTGATACTGTGATATTTATTTCTTGCTCAAAGGTGGTCATTTTGTCATACTCGGCTCAGCAGTCCTGTAAAACAGAATTAACTCTGCCATTTGATGTAAGTCAGAATGCAGTCCAAGTTTAAATAAAAAGATAATGGCTTCTATATTTTTTTTCTCCCCAAATGCTTCAGCAGTGTTGTCATAGATCAAAATCCATGCTGCCAAAATAAATACATGACATTCCTCATGCTAATGGAAACAGAGAGGCCAAATTCTCATGCAACATATACATTAGGAAAGAAGAAAGAAGACTCATGTATATCATGCACATATTTTAGTGGAGAAGAAAGACTCTTGTTTGTTTTATCCTTGCAAACATGAGGAGAATCTGATGTAACCAATCCCTTCAGCAAAACAGCAACTTTATTTTTGTCACTAAAAGATGTTTCAAAAGCAGTACTGCAAAAGGCACTTTGAGGTCTCAGTGACATGAATGAAAGTTTGGTTTCAAAAGGAAAAGAAAAATCATAATGTTGACCTTGCCAGGCAAAGCTAAGCCAAAGGAATGTTTTCCTTTCACTAACTACATCATGAAACTTGTTTGTCTTTGCATGGACTTTCAGCTGAAGATCTCAAGGAAGTTCATAAATAACTCTATGAGACTCAGTGATGAAAGTGATAAAGACAGGCTGATTCGCATACCCTATTCAAAAATCAACAGCAGAGAAAGACACAGTGCTGTGTCTTTCTGCAGCCACAGTGCTGCATGGCTGCAGCCACAGCCATGCTGCTGATTCAGTAGCACTCTTAAGATTATGCCTGGCTTAAGCACGCAGGTTCATTTTGAGCATCTGAGAACTACCAAGGTGCTCAAAGCAGAGGACATACCATACATTTCTGAACTTTGGTATAACTTTGCCAGGCAGCTTGTGGAAGCTTGCACCATGTCTGACCTCTGTGGCCATTCAGTTGGCAAACAAAAAACACTCCAGGTTCCAACTTTCCTGAGGCAAACACAGCCATCGCTGCAAGAGACCAAAGAAGAGAAATCAGCTTTATTTCATGAGAGTGGCTACCATCCACTGATAAATATAGGTGAGATGGTTTAAATTAGGACAAGGCCAAGTGCAGGGTTCTGCACTTTGGCCACAACAACCCCAAGCAGCACTACAGGCTGGGGACAGCCAGGAAGAAAGGGACCTGGGGGTATTGATAGATAGTAGGATGAAGATGAGCCAGCAGTGTGCCCAGGTGGCCAAGAGAGCCAATGGCATCCTGGCCTGCATCAGGAGCAGTGTGGCCAGTAGGACAAGGGAGGTTATTCTGCCCCTGTACCCAACATTCCTCAGGCCACACCTTGAGTGCTGTGTCCAGTTCTGGGCCCCTCAATTCAAGAGAGATTTTGAGGTGCTGGAAGGTGTCCAGAGAAGGGCAACAAGGCTGGTGAGGGGCCTGGAACACAAACCCTATGAGGAGAGGCTGAGGGAGCTGGGGATGTGCATTCTGGAGAAGAGGAGACTCAGAGGTGACCTCATTGCTGTCTACAACTACCTGAAGGGAGGCTGTAGTCAGGTGGGTGTTGGTCTCTTCTCCCAGGCAATCACCAACAGAACAAGGGGACACAGTCTCAAGCTGTGCTGGGGGAGGTATAGGCTGGATGTTAGGAGGAAGTTGTTGCCAGAGGGAGTGATTGGCATTGGAATGGGCTGCCCAGGGAGGTGGTGGAGTCACCATCCCTGGGGGGGGGGGGTTTCAAGAAAAGCCTGCATGAGGCACTTGGTGCCATGGTCTGGATGACTGGCTTGGGCTGGGTGCCAGGTTGGACTGGCTTATCTTGGAGGTCTCTTCCAACCTGGTTTATTCTGTGATTCTAGGACTCTGAAATGCCCTAGCTCAGGCCTTACTTGTGTGCACAAGAACAGCCCAGGTACAAGCACTCTGGCCACATAGCATCTCAGCAGCAGAGAAGATAAGATCCAGTAGGAAGGCACGGTGGACAGCTGGTGTGGGGACACAGGGGAAAACCAGGCTGATTCACTGCAAGGCATCTGTCACAGCCCCAGCTGAAGATGGGAAAATTGGAATACAGTGACAGTGCCAAGCCCAGAAGTGCTTGGCAAAAGGTGCTCTATAAGCTTCATAGAATTTAAAAAGCAACCAAACATGGAATAAAGAATGTTTTAGGTTCCTAGCATTCTATACAACTGAGCTGTTTTAAACATCAGCCTAAACCTGCAACTTTTGTTCTCTTTTTAACCAAAATAATATTTCATTGCACTTAGTGCCATGGTCTGGTTGATTGGATAGGGCTGGGGGATAGGTTGGACTGGATGATCTTGGAGGTATCTTCCAACCTGGTTGATTCTATGATTCTATGTGCATTATTGGTTGATATTGGTTCTTTAGCATCAGGAGCCCTGAAGATGAGTTTCTTACATCTCTGTATGAGATGTGCTTTATTTCCTTCTGTAAGGAAGTGCACTGTCGAATCAGAGCAGCTCTGAACTGCCATTGTCTGCCTCCCATGTAGCATTTCCTAGGGGCTGCCATTACAGTTGAGCTAATTTATAGAAACTCCCCTCAAAAGAGGCATGCATTTTCCTTTGCTGCACCAATGAGCCTTGGCACCTTGATGAGAAGTATATATCAAAGTCACATTTTCAAAAGTTCTTAGTTGTCTTTGTGTTTTATATTCAAATATCTGCCAAAAATCAGGGGGTGGGAAGTTTGTGTGTGGTGTTTAAGAAACATCTGGAGTAAATTTAAGCAACTTCTTGCTGCCATAAACTTACAACCCTACAATATAATGCTAATTAAAAACACTTTGAAAAATCTCAGTGCTCTATTAAGAATTGGGTATTTACAAGAGCAAGTTTTTTTTAAGACAAAAGAAGGTTTTGTGTATTATAGAAGACTTATTTTAGAACTTTTTTTGTTACATGGATCAGTTTGCATCCTTTTTCATCAACAAATAATTGAAAAACTTCATCAGCCATTTTGGCCCAGATTTGTAAGCCCTGGGGAACTGGATTTCAAGGGGGAAAAAAAAAAGGATAATGAAATAACATTGCTGATTACACTGAGCCTGATTTGTTTCCACCTTTGCTCCCAGGTCTGCAAGTTGAGGGGAAAATAAAGAGATCTTTTATCTAATGATTAGTTAGGACCCAAATATCACAGTATCACAGTATCATCAGGGTTGGAAGAGACGTCACAGATCATCAAGTCCAACCCTTTACCACAGAGCTCAAGGCCAGACCATGGCACCAAGTGCCACGTCCAATCCTGCCTTGAACAGCTCCAGGGACGGCGACTCCACCACCTCCCCGGGCAGCCCATTCCAGTGTCCAATGACTCTCTCAGGGAAGAACTTTCTCCTCACCTCCAGCCTAAATCTCCCCTGGTGCAGCCTGAGGCTGTGTCCTCTTGTTCTGGTGCTGGCCACCTGGGAGAAGAGAGCAACCTCCTCCTGGCCACAACCTCCCCTCAGGTAATTGTAGACAGCAATAAGGTCTCCCCTGAGCCTCCTCTTCTCCAGGCTAACCAATCCCAGCTCCCTCAGCCTCTCCTCGTAGGGCTGTGCTCAAGGCCTGTCACCAGCCTTGTCGCCCTTCCCTGGACAGCTTAGGGAAGGGAGTAAACTAAAATCCTATCTATGGATTAATTTATGAGGACATTTTCTCTAAGCTTACTAGAAAAGAAGGGAAAGAATTGCAGGAAAACACTCATTAGTGTGATGTAGATAAAAGACATAAGAAAGCTTCCAAGCACTGAGGAAAATACCCTCTCATATCTGTCATTATAGCTATATAATGTTTTGCTGCTTCTCCTCTACTAGTGATGTTGGCAATACATTCTATTAAGCCTCTAAAAGCTGTCTATTATGTTCAGCTGGAAGCCTACTTGCCTCCACCCCGTATCAAGGAAGTCAGAACATGCCCCATCTCTTACTGTATAAAGCATCAGGAGAGAAACAGAAGCCAAGGTAAATGTGTCCACTTTTGAACTAACCTGAAGACAGTGACAACAAAACATGAACTGATCTACCTTGGAATCTGCTGTGGTCATATGAAGGGCACATTCTTCAGGCTGGCATAAGGAATAAGGAGAAGAGTAGTTCTCTCTTCAGAACAGCTGGAAAGAGAAATCCAAGCTGACATGGTAGTTTAGCAAATTAAAGCTTTAGGCCATTAGACCCTGGTGTTACAGCCAGGTCAGCACTTTTTTAACTGTCAAGTCAAATCATGCCCATAGAACTTCTGTTTCTGGGAAGCAGGAAATATTTGCATTTATTTATCTTGTACTAAGAGGCAAATATTCCCACGAAAGCCATGAATGGCTTGCTGACTGTGTTTAGCAGCAAGAATGCCTCCTTGTGAAGCCAAATGTGTTGTGTGTATATGTTTATTCACAGTATCACAGTATCACAGTATCACCAAGGTTGGAAGAGACCTCATAGATCATCAAGTCCAACCCTTTACCACAGAGCTCAAGGCCAGACCATGGCACCAAGTGCCACGTCCAATCCTGCCTTGAACAGCTCCAGGGACAGCGACTCCACCACCTCCCCGGGCAGCCCATTCCAGTGTCCAATGACTCTCTCAGTGAAGAACTTTCTCCTCACCTCCAGCCTAAATCTCCCCTGGCACAGCCTGAGGCTTTGTCCTCGTGTTCTGGTGCTGGCCACCTGAGAGAAGAGAGCAACCTCCCCCTGGCCACAACCACCCTTCCAGTTCTGTCTTGAATCCATTTTGTATCGTTCCCTGAGGTGGACTAAACTCTAAAACTTGGAAGTAAAATTAGAGTCAGAGTAGTGTACTGTTATTCCCAGAAGGATCCAAGTTCCACAGCATGGAAATCCCATCTGATTTGAAAGCAAGCTGGGAATATTATGAGAACAGGTTATTTTCTGCCTGTTGGGTGTGTTAGTTTTATCACCCTGGGGAGAATGTGGGTTCCCTGAGCCACACTCTGTATTTAGATTCTCTACTGGGAAACCCTAGGGAGGAAATTGTAAAGAAAGGCTTTCTACATGCTGCATTTGACAGCTGGGTCTTGAAAACTGGCAGAGTCTCTGCTGCTCTCCCAACTGAAGCCAACTGGATTTCTACAAAAGATCCAGTGGATTACCCTCTAGGAGCCAACAAGGATGTTGCTGGTAGCAGTTATGATGAAGAATTCTTAGACTAAGTATTCTGTTTTGTTTCTCTTCTACAAAGAGGAAAGAAAACCCAAACAAACAACTAAAACAAGACAAAGTATCTATCTTATTTCAGGAAGAAAGAACAAAAGGGCATTGGTAAAGGTTCATGTACACCTGACCAGACCAGGGGTAGAGATGACATTTTTTCAATAGATACTGTTATTTTCTTGTGATATTTTGCATACTTTCTTCATGCTCACCAAATGCAATAAAACTTGACAATATTTAGCTTGACATCTTCTCTTCAGCAGTCTTAGAGAAGCAATGTTGGTTTTTTTTCCTGTTTTTAAGGGGACTTTGGGTAAATCAAACATAAAATTCCAAGTCCTTTACAAGCAGTCTGACACATCATCTCTGCTTTTGGTCTGTTGAAGATAGAAGAACCAATGTTTACCATCCACCTCAACAAACTATCCCCCTGTGGTCTATTTTGCCGTGGGATTTATCTCTGAAAAACTCACAGTTTTAAGCATCTCTTCTTCATTAAGATGTATGTATCAAGAGGTCCTGACTTTCCTCTAGGATTGTGTCATTTTAAACCACTTAGAAGAAAAGAGGAGCATGACCTACTACATCTGCTGGAGAATACTGAACAATAACTATGTGCATCAATATAAGCATCAAGCAACATCACCTAGTTTAAAATAAGCCAAGCTTGATTGCAGGTAGAGATGACAGATGGGAAAGGTACAAGTTGGAAGCGAGAAAGAAGAGTTCAGGACATAGATTGAGCTTATCCCTCCCTCGTGCAATCTGAAGGTTGGCATTTGGAGCAGACATCTTTGGTGTTCCAAAACACCTGGACCTCTACAGCATGACCTGCCACAGCTGAGCATCCGGCTGAACCACGGGAGCTCTCCTATGGATCACTGCAGAGTGCATGCATCCGCAGTGAGATGTAGACTGGGATTTTACATGACAGCCGTTGCCATGGGATGGTCTGTATTTCTTTTTGTGGGAAAGAAAGGTCAGTGGGTCTTGTTTGTGGCAGAAATGTCATTTATTTGAGCACAGATGAAAAGCTGCATGAAGCTAAGACAAGCTGAGGAAGATTAATATGACATGAAAATCAATCCATGAAACCATACCGGAGTCAACTTTTACTTAAGCTGGTTTGAAGTTAGTGAATAGATCAAAGCAGTTGAAACAAAAATAATGCCTTACAAAAACTAATGATAGAGAGTAAGAACCTGTACATAAACAAACAAAACACCTGCCTGAACTTAAGGGTGGCAAGGGAATTATCCACAATGAAACATATTTCCTCAAACATATTTACATGAAAATTGCTTGGGGGTTGGGAGCACAAAGTAATTAGCAAAAAAAATTACTAGCTGGGTGAGGTTGGATGATCTGTTTGTCAAGTCAGCATTTTAGAGCCAGTGCAGTGGAAGCAAACACAGGCAAAGGAGGGCACTGCTGGTGAAAAAAAACAGAGCAAAGAACACATTTGTTTATTTGCCAGGGCTGATAATAATAGCCCATAAAGCTACAGTGCTTAAAGTACTAGAGCTTGTCAAGGATCTCTCACTGCAATGCCTTTTCAACAGGAAGTATAGCTCCCCAAAAGTTCCTGCCTTGTTGAGTTGTGGGATTGACTGCAGGTATTTGAAGGCATAGGAACCTTCATGTAAACATCAGGAGGAATTTCTTCGCTGTGAGGGTGACAGAACACTGGAACAGGCTGGCCACCGGGGGTGTGGAGTCTCCCTCTCTGGAGATATTCAAAATCTACCTGGACACGTTCCTGGTATAGGTGGTCCTGCTCTGCAGGGGGCTTGGACTAGATGATCTTCTGAGGTACCCTCCAGTCTCTGACATATCATTTTAAGTCAGCTAAACTCTTTTTCCTTCCTATGGCAAATTGGTTTATATGAGCTCTAGACTAAGCACCTTGCTTAGCCTTAGGGCTCAACTAGGCATTGTACATCTCCAGTGATGCCAAACAAGTATCAGATGACTGTATGACATGGTGGCATAATTTAAGCAAAAAGCTTGGTCCTTAAACTAGAATTAATATTATCACCATGAGGAAGACACAAGGTTCAGCTGGTTATGTTCTTACACTGAGTGTTTATGGGCTGGACTATCACAGAGGTTATGATCAGAGGGCTGTGGCACTCAGAAAAAAAGCTATGTAAAGTTCTGGGGTTCAGATGCAAGCTGTTGTGTAGGACAGCCATGCTCACATCACTCTACCTTTTCACAGCTGGGTTGAAGTTTATTCCTTGCAAGTTTTTTTTAGTAATCAACTTTACCCAAGAAAGTATTATCCTGAAAAGAAGTGGCTAACCACCTGCTTGTGACCCTGATAAAAGCATTGATGGCATTTTAACGAACATCACACGCAGCCTTTAGTATCTCTGGCAACTGCCACACTGCATTCTGGACAGCACTGAATCCCAGAAGTACTGCTGCATGCACCCTGGGCTTCTGGAGTGTGGCAGCTTGCAAGCACTGCAGCAGTGTCAGGCAATGTCACCAGGTAAGTAACACACTCAGCATGTATGGCAGATGGCATTTCCTGTCTTCCAGATACTGCTTTTAAGGCTCAGTTGTATGATCGTTGCTCTCCTTTGCATACATGCCCTGCCTACAAGAGGAACATATTAATGATTCTTATATTCTTTACTTCTTCACCAATTGGCGACCTTGTTAGGTCCCTTGTTAGGATCACCTTGTTAGCATTATTCCAGCAACAACCTCTGAAACATGACCCTTCCTCCAGTACTTTTGGCTTAGCAACCAAACAACTCTGGCTGCAAGAGCCAATCTCAGTGAAAACACTTTCTGGTTGCATTTTCTTTTTGAACGATAGACAGCAATGCTGCAGCTTAGCTACAAAGAATGAAGTTAGCAAAGTACTACTTCAGAAAACAAGCATGAGATTAAATTTCACTGACTTAAAGCTTTCATACTGCCCTCTAAGGGAAATTTTCCTGACTGGAGTTTGTATTGTGGAGCTAAGCTATTAGGCTGCACAGAATCCGTGCGGATGACTGTAGGTTGTGACTTTAACACCTTTTCACCATAATGGAGATCTTAGAACCCAATCTCCTTCATGGGGATCATGGTTTGTGCATGGGTATTTGCCCCCTTTATCGTAATGCCACATGGAGGCTGAGTGTGCAGCTAAAGAAATATAAACAGATGAAAGTGTAAGCCACTGGCAAATGCACAAAGCTGTGCCACCATCTGCCCATCCCACTCACTGATAAAATAAATTCCTGGCATTTTGCCTGGACTCTGGAATGCTAAATTAAATAAGTATTCCTGGTTGTACACACTGAAAGTCAGAAAATCAGAACCTTAGTGGGGAAAAAAAAGAGGAAGTGAGTCAACATCCCAGGGACTTTCAGAGCAGGTCCAGAGGAAGACCGTGAAGATGATCAGAGGGCTAGAGCAGCTCTCCTGTGAAGACAGGCTGAGAGTGCTAGGGTTGTTCAACCTAGAGAGCAGAGGACTCTGGGGGTACCTAAATGTAGCCTCCCAGCATTTGAAGAGGGGCTGGAGAGCCTCTTTACAAAGGCATGTTATGAAAGGATGAGGAGCAATGGCTTCAAACTGGAAGAAGCTCGATTTATATTACACATTGCAAAGAAATTACATCATGTGAAGGTGGTGAGGTACTGAAACAGCCTGCCCAGAGAAGCTGAGGAGGGTCCAACCCTGGAATTGTTCAAAGCCAGATTGGATGGGGCTTTGAGCAACCCAGTCTAGTAGGAGCTGTCCTTGCCTGTAGCAGGGAGTTTGGAACTAGAGAATGTTTAAGGTTGCTTCCCACACAAACCACTGTATGATTCTGTGACGTTCCATTAAGAATCTTCTGTTACTGGCACCTGGAAATTCAAATCTGGAGAGTAGGCCTGAAATCATTTCAGGAAATACTGCTGTCTAGTCCAAGTCATGTGAGAAGAAGAAGAGAGCTCTGAGTCCCTGTGAACAACTCCAGAAAAGGTTGCAACGCTGTCTCTGAGTTCTGGAGGAAATCTGTTACTCATAGGGGCAGTCATTTTAAGCCAGTAAGAGCACAGTAAGTCATCTATTTCTCTTTTCACCTTTGGGATAGAGTCGTTCACAGGCACAGCACAGATACCAAGTCCAGCTCATGCTGCAAGAGCAACAACTGTGTCAAAGGGGAGACAACATCTGTAACTCCAGCATGAGAGTCTGGAGGGGCAGTGGCAGCAGCCCTTTCTAGAAAGTCTTACATCCCCACCTAGGTCAAAACAAACCTCATTTGGCTGCAGTGTCAGCTCTGGCTCCTTTCAGAGAGCAAAACTATGAATGACCCTCTGCATTGCTTTTCCTTCCAAGCAGACATTCCACAAGCAGGCATGGGAGAGCCCACAAAGGCACAAGCAGTCTCTATTTGTGCATCACTTCCTTCTTTTGCTAGCCAAGCATCAAACATGAATAGATCCCCAAAATCACATTCCAGTCTTTCACCTCATCTCTGATGGCTTACACCACTGTAAGTAAGAGGACAAGCAGATCTCACATGTTTATTCCATATACAATAATCACCATCTCAGCAGAAAATGTATTTGATACATGAAGTGCTCAGCTCTCAGCTTTAATTTTGTACTAAGATGAGCTGCTTTTAATCATTGCCAGGAATGTGTGTCAAAGGGGAAGGAACCAAAAATAGCTCTGGATTCAGAAAAAAAAGAAACCACCAGCAGCAGCATAGCTGCTGTTCTACCAGCAAATGTATGTCTGTTAACCTTAAGGATCTGCCAGCACTGAGGGGACATGTTCTAACTGGCTGTAAAACGAGTGTGCCTGTGGGCCAGATTTGTATCTCTAGTTATAACTATGTAAATCAGAAATCAATTTCTTTGAAGATGTTAGATTTATTTTTGGATTGTTGAGCACTCTGAGATCAAAATCAGAACTGCATTTGAAATTGAGATGAGCGGAACAATGGAAAGGGCAAAAGATTCAAGTGGCACTGAATACAACAAGAGCTCTAGTATAAAGCTGAATCATTCCCTGCACAGTTTGGTGGTGCAGGAGATGATTGCTGTCTGGCTGGTTTGTGTTACTATGTGATGAAGTTAGCATCTAAATTATTGCATGCAGGCACACACACGCTCACATGATATTTCTTTGGCTTGTATTTTCATGAGTTTCTTCGCCTTCTTTGTTCTGAAAATTAAGATATAAACCAAAACACAACAGCAGGGCAAGAGAGAGAATTCTCTCCCTTTACTCTGCGCTCTTGAGACCCCACCTGGAGTGCTGTGTGCAGTTCTGGAGCCCCTAACACAAGAAGGACATGGAACTGTTGGAGTGAGTCCTGAGGGCTGGAGCACCTCTGCTATGAGGACAGGCTACAGGAGCCAGGGCTTTTCAGCCTGGAGAAGAAAAGGATTCGAGGAGACCTTTTAGTAGCCTTTCAGTATCTGAAAAGGGCCTGCAGGAAGGCTGGGAAGAGACTATTTACAGGGTCTTGTAATGACAGGACAAGGGGCAGTGGGTTTAAACTAGAAGAGGAGAGATTTAAACAAGATGTTAGGAAGAAGTTCTTTACAGTGAGGGTGGTGAGACACTGGCACAGGTTGCCCAGGGAGGTTGTGGATACTCCCTCCCTGGAGGTGTTTGAGGCCAGGTTGGATGAGGCCTTGAGTGACCTGTTCTAGTGGGAGGTGTCCCTGCCTATGGTGAGGAGTTGGAAGCAGATGATCTTTGAGGTCCCTTCCAACCGAAACCATTCTATGATTCTATGTATCCAAATACATGCAGATTAGAATATGTGTTGAAACATAATTCATCATAGAATCATAGAATGGTCTGGGTTGAAAGGGACCTTGAAAGGCCACCTAGTCCAACCCCCACTGCAGCCAGCAGGGGCATCCTCAACTAGATCAGGCTGCCCAGAGCCCTGTTGAGCCTCACTGAATATCTCCAGCTATAGGACCACAACTACCTCCTTGGACAACCTGTTCCAGCGTTCCACTACCTTCATGATAAAGAATTTGTTCCTAACATGAAAATTATTGGTTTTTAAATCTGTTTTGCTTATTAGGTGCTATCCAGGATAAAAAAAAAAGACAAAGAAAATACATGCCTTCACTTCTGAAGAAAAGCAGAATATTTCCAAAGCCTCTCTATTCCAGGCAGAACCCGAAGAAATATGGAATATTCTGGTATATGTAAGGGAATGCCTTCTACCAACATACTGTAGGACATCACAGCACCAACATAACATTATGCCTTCTCCTCTTCCCCTAAGAAAAAAGGAAGTATTCAACAACAGAACAATATTGTTGGTCAGTGAAGCACCTGTGTAATACACCAACTTCATTAGTCTTCTGTGATCAGTTCAGAAGGTAAGACAAACTTATGCAAAATCTGTATCAGTCATAGAATCAGTCAGGGTTGGAAGGGACCACAAGGATCAGCCAGTTCCAACATCCCTGTCATGGGCAAGGACACCCTACCCTAGATCAGGCTGCCCACAGCCTCATCCAGCCTGGCCTTAAACACCTCCAGCCATGGGGCCTCAACCACCTCCCTGGGCAACCCATTCCAGCCTCTCACCACTCTCATGATGAACAACTTCTTCCTCACGTCCAGTCTGAACCTAACCGCCTCCAGCTTTGCTCCATTCTCCCCAGTCCTGTCACTCCCTGATAGCCTATAAAGTCCCTTCCTAGCTTTTTTGTAGCCCCTTTCAGATCCTGGAAGGCCACAATAAGGTTACCTCAGAGGCTCCTCTTCTGCAGACTGCACAGCCCCAACTCTTTCAGTCTGTGCTCACAGCAGAGCTGCTGCAGCCCTCTGATCACCCTCGTGGCCCTTCTCTGGACACACTCCAGCATCTCCACATCCCTCTTGTAATAGAGGCTCCAGAACTGGATGCAGTACTCCAGGTGGGGTCTCACCAGAGCGCAGTAGAGGAGGAGAATCACCTCCCTCAACCTGCTGGTCACACTTCTCCTGACACAGCCCAGGATATGGTTGGCCCTCCGGGCTGCAGTGCTGGGTCAAATGTATATTAAAATACAATAATAATACATTAATGTGTGTAAAAGCACCCAAACTCAAATTGTTTGTTAAGAAAATAGACCTCTTAAACTGAAACTTCTAGTTGTTTTACTTCTTCACAAAGAGTTTGCTGAGATGCTGAATATTTCTAACTGATGTAATGGCCTCTGAACATACACAGTCCTCCAAAAGTCAGGCTTACTCTGCTAAGGAAGTGTGGACTTACAAAAGCATCTTTCCCTCCTGCTAAGTGTGCCTGACTCCTAGACAAGTGACTTTTCACTCAGCTTCCCAGACAGGAAGCCTGACATACGGAGTTACTGACACCATAGAATCATAGAATCAACCAGGTTGGAAGAGACCTCCAAGATCAGCCAGTCCAACCTAGCACCCAGCCCCATCCAGTCAACCAGACCATGGCACTAAGTGCCTCAGCCAGGCTTTCCTTGAACACCTCCAGGGATAGTGACTCCACCACCTCCCTGGGCAGCCCATTCCAATGCCAATCACTCTCTCTGGGAAGAACTTCCTCCTAACATCCAGCCTGTACTTCCCCAGAAGCACAGTTATGGCCCATACTCAGTGCCTATGAAAGATTCTATTCTACATCTTACTTTGTGACTTCCCAGTGTGAATTTGGGTGGTTAAATAAATCAATCTGTTGAGGATATACAAAGCCAGCACAGCAATGTGTGTGTGTGGAGGGTGTTTTGGGTTTTAGGGTTTTGTTTGATTGGGTTTTTTTCTCAAGCTGTTGCTCTAGCCTTATACTATGCCAGGAAACTGCTTTTGGTGGGGACAGTCACCAGTCAGGAGAAAGCCAGACCCAAAATGTGTATTGTTTCAAAAAGCTGCTGTTTCTGATGTTCACACGCAGTTGGCCATGGCACACATTGTTCATTAGGAAACATCTGTCTGGGATGTTTCACAGTTGCAAGCATTTTAAAGTGTGATAAAGATCCCAAGAGCAGATAACTTTGAAAGAGTGATATGCAGGCAAGTTTTAATAATGAAATAGAAGTCACAGGGAAAAGTCACATCACCAATGAAATGCTGATGTACAGGAAGGCAGAGAGGAACATCCAGTCCAGTGCTTATTGTGCAATGTTTCTGTTGTGTTTGAGGGCCAGAAAGGTACTTAGGCACATCAGAGGTTCCACCTGCATTTTATAGGAAAAAACAAACCAAAACAAGACAAATTTAGATAAGGAAAATAATTTGCAGCAAAATGCCTTTTGGTAACATTAGCTTAGACAGTTTTGACCCAGAAAGTAAGCAGAAACACTGATAATTAAAGAGCCTGGTTCTTTTTACATTGGCTACACAGTATTTACACATCCTAAATGAGTGAGTAAAAGCTGACTTTTGTGTAATGTTGTTTTGGTTGTAATAAACATGCAAGTCCCCAAGGCTCTATCTGAAGGGAGAACAATTATTCCAGGTTCTAATCCAAAGAAACTAGATTTTGGAACCATGTTTCCTGGGCACTTGACATGAGGATGCTAAGCCCCAAAACCTGAATAGAAAAGGAATTCTTCTGTTTCTCTGTGTGACACACACAGCAGAGCAGCAATTCAGTTGCAGCTGTCATCCAGCAGTCAGACAGTGAAATCAGACAAGCAGGCAGCAGAGACCCCACTTTTCAGCTGCACCCCGGGTATGTAAGACTTGTAGCACTGTCACCTACTTCTTAGCCCAAAACTCCATTAAGGGAAGCACAGTTCAGTTCTAAGAAGTGCTAATCATCTATTTAAGATATATGGATTGTCTCTGTAGGCATCATCAGTCCACTTCACAGGGATGAGCCTTTATGTATAAGCTTCCTCCAGCCTAAGAAGTAGAAGAAAGGCATCTAATATTACTATCATAAATGATACTTCCATTTGGAAGAAGTCATCACAGAAGAGCTGCACAATATTTAATAGAAAAGAAGCTCAGCAGAACCCATCTATGTGACTCATGTCAGACATATACAATAGACCTAATTAAACATGGCAAATAAAGAAAATGTTCATTCTTCAGTGTTTGCATTTCTGTAGTATCTTCTATCACAGAATGAGACTGAGTTAGAGCATTCCACTGCCTTCATTCCTACTATGCTTTTATATGGACTTGGAGATTTTTGATAGTCTCCATCAGAAATATCAAAGCATAGATGATTTAGTAAAGAGAATTTGATGATGCAATATTGTTTCTGCAAGGAGGACCAGCTAATGTGCTTACAGTAGGAGTGATGCAGCTTCACAGCAGCAGCCATTCAGGACAAGCAGAGTCAGAGAAATTGTATCCCTCTGGACCCACCTGGTGCAAAAATGTTTGTCTTCATAGAGGGAGTGTATGAAATCACAGCATCACAGCTCACAGGATATTAGGGGTTGGAAGGGACCCAAGGAGATCATCGAGTCCAAGCCCCCTGCCAGAGCAGGACAATCCTATCTAACACAGATCACAGAGGAACACATCCAGACAGGCCTGGAAAGGCTCCAGAGAAGGAGACTCCACAACCTCCCTGGGCAGCCTGTGCCAGTGCTCCAGGACCCTTGCAGTCAAGAGGTTCCCCTTTGTGTTGAAGCAGAACCTCTTTTGCTGCAACTTACACCCATTGCTCCTTGTCCTGCCCCAGGGAGCAGTGAGCAGAGCCTGTCCCCCCATCCTGGCAGCCCTCAGATACTTATAAACATTTATCAAATCCCCTCTAAGTCTTCTTTTCTCCAGACTAAGCAGTCCCAGGTCCCTCAGCCTCTCCTCATAAGCCATGCCCTCCTGTCCCCTAACCATCCTCGTAGCCCTCTGCTGGACTTTCTCCAGCAGATCCCTGTCCCTCTTCAACTGAGGAACCCAAAACTGAACACAGTATTCAGGATGAGGTCTCAGCAGGGCAGAGTAGAGGGGGGAGGAGAACCTCCCTTGCTCTGCTGGACACATCCTCCTAATACAGCCCAGGATCCCATTGGCCTTCTTGGCCACAAGGGCACATTGCTGTGCCATGGGTAACTTGTTAGCCACCAGGACCCCCAGGTCCATCTCCACAGGGCTGCTCTCCAGCAGATCACCTCCCAATCTACTGTACTCCTAAAATCTGCTGTCCTTGCAGTAATCACCATGTAACGAATGCCAAAACAGAGTCATGGACAACTGGGATAGCAGAACACCAGAGTGCTGCAGTACCACAACTATATCTTTCTCACAGTCTAGGCATAGTCTTGATCATTTGGAAAAGATTTCACTCTCAGAAGCAAGTTGTCGAAGTGCAGGAATCTTGTTGAGTACTTCTTCCTTGTTGACACTTAAAGGGAGAGGGCGGCACAACAATTCTTTGACACCCAGAACAACCGCCCTGGCAGATCAATCACTGACAAGCTTTTATCTCTGGCCATACCTTTTCCAACTAAAATATAGCAGAACTGTGAGTCCCAGGATGGTGACAGGATACATACAGTTTCCAGACATATCCATCTATGTTGTAATATCTGCCCTGTCAACAATCGGTTCTTGCAGCAGCTGCTAAATGCTGGCTATCCGCACCTATGCTTTACTGATGCTGTCACAGCCACGCAGGGCATACAGAAGATTCAGTTCCATGTTTTACACCGGTGTTGTCAAAGTTGTTATCCTCAAAGAGGCTGCAGAGTTTCATTAAAATCTTAACAAATAAACTGGAGCAGCAACATACCTGCTTGCAAGCTCACCAGCTTGCGATATTTCAGTCTGAATTCTTTCCCTATCATGTCAGAGTTCCTGCAGGCAACCTCCCAAACAAAACATCATCAGTTAAGTGATGCACATCTAGAGGGGGCTGCACATGTTTAAGCCATACAGCTCTGTAACGGAGGAGGGCCTCTGCTACAGACATGCTGACAGTCTGTTCACAGCCAGAGGTTTCTGCAAATAGGTTTCATTGCTGTTTCTCCCTCAGCTGCTGAGTAAGTTCCTAACATATCAGATTGTCTTGAAATGCAAGTACCAGAGGGTGATAAAGTACAGATCAGATAAATGCAGTATTTAGACAGATGCTAAAACACCTTATTGTGCATTGGAAGATCAGAACAAGTGCTGTGTTCTTTCTCATACACATAACTAACACAATTTAAGGGGAATATATCTTCTCATCTCCACAATGTTACAAGCCAAACCAGAACAAACAAACAAAAACCACAAAACAAACCCCATACAAACAATCAAAATGTAGGTGAGGTTGGCACACACCAAAGAAAACAAGAGAAAAGGTGGGAAGGAACATAAGATGCTATTAAAAGTTTGGGTTTTTTTTCCTTCTTAAAGCTATTTAATTTAGTTCATATTGGATTTTAAACCTGACTCTTACCTGAAAAGTTCCCAGCCATTGTATCTGTCTCAGAGATCAAGTTGAACATACTGGGGGAAAAGCCTAAAATTCAACCCCTGCACCTTTAGCTAGATTAAGAAGTATTTCTTGCATCTAGGGAGCTCCATCAGTGTACACCTCACAGTAGCACATAATGATATTTTCTCAGAGCAGTTGACCTTTTCATAAGCCTTGGGAAACTTCTGACACCCGTTTGGTTGTAAGCAAATTCACTAAGTAAATTCTATACAATATCCAACACATCCCCATTTTACTTCCTTGGTCTTTGTAAAGAGTTCACAGGAAAACAAGTTGCTTGAGTATACTGTTTATTAGAAGAAGAAAAGACCATAAAAAGATATTTATACTGAGTATTTTAAGGACAATCCACCATCTGGGTTCAAATTTACAGCACTGCAGCTACGGGAAAATGCATTTTCATTGGTGTTACATGGAATAGCTCAAAGTGGTAAAGCTTGAAAATTCAGTAGGACTTCAGTTACTGTAGGTAGAATGCCAGCGGGAGTAACTATTTCCACCTATAATGTACTTCCAATTTGCTAATTTAAAACAGAATAGAAACTACTTCTGAAAAACAAACAAATAAAAAAAATGTATAACCATGAAATAAAAATAAATAGTTTTTAAAAACCAAAAACCCTACGACCATAGTGTGTACCTTTACCATAAACAAGTGGCAATGCAATAACCTGTTGAACAAAGGAGACAAACACCTTGAGTGCTGTGTCCAGTTCTGGGCTCCTCAATTCAAGAGAGATATTGAGGTGCTGGAAGGTGTCCAGAGAAGGGCAACAAGGCTGGTGAGGGGCCTGGAGCACAGCCCTGTGAGGAGAGGCTGAGGGAGATGGGGAGGCTGAAAGGACATTGTAGCCAGGTGGGGTTGGTCTCTTCTCCCAGGCAACCACCAATAGAACAAGGGGACACAGTCTCAAGTTGTGCTGGGGGAAGTATAGGCTGGATATTAGGCGGAAGTTGTTGGCAGAGAGAGTGATTGGCATTGGAATGGGCTGCCCAGGGAGGTGGTGGAGGCACCATCCCTGGAGGTGTTCAAGAAAATACTGAATGAGGCACTTGGTGCCATGGTCTAGTTGACTGGATAGGGCTGGGTGCTAGGTTGGACTGGCTGATCTTGGAGGTCTCTTCCAACCTGATTGATTCTATGAAATTCTAAGTCTAATTCTGCTGTTATACATTTTCCTAATCTCATTGACTGAATTCTTATCCAGTGCCTCAGCTATCATCTGTGATATTTCTCCAAGCCAAAACCAAACCCCTTCTGTCCTTTGGTTGAGATTTCATGTCTATAAATAAATATTCTTATACAAGGATTTGTAGGACAAGTAGTCATTTTTCATTTGCCCTCATGTCATTTGCCTTATAGCTGAAGAAATTAATTCGCTTCTTTTTAGGTGAAACAAAGCCTGGTGACTCTTACATGGGAATGGAAACTGCTTACTTCTGCCACAAGAAAATCCAATCATGCATGAAACAACCACCTCTGGTTATCTTGTCCTACACTCAGCCAAAAGGACAGTGCCACTATAAGCAGGTTTGTCAGTAGCCAAACCCTGAACACAGGCTATTTGTGAAGACTTTTCCAGCAGTTGTAAGAATAAAGCAATATTCAAATTAGGGCACCCTTGCACAGATAAGCAGTGCCATTCACCAGAAGATAACACAGGATACAGAAACAGAAGCTCAGTGTCTCTGTTTCCACAGGCACAGAGGCAGTGCACTGGCATATGAGTCATTGTATCTGCTGCAGCTTCTCTAAAGCATTCTCTCATAACTCCTGCTGAAAAGTAGAAGTCACTGCACAGATTAAAATCGAATTCTATATTTCTCACAATTGCATTAATCTGGTTTGTTAGTGAAATTAAATGGTTTGGGGAACTACCACATTTCCTGTATTTGTGGCATAGGGAGCTGGATGCTGTTCCCAGCTCTGTCACTTCACTTTGAGCAACTCATGCAGTCTCTGTCCTATTTCTTGCAGACATCAAATGATGACAGTAACAATGACCTGTCTGACAAGAAAGTTGTGAAATGCTTTTCATTAATGTTTGTAAGAAGGTTTTAGAGTATCATACAGAAGCTCTACAGAACAATTTTCTAGGTCAATTTTATTACAGCATCGGAGTCATTCTCCTTTGCAAAACCTGTCTAATCAGTAGGCAGGCAAAAAGTGGCATCCAGATGTTTACAGTCACATTGGAAGGGTCAAAGAGGATGATGCAAACAGCAAAGTTTTTGCCCTTGCCCTTTCCAAGTATGATGCTACAACATGGTTTCTTGTCTCCCTCACTAATGGTAAAGCCTGCCTATGGAAGTAAAGAAAGCAATAAGAAAAAGGAAATTCCTCCCTTGGCTATGTATCTTAGAACAATCGAGTGTCCTCTCATTATGCAGTGAGAATTGTTCATCCCAAGAACTCAGGAAGAGCTCTGAATTTTTTTGATTAAAAAAAAGAATTATCTGTCATATGCTCTCCTTTACCCACTTCCAAACACTGGCTGAATAATATATCTCTTCATGGGAGGAGAAGAAAGCCTCTAGTTATTCCCAGAGCATGTTTCTTATGCTGCTGCTGAGTTTGCTGCACAACAAAGCTTTTCTGTCTTGAGCAGATCACACCTTCTTCACATGCTTGATGCATGGCCAAGCAAAGTCTTTGGGTTCAGTGACTGCCAAGGACTATAAACCTTTCAAAGCAATGAGAAATCTCCAGATGAAAAAAGAACAGCTAAACTTGAGAGTTGCATGCTTAAGCCCGAGGTCTTTGTGCGCCCTACACAGTTTGCTGTCCCAGTCTTTGCATTTAGCTGCAGGGAAGCAAGAAGAAAGTCAGTCCATTCACAGCCTGGCAGTCAAAGCCATTTCCTCACTCCTACCCAAAATCCTCAGCTGAATGTAAATACTTGGATATGTCTCTTTCTGTGTTAAGTAATTTTGGTTGGCTTTAACCCTGTCAGTGTCACAGGACAGTCAGAAAGATGATCTCAGAAAATGCTGTTGGAGGCTTTTTCTTAAATGCAATTTCCAATTATTTATCTCCTTTTTTTTTGCTTGTTTGTTTAGTTGGTTGTTTTGTTTTGTTCTCTTTTCTTTTGTTTTTCAAAGGGCTTTGTAAACCACATCATCTGCCAGTGATGATAGGCCAGGGGAAGCCAGGAACTGAGGATGGAATGATCATGATCTTCTCCATCAAATCTGCTAACTTCAAGGTATATAGGGACTGCAGAAGTGCATTTCTGTCTGATTTGGATATTCAGATGGCAAGCTTGCCACAACTGTGTTCTCACTAACCTCGTCAGGAAATACTGTATGATTCTTTTGACAGCAGTTCCCAATTTGTACTTGTAGAAAGAAGACAGAAAGCTCATTATTGGAGATGAGTATCTTTCACTTCAGTTAGGATGATCTGAGTAAATTTGCTTTTTTCTTTCCTTTTCTGGGGATCCACCAAGCTAAGACAGAGAATTATTACATAACTCTAGGGTGGGAATAACAGAAACCCCTTTTCTTCCTCATAGAAATACAGCATCAAAAATAGCACTCTCAAGTCCTGTCTTCCACTCTTTGTACCTAAAGATGTATCTAGACCTACATGAGTCACTACTATCAAAAGGAAGCCAACTGGAGCCTCTCACAAATGACCCAGCTTTATGAAAACATCCTCATAATCAGAGCTAACACAGCATGCTCCTGTGCTGGACCTCTAAGATGCATTAACTTCAAAAACAGAGTCAATAAAATTGACTAGATTTTCAAAGGTGAACAAAACAGAAACTGTCCATTTTCCTTCTCATCTGTCAGTGAAAGGACAGGATGTCACTAGTGCCTACAACTAACAGGACTTGTGCAAATGCAGGCTTTATGGACTGTGTGAATAGAAACAAGGAACCTGCAATGGCCAAGATAAGAAACGAGTCATAGGATGAATCAGATTGGTGGCTGTGGGAATGGATTTCAGAGCTTTTATGAAGCTATGTGGCCCAGCAGGAGCTCAGGCGAGGTAAGAGAAGAATTGAGGTAGAGAAGATTTGCTTGAGGAAGGCACAATGACAAGACTGGTATTACATGTTAAAGTGGGATAGGTTGAAAATAGATTTTTAGAGTCATCATCACAAAGGTAGCAGTTAAATCCATGGGAATAACTAATCTCATTTATTCATTTATCTACCCACACAGGTACACACCCTTGCTGACTTCCTAATTAGCATTGCGGCCAGAGAAGAAACACTGAATTCAGTGAAAGGTTATTTGTATTTTACTTCTCAGCCAGTTGGACCCAAGAGGTGCCAAGAAGCTTGTGAGAAAGGCTCCTTTCAAAAGAAATTGAGCTGTATTTCAGGCAATGTGAATTACAGTTCTCTGAAACCTCCAGCCATTCAAAAATACTCTTCTGCTCACTAAGCAGCGTGGCAATTTCTCACCATGTGCTGCACTATCAGATGGAGAATTCTTTAACAGTTCCTGTACTGTGATATTTTAACAGGAGCTATTTAATCAAAACTGCTGACCATTCTTTTTCCCCCTTTCAAACCTGCATTTTCTATCAGGCATCTTTTTACAGCTATTGCCATCAACACTTAACTTCCACCTCAAAAAGACCCTTGGTTCTATGCTGTGCTGTCTCACTAGTAACTCTGGAGGAGCAGGAGGCACTGTGGCTGGTCAGGCAGCACTGGTCAGCCAGCCACTAACCATGCTGCCTTTAGTCAAAACACACCCTTCTGCTGCAGCCTTTTCCTTAACAAGGATGCTCCTCTGAGCTGTATTCCATTTGCCAGAATCATAGAATCAAAAAAGTTGGAAGAGGCCTCCAAGATCATCCAGGCCAACCCAGCACCCAGCCCTAGCCAATCAACTAGACCATGGCACTAAGTGCCTCATCCAGGCTTTGCTTGAACACCTCCAGGGACAGTGACTCCACAACCTCCCTGGGCAGCCCATTCCAATGGCAGGTACACACTTGCCTCACATGCACAGGAGGTTCCTACCTCTCAGACCTTTATGTCTTTTTCAAAGCAGCTGAAATGGTTCCACATTTTTAGAAGGCTACAGATTTTTTTTTTTTTTAACAAAAGAAAAAAATAAGGTTAATGTCTGTATTGAATTTGGAAACTTAGCTCACACTTGGAAACTTTCCCACTTAGTTCACAACCTTAGTTTAAAAAACACAGTAACAGGTAACTCTTAAGTAAAATAACATTCAGGTGCCTCACCTTTTCACCACTGGAGCTGACGCTCTTTAGGTTTGCCAGGCAGATACAGTGTAGCACAGTGGCTGTGCCATGCCTTCAGGACACATCAGCAAGTAGCAGAGAGCTGTTTGATTGCAATGGTCCAAGCTATTTATTTCCTTTGAGGTAGTTATGCACATTAAATAAACGAGCTTTGCTGTAGCGAATGCAGTCACTGGTCCTGGCTGCCGAAGAATTTGCACTTTTCAGTCTCTGATGTGATCTACTTTAGACAAAGTTAAGTCCTCCTCTGTGCTGCCAAGACCAGATGCACAGTGATCTGGGTAAGCAAGGGAATACTCACTCCCTGTCTATTACTTGTGACAGGTTGGGGATCCAAAGGTGCCAGCTCAAGCGTTTCATTCTCTCAATGGTTGATAAAGGTAATTGAATAAAATGCTGAGGTTTATTTTTGCACCTTCTCAAGCATTATATTTTATTTGAAAGGTTTCTATATTGCACTAGAGGATAACTGGAAGCAGGGAATGGCTGTCAGACTACCAATAACGGTTGGCTGGCTGGCATGGGGTTGGAAGTGCACAGAGTTTTGCTCTCTCTTGAACACTTCTGGCAACTGTATGCCAGGTAATTGTTGTTGCTCCTTTCTATCACGACAAATGTAGCACTACTCTAGCACCAGTGAGTTTCTCTGAAGCTGGGTGTCCAGGATCATGGGGCCTCTCCATGAAGGCAGCCAGGCAGGACCAGGCAGCCAGAATCCCAGGTAGGAGCAGGCATCCAGAGGCACCAGGGCAGCCCCAGGCATCAGGCACCACCCTGGGAACAGGGATGGGCTGAGACTGGATGGGACAGCAGGTTTTGCAAGCAATTCAGTAGAACTCAACTACCCCAAATGGCTTCACATGTGAACTGTTCTCGATATTATTTTTCATATTCCAGCTTGCAAGGAGTGGATGAAGGTGTGCTGAAATGCATTCTTCTGCCTTTTTATGCTCACTGTATTTGTCCATTTATATTCATCTCCTCTAGCATTCATTGCATAAAACTTCTCACTGGGGTCAGGTTTGCTAAGAGATTTCTTTCCAAGAAGCTCACCATGCTCAGTTAGCCAGAGTCCTTACTGAGCTTAGAACATCCAATTTGCTGTCATTTCCCCAGATTTGCTCCTATTGGAGTACTAACTCAGAACAAGTTTCACTAACTTATTCAGCTGGACATTTTGACTCACAATAGCCATTATGCATTTGTATCAATCTCAGGCCATCGAAATGTAGAGGAAATTACACATAGGGAAAAAAAAAAGCCTAAAATGCATCTGCCTTACCAATCTCTGCTATTGAGTACAGGACCAAAAAAAATGTAAAACACTTCATTCTTTGTTCCAGACTTGCAGGGTTAATATAGCCTGTGTCAATATATTCTGATCCAAAGACATTATCCTTGCTTTTAGCTGTCCTCCAGCTGCTTTCATTACAAACCTCAATACTTATGCTGTTGGAGGCAGCCAAGAGAAGTCTTGCTTAAGAGCAGCAGTGTAAACAGTGTTGTACCTCCCTTCAGCAGGAGCCATTCACACACCTGTCTTTTTCTGGAGGAGTTTGTGTGCTATTTGTATTTCCCTGTGCTTGTGAACTCAGTAGGTTAAGGACCTTTTTTTTTTAACTTTCTGATACATGTGCCAGCTACACCTTTCCTCCAATCCTTACTTGATCCAAGGGTGGGCATATCTAATCACAGGAGTGTGTGAGGACCTCAGGGTACATAGAGTGTTTTGCATGCCCAACCTACCTCCACTGAGCTGGCTGCTGTTATCTTACACATAACTCCGACCTCAGACTTGCCAAGCATTAGGTATATGACACGACACATTTTCCCATAACATCCTACTCTTCCCCACAGAACTTAATAGCTCACTCAACCGTGGGAAACATTCCTGCTTCCTGCACATGGAGGACAGCAGGATCATAGAATCAGCAGCTCCCAGTGCCTAATCTCCACATTTCACTACAGCACAAGTACTGCTGTGTCCCTCTAGGATCTGCAAGTGTACATACATGCTCTGCAACATGTCTTTGTAGATGAAGGTACAGGGCAAATTGTGGGGTGAGGCTGGTGGTCCATTCTGCCATCCCTGAGTCAGCACTTAGCTCCATGGATTTTGTTTAACGCTTTATGCAACCAAGTTTCTACTGACAGCAGATTTAAGTCCTATCATCAGCACAAAGCCAAGCTTCCTCTTTCTAGGAGACAACTTGGAGCTGGTCAGTGGCTGAAAGCACTTTGAGTATTCTCAGGTTTTAGATGCTTCCCACCATTAGCAGTGCTGGTGCCATTCAAGTACAGGCAGGGACAGGGACAGGGACAGTGCTAGTGCAACAATAACACGCTTGAGTATTTCGTCATGAAGGTTGTGACATGTCTTTGGTAATGTATTTTCCATCTTCCATAAAGACAGCAGGGTATCAATGTACTTTGCCATTAATGTGTGAACCTTGGAAACAAAACATTTATACAACAAACAGTCCTGTAACATGTGGCTAAAGCCTACAATGTCACTGCTCCCAACAGAAAGAAGATGTCATGTCAGTTCCCTGGAAATAGAAATATTTCCTCTGTGCTGTGATAGATGTTTGAAGTCCAGGAGAACTTCTGTGCCTTAGAGATGCAGCTGTAAGGAAGGTAATTTCATTAGAGCCTCCTAGAGACACCCCAACCTCTACCCCTGCACTGTCAATGCTTTCCTACATCTTTGTTAGCAACCTAATCTCACCATAAAAGGGTTACTGCAGCTAATATGCAATAATGCCATTAGTCTACATTTAGGGACACTACAGGATCAGCAGTACGTTTGATATATTGCAGTCTTTGTGGTATGTCCTGAGTTCTTCCCATATGGGCCAAAATCCCTACATTACAGTGTGACAAAAGGGGGACCTGGAAGATCAGCTCTACAATGGCTGCATGGCACCAGCACAAACTGAAGCTAAAGAAAAGCTCACTGCAGGGGCCTGTTTTCTGACCAGCTCAGAACAATGTGCAAAATACTCTAAATCACAGTATCACAGTCTCACAGTATCATCAGGGTTGGAAGAGACCTCACAGATCATCAAGTCCAACCCTTTACCACAGAGCTCAAGGCCAGACCATGGCACCAAGTGCCACGTCCAGTCCTGCCTTGAACAGCCCCAGGGACGGTGACTCCACCACCTCCCCGGGCAGCCCATTCCAGTGTCCAATGACTCTCTCAGTGAAGAACTTTCTCCTCACCTCCAGCCTAAATCTCCCCTGGCACAGCCTGAGGCTGTGTCCTCTTGTTCTGGTGCTGGTCACCTGGGAGAAGAGAGCAACCTCCTCCTGGCCACAACCTCCCCTCAGGTAGTTGCAGACAGCAATAAGGTCTGCCCTGAGCCTCCTCTTCTCCAGGCTAACCAATCCCAGCTCCCTCAGCCTCTCCTCGTAGGGCTGTGCTCAAGGCCTCTCCCCAGCCTCGTTGCCCTTCTCTGGACACGCTCAAGCATCTCAATGTCCCTCCTAAACTGGGGGGCCCAGAACTGAACACTGAAAATTTCATAGCAAAGCATGACCAGACACAGACCATTACTTACAAGATACAAGTCTGTTAGTTAAGAGACATGAGAGAAGAACTGTTTTCAAGTGGTGACCTGCACATATAGACAACTTACTGGTATTATTTTAAGTCAAGCATTAGAAACCCTCTGAACTTGATTTGTGCTACTGCTTCCAATGCTAACACTACTGGAATATTAGTTGACATTACAATAGGAGCTTTCAGGGAGGGAAAAGAAGTGTTCGTGGCATAATCCTTAGTCTAGGCATGAATTCAATTTACTAGAACAACAATACCCTTGTGAGACAATGAACAGGAGCTCTTCTATGCCAATTCTGACATACCATTGTGGAAAGACCAGTAAACAACCTGATTTCTGGTGACATTCTCACTCAGACTAAAGAATTCCTGAATCTTTTGATTACTAGTGTACTTTAAAAAAGAATAACAAATAATTAAAGCTGCTTTAGATGTGAAATGACAAGGCAGAAAGATATGTAGGCATTTTCCTTGTATTCCTGCAATACAGTTCTCACTGGGTTGTTTTGGGGTCTTTTTGTTTGGTTTGTGTGTGTGTGTATGGTTTGGGTTGGTTTGGTTTTTTAATATACAGATAAAGGAAATAAATGAACAAACTGGAATGTGTCCAGAGAAGGGCAACAAGGCTGGTGAGGGGCCTGGAACACAAACCCTATGAGAAGAGGCTGAGGGAGCTGGGGATGTGCATTCTGGAGAAGAGGAGGCTCAGGGTGATCTCATTGCTATCTACAGCTACCTGAAGGGAGGCTGTAGCCAGGTGGGGGTTGGTCTCTTCTGCCAGGCAAACAGCAACAGAACAAGGGGACACAGTCTCAAGCTGTGCTGGGGGAGATATAGGCTGGATGTTAAGAGGAATTTCTTCCCAGAGAGAGTGATTGGCATTGGAATGGGCTGCCCAGGGAGGTGGTGGAGGCACCATCCCTGGAGGTGTTCAAGAAAAGCCTGGATGAGGCACTTAGTGTCATGGTCTGGTTGACTGGCTAGGGCTGGGTGCTAGGTTGGACTGGATGATCTTGGAGGTCTCTTCCAACCATGGAAACTAATAAATAAACAACCCCCCAAACCTGAAATGCCACTAAGATAATTCTCCCAGTGATATCTGATACAAAGGAAAATTGAAATTGACAAACAGAAAAATGTAACTGGAAAAATCTGCTTGGATTAACTGCCAGGTCTACCACTGCCTGCTTAATGTTCAGTTTGCATTTTACTAAGAGGACTGGAAACCCTTTAAAACCTGCTCCTGTCTGCCATATAAATTTTTAATTGTTAATCATATAATTTAGCTATCAAGCCACAACCATAACAAAGCAATCCACTGTAGTCTGTAAAGGACAACTATAAAGAATGTGAGCATGGCATCTCGTTCCAATTCGCAACAATTTCAGGCATCAATACATTCTGAAAGGAAAATGTTGTACTATACTGATTTGGGATTGCACATTCAAGTGAGAAATGTTTTATATATAAATGATATCCAAAGCATATATATGAGCAGCCATCAACATACATGCATACTCGTGTGCATACATACTGAGTGCCTCTCACCACTAATCAGCAGGAAGAGCGTTTGGAAAGAGGTTGATTCTCTACTGCATATCTCACATCTTCTGTCACAGGAAGATCCTTTGTCTAAGTATGGAGCCTCCCTGTTAGAATGGAAATACATAGAAGTGACTCATCTGAAGTGCTTAAATCACAGCAGCTTTGCCACAGGTTTGTAATGCCAGGGCAATCAGGAAGCCTGAATGTGCAGTTGCAAAGTGGAGGTTGATTTCTCCTTGGTTATCAGGTGGTAGAACATGAGGAAATTGCCTCATTGCACATGGGGAGGTTTAAATTTGATATTAGGAAGTATTTCTTAACTGCAAGAGTACTTAGGCATTGGAATAGTTTGACCAGGGAGGTGACAGAGTCAGCACCCCTGGAAGTGTTCAAGACATGTGTGGACATGGCACTTTGGGATGTGGCTTAATGGCTGTTGTGGTCTTTGGTTGAGAGTTGGACTCAGTGATCTTAGAAGTCTTTTCCAGTGGAAAAAATCCTATGATTCTATAAGAAAAAAATGGAGACCACTATATCTCAGCTCTTTCAAGAATGTAGTCCTTATTTTACTTTTAAATGCTTTCACAAGCAGGCCTCTTAATTTACCTGAACCTTAAATAGAGCATGAGCATAATACATTAACTCTATGCTGACCTGCATAGGGAAGCTGCTGTGACATGAAACAAGACATTGAAGAAAGTCAGAAAGTTGATCTGAATTTTGATCATTTGAAGATAAAATGTTAGATAATAGCATTTTAAATCCGGGGGTGGGGGTGCCCTTTAAGAATCAGCCTTTCTTGATACTGAGCAGCTTTCAGCCCTGGGTTCAGTGTCTACAAAAGATACTTCTTAGAAACTATGGTAAAAATAATGGCTTTTATTTGTTATTTCTGGCACTATTTTGTTTGGGTTTATTGTATTTTACATTAAAAGAAAATTAATACATGGATTTCCAGGACCATCACTGAGAAGAATTCTTTTCTTCTCAGACTAATTACATCAGGCCATAAAAGATTTTAAATGCCAGCAGATTCCTGAGCAACAGCAAACCCCAGTAGTATTAGAAGGTATTTCTTTAGAACCAGAGGGCAACCAAGAGTTAACATTCAATAGTGTCACCATGGCATCTATATTTTATCTATGTTTTATTAGGAAAGCAAACTGTAAAAAAACAGATTTCAATATCATATTCTAGCACCTACAAACTCCAGCTTGAAGAAGCTAATTACTTTAAGTCTTGCTTCAGAAACTTAAGCAAACCTATGGTCCTGCAATGTTTTACATTCCTGCATGCCCAAACACTGCTCTGAAGTTCCAGTCAGGCACAGTAACCTCGGCAAAGAGCAGCTGGTGTCTACAACTCAATGTGTGCAATCTCTTTCGTAGCAGAAAAGTGTTATTAAGATAATGATTTTGTTTCATCTGAATTTTCTCTGTTCTCAGAGCTTTACCAGGTCCTCAGTGGGTCTTAATTGCCACTGGGGCTCAAGGAGATTCTAAGCATCCTATAACACCTCAATAA
The DNA here is from genome assembly GCF_015220805.1 of Pogoniulus pusillus. Taxonomy (NCBI): domain Eukaryota; kingdom Metazoa; phylum Chordata; class Aves; order Piciformes; family Lybiidae; genus Pogoniulus; species Pogoniulus pusillus. Next base: position 2,610,596 of record NC_087294.1, read on the forward strand.
TGTAGAGGTTTTCAGACTTTAAAAGAACCAGGAATGAAAACATAGCTAAAAAAATCATGATTCAAGCACTCCCAGTGCCAGAATTTGAGGACTGGTGATTGTAAATGCCATAACCCCAACTGTTTTTAAATAGTATATATATGGAATTAGCAATTGTATAAGGACCATTAACAATGCCTGGGATACTCAAATAAAAGTTGAGTTCAGACATTCTATGTGCAGAGCTAAACAATGGGAAAAATATTAAAAGAAAGAAAGTAAATAATTTGTATTTATTAACATGGTGAATGGTGCCACATCCAGCCGGCAGCTGGCACTAGTGGTGTGCCCCAAGGATCAGTGCTGGGCCCAGTCCTGTTCAATATCTTTACTGATGATCTGGATGAGGGGATTGAGTCCATCATCAGTAAGTTTGCAGATGACACCAAGCTAGGAGCAGCTGTGGAGCTGTTGAAAGGTAGGAGAGCCCTGCAGAGGGACCTGGCCAGGCTGGATGGGTGGGCAGAGGCCAATGGGATGAGATTTAACAAGGCCAAGTGCAGGGTTCTGCACTTTGGCCACAACAACTCCAAGCAGCACTACAGGCTGGGGATAGAGTGGCTGAGAGCAGCCAGGAGGAAAGGGACCTGGGGGTACTGATAGAGAGAGAGTAGGCTGAAGATGAGCCAGCAGTGTGCCCAGATAGTCAAGAGAGCCAATGGCATCCTGGCCTGCATCAGGAACAGTGTGGCCAGTAGGACAAGGGAGGTTATTCTGCCCCTGTACTCAGCACTGCTCAGGCCACACCTTGAGTGCTGTGTCCAGTTCTGGGCTCCTCAATTCAAGAGAGATGTTGAGGTGCTGGAAGGTGTTCAGAGAAGGGTGACAAAGCTGGTGAGGGGCCTGGAGCACAAACTCTATGAGGAGAGGCTGAGGGAACTGGGGGTGTGCAGTCTGGAGAAAGGGAGGCTCAGGGGGGACCTCATTGCTGTCTACAACTACCTGAAGGGAGGCTGTAGCCAGGTGGGTGTTGGTCTCTTCTGCCAGGCAAACAGCAACAGAACAAGGGGACACAGTCTCAAGCTGTGCCAGGGGATGTTAGGAGGAAGTTGTTGGCAGAGAGAGTGATTGGCATTGGAATGGGCTGCCCAGGGAGGTGGTGGAGTCACCGTCCCTGGAGATGTTCAAGCAAAGCCTGGATGAGGCACTTAGTGCCATGGTCTGGTTGACTGGCTAGGGCTGGGTGCTAGGTTGGACTGGATGATCTTGGAGGTCGCTTCCAACCTGGTTGATTCTATGATCCTCTATGAACTACTGGAAAATATTTCCTTTCATAACCTGGCATTATGCTTGAAAGCCAAAAGCGTAAGCCATGAAAATACACCAAACACAATAAACCATTTATAAAGGAAAAAAAAGGTAAATGGTGTAAAAAGTAAACTCAGCTTTTCCTTCCAATACCTGATATAACATTTTTAACATGGGTGAATCATACCCTCCACCAATTCAAATACCAGAGGAAAATATATAAGAGATGGATGAAGAAATCAGATTTTTAATAATGTATCATTTTCTTAACATGCAGCAATCATCTGGGAAACGTAAAACCAGTCTTGGGAGCTGCAATGCAGTGTCACAAATAACATGTTATACACCCATAATGTTTCTTTCTCAGTGACCTGAGGTATCGTGGCTTAGCTGTTGGTTCTATTTCTTTTGCCTTCACGCGCCAAACAGCAGGGCAGAACATGCAAGTCTTGCTGTTTGCTGTTAGAAACTCAGAAACATTTCCACATGTCAGCCTTCCAGATTTGTTCCAAAGCTTCACGTGATTAAGGAGGCATTGCAACATAAAGGAATGAATCTTGCTTTTCTTCAGCTTAGGCCTGTTTATGTGAAGACACAGTCTCAAGTTGTGCCAGGGTAGGTATAGGCTGGATGTTAGGAAGAAGTTCTTCACAGAGAGAGTGATTGGCATTGGAATGGGCTGCCCAGGGAGGTGGTGGAGGCACCGTCCCTGGGGGTCTTCAAGAAAAGACTGGATGAGGCACTTAGTGCCATGGTCTAGTTGATTGGTTAGGGCTGGGTGCTAGGTTGGACTGGCTGATCTTGGAGGTCTCTTCTAACCTGGTTGATTCTATGATTCTATGATTCTATGGTTCTAAGACACAGCTTCTGACCTGCTTGCTTCACAAGTTAAAATCACCAAAGCAATTTCGGCTTAGGTTCCAGACCTGATTTACTCATGTGAAGGAAATGCTAAGTCTTCTTTTAGTAACTGCATTTTTTTTTGTACTCCAATTAGTTTGATTTGTGCAGTAATTAGAGCTGGGGCCCTATCTTCCTCATCAAAGAGGGGATGTTCCTTTTCATTTCCTGTGCTTCAAAGTGATGGGCAAAAATGTGACAAATAGAATTACAGGCTACACTCACCACAAACGTGAATACCTTTTAGAGGAACCTTATGTACAGAAGAATGATTTTATCTTGTAAGCACCTGGGAGTAATTCTATGCCCCCAGGTACCACATGATTTGGTATCACTCTTCTTGCTGTGCTGCCACTGGTGGCAGTGCTGCATGAGCTGAGATGTTGCTCACTATTTCCCAGACACAGCTGTGGCAGCGAACTGGAACAGACCTCTCATAGACCCAAAGGACCTCTCTGCTCTGTAGCATTTAAGTGGATACAAGTGGAAGGAGACTCGGTATTGTGTAGGTCTTATTCTTACTGAACACCAGAATCTAAAGTGCAATGAAACTGTTAATAGAAAGTGAGAATGAAGGACTTCTGAAGAAAGGAGGTCTACTCCAGGCTTGCTCTTCTCAGGCAGACAGTGCTGGTGCTGCTTCAGGCCAAGAGCTGAGGTCAAGGTGGATTCTACACATTAAAGATGCTGACTTAGCAAGACGGTGACCAGACAGGCAGCATAGCAGGCAGCAGCTTTCCCTATCAATCTGAGGCAGAGCCACACCTACAAGCAGGTCAAGCTAAGCTGTGGCCTCTTGCTTTTTAGACCATTTATTTGGATGCTTCTTCATCAGCAAATAAACATGGCTTTGTTTTGGGGAAGCTCTTTTCTGAGTCATTTTAATTAACTGCTTTCACAACAAAGATAAAGGGTGTGTATGTGCCAAATCCAGTTAAGCCTGTCAAGTTTACCTTGCCAGTAAACAAGCAAGTTGAAATCTCCAGATGTAATCTGAAAGTGGGAGCATGCATGGTTCCCCCAAGTAGGGCAAGGTAGTCAGATTCATCTGACTCCCAAAGGACGCACTAATGAGAGACTGAAATAAGTCACCTGCACTAGGGACAAAGAGAGCCCTCTTGCTGTATCCATTAGGCAGGAGAAGGGAAAAAAAGTTTCTTCCTCCTACAAAGTGGGAAGTTGAAAGAAAGACTGCCTTCTGTCATCTGGAAAAGGAAGGCACAAAGAAATGTTTCTATTCATCTGTCACTTGGTTATTAAAATGATGATCCACTGGGATTGCTTCCTGGATGTAATAGATGGATGTTCTAGAAACGTGGCTTTTTCAGGTGTCAGCAACACAGGGAGCTCAGGGAGGAATCAGCGTGGTGCACACCAACACACTATGCAAAGGCTAATATTAGCATTCTTATGCCACCTCCCTCTGGCTCCACTTCTACCACCTTTTAGAATTTGATGAGTTTGCCTTGAAATAAAAAGATGAAGTCAAGACTGACTACTATGGATAGCTGACCACTGTTGTGTGTGCTACCACAGAGACAAGTCAGGCTATTTCTCTCTTCATCTTACCCTGGCACATTCTTCTTTTCAGTTAGTGACACAAACCCGGGCTTCCCCAGGACATAAGAACTCTCCACAGGATATTGGACCATCAGAGTCATTGAAGTGTATGCAAATTATTTCTTCCAAACAGTGATACAAGAAGTGCAAAGACTTTCACCATTGTTGGAGAAATTCTTGTTAGCACAGCACACAAGAATTATAAACATGAGCAACCCGTGCTGGGAACGTCTTTGGTTCCCAGTTAGCTCAGGAAATCGAGCTGTAAACAGCTGAGCACCCCACACACAGCTGCAGTGGGCAGAGACTAGATAACCAAGGGGCTGGAGTGGGTGGTGATGGAGGCTGACCCTTAGAATGTTGTGATAAGTTAACCTATGCACACCTTATATGTAACTCTGGACCCTCTGACTGTAACCAATCTTGGTGGAGCAGCCTCTTGCTAGAAGTGCATATAAGTCATTGTATCAGGGAAATAAAGTGGATTTGACCATCTAACCATACTGGTGAACAAAGAGTCATCTTCCCATAGCGCTCCACCCAACGTGTTCTCCGACACACCATCTCTTGGAAATCAGTGGCATGCATGAATGCCTGACGTCTCCCCCGAGGAGGTTTGACAGGCCTGCTTCAACATTTCAGCTACAGAAAGGAGGCCTGGTCATTTGCAGCCAGCTCTGTGTCTCCCAAATTCTGTGAGGGCCTCACTGCTCAATCTCATGGAAAATTTAGTCCTCTCACCAGGTACAGAAGCTGCATTAATCTTTTCAGTTTTGCAGACAAAACTGACTTTGGAAGCCTATGTGGGAAGGACCAAAGCCACTTTTATGGAAAGAAAGGAAGGGTAGGGAAAGACACAAAAACCCTGGGGAAACTAGGGTGAGAACCTCAGAAAGCCAGAACTGCTGCCCCTGCTGTCAGGGTGTTTGAAGAGTCGGGGCTGGGGTTAGCCTTTTCGGCTTTATTGCTTCCTCTGCCATTTTGCCTGGGCAGTGGCAGTGCCAGTCTGGCTCTCAGGACTGTGTCAGGCACAGTACCTCAGTAGTTTGCAAATACCTCTTCCTCATTTGCCTTTGCCTCATACCAGGCTATTCTCTTCTACTTCTGTCGTGGGGGTTCGTTTGGGTTTTGGGGGAATGAAATATGAGGCCGAATTTTAAAAGGGTTTGAATAATTCAATATTATGTACAGGAGGAGTCCCCCTCCCCAAACTTATTTACAGCTACCCCATGCTAGTTCTTTGTATGCAGTTCTGAGATTGTATTACAGAATGTCTATGTACAGCAAATTGGGAATTGAGCAAAAGGTTGAAGGATTTAGGAAGAGAGTCTGTGGCATGAAAGCACCACGGGTAAACTATTGAGAGTTTATGCTGGTTTAGACCGAGTTTCTCAGTTACTCACTGGTCGGAGTCAGCTTTGAGGGTCCCAGACATGGTGGGTTTGGATAATTCAGGGGTTATTGGGGCGCGCTGTCCGGAGCTTCCATGGGCACGGTCAAGCAGGGAGCAGCGGCTGGAGCGGCGGCTGGCCGGGAGCGCCTTAGTCAGTTCCCTGGGCTGGTGCCGTGGGCTAGCGTCATGCAGCAGTGGTGGTCCCCAAAAGCGACTGGAAGCGGCAGATGAGCGGGTGGCCAGGAGCGAGAGGCAAGATGCAAGGCAGGCAGGTAGGTAGGTAGGTAGGCAGGTAGCAGGGACGCTGTATTGTCCCCTTTTATGAGTTTTGACCCCGCGATTGATGGTCCTTGGGCCACAATTCTGCCCAGTGAGGGCTTGGCAACAGGCCAAAACACACCAAGTAAGGTGAAGTCCGAGGGTCTGGTACCCCCAAATATGGAGAGGCCTCAGGTGGGTTCCTCCACCCTAGACGCGTGAGCTTATGTAAGGTGTTTACTTCAACCTTCGAGGAGGCAACCCAGACTGGAAGGCACCAAGGCCATTGTGTCCCATTGTCCCCCTTAACTTGTTTACCCCAAGTATAGGCAGGGCAACACCCTTCAGGGGGACAACATGTCCGAGCATGAATAGGTTTGTAAACATATACATTTGGGACCTGTGCAACCCTCCACCACAACTTCACTACCCTCCAGCTTGATCCTTGATGTTGATTTATGTGGGGGGTTTAGTGGAAAACATGATTCTCCCCTAATAATCTGATTTCAGAAGCTGGGGCTTTTCAAGCTGATGGCATGACATTTACAACAAAGCCTAGCACCCTGGGAATTTCACTTAGACCATAGGCTTAATCCTATGCAGATGGCTCCTAGCAAACCCAACAAGAGATTGTATTAGGTATAGCTTTTGGGAAGTGTGATGGTTTGGGCTCTTACCCGCCCCCCCACACTTTTGGAATTGCCCCAGCTAACTCAGACAGCCTCTGGGAATATAAATGAAGCTATTTATTTTACAGCAGCAAATATACAAGCAGCTATTTACAATATATACAGTTATATACAGAAATGTACAAAGGATAAACAATACAAAAGCACAACTCCCCTCCCAGAAATCTGAGTCCCCAGGAGGGGCTCTCAAACCACCCCAACATCTCCCCTTGCCCTCTCAACCTTACCCCAGTTCTCAGGAAGAAGAGAGGTGCAGCCAAGAGGTTAGGGAGCAAGGTTAGTGGCAGCAAGGTTAATGAGATGTGACCAGGTCTGAAGGCAAAGGCAGAAGTGAAAAGACAAAATGGAGAATGTTTTGCTTCTTCTTCCCGGAGTTCTCAGCGTGACTGTGAGAGAAGGAGACACAATTGTTTTTCATTTCACTGCCCATTATCTAGTTCTTTTACCAAAACATTCTAGCTTGCTTCAAACTAGCACAGGAAGGTTTAAAACTTTTGGAGAGTTGTTTTCAGGTTTTTGGCTGGTTAGTTTTTGTTGATTGTTTTGGTTTGGGTTGGGTTTTCAGTGTTTTATTGTGGTTGGTTTAGGGCAGTTGAGTTTGTTAATGTTTTGGGGATTTTTTGGGGGGAGTTTCAAAATTACATTAACTGTAAATGTTGATTAGTGCTGCTAATTGTCACTGAACTACCATATGTAACTGCCCAAGCATTGGCCTTTCATTGTCCCTCCCTGTGGGAGAATTTCTCCCGCAGCAGGGCATGAGCTGTAAACATGAGACCTTGTGATGGGAGATGTCCTTGGAGCCCAGCTGGCCCCAAGGAAGCTAGGCTGTGAGCTGAGCAACCCACACACGCCTGATAGGGGATGGAATCTGCCGGCCCCTGGGGCGGACACAGCTCCAGGGGGCTGACCCTGCCAGCCCCCTGGGGTGGAGCCACAGGTTGTTTTGATAAGGGTAACCTATCTGCACCCTGCACGTGGCTTTGGGCCAATCTGTACTGTCTGCTTCTGCCAGCCCCAGGCTGGCTGGGCACTATATAAGACACTGCATTACCCTAATACAATCGCACTGATGCACAGAAGCTATAGAGTCGACTCGTCAGTGCCCCGATCCACCTCTCGCCAGCCTCCAGTCCCCAACACCTCCCCAGATTTCTGGAAGTTTGCTTTGTTTTGCTATTTGAGATTTGTCTTTATTTGGCTGAAACATGTCGTGGCTGGAACTGTTACCCTGTGGTTTTGCAGAAGCCAAAATATGAAGGCTTGATTCCAGTTAGGAACTGGAATGGATATTATTATCTACAATGAAAATAATTATAACTCAGTGTACTTCCTCTTCAGTAGGTTTTTCTTGGCAGGATGATTTGACCCTTACTGTTCAATTACTCATTTTTCTACCCACTTAAAGCATATGGTCTGTTTCTTTATTCCACTACCACAGCAGACTGCTCAAGAGCTCAGCCAAATAAGGCTCAGTTCATGTACATTTTGAACCTGGATAAAGCTCCTCTCCTCCTCATTGCATAATATTAAAAAAAGCCTCTCTGTCAGATTTTATAAACAGATATCCAAAAATATATTAACAAATCAGTTGATTATATGAAGATTGCAAACTGTTTATCATTTGACAGTGAACAAACTGTAAGTGAAGTACAAGCAATTAATAAGCTTACTTGCTAGGTATAAACAAACATAAAGTGAACAGGCTAGAAACAAGGTCAAAAATGTCCTGGAGTCCTGTATACCCCTAAATTCCTCTCCCTCTGTGGCTTGAGTGGGAGAGGAAACACCACCTGGTTCCCCCCACCTGGCTTGCCCTGCAGGCCTGAAGGGGGAGAGCAAAGGCTCCTGCCCGCATGAGGGGTGTCCATGCGGTGCCCACGCTGGAATCAGGCTGGGATTGGCTGTGCCCTTCACACCTAAGGAGTGGTAACTCTGCTCTTTGTCTAGAGAGGGTATAAATATTGGGGTTCCCACATTGGACTTGCTTCCTGCCTGAGCTGAGACTTCTCCCCCCCCCTTGCCTGGCGCTCTGCTCCAAAAGGATTGCTTCACCCACTGACACCTTTTGTGCAGACCTGAATGCCTCTTAACGACTCTTCTATGGCTTCTGAAAGAGAGCAAGAGGGACAGGCTGCACGACGAAGTCAGCCTGATCGTGAGTTATTTTGGCTCAGCTCAGCTTTATTAGTAAGAAAAATGCTATAATTTAACAGCTAAAGCCTTTTCCAACTTCTGACTTCCAAAATAGTCAGATTATTGATGGCATCCTGTAGATCTTCTCAAAGCAACTGAATCTGGTAATTGAAACTAAATTAATTCTTGTATATAGTTTTGGGGCAGGCTTAAGGGAAAATAAAACAACTCTGTTTTTGTATAAAATTCCTGACTTGGCCACATTAATTCCCTGCCTCCACAACAAAAAAACAGGAGCACACACTGGTTAAAGGCTGAGTACCAGCAGAAAAATTACATCCTTTGCTACGTGTTCACCAGAGCACTTGCCTCAGTTGTTCTCCACCAGCACCAACAGAGTTCAGAAACCAGGTCTGAGGCTGCCCCTTCAGAATGAGCCTCATTCTTCCCAGCATGGAGAGACAGCATTGCTGCTTCTGTGCTGAGACAGGCTCTCAGGCTCTGGGAAGAGAAAAGGTCAAGAAAAATGATGTCCCAGGTTGAGAACTACAGGGTTAAAAATTCTTCTGAGGACTAGGAGACTGTTACTCAGTCCCATAATGCTGCGATCTCTTTATGAACTCGTGGCAAGGGCAGCTCGTTCTCCTTTCCTCCCTCTCCTGCCCTGTGCCGAGTGGGAGCCACTTGATCAGACAAACATAGAATCACAGAATCATAGAATCAACCAGGTTGGAAGAGACCTCCAAGATCAGCCAGTCCAACCTAGCACCCAGCGCTATCCAATCAACCAGACCATGGCACTAAGTGCCTCATCCAGGCTTTTCTTGAAGACCCCCAGGGACGGTGCCTCCACCACCTCCCTGGGCAGCCCATTCCAATGGGAAATCACTCTCTCTGGGAAGAACTTCTTCCTAATATCCAGCCTATACCTACCCTGGCACAACTTGAGACTGTGTCCCCTTGTTCTATTGCTGGTTGCCTGGGAGAAGAGGCCACCCCCCACCTGGCTACAATGCCCCTTCAGGTAGTTGTAGACAGTAATAAGATCACCCCTGAGCCTCCTCTTCTGCAGGCTGCACACCCCCAGTTCCCTCAGCCTCTCCTCATAGGATTTGTGCTCCAGGCCCCTCACCAGCTTTGTTGCCCTTCTCTGGACATCTTCCAGCACCTCAACATCTTTCTTGAATTGAGGGGCCCAGAACTGGACACAGCACTCAAGGTGTGGCCTGCGTACAGGGGCAGAATAACCTCCCTTGTCCTACTGGCCACACTGCTCCTGATGCAGGCCAGGATGCCATTGGCTCTCTTGCCCACCTGGCACATGTGAGCAGTAGGCCTGTTTGGGGGCCTCCAGAGGCTTGTGTTCAGGCCTATGGATGGCAGAGGCATTGGGGAGGCGGATTGGAGCTCCAGGGATTATGGATTTAGTTTTGGGCTGGTGGGAGAAATTCAAGGGGGTTCGCCATGACTGTTGTATCTGCTTCTGTCATTTAATTTGCTGTATCTCTCCAAGTACAGTTCTGTGCTTTTCCTCCAATTCAAGAGCTTTGTTTCTGTTGGCTCTACTTAAAAACACCAAGTGGCAATTGACAGTGCTGCAAAACTCACCTCTCTAAGCAGCACTGGCTTCACCAAGGCACTAACGTCTGCTGACAACTAGCTGAGTTGTCTGGGAGCTGGCATTATTCTCTCAGGTAGCACCACTGAGTAGTAGCTGGTCTTTCCAGCTGGGCAGAAGGTAACCTCACTACAGTGCTGGAAACACCTGTAAAGTGGCTGTTCTGTCTCCAGGGTCTGCATTTCATCTGGAGGGATCTGTTTGAAATCATTACTGAAGGGCATTCAGCCACATTCTTTTCCCCCAGTGGAATAGAGATAAATGTCTATAACTTTCTTAGACTGTCTATAAACAGATTGGGGAAAGAGAAAAAAAGTTCCTGCCCCACTATATGAGGGATATTTTGCTGGGTATCTTTAATTCTAATTGCTAGGCCATGGAGCTAAACTGCTTTTGTATTATAGCACATACTATTTTACATTGCATTCCTGTATCAGCAGCTATAACATACTTCCAATTCTTTACAGGAAAACCACCACTCCTTCTCATGGGGATGTTGCAGGACTGAAAATTAACTGGGTGGCCATGCTAATGAGAGTAGGGAATGCTCAGGGGGATGGTGTCCTGCAGCATGTGGAGAGCAGTTCAGTGGATGTCCCTACCATCAAATCACAGCAGAGGCTGAGAGGAAATGTGGCAGAGTATCTTTGGTCCTTTCCTGACTGCAAGTCCATCATTTCAGAAAGCCTCATGCAAATTGTCCTGTCTCATAGAGTCTGCCTCCAGGTTCTCATGCACTGGAGTGCCCAAAAGGTCATATATCCCCATTGCTCTTCAAAACCTCCAAATATTTTCTAAGCTGTATATCCAGCCTCCTGCATCTTTGTCTCAGTGCTGCTCCCATGAATAACCTGGCCATCCCCAAAACTGTTTGCTCCTCTTAACACCCTTCTCCAAACCACCCAACCCTATGAACCACATACATCCTATTTCAGGCCCCAATTCACCTTGCTGCCTCCCACTTTTCATTCCCCAAATTCCTGCTTCAGTTCTGTTTTTTCTCTGACCTGCTGTCCTCAGTCCTGCCTCAAGTACCCCCCATCCTTCTCTCTCCACTGAAACATTTTTACTTATCTCAGTTGTTAGATCTTTCAGTCCTGTTGTAAGTCAGAGCATCTACATCTGCTGAACATGGATGAGGCACTCATCTTCAATCTGTTGAAGCAGGGGCCCCTGAGGTATGTGCTTCAGGGAAAGAGTTGAGGAAAATAGATTCTGATTTGTATACTGGTGTGTGCTAGCTTTTCAGATGCTGGCAAGTCAGAAGCTACACTCAGCTCTGCTTGGACAATGCCAGCTCTAAAAAGAGCAGTGTCTGGGCAAGAGTTTGCTTATGCATTTCTGTTCATGTTACACTAAGGCAACTTTGTCCTCCAAAGCCTTCTCCTGTACGGCAAACAGGAGATAAATGCAAAGCAAGGAAGGGAACTCTGGTAACTTTCCTCTGCCTGTCACTGCAGTCATTAGAGCAGTGCCTTCCTTGAGCCCTTTTGTTTTCACAAGACATCTCAAAGAAGTAATGCTCAAGTTATGTTTTTGCAGCTGACCTTGAGGCTTCCATCTGCAGATTTCTCTCTTTTCTAGGCCAGAACACTTCTCTTCATTCTTTTTTTGTCATTAAAAGACCTGTCCTGCCATTTTTGGACAACCAAAGTTGAGATCCTTGACAACAGCACACTCAGAACATCTTCCTGGGAGTTTTGCTTAGACAAAGATGCAGTTGACACTACTGAGCTGGTGGTAAACATCATCTATGCATACTGCAAATTTCTAGTAATGCTAGAGCTTTTACACTCCTAACTACAAAGAAAGAGAGGTAATTAGTATTGAAGAGTGCTTCTAGTGGCATATGCTAAGCCAAACTTATGTACACCCAATTAGGTTTTAAGTTTTATTAGATCATTAAGCCCAGCTATTAGAGCATCTAACACCACTGGTTGTGCAAGAAAGGAATTGTTATTGTTGTCAGAATATTTCTCCTGCAAAGACACCTGCTGGATCTCATCCTCCATAGCAGTGTGAGTGCAGACCAGCCCTGCAGCAGCAGCAGACAGCAGCAGGTGAGCATTTCAGCAGTTTGCAGGACAGATCAGGGTTCAAACAGTCTTCACAGGATGCATCAGGAAACTGAATGAACACAAAATCCTCAATTTCTATGTGTGAACTCTGTCACATGAATAGGTCACTGTCATTGCTGTCAATCCTTAGTTAATTATTCTCTTTAAACATTATCTTTTGGAGCAAAGCATTTCAACAAAGAATGAAGTGAGTGTGGTACCAAAAAATAGGCAGAATACTTTGAAGCAGAATTTTTTGACTTCACTAGAGCCTGTTGGACTTGAAGAAACAAGCCAAATACAAAGCAACTTAAAGAAACCCAAAGCACATATCCACTGGAATGCTACATTCTATCCCAGTCTCGTTTTGTCTTATTCCATAATGAACACTTTGAGAGTGGGGAAAATGCATTTGATGTTTAGCGGTGGTCTGAGATACCACACCAACAGATAAAGGGACTTAGCAGAGCTCTTGAACACAAGTGTCATGCTTTCCTCACAACGACCTGGCTCAGTCTATCTGAGCACCATCAGAGCTTGAGGATTGCATACTCTTCATGCCCACAGCAATCTGCCTTAACAACCTAATGATACATTTCATCCCAGTTGTACATGCAAGTAAACAAAAATGCACAAAGGAAGCACTGCAAGCTAATCGAATAATAGTTTGGGGTGAGAACAAGCCTAACCCCCAGGAATGAGAGCCAGGAGCAAGAAGCATTTTCTTTTACAAGGGTTTTAGCTAGAAAGACAGACGCAGAGAGCGTTTTTCCTCTCGTCATCGTATCAGCTCTACTCTTACAGCATTGACTGCAAAAGTAGCACATAGAACTTGCTGTTTTTCTGCCTGGGAGAGAGAGGGTGGCACTGGCCCCTTCTGGGCTGTTTTCTCTGTCCAGGGTGGGGAAAGGCTGGATTTCTGTGTTACTTCTAGATTGTATATAATTGTAAATACATTTAAATGTATTGTGTATATATGCTTGTAAAGTTAGCTCTGCTGTAAACACAGCTTTATCTTTCTTCCAATCCAATGGTCTAGTAAATTTCAACTGGGGGGAGGGGGGGGAGAGGAGGTGAGGGGGGAAAGGGTGTAAGTTCCTAAGCCACCACCTTTCCAAAAGTAAACAGTAATACAATGGAAGATACTAATTGCCACTCTTGGACTTTAAGAATGGATGGCTCCTAGAGCTTCTGAACTCTACCAGCCATTTAAGAGAGCACAGAAGCACCTCCTTTACAAAAGTACTCCAGGCTTTCAGTGCATGCATGCAACCATTGTGATCTACTAACCTGTAGTATCACCTCTGTCACAGACTAGGTTTGTGCAATTGCTCCAAAGTCTTCATTCTGTTTGAAGATTTGCTTTTGTGACTGACTTCTGTTTCTCTTGAGCATTCATAGCACGTATTTAGGATAAAATATATCTCTTTCCTCCTTTTCAGCCCCTTAACCTGCTGCACTTTCTTCGCTGTTATATCAAGAATCAGAATTACTTCAAGTTATTTTTCCTCACCCCTTTCATATGCTATTCACAGCCTACCCTATCAGAGTGCCTCAGGAAACCAGGCAGACATGTGGGTTTAGGAGAATTGCTCTGCAGGAACTCTTAAATTGACTTCAACTAGCAGTTTCATACTGTAATGAGGATTAACATATGGCTTATTGTCTCTCAAAACAAGCACTGCTGGAAGTGATCTAGTAGCACCTACTTTCACTCTATTCTCATACAGAAAAGCAGGACTTGGATCCTCAGAAACATCTGTTGCAAAACACTCTTGGGACTTCACACCATAGAAGATGTTACTAAGTTAACATGAATTAAAATGACAGACTTAGAAAACATACATAATGTGTATTTCTCGGTCAAATACCTCCTTAACTGAGAAGTTTAAAATGCAGTCATAAGAAAGCATCTGTGAGAGGTTTATCCCCTAAAGCATTTTATCCCCTTGAGATTTCACTCTTTTTTAACGCTGAATACCTCCAAGAGGATAATAAGGTTTTTATAACTGGTTAGAACTGCTGTGGAGTGTTGTGTCTTATTTATGTACATACGACTGGGTTTGGTGAAGAAACAGATACAGCTGAGGAAAGTTGAGTCCTGTTACAGCAGCATAAGAAACTAGCTCAAAATTAATAAACATACTGAAAATTTTAAATTATGCAAGTAAAAAGTGCTTTGTAAATATCCTTTAATCCTCAGATGTTCCTCTGCCAGTTTCCCCTCCCAGCTTTATAAACCAGCCTGTGTAAGGCCACACAAGTTAATAGCCAAGCCAAAATACATTTCTGCTGCTTGAATTCCAGTTCTGAGGCCTCGGTGTTTCTCTGCCCTTTTTTTTATACTTCACTTATCTTTCCACACTGATTGCTACTTCGATCCTTCCTTTTGACAATATGAAAAAGAAGTCATCAAAACATTTGGGCACCTGTGCCTTGCAAGTCCAGCCTTGGGATACCAAGGAGCACTACAGTTGAAAGTAAACTTAATCCCAGCAGATATCAGGTGTCAATTTCTATTGCCATATCCCATGTAGGCATCTGAATTAAAACAAATTCTACCTCCTTAGCAACAATTCCATTTTGTCCATAGACTTGCTGGGAAATAAGCAGTGGCAGAAAGAATGGACTGCCAAGCACACAGGTAAGCAGTAAGATTCATGAAGCTGTCAGAGGGACAACTGTAGCACTTCTCAGGTTGTAGAGGTATCTACGTTCACGTTCATGCTGTTATTTTCAAAGTTGCAAAGAAGTGATTTATTTGTTTGTGTTCCTTCATCATGGCAACAGCTTCCTTTCCTCCCAGCCCAGCAATGGCATCTCACGTCCTCCCCGTCTGTGAAACACATCCCTGCCTCGAGCATTCTGCTGGTGAAGACCTTCTGTTTTCCTGATTGATTGTCAGCCAAGACTACTCAGATGCAAGTGAGGGTGATTCAGGCTTTCGGATAAACAGTCTTAAGTTCCTGCATACCTGAATCTCAGCCAGATTCCTGCAGTAGCATTGTTCACTAGAGCTAGCTACCATCTCTAGATCTCCCATGGCATTTGAACTAAGCTCTCTTGAAAGAATGACGAATTTCAATGTTGAGGTACACCTATGGAAGAGTTTGCCCAGGAAGTTGGTGGAATCACCATCCTTAGAGAGGTTACAAAAACCCAAACGTAGACACTGCACTGTGGTGTGGTTTAATAGCCGTGGTGGCGTTAGGCTGATGTACGGACTCAGTGATCTTAGAGGTCTTTTCCAGCTAAAACAATTCTAGGATTAGCCCAAATAGCAGTGAACAATCTCCAGCTTTGACTCTCTGGTAACATATAAGGCTGCACACTTCTCTGTATTTATACGACAGACGTTTTGTTTAGTGTACTTTTTTTCCTACTCCATATATCCTTGGCCCATGTTGATAAACGAGAGCATTAGCATCATGCCTTACATTAAGTAACTGGTTGGTTTACTAAATCAGCTGTCTGGGTTCCACTTAGCCTCAATATCAAAGACTTTCATTCTAACCATAGAAGCACAGAAATAAAGATGATTGCTTCTGTTACATTTCACACACAGTATCACACACAGTATCATCAGGGTTGGAAGAGACCTCATAGATCATCAAGTCCAACCCTTTACCACAGAGCTCAAGGCCAGACCATGGCACCAAGTGCCATGTCCAACCTTGCCTTGAACTGCCCCAGGGACGGCGACTCCACCACCTCCCCGGGCAGCCCATTCCAGTGTCCAATGACTCTCTCAGGGAAGAACTTTCTCCTCACCTCAAGCCTAAATCTTCCCTGGCACAGCCTGAGGCTGTGTCCTCGTGTTCTGGCGCTGGCCACCCATTTGAAGGGGACCACAAACTTTATCGGGTCCCAGCATATTTGTTGCATTTCTTTCCTCCACTCTTCTTTAAAGTCTCTATCTAAAGTACACTCATTGCACATCTCAGATAGCCAGAGGGAAATCTGTTTGCATTGCTTCTGGAATCTCAAACCCCCCACACACTTTTCAGCGTGAACCATAGGCAAGAAGGGTATATTTTCTAGAGGAAAGTCTTTTATAGCGCATATATCACAAGGGATGTGATCATTGTTGCATGAGCACAACATCCAAAACCACAGAGAGCCTGGGAAAGCTGCATGGCAAACCTGGAGCAGGTATTCAGCCAGTGCTGGCCTTATCCAAACTTTTCTGAAAGACTGATAAGTGAAAAGCGAGGCCAAGCATGCTGATAGCACCTTCCTACATGTCATCTCTGCTGTACCTTTAGCAGCTTCTGAAGCTAAAGCAGAGTTAAGTCTCCTGGGCAGATGATGTTTAATTTTTTTTTAATGTTTTTTTTTTCTCAAATGACAAAGTTTTACTGCACTGGGTAAAAACCCAGGTTTGCATTGAAGTCAGTGGAACTGCAAGACAAGGCATATTCGGCATTGCAGCACAGGCACCTGAGCTGTGTCAAAGGCGCTGGTAGCCAAAACAAGACGAGACACAGCTGACCAAGCACCACAAGTACTCAGGTGTCCAGGACCCTGCATGCCTCAGAGAAGCTGTGTCAATGTTTTACCAGCAGATCTGAAGGCCACCTTGGGCCCATGCATGAAACAGCTTGCTTCAGTTGAGGGAGCAGGATTCACTGCAATTCATCATGAGGTTTTAGAGGGGCAGAAAGTGATTAACATTAGAAAGTGATTAATCTTAGCATAAGCATAGTCAGACACTAGCTGGATGCAGCCATCTGCATGCCGGCTGGCAACAGCTGCTCCCACTGCCTCCTCTGCCAGAGAGCACAAAGGAGCTTGCGCAGATCAGGAGCGTACACTCAAGTGTACCACCAGGGAGGTGGTGGAGGCACCGTCCCTGGGGGTCTTCAAGAAAAGCCTGGATGAGGCACTTAGTGCCATGGTCTGGTTGACTGGCTAGGGCTGGGTGCTAGGTTGGACTGGATGAGCTTGGAGGTCTCTTCCAACCTGGTTGATTCTATGATTCTATGATTCTAAGTGATTCTGTCCTTTAATAGCTCCACAGAGAGAAAGAAATTTTCTAGACCTTGGAATGAAAGCACAGACACCAAATTTCTCTCAGGCTCAGCCTGCAGGGGAATGCAGGGCCTGCACTTTTTTCTTTAAACAAAACAGCAAAGCAATAAAAAAACAACAACCCAAACCCAACCAAACAACAAACAAAATTAAAGCCAAACTGAAGCCAAAATAAAAATGTAAATGTGAGGGTGCTCCACAAAGCAGCCTGAGCTGTAACAGTGGAAGCAGTGAACTTGAGCTCCCATGGGCAGCTCTCGGAAAAGCCTCTCTTGGCTCCTGCCCATCTCCCAGCTAACTCAGATTACTGCTCAAGGGCTGGAGGACTTTTGGCATTGTTTTTCTGTCACCATTCTAAAAAATACATTTGTCAGGATGTAATAAGGACCCTGGATACCTTGTCAGGATTTCAGCCATTGTCCCCTCTGAGGAAATGACAACACCAAATTTTGGGTTTGGTTTCTTGTGAATCAGAACACAGAGCCTTCTAGAGCTAACTTCATGTTCATTCAAGTGCCTCAACAACCCCTCTGGGCTTCAGTCTCAACAGTATATTTATCTAGCCTGGGGAGAGTGGGTTGTATTCTGTCCCAGCTTGAGACAACAGGGTTAAAAACCCTCTGGGGACTAGAAGATCGCTATTCAATCCCAGAATTCTGCTCTCTTGTTAGAATCATAGAATCAAGCAGGTTGGAAGAGACCTCCAAGATCAGCCAGTCCAACCTAGCACCCAGCCCTAGCCAGTCAACCAGACCATGGCACTAAGTGCCTCAGCCAGGCTTTGCTTGAACACCTCCAGGGATGGTGCCTCCACCACCTCCCTGGGCAGCCCATTCAAATGCCAATCACTCTGTGAAGAATTTCTTCCTAACATCTAGCCTATAGTCCCCCAACACAACTTGAGACTCTCCTTTCCTCCTCCTCCTGCCTGTGTATGTGGCAGGAGTCACTTTATCGGGAAGAACATGTAAGCAGGAGGCCTCCAGAGGCTTGTTTAGGCCTCTTTGGATGGTAGAGGCACTGGAGGGTGGGGGAGGATTGAGGCAGTGGGGAATGTTAGATTTAGATTTTTTGGGATGGCAAAAACAATCCAAGGGGGTTTGATGGGGTACTTGCTGTGTAATGTCCATTGCTGTATTTCTCTCTAAATATAAATCTGTATTTTTTCTCCAATTTGACTTGACCCTCAGGGATCTGTGCTGGGCCCCATCCTCTTTAACAGCTTCATAGATGACCTGGATTAAGGCATCAAGTCAGTCATCAGCAAGTTTGCAGATGACACCAAGCTGGGGGCAGATGTGGCTGGGTTGGAGGGCAGCAGGACCTTGACTGCCTGGACAGATGGGCAGAGTCCAAGGGGATGGGGTTCAATAGCTCCAAGTGCAGGGTGCTGCACTTTGGCCACAACAACCCCATGCAGAGATACAGGCTGGGGTCGGAGTGGCTGGAGAGCAGCCAGACAGAGAGAGATCTGGGGGTGCTGATTGATACCCACCTGAACATGAGCCAGCAGTGTGCCCAGGTGGCCAAGAGAGCCAGTGGCATCCTGGCCTGCATCAGGAATGGTGTGGCCAGCAGGAGCAGGGAGGTCATTCTGCCCCTGTACTCTGCACTGCTTAGACCACACCTTGAGTCCTGTGTTCAGTTCTGGGCCCCCCAGTTTAGGAGGGACATTGAGATGCTTGAGCGTGTCCAGAGAAGGGCAACGAGGCTGGGGAGAGGCCTTGAGCACAGCCCTACGAGGAGAGGCTGAGGGAGCTGGGATTGGTTAGCCTGGAGAAGAGGAGGCTCAGGGGAGACCTTATTGCTGTCTACAACTGCCTGAGGGGAGGTTGTGGCCAGGAGGAGGTTGCTCTCTTCTCTCAGGTGGCCAGCACCAGAACAAGAGGACACAGCCTCAGGCTGTGCCAGGGGAGATTTAGGCTGGAGGTGAGGAGAAAGTTCTTCACTGAGAGAGTCATTGGACACTGGAATGGGCTGCCCGGGGAGGTGGTGGAGTCGCCGTCCCTGGAGCTGTTCAAGGCAGGATTGGACGTGGCACTTGGTGCCATGGTCTGGCCTTGAGCTCTGTGGTAAAGGGTTGGACTTGATGATCTGTGAGGTCTTTTCCAACCTTGTTGATACTGTGATACTGAGAGTTTAATTTCTGTCGCTGTCTTTTATAAACCCACAACATATCCCTTGCCTCCATTAAAAGCTGTCTGATTCCTTAACAGCATGTCAAATGTGCTCCATGTACATAACTTATGTTCTCATGCACACTCTACAAACATTCCAACGAGAACAGGTTAAGTTTTTCAGATCAGCTTCCCCTGTTTGTTTGTTGTGAAGGGGCTTTGTCTGTGTTTGGGGTAAGATGAGAGGCCGAATTTTGGAAAGGGTTTTAAATAATTTAATATTATATACAAAGAGAATTTTCCCCCCCCCAAACTTATATACAGTTAACCCACTCAAGTTCTTTGTGTGCAGTTGTGAAATTACTTTACAGAATGTCTACTTACAGCAGGAATCAGGAATTTGGCAGAGGTTTGGAAAGGTTTTGGGTAGAGAGTCTTGTGGCATGAAAGTGCCACTGGCAAAGTCACTGAAATTCTTAGCTGCTCAAATGGAGGTCTCTCAGTTACTCACTGATTGGAGCCACAGTCTCTGTGCTCCCAAATACGTGTGGCAAAGCCACGCTGCTGACCCCTGTGCACCTGAACCCTTCAGCTCAGGTATTGGGGCGCTGTCTGAGGAGGCTCCATGGGCACGATGGGGCTGGGAAGGACGAGCTGGAGCGGCGGCTGGGCGGGAGCGCCTCGGGCGATGGCTCCTCCGGATCGGTGCAAAGTGCCTTGGGCTGGAGCCATGCAGCGGCAGTGGCCCCAGGCGGTGAGGAGGCCAGGAGCGGTGGGTGGAGGAGGGTGGCAGGAGCACTGAGTTGCCCTGTCTATGAGATGTGGGCCGAGACTGATGGTCCTTGGCCACAGTGCTGCCCAGTGAGCACCTGGCAGCAGGCCAGAACATGCCCAATAAGGTAGGGTCCACAGGTCTGGGACCCCCACATATGGACAGGGCTCAGGTGGGCCCACACCCTAGGCACGTGAGCTTATGCAACCTGCTTACATCAACCTTATAAGACAGAGCAGGCCAGACTGGGAGGCGCCAGGCTCATTGTGCTCCTTTGTCCACTCAATTTGTTTTCCCCTGGTTTGGACAGAAAAACTCCTTTCGGAGGGAGAACCTGTCCGGGCAAGCATAGGCCTGTAAACAAGGCTGTTTGCGCCTATGTGGCCCTCCACCACACTGCTGAGGCTCTAAGTGTGCTTGTCTTTTTAGGGGTTTTTAAAAGGTAATCTCAGTCACCTTCCCTCTCTGCAGACAAAACCTACTGGTACATACTTGTACACTGGGTTGTTGCGGAGGCAGGGAATTAATGTGGCTGAGTCAGGAATATATATCAAAACAGAATTATTTCATTTTCCTGGAACCCTTCCTCCCCAAAATTATATACAGCAATTGATTTGGTTTGGTTAGCAGAGTCGGTTTCATTGAGAATATCTTACCAAGGATGCTGTAGATAAGTTTGGCTATTCTAGAAGTCAGGAAATGGAAAAGGCTAAGCTATAAACTCAGCTTTCCCCACTATTAATTAGGCTGAGCAGATAACTTACTCACAGGTGAGCCAGGCTGTCAGGGAGAAAGGGCTCTCTCTTTCAAAACACATCCGAGGCTCCTATCAAGCTTGCTCAGAAGGGTGCTTATGGTGGGAGCCGTCCTAAGCAGAGAGGGTCCAGTCCCTCAGGAGCTTGTCCCTCACAGTGCCAAGGGACTCTCTGTGCTAGTTTGAAGCTAGCTAGAATGTTTTGGTGAGAAGAACCAGATCATAGGCTGTGAAAGGAAAACAATGGTGATGTCTGCTTCCCTCAGAGTCTTGCTGAAGAAGAAACAAAAACATTAGATAACACTCTCGCCATTCTGTCACTCTGCCCTGGGCTGCTGACTGAGTAACATCTCACTCCCTAACCTCACTTTCCATTTGGCCTAACCCACTTTGCTTCATAACCTCTTGGCTGAACCCCTATTCTTCTTTAGGATTGGGGTAAGGTTGAGAGGGGCAGGGGGAAGATGAGGGGTGGTTGAGAGCCCCTCCTGGGGACTCAGGTTTCTGGGAGGGCTGTTGTGTTTCTGTATCACCTTTTCCTTTGTCTATTTCTGTCTATAACTGTATATACTGTAACTATCTGCTTGTACATTATGCTAGCTGTAAATAAAAGCTTAATTTATATTCCTAGAGCCAGCTGAGTCTAGTCTGGGTATTTCTGAAGTGTGGGGGGGTGGGGAACACCCAAACCATCACACTCTCTCTGCAGGAGCGATCCAGGCAGGGGAGAACTCTAAGGCGGGAAGGAAGGACCCCAATATTTATCCCTTTCCTAGACAAAGAGTCGAGTTATTATTTCCTAGGCACAAACACCACAGCCCATCCCCAGCCTCATTCCAGCACAGGCATCTGCACGGGCACCCCTCATGCCGAAAGGGCCCTTTGCTCCCCCCCCCAACCCCCACCCCTGCTTCAAGCCTGCAGGGCGAGAAGGGGGGAGCAGGTTTTTCACACCTTTCCTCTCCCACTCAAACCACAGAGGGAGAGGAATTTGGGGTATCCAGGGCTCCGGGACATGGATGTATTGCAACAAGAATTATTCATTTAGAGTTTCCATACTTTCCCTTCAAGGATGGTGTTGAAGGCCTTGTACAGACACCCGGAGCAGCTGGGTGACCTCCACACAATAATGCTTAGACATGGAGGGGAAAAAAACCTAATTCTTGCAGTCTAAAGATTGCAAGATACGACATTAAATGAACTTCTTCCTTCTTTACAGCTTCTGCCTTTCTGGGGTTTTGTGCACCCCTCAGGATTTGTTTCCCCAAATAGGAAAAGTCTGTGAGACTTAGATTATTCCTTTTCTTTCTGTGCTTTCACAGTATCACAGTATCACCAAGGTTGGAGGAGACCTCACAGATCATCAAGTCCAACCCTTTACCACAGTGCCCAAGGCTAGACCATGGCACCAAGTGCCACATCCAACCTTGCCTTGAACTGCCCCAGGGACGGTGACTCCACCACCTCCCCGGGCAGCCCATTCCAGTGTCCAATGACTCTCTCAGTGAAGAACTTTCTCCTCACCTCGAGCCGAAATTTCCCCTGGCGCAGCAACTTTCTGAGATGACAAACAGTGAAAGGCTTTCTCACTTGGCAAGTGCTCATCCCTTTCCTTAATTGGTGCTTCTGCATGTGCCCACAATGCCTCTTCCTCTCCTTTCACGTGGAGATCTCAAATGTTCTAGATTATTATGTTACAGAGAATCAGGCAGCAAATGATGCCTACAATAAGCAGGCAGGAGTACCTGTCTGTTTCTCTGTCCTTGCTCAGGAGGCACCCTACATGGTGATCACCTGTAGGTGCTGTGTCATTTGCTCTCAAACAAGACAGAGCATCTTTCTTGAACAGCACTGACAGTTGTTAATTCTCCACTGCAGTTTTGGGGTTGTCTTGTTTCTAATCCAAGCTATTTTCTGAAAGCTGCTTCTACTTATTTCCACACCAAGTTTAACAAGGTTCTTCACATTAACAAACTGTCTTAAAGAGAATGGCTTTCAAATGGCTAGACCCAAATGAAGCACTTAATTCCCAATGCAGCATTAAATCACCCCGCTCTCGAAGAGATTGCAGGATCTTAACCCATCTAGAACACAAGAAATTCAGGGAACAGACCTTCTGAAGTGCTCCATCTTCCAAATTTAGGCTTGCCTTCTTCCTTGCATTAGAAGAAATCTGAAATGCCAAAAGATGTGGTACTGTTGGCTAACAGAAAGCGATCTAGAAAACTTTCTCCTGCTGTAACTTTCTCCTGCTGTATCATATGACAACCTGTTTGAGCAATCTCGTGTTTTTCCTTTGTTAAAAGCTATCTATAATTAGATCTAAAATACCAGTACTAAATCCACAAAGCTCTTTGCAGGCATTTAAAAAAATACCACAGATCATTACCCTGTATTAGTACGAGACAAATTTTACCTCCTATAGTAGAAATGTTGTGGTTGCATACAAAGATCCCCCATGAACAATATAAGGGCAGCTGACCTAGCAGAGAGTTGCAATGGTTAAAAGAGGGAAGCCCTGCATGTGCCACGGCCACTGCATTGTCTCACCATCTGAGGCAGGTATTTTAAGCCTCTCTCTGAAAAAGGAAGGGTTCACTCACCTTCAACTGTTAGACTGAGTTTTCTGCTAAGATCAAAAGCTGATGTAAATCCATTTCCTCAAGGAATGCTATTTCATTTAGCCAAATGGAATGTAACAGTGTTGGGGGACCTTGAAGGACCAATATCCTCATTCAGTAAAGCACTTAAGCACAACCCCAGGAGCTATGTCAGGCTTGGGGAGCGTGTGCCATGATGAGTACCTTGCCACCCACTCCAGTGGCTGCAGGCTGGTGGCAGGGCTAGGAAGTGAATACAGCTGCTCTCATTTACACCCCAGTAAGCAAGCTCAGAGCCATACTCAGAAGAGATCTAAATTTCATCTCCAGCCCTTTTAAGTACAGCCATCATCAGTTATGGAAACATCTTTCTTCCCAACAAGCCTCTGAGGGTGGCAGCCCTCAGCACTGGGGAGAGATGAAAGCAAAAGCCAGTAAGCACCCAAGCAAGCTTCTTGACTCTTACAGGAGTCCATCAGTGCTGATGATAACTGTTGTCATTACTGAAACAGAGCGTGTGCCAAACATGTCTCAATTGCTGAGCTGCATCAAAACAGTGAAACAGGGGCCCTAAGGAATTAAGTGCTAAGAATGAACATAAGCAACCAATTTACTTTTTGGAGGAGAAGAAAAGAAAGCATCGTGGCTTCTTAATTTTAGAGGTGGATTTTAATTGAAACCTGTCATCACAGAATCAGATCTCAGAGGACATTCTGTCCAGCCACACAGCTGTAGCATCAATTAAATCCGTAAGCATAAGCACCTCTGGTTGTTATTCAGGCAGAGATCTGTCTTTGCAGTTAAGATAGCACCTCTAACTCTTCTCTATGTAGAAATTACCTTGGACTAAGAATATCTGAGAAGTTAAAACTTCAATCAGCACAGTAATAAAGCATGAGTGAGAAGGAAGGAAGGAAGGAAGGAAGGAAGGAAGGAAGGAAGGAAGGAAGGAAGGAAGGAAGGAAGGAAGGAAGGAAGGAAGGAAGGAAGGAAGGAAGGAAGGAAGGAAGGAAGGAAGGAAGGAAGGAAGGAAGGAGGGAAGGAGGGAAGGAGGGAAGGAGGGAAGGAGGGAAGGAGGGAAGGAGGGAAGGAGGGAAGGAGGGAAGGAGGGAAGGAGGGAAGGAGGGAAGGAGGGAAGGAAGGGAGGAAGGGAGGAAGGGAGGAAGGGAGGAAGGGAGGGAGGGAGGGAGGGAGGGAGGGAGGGAGGGAAGGAAGGAAGGAAGGAAGGAAGGAAGGAAGGAAGGAAGGAAGGAAGGAAGGAAGGAAGGAAGGAAGGAAGGAAGAAAGGAAGAAAGAAAGAAAGAAAGAAAGAAAGAAAGAAAGAAAGAAAGAAAGAAAGAAAGAAAGAAAGAAAGAAAGAAAGAAAGAAAGAAAGAAAGAAAGAAAGAAAGAAAGAAAGAAAGAAAGAGTTTTTTCTCTTATACAAAACGTCTCCCGAAGTATTTTTCCTATTAAAGAAAGTGAAGAGATATTAGCAGTAAAGAAGGATGCTGAAAAAATATTTAGAACAGACCACTGCTACGGTATGTTTCCATTCTACTCATACTCCTCCCTCTAGTCGGCCTCAACAAGGGCAGCTGCTAATCCTTCCATTTTTAGCACAATGCAAACCTTTTCTCTGTTCACTAATCCATCACCACATCAGCAGCATCAGCTGATACGTGCCCTCTTTTTCCTACAGCTGCAAGCCCCAGTAGTCTCTGCCAGCATGCCATCTCCTCAGTGCCATTAAATATGTGTGGGATGACTAAAATACTGCCCCTTGAATGGTGCCTCAGGAGAATTCAGGCAGCCCGAGTTATAGTTTGTTTTCTTTAAAGCACAGTTTAGTTGAATAGAGCTCAGATTTACAGGATAATGGGAGAGGGAAACAAAAAGCATTCTACTAACAGTGTCATTAATCTCGCTGTAGTGGTGGAAAGAAATTCTGTTTGTGTTCCTAGGGAGGGTCTTTGCTTTACCATCCAGCAACGGCTGGATGCTACAAGGCTGTTTAAACTGGTTCCAAATTCAATAGAGACCCACAGCAGTGGAAGACAAAGTCATTTAGTTCTACAATTAACTAAACTTCTAGTATAAATTGTAAGGATATACACTGCTATGGCACTTGGAGTCCATATGAAACTCAGATGACCTAAATTTGTTACAATCAGCAGTAACAGTCAAAGCAGAAAAATATGTACAGTCTAGCAAAACTAATCTCCCTCTGGTCTTCATTCATCTTAAGGCATTTTTGTATCAGAGTGGTAGAGGGCTGAATGCTGCTCTAAATTATGCAAGGAAAGACTCCTTAATGAAGCCAAAGAAGATACACTTAACACAAGCTGTATGCAATGGTGTAATATAAGAAAGGCAGATTCCCCTCCTGGTAAAAACAAGCAAACAAACAACAACAAAGGCAAAAAAAAAACAAAGAGCACTCTGCACCTGATGTGAGGAGATTTATATGCAAGGCTCCACAACCATTTCCTTGGCCCTGAGAAGTTGTGGGACACTTGGAATGAGCTGTTACATAATGCACGGTGTAAAGCACAGCACATAATCCACTCACATGAGTTTAAAAGCATTTGAATCTTGAAAACATGTGATATCAATAGCATTTAAGAAACATTTAACCTTTGCAAAGAATAAAATAAATGTTTAAAGTTAAAATTACTTTTATTGAGGAATAATGGCCTCTGTCCTACATCAAGAAGTTCTTCCCAGAGAGAGTGATTGGCATTGGAATGGGCTGCCCAGGGAGGTGGTGGAGGCACTGTCCCTGGAAGTGTTCAAGCAAAGCCTGGATGAGGCACTTAGTTGACTGGCTAGGGCTGGGTGCTAGGTTGGACTGGATGATCTTGGAGGTCTGTTCCAACCTGGTTGATTCTATGAATCTATAAGAATAGGGATTATTACAGAATCACAGAAACATTAAGGTTGGAAAAGACCCTGAGGATCACCAAGCCCAGTCTATAACCTTACTCTACAAAATTCACCTTAAACCACATTGCTAAGCACCACATCCAAATGACCTTTACACATCTAGGGTTGGTGACTCAACCACCTCCCTGGGCAGCTCATTCCAGGCCCTGGAGACCACAGCCTCCGTGAAAAACTTTTTCCTAATGTCCAATCTAAACCTACCTAGCCTCAGCTTGAGGTCATTCCCCCTTGTTCTGTCTGCAGTCACCTGTGAGAAGAGACCAGCACCAGCCTCTCCACAATGTCCCTTCAGGTACTAGTAGACAGCAATGAGCTCTCCCCTCAGCCTCCTCTTTTTCAAGCTAAACAGTCTCAGCTCCATCAGTTGCTCCTTGTAAGATTTATTCTCTAGGCCCTATTCCTACCTCATCCTTCACATTGTGTTTGGTCAGAGTTGCTACAAACCTCACTCATCCATGAAGCAGAGTCATATTTGCTACTTCAGTTCAGCTTTATTAATTAAGCAAAAAAAAAAAAAAAGGAGTACAGACAAAGCAGGTGTTAAAAAAAAACAACCAAACAAACAAAAAAACCCACAACTCTTGACTTTTGTTTAGGAAGAAATGGGACAAAACTGTATTATTTTATGAGCTTTTTACTACCATGACTTTTACAAGGCAGTCAGAATCAGCTATCAGCAATACAGAGTACTACCTGTTTACTTTAGTAGAAAAACACCCTTCACCATCCACCTTGCTGTGCTACCAACTGCAAAATAAGCAATAACTCATTGAGAAAGCTCCATAGAAGGTCATAACAACAACATAGAGAGTGATGTAGTACAGAAAGTATTTGCAAATGTGGAATTATATCTATGAGCATGGTACTGCCTCTATTAAGTTTATAGAGCTTGCCCTGATAACCTCAGGTTGTGTAGAAACTGTGCACTGTGAGGTACTCTCTCCTTGTCACCTCAGATAACATGTATGACAGAAAGTACTGTGCTGCCTTCCAGCCTGCAGGGACAGGGGATTCCCTACGGAGAAGGAATGATACCCTCCAGGTCTTTTTGGCCCTACCACTGCAGGCATGTGTCCAGCTTATGTACCTGGACTCAGCAGCAGGCACAAGCCTTGTATGCTGCATATCAGACTAAAATTTGAGTCTTTGTTAAAGGCCTATTCAGATTATCTTGCACAGAGCCTGGTACCCATGGGAGGAAGGAAGGGAACTCCTCAGTGACATCCACGCCTGGCACCAGAAACTGACCCCAACACTGTGTTTGCTATGCAGAGAAAATGGAGGCAGAGACACACACTAAGTACAAAATGGTTTTCTCAAGCTTCATTTGAAAAAAAGAAAAAGTTTTCTTGCTTTTCACTTTATTTTTCGTTTTAATTAGTATCAGTTCTCTGTTGTTTATATGCTACACCTACCCAGTAACACAAGAAGATTTGTCCACTTGTGTAGAGCCACATCTGTCTTGCCACCCTGCATCTGAACAGCCTCCTGTGCTACTGGAAAATGCATAGCAATGGAGCATTTCCATGAGAAACAAAGGCAAGGGAAGCCTGCCTCTCCCAACCAGCAAGATAAAATACCCACAGATTTAGGACTTTAAATCGTTCAGCATTTTTTTTAAAGGAACCAGCAGTGTTTAATCTGTGAGCTTCATTTAAGTGAGAAACAAAAGACTAAAAGTGAAATTAAATTCAATGACACAGGAACCGAGACTGATGCAAAACTATAAACAAGGTGGTGCTTAACAATGGAGTGTTTCATGTTTCCTCTCTGGTAACATCTTTACCTTTAAACTAAACCAAACAACCACATAACTTTTGTTGCTTTTCTACTTCCCAACTTCCTTCCCACCCAGATATATGCATTTAAAGTGGAAGTAACCAATTCAGTGTCCAGACACTTGAGATAATGTTGCAGTGACTTGAGACCACCCATTGACTAAATCCGCTTTGTTTTTCTAGTCCTAACTTCTTCCAGATTTTCCACTGCCTTTGATAATAAAGAACATAAGAGTGTTGGGTTTTTTTGTTTGGGGATTTCTCTTGTTTCTTTGTTGTTGGGGGTTTGTTTTGTTTTTGTTGTTGATGATGGGTTTGTGTTTGGGGTTTTTTAATACAAAAAGGCAATGTGCGGGAGTGAGTCAAGGAGACTATTTTAGACACCAGAAACACCCAGACACCATGCAACCGCCTTCCCTTTCCCCTCAGTTAGTCAGAGCATTCTTTCTTTTGCACTCATTATATATTAAAGTTCCAAACTAGTTTCCCCTCTTAGTTTGCCCTTACAAGACTGTTAGACACAGACCACTATAGTTTATCTTTCCCAAACAGAGGTTAGCTCTTTTAAAAGTAAACTACAAAGGTAAAACAGAAGTTAAATTAGTCCAACTATCTGAGGGGTGGTTGTGGCCAGAAGGAGGTTGCTCTCTTCTCTCAGGTGGCCAGCACCAGAACGAGAGGACACAGCCTCAGGCTGCGCCAGGGGAGATTTAGGCTGGAGGTGAGGAGAAAGTTCTTCCCTGAGAGAGTCATTGGACACTGGAATGGGCTGCCCGGGGAGGTGGTGGAGTCGCCGTCCCTGGAGCTGTTCAAGGCAGGATTGGACGTGGCACTTGGTGCCATGGTCTGGCCTTGAGCTCTGTGGTAAAGGGTTGGACTTGATGATCTATGAGGTCTCTTCCAACCTTGAAGATACTGTGATACTGTGAAAAACACAGGCACTTTGTCACGGTTCCTTGGGTAAAAGCCTTTACAGACCTTTTTCCCCAAGGCTCACAAACTCTCTAGAATTCTCCAGCTTGGCACAACAGTTTGCATGGCATAGCTTGACTTGGGCGGCATCACACAGAGCTCTGTTCCTGGTGGGTCAGGAGCATACTGATAGGAGCAGCAGAAGGAGATGGTTTAAACTGTATTTCACTGTTGGGATAAATAAATAAATAACCCCATAGATAAACTGTTTCTGAGTCTCAGCAGAGTTAACATACTGGCTTTGCTGTTCATTTGTAAAGGTTGCCTCCTTCCTGCTGAGCAGCCTTCTGCCACCTCTCTGTTCAGTCCGGCTATTTTTGCCAGGCGTTTTTTGTCAGATTAGGTTAATTATTAACTGAAACCACACAAACAACTCCACCACAAAAATGCTTCCATTTCAGTTGCAAGCCAGGCACGTTACTGACAAATGCCAAACAAGCTTAATCCACCA
Source organism: Pogoniulus pusillus (assembly GCF_015220805.1). Taxonomy (NCBI): domain Eukaryota; kingdom Metazoa; phylum Chordata; class Aves; order Piciformes; family Lybiidae; genus Pogoniulus; species Pogoniulus pusillus. The sequence goes on from NC_087294.1 coordinate 2,639,894, forward strand.
TCGTCAGTAGTCATGTTACACTTACACAGCTTTTGCCAGCAGCGCTTCAGAGACACACACACAAATAGGGATCACTTCAGCCTTCACTAAACCGAATCCACTCCTGGTTGTTGAATGTTGTATGGTGATTGTCCATAGAGCAAACAGCAGAGCACAAGTTCAGTGAAGTACAAAAACCAGGGGAAAAAAAGCTATTTCACAAAGGTCAGATATAAATATAAACTGAAATGTGTCCAGAACCACAGAGGAGGCCCCTTATAAACAGAGCCATTGAAGTTCTACGGACTGCAAACGGTGAGGGGCTTTGATTTTCTGCTGTACTTCAGAGGTTTCAGAGGCACATCTTATTTTACCTGCAGATAAACTTCTACTTCAGGGTAAAGCCCAGTTCCGTAGCTGAAACCTGACAGCTGGAATGCTAGATATCCAGCCTGTAAATACATTTGTTTAGCCTTACTTGAACTGGGCAGAGATCTTCACATGACAATGTTTGTAAATGATACTACGTATTTCTGCCTTAAACCAGTTGCCTAATTTTCCTCCCTTGACTTACTGTTGTATTGTCCACTGCTACTCTGAAGCTTCCACTGGAAAGGGGTTGATTTCTGATGGGGAAACAAAAGCTAAACACCCGAGCAAGAAACACTAACACAGAGAATACATCCTCGGTGCAAAAATACAGCAGCAAGTTCAGCGTACTGCATTATTGTATCACAGTCTCACAGTCTCACAGTATCATCAGGGTTGGAAGAGACCTCACAGATCATCAAGTCCAACCCTTTACCACAGAGCTCAAGGCCAGACCATGGCACCAAGTGCCACGTCCAGTCCTGCCTTGAACAGCTCCAGGGACGGCGACTCCACCACCTCCCCGGGCAGCCCATTCCAGTGTCCAATGACTCTCTCAGGGAAGAACTTTCTCCTCACCTCCAGCCTAAATCTCCCCTGGCGCAGCCTGAGGCTGTGTCCTCTTGTTCTGGTGCTGGCCACCTGAGAGAAGAGAGCAACCTCCCCCTGGCCACAACCACCCTTCAGGTAGTTGTAGACAGCAATAAGGTCACCCCTGAGCCTCCTCTTCTCCAGGCTAACCAATCCCAGCTCCCTCAGCCTCTCCTCGTAGGGCTGTGCTCAAGGCCTCTCCCCAGCCTCGTCACCCTTCTCTGGACATGCTCAAGCATCTCAATGTCCCTCCTAAACTGGGGGGCCCAGAACTGAACACAGCACTCAAGGTGTGGTCTAAGCAGTGCAGAGTACAGGGGCAGAATGACCTCCCTGCTCCTGCTGGCCACACCATTCCTGATGCAGGCCAGGATGCCACTGGCTCTCTTGGCCACCTGGGCACACTACTGGCTCATGTTCAGGTGGGTATCAATCAGCACCCCCAGATCTCTCTCTGTCTGGCTGCTCTCCAGCCACTCCAACCCCAGCCTGTATCTCTGCACGGGGTTGTTGTAGCCAAAGTGCAGCACCCTGCACTTGGAGCTATTGAATGCCATCCCATTGGCCAAACAAATGTATTGGAGTCACTTGTTACCTCAGCTAGGTTTGCAAGTTAGAGCTGGAAGAGCAATTGTTACTTCTGTACTGAGTCTGGGGTTCAGGGGGCTAGGGGTTTGCTTGATTGTGGTTTTTTCTTTTCCCCAATGAAGTTTCTCATTGTTCTTCCTGAGGTAGACATCACTTAGCTTAGCTGTTGTTGACAGCAGCAGAGAGAGATGGATCTGAGGCAGGTTTCCATGAATCAGCATTGGCTGTCAGGACACACTCTCAGGATGTGTGCACACACTGAAGCTCACTCTGATCACATGGAACTCTGTTTTGAGACAACAGAGCCTGCCCGAGGTATCTAATACAGTAAGCACTAGAAAAATAATTAAAAGACCCTTGAGGATAGACACCAAACCACAATTTAACAACACAAGAAAAATTAATATCCTAGACTCCTGGCAAGAAGATGTTTTCCCACTGTAGGCAATAGCTCACTTAATGCCACCAGCACCAAGGCCTCACCCAACCAAAATCCAGCTAATCAGAAAATTAAAATTAGTTTTCTTATATCCCCTGGGTAAACACTGCCTGCACCCCCACCAAGATATGCTACTCTCTGTCGGAGCACACGTTCGGTGGAGCGCTATGGGAAGATAACTCTTTGGTCACCAGTATGGTTAGATGGTCAAATCCACTTTATTTCCCTGATACAATGACCTATATGCATTCCAGCAAGAGGTGTGCTCCACCAAGATTGGTTACAGTCAAAGGGTCCAGAGTTACATGTAAGGCATCAATAGGTCAGCATCCCATAACAATCTGAGGGTCAGCCTCTGGGGCTGGCTAAACTCTGCCCACCTGCAGCTGCACTCCACCCCCTGCAGCTGCATGTGGGGGGAAGCTACCCTGTGCCTGCTATCTAAACCCCCAAGGACATTCCCAGCACGGGTTGCTCATTGTTTATCAATTCTTGTGTGCTCTGCTAACAAGAATTTCTCCAACAACTCTCCTCCTTCACAATCTTTAACAACCCTTCACAGTAGGCATTTCCACTGCAGCCCTTCACAGTGCAGTGCAGCCAGTCACACTGCGCAGCCATGCCAAATGGTCACAAGCAGAATTACAAGCATAGAAGTGGCAGGCTGTGTTTCCTGGGAATTCAGGGAAAGTTGTTAGCCCTGCCTCTGCATGCCTGCTCCCCCCTCCCCTCTCTCGTCATCAAAAAACTAGACCAAAAAGGAAGAAATATTTCCAAAGTCCAACGTGAGCTTCTGGAACCAGGACCTGATGTGTCTCAGCCTGGTCAGCCCCTAATTATGCTTATTATTCACGCTCATATCAGGGACGTGCTGCAGTGCCTGGAGCACTGTCCTTCAACGGAGGCAACAAGCCAAAGCTGCTGCGAGAATGAAGCAGCTGCCCAGAGAACAGATAAGCGACAGGATGTCATTTAGCCTTGGCAGCGAGGTTAGAGGTCTCGCTTAAGCAGTTAGAGGCCAGAATTAGTTACCAGGCAATGGCTGCTTAGGAGTACACATGAAATTAGTTATGTCTTCAGCCAAAGTGGAGCAGTGTTCACATGGCACCAAGCCACTAATTAGCACTGCCCCTGGATGGCTTCATGCAGGTCACTGCTGGGTGTGTGTCATATGATAAATTAACCCATCTCACTAATGACACCAGTGTTAATGAAGTGAAAGTTTGCTCTCACAGAAAGGTTAAGTCAGAAATTACTGCCTTATCTGATGCAAATAAAACAGGGAACAGAGGTTCTGCCCCTTTCATTAGTGTCAGTGTGTTCACAGAGGGAACACAGGAGCTGTTCTAGAAGCTGGGCCCTCTCCTCTTTTTGCCCCTGTCCTTATTCTCTTTAAATGAGTCTGTGTATCTCAATCCCACAGAGGCATTATTTTTATCACAGAGTATGGGAGCAAGTAGCTAACAAATAGTACACAGGAGTAGTAGTGACTGCATAGCAAAAGTGTAAGATTGGGTGCCAGAAGCACACCTACTGAGCTGCTTCACTTTTTTACCACGGTGTAGCTGAGCACAAACAAGAGCAAGGCTGGCTCTGGTTTTCAGCATGTTAGAAAGGCTCCAGGGAAAGTTTCTCTTTTGGCAATACAATTTCCTTAAAAATATATTAAGTTCCCCTTGTGTTGGACATATATAAGCACATCAGAGGAAAAATGCCATACCACTGCTCCCATTCTACATGAAGCTTAATTATAATCTCATTTATAGGTCTTCAAAACTTTAGGCTCATTTAATTTCTAAGGAATTCTTCATCTATCACCTCCATCATTTCAAAGTATTAAAGCTCACAGGTGCCCAGTGGGACCCACAGGGGCAATGTGGAATTTCTTGTTTCATGGCCCAGGGAGAAGACGAACAAGAGAATAAAGCCCTCTGAGGGCTTCTCAGTTTGAGCAAATGCAAATCTAGAGCAAGTAGGAAGGTAAGAGAGCAAATCAAGTCCAAGTCTAGGTGAAACAGTGGTGAGTGACAGCCAAGGCAATACCATGGGATATGGCAGCACTCCTGTGGGTGGACAGGTGGGATGCTGATGGATCCTGGCCAGAAGGTGGTACACTACCCCCTCTCAGGAGGTGTGCTCTCACTTTATTTCAGTAGAAGCCTTAACTTGCCTCCTAATTTTTAAAAAATTATTAAACTTCTTAAGATTTTACTTGGCAGAGAGAAAAAGAGTCTCCAGTATTTCCCAGGAGGGTAACTTCAAGCCAGCCAGTGAAATGTAATATATTTTTGACCTTCAGGACTTCTGCTGACATTACAAGCTGGGAAAGTGAAGCCAAAAATTGGAGGAATTGAAGTTTGGATTGCATGAAGTATTCTCTTTTTTATTTTATTTCTAAGCTATTGTTGCTTTTAGTACAAAGATAAAGAATTTAAATAATTTCAAAGGGATGTGGAGTTGCAGTATGCAAATGTCAAGGCAGTGCAAAAACAAAGACTGAATTAGGAAGGAAGCCAGAGGTACAGAGCTGCACCAGAGAGGGCACAAGGCTCATGTAAAGAAGTAGCTGAGCCAAGGAAGAAGAATGAGATCCTGCAGGCAAAACCATTCCTTCTCCATGGCTCCAGATGAGCAGGGAATATATAAGATAGAGGAGAACAGCCTTGTTTGTTTGAAGAAGTGCTCATACAACACTACACTACCACCCATGGTGGCACCAGCTCCGGTAGTGTAGCAGCCTGCATAGTCACCCCAGCTTCCTGCATGCTCTGAAGAACCTCAGTCCCCCCAGCTCAATGCAAGGGGAGGGGCTGGACATGACCTCCTTGCCCTGGGACAGGCCCCAGTTGCTGCCCCAGAGAGTCATGCAGTCCCATGCTCATCACCCTGAGCTCCAGCTCTAGGGATTAGTTTCTGCTGACACAGCTACTGGGCTGAGAGAACATAATTACTGGGCTGAGGTAAGGAGTCTCCAAGTCCATCATCTTCTGGAATTTATCCTAGGTGGACCAACCTCTGAGAAAAGTTGAGGAGCCTTAAAACAGACCACTGGGAGTCCAATCTTGTTCTTACTGATGTCAAATGAGGGCTTTACTGTTGACTGTGATGGGGCCAGGATGGTATCCTTACAGACAAGTGGAGGAAGCAAGACAAAAAGGCAAACCTAGTGCTCCTAGACAAAACAGCAGATGTTATACACATCTCTGAATGAAAGATACTGAAGTCAAGAGCTTGAAATGTTCATTTCCAATTTTGAATGCAGCTCTTTCAAACAGCCCACTTCAACACCTCAGCTTCCAGTGAGGTTATAGGTCTCAGAATCTTTTGGCTGGGCCAAGTGAGTGCCTTTACACTGCTTTTTCTCAAACACATTACATAAGACACTTCTAATTGGAGAGAGGAGATAAGAATGCTTATGGGCAGGAATAGCTTTCCACCTTTCACATCGTCACCAACCTTAAACGTACAGAACTTATGTTTCCTGGAGGCTCGGAGCAAAACCATGATACTGTAGGCTGAAATACAGCCTGCTCATAGGCCAAGCACATTCTACTCATTCACAGAAACAGATGTCCTCACTGCCTTGCCAGGCCTGAGGCAGACTTGTACAGAGCCTGGAAAAGTGTAAATGCCACCAAACCCCAAAACTCAGTTTTATAGGTCTGATTCAATTTATTGATGTGCTACACTGAATGGCTCTCTTGGAAGAGCTCATCAAATGTTTTTAAGAGAGCATAAATCCCTTTCTTTACAGTTTACAGAATAATAACCCTATCAGACAAGGAGAGAGCAGGCCTCTGCCATTTAGTGTCTAGATTCTGCTAAAGGTCCCATTCTTGCTACAGTTGTCACTTACTTAAATGAATGACCCCAGACAGCACTCAAAATTTAACCAAGGGGTAAAATAATGGCATCTAATTCCAGGTAACCAAAGACTTTTCTGACCACTCAGAGCTCTGGGCTCTTATGGTTGTCCTCAGTGCCAGTGAGACAGAGAAACATAAAAAGCAAACAGAAGTCCCTGAACACCTGCTGGGAAAAAGTTTCTCTTATTACTGAAGTGATCAAACTCCCTTTTTGCTCACTGTTAAGCCTGAGGATGACTATTCACCCTTCTACAGAATCATATGGGGTCAAGCATGGGTAACAGAGGCTGGAAAGCAGAGCTAATGTTAGCACTGTATATTTTTATGACCTTTGGTGTGTTTACAGAATACAGAAGCTATTGTCTGGAAGACTTTCACATTTTTCTGTGCTGAGAGGGAGGGAGTTGGGGAAGAGGACTCTGAACAGCAATCTGCTGGAACATTAACATGGTAGATTGTTGCCCTGCACCCCAATATTTTACCCCAAACCAACTTAAAAGTAAACAAGAATGTAAAATACATGCCAGCATGTGTCAATCAATGGGATGACAACCTTACTCTTACCAAAAAAGCCAACAGAACAATTATGCAGAATCACAGAATGTCAGGGGCTGGAAGGGACCTCGAAAGCTCATCCAGTCCAAGCTCCTGCCAGAGCAGGATCACCTAGAGCAGATCACACAGGAATGTGTCAAGGCAGGTTTTGAAGATCTCCAGAGAGGGAGACTCCACAGCTCCCCTGGGCAGCCTGTTCCAGTCTTCTGTCACCCTCACAGGGAAAAAAAAAAATTCCTTATGCTTACATGAAACTTCCTATGCCTCAATTTCCACCCATTGCCCCTTGTCCTGCCATTGGGCATCACTGTGCAGAGCCTGGCTCCAGCCTCCTGGTGCTCGCCCTTTACATGTTTACAAACATTGATGAGGTCACCTCTCAGTCTCTTCTCCAAGCTAAAGAGCCCCAGCTCCCTTAGTCTCTCCTTGTGGGAGAGATGCTCCATTCCCTTCATCATCTTTGTGGCTCTGCACCAGACTCTCTCAAGCAGTTTTAATTCTTAACTTTCTGCTGAAATTTTGCCCATAGTTTTGGAGCCCACAGCTCCATCATTATGTATTCTGGACAACTCCTGGTAGCTGCAAGGCAAAACAATATATACAGTAGTGCTTCTGTTGCAATTACAGTTTCCTGCTTACCATTTCTTTCCCAACAGAAAATGTTCCTAAAGAGAAACTTTTTCCTTGGCCATAGAGGTGTCTCATCTCTTAATGTGACCACATCCAATGCTGACTGAGGAAGCATTGCTTTCACAAGACTTTCAGACACAGGTATAACTGTTGCAGTCTGTTTTGATAGAAAAGTGTTCTCAGGAGAAGCCTCATAAACATGGAAGGAACAGATTTAGATTTTCTTGCAGGTTCTGTACAATTCTAGCCATCTAAGAGACAGTTATATAGCTTAAACACACTTTCTTCTTTCTCCTACATACAGCAAATCTCAAGGTGCTTCAGTGGCTGCTTTCTTTCCTCTTAGCTGCTTGGATTGGAAACTTCTGAAAGCAGAGAGGGGTTGTTTGGGGGTTTTGGTAGCTGGCTTTGTTGGTTTTGGTTTCTGGCAGTGTGTTTGCACAGCAGATTTGTCAGCTGTGCTCCTGCTGAACCCGATACCTCCAGATAACAGCACTGCATTAGGACTGTTGCTGCTGCTATGTATGAAGAACATATTTCTTTTTTTTTTTTCCCAAAATCTGCAGTACTCTGATCAAAACCATGAACTGAATGCTATCAGAACCCAGAAAACCTCCTGAGCATCAGTTCAATCCCATCTTTCCACAACAGGCTTTCCTACTTTTTCTGCTGTGCACATCGAGCAGATGGTGCTGGCTTAAGGACCTCAAAACTAAAAGAAAACCAATAGGAAAGAGCAGCACATTAACCTTTGTTGTATGCATTACAGTGGTTAAAGCAAAGGAAAAGGACAAGATTCAAATATACTGCTGGTTTATCTTGCAGGAAAGTGTCACTGATCTGTTATGTCTCTCTAACTTCTAACAGCAGAGGGTCCCAGAGGCAGCTCCCTTCAGGACTCCCTATGCTTGCACACCAGTGGCAGCTGGTATGTTCAGCCTCCTGCAGAACAAGGCAGGACTGTTTAGGGTCATCTCTGGTGCTTCTGGAACCTTCGACTTTGTTTTCCAGAAAACTCTGTCAAGCACACCCTCTTCTGTCTCTAGATGGTCTCTATTTTGTAAATAGCCTCCCCAGTTCTATACAAAATATATATGCTGTAAGAATGTATTTGCCTGCTCAGAAGCTGCTCGATAGATCAGCACTTGTGGACAGGATTTTTATACTACAAATATCAGGCTAGAGGCAGCTATGAAGAAGTTGCACTGATAACACTGTCACAGAAATTGTTGCAGCCTTCAGTTCCTCTACCAAGACACCACTTCACATGTTGATTGAAAAAAAATCCAAACCTCACTGCAGCCTGTCCTTATCTTCTGATTCTATCCCTTTTAATAGTCACCATGAAGTATCCATTGCTTAGGAGAAAGAAAAACACAGGTAAGACTTTTGCATTCCATAGCAGGCCAGCTTCCTGCAAACCCCCAACTTCTAACCGATGCCTTAGGCTCTGCAAAGGACATAACACATTCTGTGAGCATCACAGCACTCTTACAGTTTTGGTATTCAAGTGAGCAGCTCATCTGCTTGGTAAGCTGTTCACTTTGGTGAACAAAGTGACCCATGGTTTGGGTGTTACCCGCCCCCCACACTTTGGAAATCACCCAGACTAGACTCAGCTGGCTCTGGAAATTAAACGAAGCTTATATTTACAAATTATTATTTACCCTTCACCTTCTCCCCCCCCTCTCAACCTTACCCCAGTCCCAAGGAGGAATGGAGGTTCGGCCAGGGGGTTAGGAAGCAAAGTGGATTAGTCAGAAAAATGTCAGAGAGGCTAGAGAGAGAAATGCAGCTTGGAGCTCCCCAGCAGGAGTGAGTTACCTAGGTCTGGATTCTTGTTCTTGTATCTCTCATCAAACCTATGAGTGAGGTAGACATCAGCCTTGTTTTCCTTCCACAGCCTGTAATCTAGTTCTTCTCACCAAAGCATTCTAGCTAGGCTCAAACTAGCACACCTTTACATTGTTTCAGACCATAGCAGTACTGGAGAAAGAGAACATCAGGGGGAAAAGAGCAGATTTTTGGCAAAGGTATTTGAAAAGAGAGCAGAGGTTTGCAGAAGTCTGGCTGAGAAGGGGAATTCAGAGATTTTTTTCAAAAGACCCCTGAATTTTCCCAGGGTTCCCAGTCTCTGCCCTCTGAACAGGTTAGCGAGCTGCTTGGAGGGGAGAGAGGATGTAAGCACCCTGTGAATGCTCAGGCACTCCTGCAGAACACTCCATGTGCTCAAAGGAATTGCCACTCTGGCTCACATGGTTCACATCATCAACCTTTTTCACATCTTCCAGGCAGCTGGTCTGTCTTCACATACCATCACATGCACATAGCTCATCAACTACATGGGGCATAAAGAGACTCTGCTCTGAAACAGCTTCCCAGAGTTCCTCCAGAGTAAGCCTGGGGGTCATTAGTAGGCAGGAGAAGCTGAAGCACCCCACAACACTTCACAACTGGTGGTCAGAGCTGGCACTTGAGTAACAAGAAAACTACTTTTTTCCCTCCTCCAAATGAGCTCTGCTTCTTAATGTCACATAGAAGGAGCTTTCCTTGAGGACTGGAATTATTCCTCTGGTTGTTCCCTGATAAAGCTAGCTCAGAGAGGACTAGAACATATTTAGCTGTACTACTACACATGGCAAAAGCCATTCTAGGAAGCATTCTGGATGCAAAGGTCTGAGCACATGAGCTCTCATCAACCAGAGGGACTGATACTAATGCGAGCATGCCATGCCTCTCCACAGCATGACCTTTAGTGCAGACCATGAGCCAGCAGTTTTGCCATCTCTGAATCTGACTCCTACATGCTCTGGTTTTAGCAGCATTCTGGCTTGCAGAAAAAGGCTCCTGATGAGAGTAGAAATGGGCAGAGGTCTGAGGCCTTTAGAGCAGCCAAACTGATAAGATCAGTTCACATTTCATTGTTACTTCAACTGTAGTAAATGTAGTCCTAAGAACAAGGGAAAATTGGATGAAACCCAGCAGATTCTTTGGCCTGACTAAACCCTGAAGTACTGGAAGCTCTAAAGTATGCTTGCATCCTCTCTCCATTCTCAGGCTGATCCAGCACAGCTGTAGGACTTGGACATGCTCAAACAGTTTGTGCTCCAGGCCCCTCACCAGCTTTGTTGCCCCTCATGGACACGTTCCAGCACCTCAACATCTTTCTTAAATTGAGGGGCCCAGAACTGGACACAGCACTCAAGCTGTGGCCTAACCAGTGCTGAGTACAAGGGCAAAGTGACTTCCCTGGTCCTGCTGGCCACACTACTCCTGATATAGGCCAGGATGCTGTTGGCCTTCTTGGCCACCATTTCTTTTGAGAAAGTAGTAAGGCCAATACAGATCTCTTTGTGGGCTCTTAGTAATACTTTGGTCAGGTTTCCCACACTAAACTACATGCCTGCAGACAGGTAGAAGTTCCATTTGATGAAAGCTAGCTTTCTGCTTCTGCAGTGGTTTGGGGATCAACAGACGCTCAGAGCAAGCACTTCATAATGTACATGACTGCTCTGTGTAAACAGGCAGGCTCAGCTACGAAGGGAATGCCAGAGAATGCCAGGTCCCCTGGAAAACCCTTGCAGGACTACAAGGAGGATAGTCAAATGGCCCTGTGGGAACATGCCATCCCTGAGTCACAAGGTCAGCATGACAAGAAAAGTGGGATTCATCAGTACCATAATGCCAACCACCCTTACTGAGACCTGCTGGCACAAGATCAGAGACACGGATGATGGAAGAAGAGGGATTTCTATTTGCAGTCCAACAGAGCGAGTCTGCTTTCTGATGGCCAATGTAGGAGGCTTGGTGTCTTGTGAAAAAAAGTGTCAGCATCACAGGGCACTTTCTCTGGCTTGTAGCTTCAAAAGAAAAAACGTGACCAGCCAGCGTCAAAAGCTTTATTCAGCCATGACTGATAAGCATGTGCTTTATGGCACCTGTCCTGTAAACAGGGCCCTTCATCTTTCAGAGCTGTGGGACCACCTAGAGCCTGGAGGCATGGGACAGGTCACTTTGCTGTTTACTATGGAAATTAAGAATAATGCAGGCACTTACAAAACATATTTCAGCCTGAGCTTTGAGCTCTTTCAATAGGCCAAGAAAGCCCTATTAGATTAGTGGTATCAAGTTTACAAATTCTTGTAACAGCTTAGTTCTGGCAATACACTGACAGCAATTTCACTTTTTTACTGGTATTCTCTTCTCTCATTGCCTTAACTTTTCATCTTGTAGTCCTCCTTTCCCTTCATTACATCATTTTTTTTTCATATGTTCACAGTTATTCATTTTTCATAAAGTGCAGATTGTTTCATTTCTTTTTCAGCTAGTTGAAGCTTCATTAGAGTTTAAATGCCTCTTACACAATGCTTGACCTCCTCGTTCCAAAGAAAAGCAAATCCTTCCAGTTTTAATGAAGGAGAACCATTGTGCACAACGCAGATGACTGGTACCGAGAATACTTGATTATTTTCCAGCTTCTGCCATGTGCTTCGTGGCTGTTTTCCAGGAATTCATTTTCCTTTGCTATGTCTCAGCTCTCCACGTATGAAACGGGGAAAAAAAAAACAAAAAACAAAAAACATTATCCCACAGCATGATATAGGAACTAATTACTGGTGTTATTATTGCTGCAAATACCCAAATCACAGCTTGGCTTTATGAAATACACACCTCTTCATCAGAAGACAACATGCAAAAGCGCTTCATGTGCAGCACAGTTTTTAGCCGTGGGAAGAACTGCTGCATTTATAAACTGGAAGGAGGTGGCACATTACTAATCACAATGCAAGAAATGGCAACAGAGCCGGATTGATCACACCGACCTTAATACCGGGAGCAATCTTTACATACACAAATGCTAGGAGCAGCTGTGGAGCTGTTGAAAGGTAGGAGAGCCCTGCAGAGGGACCTGACCAGTCTGGATGGGTGGGCAGAGGCCAATGGGATGAGATTTAACAAGGTCAAGTGCAAGGTTCTGCACTTTGGCCACAACAACCCCAAGCAGCACTACAGGCTGGGGACTGAGTGGCTGGAGAGCAGCCAGGAGGAAAGGGACCTGAAGATGAGCCAGCAGTGTGCCCAGGTGGCCAAGAGAGCCAATGGCATCCTGGCCTACATCAGGAGCAGTGTGGCCAGTAGGACAAGGGAGGTTATTCTGCCCCTGTACTCAGCACTGCTCAGGCCACACCTTGAGTGCTGTGTCCAGTTCTGGGCTCCTCAATTCAAGAGAGATGTTGAGGTGCTGGAAGGTGTCCAGAGAAGGGCAACAAAGCTGGTGAGGGGTCCTGGAACACAAACCCTATGAAGAGAGGCTGAGGGAGCTGGGGGTGTGCAGCCTGGAGAAGAGGAGGCTCAGGGGGGACCTCATTGCTGTCTACAACTACCTGAAGGGACGTTGTAGCCAGGTGGGGTTGGTCTCTTCTCCCAGGCAACCAGCAACAGAACAAGGGGACACAGTCTCAAGTTGTGCCAGGAGAGGTCTAGGCTGGATGTTTGGAGGAAGTTCTTCCCAGAGAGAGTGATTGGCATTGGAATGGGCTGCCCAGGGAGGTGGTGGAGGCACCGTCCCTGAAGGTGTTCAAGAAAAGACTGGATGAGGCACTTAGGGCCATGGTCTGGTTGACTGGCTAGGGCTGGGTGCTAGGTTGGACTGGCTGATCTTGGAGGTCTCTTCCAACCTGGCTGAATCTATGATTCTATGATTCTAAGTCAAGTCCATAAGTAATCACTGTGCTTTGTTAGGTGAGATCTGACTCCCCGGGGAGCTCTAGAGGAAGAAAGCATTAACAGTAGCTAAGAGAAAAAGTATTTTCTGGTGACACAAAGTAAAGTTAGTAGGGAAAATAATCCACTGGTAGAAACAACAGATAAATCACTTCATCTGGCAATTAAAACAACCAACCAAACACACACAAAAACAACTAAAATCAAACAAACAAACTTCCTGACGAAATTGAACCTCCTCAGAGCCGAAAAAGAATCCTGCCTGCCATATACTGTTTTACAGAACGTACCTACCATTGTTCACTATCCTTTTGCCCCAGGGCAGCTAAAAGTTTCCTATTAGGAGCAGCAGTCAATAACTACTGAGTACTTCTCCAGAACGGGCTGTGGGTGATCCATTTCCTTTCTACGGGATACATTTTCTGTCGCTTTAGCTAACCTTTCACACATTCAGAGAACAGCAGGAAGTTTCGAGTCAGTTAGAACTCATGGGGAACACAGCACATGAGGGGAAATAAGCAATGTTTCCACGACAAAGCATAAGATGCAGCTGCTGTAAGAGGCTGCTCTCCGAAACGCGGCAGAGAGCCTCTTCCCAACGCTCATTCGCTAGGCTGCTAGAAACCTGCGACAGCACGAAACTAATCACTGTGTCATTACATACTTCCTAGGGAGAGCTGGACATGGTCTGTGCTTGGGGCAACTGGGCTGGTCCCCTTTTTTGTAGTGCTGATACAATCTGTGCGCTCCAGACCGTCTAGGGAGCCTGAAGGGCTCGACCGCTGCGCCTCGCCGGGTCCCGTCGCCTCCTGCCGGAGTCAGCTCGGCCAGAACAGACTGATGGCGGCACACGCCGTTAACTGCTTGCAGCCCAGCCCCGAGCTTCCAAGCCCCCTCCTCCCGCCGGTAGGGCTGCAGAAGAAGCCCGGCGTTTCTCCCTTAAGCGAAGGCGGTAAGCAGGCGAGGCAGCCGCCCGGGCCCGAGCTGGCCGCTCTGCGGCGGCAAGCAGCCCGAGCGCTCCGCCGGCGCGCTCCGCCCCGCAGCGCGTCCCCGCAGCGCGTCCCCGCAGCGCGTCCCCGCAGCGCGTCCCCGCAGCGCGTCCCCGCAGCGCGTCCCCGCAGCGCGTCCCCGCAGCGCGTCCCCGCGGCGAAGGGCTCGGCAAGGCGGCGGCGGGCAGCGCTGCCCCCCAGCGCCGGCACCCTCCCGCATTCTCCACCCGCCTGCCCCTCCGCCTCGCCTCAGCTTGAAGGCAGCTCGGGTGTCACGCCGCGTCTTTCCTGGGGTCATACCTACCGGAACAGGCAGCTCTGTGCTCATAGAGAGCCGTACGTCCATAGATCGCTCTATAGCTTGTCATCATATCCACAGAGATCTGTATTAACTGATCTATTAATACATACAAACCCACACATCTCTATATTTCTATATAGACACAACTACATAAGGAAATATTTACACTTGTCCCACAGAAAAGCACCTTTCTGCACACACAATTCACTGACTCTTTGTTGTTTGAATTGGTATCAGCACAGGACAGACACTACAGCAGTCCCTTTATGGGGGTAAAATGACAAAAAACACTGATAATTCAAACAATGCTCACAGATACAACACGTGAAGGTCCCTAAGCAATGAAGATGGTGTTTTATACCCGCATTTCACTTTCACAGCTTAAAGATAACAGAGGACGTCCTGCTCGGCATGTTCTCTCTCTTCCCCCTCATCCCTGGTGCTCTTCTCTGAATGTTTCAAGATTCTTTTTATTCCTTGCTTGCCATAAGATAGGGATTGACCTTTTATAAACAGAAAGAAAGCCATAATTAGAGCTTGACATTCTCTTTAGTTGGGAATGGTATTCCTGAGTCATTTTCCTTTGTAAAAGTTAGAGGCTCTCTGAAACTGCCCTGCAATGTCTCCTAACAAGTAATTCTGTGACTTCTGCTGACAAGAAGGAAAGTCTACTGCTGGGAAAGGCCTTACACTTTCTGGTCCATAGTCCAGAAAAAATCCCACTGATGATCACAACTTTACAGAAGCACAGAATCATAGAATCAACCAGGTTGGAAGAGACCTCCAAGATCATCCAGTCAAACCTAGCATCCAGCCCATGCCAATCAACTAGGATGGGCACTAAGTACCCCATTCAGTCTTTTATTGAACACCTCCAGGCACGGTGACTCCACCACCTCCCTGGGCAGCTCATTCCAATGCCAATCACTCTCTCTGCCAACAACTTCCTCCTAACATCCATCCTAGACCTTCCCCGCACAACTTGAGACTGTGTCCCCTTGTTCTGTTGCTGGCTGCCTGGGAGAAGAGACCAACCCCACCTGGCTACAGCCTCCCTTCAGGTAGTTGTAGATAGCAGTGAGATCACTCCTGAGCCTCCTCTTCCCCAGGCTAAACAATCCCAGTCACACTGCTGGGAATACAGGCACTTTGGAGTATACAGGTGAAGTTTTCACTCATAGATTAACAGCAATTTAACACTTAATTCTATACCAACTCTGCCAAAATAGAGAGAGGACCACTTCAAAGCCACAGAGAAAAGTGTCTTTTCCCATTTACCCTTCTCCCCGTCACCCTCATCCTACTGTGCATAGTGACTAACTATTACCATTTCCAAAGATGTGACCTAAAGTTAGGGTTTCCTTCACTATATTAAATATAATCTTATGCTCTGCCCAGATCACATTAACTGGAGATTTGCCATTCCTTGGCTAGGCTTCAGCACCTCCAACATAGATGTGCTAGTTTGAAGCAGGCTAGAATGTTTTGGTGAGAGAAAGTAGATAATTGGCTGTGAAAGGAAAACAATGGTTGTGTCTCCTTCCCTCACAGTCTCGCTGAGAGGTATGGGAACAAGAAAGTAAACATTAGATAACACTTTTCGCCATCTTCTCTCTCTGCTTCTGGCTTCAGACTGAGCTACATCTCTCTAACCTCACTGCCACTAACCTTGCTCCTTAACCTCTTGGCTGAACCTCTTTTTCTTCCTAGGATTTGGGGTACGGTTGAGAGGGGCAGGGGGAAGGTGCAGGGGTGGTTGAGAACCCCTCCTGGGGACTCAGGTTTCTGGGAGGGCTGTTGTGCTTCTGTATTACTTTTACTTTGTATATTTCTGTCTATAACTGTATATACTGTAACTATCTGCTTGTATATTGTGCTGCTATAAATAAATAGCTTCATTTATATTCCCAGAGTCCGTCTGAGTTAGCTGGGGTACCTTCTAAAGTGCGGGGGGGTGGGTAACACCCAAACCACTACAATAGAACTGCAACCCCACTGCCTCCACAAGAGAGTTAGCCTGCCAAAATTTCCCCATGGCCTTCAGAAAGCTCTCACACCAGATCTTAAGAATGATTTGCTGAACAATCTGCAACCCTCCTACACCCCCTCTCACAAAAATGAAACTAATCCAAAAGTCTAAATTAAGAACATCAGAATCCATGCATCAATATGTCACAGAAAACAGACACCTAAAAAGAAGTGCTGGAAGAGGAGTAGCACAAGGAATGACTGGAGGCATAACATGGACAAATTAAGCTGTTTCAGAGAGAGAGCAGCATTCTCTGTGAAGAGGCAGAGAAAATGTACTTCTCTTTTAAGCAGGGCAAAGAGCAGCACTTCAGGGATACCTCAAACTTGTTTTCATTGGGAGATGAAATGACAAAACATACGGACGACCGCTTTGAATGTATATGACAGCCTGTACGTTCCTACATCACACGCTGTATTAAAGCAAGGACATGTACCTTTTGTGTTGTTGTGTGAAACACTTTAAAACAAACATGTCAGGGTCAGTGAGCTGCTTTTTTACATACTTTCAAGCATATTTATGAATTTTGACACTGTTCAAATATCTACACCAGAACGTGATGTTTTGAGTTCATCCAGATCAGTACAAAAATGCCCTGGTGAACGTGGTGCCCAAATACAGCAGAAGAATGTTCCTAGCCATGCTGAGAATGCTGGCATACACTGTACTCCCACAAGAAACAGGGATCGACAGAAAGCCTGGCTTTAATACTCTCTTTCTAAAACAAAATCATGTCCTAACATTTTTTGTTATCTGCTTAAGCACATTGAGTACTGCAGTACAATGCAAAAGCACTTAAAATTGAATGGTGCCTCTTTGTTATAGTAACAAAACAAATCCAACTTATCTAAAACAGGACTTGGGGTGTTTTTTTGCTATTAAAGGGCTGCAGCAGTCACCCTAGAGACAGTTACAGTCTGACAGAGTCAGTAAGACAATACCCCAATGCCCTGGACTTTCTTAGGCTAATTTTGGAAATCACTCTCCCGTTCCTCATGCAGCACTTTGCCTTCACATACCCATTTTCTGTCGCAGCTAGCAGCAGTTAATACTTCTAGACAGTCCATCACCCCAGCAGTTGTTTTATTTGGGGTTGGATAGTCCCTATGGAAAATGTGACACTTTAAAGTTAAAAGAAAGAGGGGAAGAAAGAGAGGAACCAAGCAATGAGCGACGCTGCCCTCATGTAAGGCAGCCCTGCTGGTATGGAGATAGATGGACTGGCAGATGTGAAATCAAGGGAGGGGTTCCGGTGATCGCTGAATCATTTCTTCCCTTGTTACAGCTACTGGGCTTTGTGTCAGCAAGGCAATAGTGCATTCAGGCTAGGCTAAAGGCCAGATCCTATTCACTGAAGGGCCCTAATTAGACATGTGATGTCGGGGCAGGGACACGACCTTGCCACATCTAACACAGTAACATTATACCAGAATAAAGGTTATCCACCCCCTAGGGTGAAGAGTGAAAGCACACCCAGGTGCTGCTTTTACAGCTTTAACGGATTTTTACAGTGTGCTTGTCAAGATTTGGTCTGTTCTTTTTTTTTCCTCCGTTGAATTTTCCTAGTTCTACTTTAAAGTGACACAACATAAGATAGTTCCAAGGCCTTCAAGGTAACACACACCCAGGCTTTGCCAAGATTAAACTGGATTGAATTCATAAGTCTCTGGGGTTACTGGATGATAACCAAGGCTGAAAACCCTTTCTGACCTCTTCTCTGTAAGATACCTGAATTCCTCCACATGCACACCCTTCCAGCAACACAGGCAGAGAAAAGGATGGGTAAATGCACTTTGGCCACAACAACCCCATGCAGAGATACAGGCTGGGGTCGGAGTGGCTGGAGAGCAGCCAGACAGAAAGGGATCTGGGGGTGCTGATTGATACCCACCTGAACATGAGCCAGCAGTGTGCCCAGGTGGCAAAGGGGGCCAATGGGATCCTGGCCTGCATCAGGAATGGTGTGGCCAGCAGGAGCAGGGAGGTCATTCTGCCCCTGTACTCTGCACTGGTTAGACCACACCTTGAGTGCTGTGTTCAGTTCTGGGCCCCCCAGTTTAGGAGGGACATTGAGATGCTTGAGCGTGTCCAGAGAAGGGCGACGAGGCTGGGGAGAGGCCTTGAGCACAGCCCTACGAGGAGAGGCTGAGGGAGCTGGGATTGGTTAGCCTGGAGAAGAGGAGGCTCAGGGGTGACCTTATTGCTGTCTACAACTACCTGAGGGGAGGTTGTAGCCAGGAGGAGGTTGCTCTCTTCTCTCAGGTGGCCTGCACCAGAACGAGAGGACACAGCCTCAGGCTGCGCCAGGGGAGGTTTAGACTGGAGGTGAGGAGAAAGTTCTTCACTGAGAGAGTCATTGGACACTGGAATGGGCTGCCCGGGGAGGTGGTGGAGTCGCCGTCCCTGGAGCTGTTCAAGGCAGGATTGGACGTGGCACTTGGTGCCATGGTCTAGCCTTGAGCTCTGTGGTAAAGGGTTGGACTTGATGATCTGTGAGGTCTCTTCCAACCTTGCTGATACTGTGATACAGAAAAAAATAGGTATGTATTCTATGCAGCTTGCACTGATGGCTGGATTTCTTTCAGAAGGACAGGGAGAGTCAGTAACACATGGCTAATAAGCAGAATAGCCACCTCTGACTCTCACCTAAGCACAGGTCCCTACCTCAGGTGCAGCATAAAGCCTGCTACAGCAGGGGTCTGACACTTGGACTCAATGCTGTCCTGAGGGCAGCCTGGTTCTCATCAGGGACAGACACATAAAGGCAAAGTGTGGATGTGTAACTAAAGTTCTTTTCTGCTCAATCGATGTGCCACCCAGCAATAAACCCTGCCAGGCTCCAATAACTCCCCCAGACTTCTTGTGCTACACGAGAAGACCAGATGATGTTGAATAGAATACACATTTGATTAGTTTCTTCCTGCCTGTTCCAAAGTATGCATCTTCTTTCAAGCAATGCATCCAGGAACACAGAATTTCCATTCTCCATTAACAGTAAAGAAAACCCACCTCTGCTGGCAAAATCTTTCAGTGAATTTATGAACTCCTGAGTCTGCATAAACTGGAACTCAACAATAAAGTGCACAAAGGAAAACATAAGCAATGCTTTCTATAAAGCTGTGCATACAAGTCCTCAAGGAAAAGGGAATACTACTGCTTTGAAAAAGCCTGTATCCAAAGCTCAGACTCTGTGAGGAGTCTGCCTGTGTGATTCATGTAGTCCAGGAGAGAGTAACTGAAACAAGCACTGTATATCTTCCGTTTTTTTAATTATGAAGATTACATTTGATATCTGTTTAAATACAGTTATATTTTGCTCTAATTAAGCCAGTGTATCTAAACTTCTCTGTTGTAATGAATTAGTAATTAATATTGCCACAGAGATATCTCTCTCTATATAAATATATCACACTTAATACATTTACTGAGATATGGAGAAAAAAACATGCAGGACCCTCAGCAAGTAAAATCTTGAAGGTAATGGTGTTCAGGCATATTCAGTTAGGTTAAAGATAATATTGCCTTTGAGATTGATATTTTCATGTGAAATGTATCAGTGATTTGGTTGGAGATGAATTGGCTGAGGCAGGAATTACAGTCATTTTTATTTCCCCAAAAGCCACACCCCCAAACTAGATATATAATGGTTCAAGGTTTATTTACAGGTTCTAATTTGTTTGGGAAATCTCCATAGGCTGCTTATGATCAAGCAATTGAGGAAAGTCAGGAAATGGAGAAGGCTAAGCTACAACACAGCTTTACCCCACTTACAAATCAGGCTGAGCAGAGAATTTAAGGGAACAGCAGTCTTTGCTCATGGAGGTGAGGTAGGAGATGATCCCTGATGAATTGCTCTGTCGGCAGCCTCTGAAACTGCAAGCTATATCCACGTGGCTAAAGTCCAAGGTGAGTGGAAAGACCTGCTGAAGTAAAAAACGTCTCAGACACAGCTTCCACGAGTGGGATGATTGTGGGAGCAGTGTTGCCTCAGCAGCACCGGGGAGAGCCAAACTGCTAGCTTGGGCTAGCGAGCAGGAAGTAAGGCTGCAGCGTGGTCCAAGAGAAGCCAGGTCTGGGTGCCGCTGGCAACTCTATCTCACTTGGACCTAAGCACCTGCCAAACTTGCAGGCTCGTTGGGGGAGCAGCATGGCCTGTGCGAGAGTGGTGCTGCAGCAGAACTGCACACAGTGGCACAAAAAAGGAGCCATGCAAGACTGGGAGCAGTCCAAAAGAGGGGATGGTCCAAAACGGGAAGACTGCAAAGCAAACTGTAAGCCTTTACATGGGAACAGCCATGCTTCTTGCCTCACTCTAATATTTCCTAGATAATGTGTCCACTTGCCAGATATATTGTGCACGAGGAATCCAGCCAACCACCAGCCAGCTCCAGCACAGGCCTCCACAAGAGTCAGTACACATGCAGAACAGGCACCTTTTGCTGTTCCCCCTTCAAGCCCGCAAGGAGAGGGGAGGAAAGCAGTTTTTCACCCCCCCATTCACACCTCCAGAGACAGGGAGGAAGGAGAAGAAGGAATTTGGAGTGCCCCCCAGCAATCACATTAACTCAAAAAATCCATTCCTCCTGGATTATTACTGCTCTTAACATACAGAATACTACAAACTTCAGGATTTAAAGTTTTGCTACTTACAACTTCAGACAGTCTCATCTCAGCGTTTAGCACAGATGGAACAGGACAAATACACAGCATGCACAGACAACTTGAACAAAGCAAACTAATTAAAACCTACAGTAAGTCTTCTATGCCATATCATATCACTACTGTAAGTACTAGCTACTGATTCGACTACACCACAAAGTCCATTGTCTAAAAAACAAAACTTTGTGACTACTTTTGTACTTTTACTATCAACTCGTTTTGTAGGCAATCTTAGTACTGCCCTTTCTTTCCTCGTTTTGCTAGTATAGCTCTATGTTCATAAGCTATTGTCCTGGAAGGCTAATAGGCCTATTAGATGTCCTGGCTTGCCTCACCCTTCTGCTGATTGGGGGGAGCAAGAGTGGGAGGAAAACAAAGGCTTAGGCCACTCCCAAAGTGATAAACAGGTGTTTAGGTACTTGTTGTCTTGCTTAAATAAGGTCGAGCGAGTCCTGGTTTCACCTAATGTGGTCAGTTTTACAAATGCCCTTTTGATTGGTGAATCTCTGTGGCCAGAAGAGCCATTGCACTCAGGCAAAGAATACAAATTGAGCTAAGTTGCAAGCAGTTGAGCTGCTTCTGCCTGACTGCCCTTGGACAACATGTTCTGCTCTGCCTCATGCTTCAGAGCAACTTAGCCCAAAGCTGGAGGTGGGTAGATTCAGACTGGACATGAGGAAGAAGCTCTTCATCATGAGAGTAGCGAGACCCTGGAATGGGTTGCCCAGGGAGGTGGTTGAGGCCCCATGCCTGGAGATGTTTAAGGCCAGGCTGGATGAGGCTCTGGCAAACCTGGTCTAGGGTAGGGTGTCTCTGCCCTTGGCAGGGGGGTTGGAACTAGATGATCCTTGTGGTCCCTTCCAACCCTGACTGATCCTGTGATGTTTTGGGTTTGAACTACCTGGCAACTTAAGTGTCTCAAGTTTCCCAGGAGAAGGCATTTAAGTGCCTCACAATGTGGTAAGAAGTGCCACCAATATCACACTCTCTGCACATCTGCAAGAGATCCTGCCTGCACCTCTGCAAACCTCCATGCCAATAGGACCTGGGATCAGGTCAGAGATTGTCTGCCTCTCCCATCACCCTGAGAAAATCTAGAAGCCTTTCAAGTGCTGAGAAGTTCCAACACTGCCACAAAGGAGCCAGAAGCTATCTTGAAACTTCTACTTCACCTCTGTGAGTAGAACAATCCTTTCCCTAGGACTCCTACCATCGTGGAAATAACATCATACTTGATTCCTTTCATTGCAAATCCTTCTAAAATCTGTCTAAAGGGTGCAAGAGCTCTGGAGTAGCTATGTGGGTCAGGGAGCTGTTGTGAAGGGGTTTGTCTGGGTTTGGGGGAATGTGAGGCTGAATTTAAAAGGGTTTAAATAATTTGATATTATATACACAAGGAATTCCCCCTTCCCCAAACTATATACAGCTAACCTACACAAGTCCTTGGTATGCAGTGGTGAAATTACTTTACAGAATGTCTTATTTACAGCAAAAAACCAGAAATTTAGCAGAGGCTTTAGAAAGGCTTGGATAGAGAGAGTCACAGTATCACAGTATCATCAGGGTTGGAAGAGACCTCACAGATCATCAAGTCCAACCCTTTACCACAGAGCTCAAGGCCAGACCATGGCACCAAGTGCCACGTCCAACCTTGCCTTGAAGTGCCCCAGGGACGGCAACTCCACCACCTCCCCGGGCAGCCCATTCCAGTGTCCAATGACTCTCTCAGTGAAGAACTTTCTCCTCACCTCCAGTCTAAACCTCCCCTGGCGCAGCCTGAGGCTGTGTCCTCTTGTTCTGGTGCTGGCCACCTGAGAGAAGAGAGCAACCTCCTCCTGGCCACAACCACCCCTCAGGTAGTTGTAGACAGCAATAAGGTCTCCCCTGAGCCTCCTCTTCTCCAGGCTAACCAATCCCAGCTCCCTCAGCCTCTCCTCATAGGGCTGTGCTCAAGGTCTCTCCCCAGCCTCGTCGCCCTTCTCTGGACACACTCAAGCATCTCAATGTCCCTCCTAAACTGGGGGGCCCAGAACTGAACACAGCACTCAAGGTGCAGTTACTCACTGGCTGGAGTCAGTCTCAATAATCCCAGATATGTGCGGCACAGCCACGCTGTTGACCCTCGTGGGTCTGAATAGTTCAGTTAGGGATTATTGGGGTGTGCTGTCTGAAGGCTCCTTGGGCACGATCGAGCTGGGAATGGCAGGCTGGGGCGGCAGCTGGCCAGGAGCACCTTGGCCAGTTTGCCTGGGCTGGTGCGAGGTGCCGTGGGCTGGAATCATGCAGCGGCGGTGGTCCCCAAAAGCAGCAAAGCGGCTAGAAGCAGTAGGTGGAAGAGAGTGGCAGGAGAGAGGTGGCAGGAACACTGAATTGTCCCTTTTATGAGGTCTGACCCCGAGATTGATGGTCCTTGGCCACAATTCTGTCCAATAAGGACCTGGCAGCAGGCAAAACATATCAAATAAGGTGAAATCCAGGGGTCCGGTACCCCCAAATATGGAGGGGGCTCAGGCGGATCCCCACCCTAGGCAGTGAGCTTACACAACGTGTTTGCTTCAACCTTCAAGCAGGCCAGGCCAGACTTGAAGGCACCAGGCTCGTTGTGCTCCTTTGTCCCCCTTAACTTGTTTACCCCAAGCTTGGGCAGGGTAACACCTTTCGGGGGGACAACATGTCCCGACATGAAGAGATTTGTAAACACAGCCATCTGGGGCCTGTGCCACCCTCCACCACAGGAGCAAGAAAGGCTGGTTTGTTCAAGCTGGTGGTGACTTCAAGCTCTTCCTCTGTTGAGTTTTCAGTTGAATACATGAAATTAATTTCAGTTCATCCATAGGTGGGCACTTTTTGCCATTGGAATGGGCTGCCCAGGAAGGAGGTGGAGTTGCTGTCCCTGGAGGTATTCAAGAAAAGAGTGGATGAGGCACTTAGTGCCGCAGTCTAGTTGGTTGGACAAGGCTGGGTGCTAGGTTGGACTGGATGATCTTGGAGGTCTCTTCCAACCTGGTTGATTCTATGATTCCTGGCTACCTATTTGTAAGTGGAGCAAAGCCATTTTGTGGCTAAACTTTTCCAAATTCTCTGCTTTTCCTAAATGAATGAATTGTCCATAAGCATCCTTGTAAAGATTTTCCTGACTGAATTGGAACCCAAATTTAACTAATTGGTATATAGTTGTGGGTGAGGTCTTCTGGAAATAAAACTAACTACATATTTTATAATTCCTGCCTTGTTAATGGCCCCAATTAAATCATTTACGGCACAGCGACTGCAGGGTAATGTAATTGTGGAGATTCCTTATAAGAAAAGATGCATTATCACAGGAGTTGATTTAATCTGGGTGCAGATAATCACAGGGAAAGAGCAATCTTACTACAAAGTGTGTTGGGGGAGGGGGGGAAAGCCCAGGCACTACAACCAACAGAATTCTTTAACTTTCTTACATTACCTAACTTCTTTTCTAATTACTCAGCCTTTGAAATGGGTAATAGTTTCCTCTCAATCAACCATCTCATCTCTAGGTTTCTGTCACTTGTCCCTCTTTATCCTCATGAAGCAGATTAAGTCATCTGTTTAAGGTGTTTTGTTCCCCCCACCCCCCCCAACTATCACTTGGAACGCATGAGGAGCAGTAAAACAAAGAGACTGTTGTACTTCTTTGCTATTTAGATGCCTCTGTACTATATGAGACTAGACTCTATCAGAATATTACTCAATTAATGCAGATTAGAATATATTCAAATAAACATATGGGAGGGTAATTTGGTTAGGGAAGGAAAAACCTGCTAATTTTCCTTACTATGGTTTTGCTGTATAAATATGTTGATGTTTTGAAGTACTTTAAATTTTAAAGAACTTCTAAGTCTTGATATTTTTGTTTTGAGCTCCGTTACTGCTGATTTGACATCCAACGGTGCTCAGGAATACAAGTGGAACTGGAATGTAAAAACAACCCAACCCTGCACTTTGCCCTCTTCTGGTGGTTGCTACCTCGTTGCAAGCAAAGCTGAACTGTGTGAAGCTAGTCTCTAAGCACGTACATTGCTAGTTGACCTGAGCATGGCAGGCTGTAATTAATATGCATTATTACAAGCTATTGGGCCAGAACATCATTATTTGTAGCTCTGTGGTACTTTCCTCAAGGCTAGGACAAATAACCAGAGTGAAATAATTTCAGCTGAGTTAAGTCTGCTCATGAGTTAATGAGGTGGTTGGCTGGCTTCACTGAGGTGATTAAAGTATCTCAGGTGCGTTCAGTAGAGCGGGTCCTGTAAGTAATTCATGTGTCTGAAGTGAGGAAAATAGTCCATCTACCCTGGGTGTGGACCAGGTGGGTTTTTTCAGTTCTCTTCTGAGAAATAGTAGCACACAAACTTTTGTCTTCCAGAGGCACTGCTGTGTATATAAATTATTGTAGAGTGAAAAAAACAAAGGAATTTTTTCTCGTGGGGACTCAGAGTGCAAGCTCCTCTTCTGGATCAACCAGACCACTCTCCCTTGGTTCCCATATTCCATGGGAAATACTGCTGTTTATATGACAGAAGAAAAAGCTGCATGAGAAGTTAAATACCATTCCTTGTTGAGTGGTGATTATTTGCTAGCACTGAGTGTTAATAGTCTTTATTATTATTTCCTCCCCCAGGTAAATGCTTAGCCGTTTTAGGGGATTGCTAGAGAAGAGAATAGGAAAAAGGAACACAGTGATTATCCTGTGGTGTATCCTTAACATCTTTGGCATAGCTTTCAACTAAAGCTTTTGTTAAAACAGCAATGCAATGCAAAGCAATATTTACCACGTGTCCCAATTTTAAGTCACGCTTCCTTCCCAGGAGGAAGAATTCTTCATTATGTTCCTTGAATATGAACAGATTAAATCCATCTCTTCTCTTTCCATGTGTGATTATCACATGTACCTCCATTGAAAAACTGAAGTTGTACTTCTTGAAATCAAACTCAAACCTCAGCATTAATAGTATAGCTCGAAGCTTTAGATAGCCTGGAAATGCGAGGTGTTACATTGTGGTTTTGGGAGAGGAACTGTATAGCCAGTGATGATGCTTAAAATAAATGTGCAGAACTATTTCAAGATTATGCAATTTAACCACAGTAATGATAGCTGTAAAGTTAATGCAAGACATCTTCATACCTTCACTTGGTGCAGTGAAGTTTAGACAGTACTGACCTTTGAATGCAGAATTCATGATCTGAATGATACAACTCTGTATAGTTTTGGTTTGTTTTTAATTAGTATTGACCTACTTTCTTGTGATGGTTTGGGTGTTCCCCGCCCCCCCCACACTTTAAAAATCAACCAGACTAGACTCAGCTGGCTCTGGGAATATAAATGAAGTTATTTATTTACAGGTAGCACAATATACAAGCAGATATTTACAGTATATACAGTTATAGACAGAAATAGACAAGGGAAAAGTAATACAGAAACACAACAGCCCTCCCAGAAACCTGAGTCCCCAGGAGGGGCTCTCAACCACCCCTGCACCTTCCCCCTGCCCCTCTCAACCTTACCCCAGTCCTAAAGAAGAATATCACAGTATCATCAGGGTTGGAAGAGACCTCACAGATCATCAAGTCCAACCCTTCACCACAGAGCTCAAGGCTAGACCATGGCACCAAGTGCCACGTCCAACCTTGCCTTGAAGTGCCCCAGGGACGGCGACTCCACCACCTCCCCGGGCAGCCCATTCCAGTGTCCAATGACTCTCTCAGTGAAGAACTTTCTCCTCACCTCCAGCCTAAATTTCCTCTGGCGCAGCCTGAGGCTGTGTCCTCTTGTTCTGGTGCTGGCCACCTGAGAGAAGAGAGCAACCTCCTCCTGGCCACAACCACCCCTCAGGTAGTTGTAGGGGTTCAGTCAAGAGGTTAAGAAGCAAAGGAGAGTGGAAGGTGAGGTTAGGGAGATGCAGCTCAGTCAGCAGCCCAAAGCAGAGTGTGACACAACAGCGAGAGTGTTATCTAATGATTTCATTTCTTCTTCAGCAAGACTCTGAGGGAAGCAGACATCACCATTGTTTTCCTTTCACAGCCTATGATCTAGTTCTTCTCACGAAAACATTCTACCCTGCTTCAAACTAGCATATTTCTGAAGTTGTTCTTTGAGTGGTTTTTTCTTGCCACAGTTTCCCAGATCTCACTTAAATCTGAAAGTGCACATCTCATTCAGGTACTATAGAAAGAACAGCATTTAATAAGTCACAACAGATGAAAACTCAGTCCTAATTTCATGGTAGGTAAATTCTGTGTGAAGGATTGCACTGGTAACCTGCCAAAATTTTAAGGACTGCATCTAACCTGTGATAAAGCAAGTGTATACAGTTGCATTTGTTCCGGCTTCTTCATCAGAGGCTTGTGTTCCACCTCCAGCCAGTCTTTTTTCAAATAGTTTGTAAGAAAAGTCCTGGGGAATTGTCAACACCAGGTACAGTTGTGCAAAGTCAGATCATACAATTGGATGCCGTTTTGTTCCTTTATGTAGAACTTCAGAGGGTTGTTCAAGGTCCATGAACTCAATCAAACAATTTGATGTTAGATTTGGGAAGAACTACTGTTCTTACTGATTAGGATCAGATTTTGTATTATATTACACCTTGAGTGCTGTGTCCATTTCTGGGCCCCTCAATTGAAGAGAGATGTTGAGGAGCTGGAACGTGTCCAGAGGAGGGTGATGAAGCTGGTGAGGGGCCTGGAACACAAATCTTATGAGGAGAGGCTGAGGGAGCTGGGGGTGTGCAGCCTAGAGAAGAGGAGGCTCAGGGGGGACCTCATTGTTGTCTACAGCTACTTGAAGGGAGGCTGCAGCCAGCTGGGGCTTGGTCTCTTCTGCCAGGCAACCAGCAATAGAACAAGGGGACACAGTCTCAAGTTGCGCCAGGGGAGTTCTAGGCTGGATGTTAGGAGGAAGTTGTTGGCAGAGAGAGTGATTGGCATTGGAATGGGCTGCCCAGGGAGGTGGTGGAGGCACCATCCCTGGAGGTGTTCAAGAAAAGCCTGGATGAGGCACTTAGTGCCATGGTCTGGTTGAGTGGCTAGGGCTGGGTACTAGGTTGGACTGGCTGATCTTGGAGGTCACTTCCAACCTGGTTGACTCTATGATTCTGTGCTTTGTTTTTTTTAATTTGTCCAGAGAGCATTCTAGAATAAGACAAACATGTTGAGTTAGACATATTCTGTACCTCGTTTTCTCTTTCAGAACTTTAATTAAAGTTGCAGAAATCAAGTCAATAGTTATTATTACTTAGAGGTACTACAGCATGCCTAGCTTACCTGACTGTCATATATTAACTTTTTACTACTTGATAAATATGCAGTTGTGAATTTAATTATTTTGGGGCTAATTTTGGACAGCTTCTTTCCTTTTGTGGTTCCTCAACATAGTATTAATGGTTTTCCTTCTGTTATTTGTATTACTGCTGCCATTTTTTTAGTAGTAATTAAAACTCATTGGGTTTTTAACATACAAAGAAGTTGGGGCAGGTTTTCTTGTACTTGGATCATTGCTTGCTACACTGCTGTGAGCTAACCACCAGGCAGAAGTTACTAGTACTAGAATTAGTGCTTTAATTTCAGAATTGTCAGTCCGTATTCAGCAAACACAGGTTCTTCAGCTGACAGGTCTAATGCCTATGGTTATCATGCACTTTATGTATAACCTCAGACTGGTTACACTGTGTTAGAGCTTCAACCCTATCAGATGCTAAATCAGGGAGTTCAGAGTGTTGTACAAAGAAGCTGGAGAATTCACCAGTGCTAATGACTAGAAGCTCTGACAGGTTAAAATAAAGTCTTTTTATGCTGACTGAGAAGCAGTTGTTACCCTAATCCTTAAGTAGATTGTGACTGAACCAGAGAGCTCAGAATCTGAGGAAAAATTAGAGGAGGAAAATAAATTGTTAAAATTAAGAGAATGAGTTTATAAAGGCACTAATGGACTGTTAGGTTCCTATTTTGTATCTACTTACACTTTGTACCATTTCTCCATAAGTGACCACAGGAGATAAACCAGGATATCTTTAGCAGAGGTGATTCAAGACCTGTATTTATTTCAGCAGAGCTCTGTAGGAACTGAGTGATGATGGACAAAAACTGAGTTCTGGTCTTCAGCATGCAAACCTTACTGGGTATGATCTTGTTGTGAAACCAAAGCAAAAGCACGCAGACATCACCAGAGTTGGGGTACCTAAACTGAATAAAGATAAATAAAAACTGTAGCTGAATTCTGCCCCTGTACTCTGCACTGGTTAGACCACACCTTGAGTACTGTGTTCAGTTCTGGGCCCCCCAGTTTAAAAGGGACATTGAGATGCTTGAGCGTGTCCAGAGAAGGGCGGCGAGGCTGGGGAGAGGCCTTGAGCACAGCCCTACGAGGAGAGGCTGAGGGAGCTGGGATTGGTTAGCCTGGAGAAGAGGAGGCTCAGGGGAGACCTTATTGCTGTCTACAACTACCTGAGGGGTGGTTGTGGCCAGGAGGAGGTTGCTCTCTTCTCTCAGGTGGCCAGCACCAGAACAAGAGGACACAGCCTCAGGCTGCGCCAGGGGAGATTTAGGCTGGAGGTGAGGAGAAAGTTCTTCACTGAGAGAGTCATTGGACACTGGAATGGGCTGCCCGGGGAGGTGGTGGAGTCACCGTCCCTGGAGCTGTTCAAGGCAGGACTGGACGTGGCACTTGGTGCCATGGTCTGGCCTTGAGCTCTGTGGTAAAGGGTTGGACTTGGTGATCTGTGAGGTCTCTTCCAACCCTGATGATACTGTGATACTGTGATATAACTAACATAACACAGCAGTATACAAGTAAGGTCAATCTTCCATTGACAGTATCTTTAGCAGAACTTCTTTCCCCACTTTTAAATCGCTTCTACCTGGGGGTGGAGGAAGGAAAGGAGAGAGAAGGCCGATCTGAAGAATAAGCACTTGCTTATCGATGCTGTTAATGTTGAAACAAGCATTTCAGCTACATTGGTCTTGGAGAGGACGTCTTGATATTCGAGAGTCCAGCGTGAAGGACACCTGTGGGCAAGGAGTGAGGTACAGTCTTCCAGGTTTTTCCTGCAAAGTACCTTGCACAGTCACTGCGGTGAGCTCCAGGCTGCAGGCAAACAGGCTCTGAGAGCGGCGTTCGTATGGAGGGGTTTACCTAAACAGGCAAAGAAAAGATGCAAGGGGCGCGTACGCAGGCGAAAAAAGCCCGCGTTTCCCTCCAGTGTAAAGGCGTGGAAAAACGGCTGTCCGAGGGGGGCTCTTCCTCGCCTACCTGCGCCAGAAGCAGTCAGTCCCTCGCTACCCTCCGGGGCCGGTCTCTCCAGCCGCGGCCCCTCTTGCGGAGCTGCTCCTGGGAGCGGCCACCAAGTGGCGCCATTGCACCGCGCTGGAGCCCGGCTGTGAGAAGGCGGGAGGCGGGCCGGGCTGTGCCGTGCCACGCCACGCCAGCCTCCGGCCGCTTGCAGAGGCGAAGCAAAGCTTCTCTGAGGAAGGCTGCCAAACATGCGGTGTATTCGAGGTAAAGACCTGTGGTAGGTCTTTAAGCACCGTTTTGAGCCATGGGCCACGGGACGGCCCGACGTTTGCCGCGTTGAGGGACTCGGAGCGCCGAGGTTGCACTCCGGGGTTGCAGGGCGGCTTCCACGTAAAACCGGGGCTGACTTCTCTAGTCTCTCGGCGGTGGCGGGGTGGGGGATGTTGCAGGGCAGTAAATGCAGTGTAAGCCTACAGCCGAAACCCAGTAATGCCTTTTACTGCTTTTAAAAGTGCCGCCGGAGTTACTCCGCTCTCGGCTCCCGGCTGAAAGCCCAAGTCCCGGTACAAGCCGTTACCTGCCGCAATGGCTGACTGATAGCTCAGTCCCATTCGATCGAGCTCCACAGAACTGTCTCTGTAATGAGGCTTTTTAAAACAAAAAGTTCTGACGGTAAAGAAGTGCGACGCAAAGCGAAGAGTCTATGGGCTGTGCCCCCAAAAAGTCAAGAGCCCGGAGCGTGGAATTCTGTAAGTTGTTTAGCCTGCGAGGGGCTGGCGCTGACTTCCCTTTGGGGATGCTGCTGGGGTGTGCATAGTAATGCTGCCAGCGTGCAAGAGAATCTGAGGCCGAGGAAAGCTTCTCTCAAGAACAGCTTTCAGTATCTCTCATCTGAAGACCTAAGACTAAATTTTAGTGCTTTTGTAGAGCATAACCAAGGCAATATTGCATTGAACTCTTCTTGAAACTCAAGCAAAAGGTTACTAATACGCTGTGACTTTTAAATTATGTTGTTTGGCACCACCTTGCATTTCACTGACCTCTGTACCATCACCAGAGTGGGTTTAGATCAGACATTCAAGGGACAGATTTTTTTTCAGATTGTAGGTTAGTGTCTTGTCATTGCACCTCTTCAGATATAATATAAAGCTGAAATGCTGAATTTGGTCATGAGGTTTTTGGCCAGTAAGGCATATGCCCTATTTCTGCTTGTGTAAGAGGTTTTTAAGCATATAAGCTTGTTTTGTAAATGTTGCATCAGACTGAGAAGGATCCTCTGGTTTGTGACAGTTCATTCCACCAGTCACTGGGCTCTGGTCTGGAGAGGTAAGCCTTATTTTTGTCCTTTTTACCTTTTGGGGTTTTTTTTGGACACACACACATGACTTGGGGGAAGTGTATTTTATAAGCATAATTATAACATCACTTTGCTGTTAAACTGAAAATCTGTGTAAGCATATTCAAGTTTGGCCTCTGATGTCCCCTACAATGCCTCTGAATGCATCGTTTAGCTGTTTGAGTGATCTGGGCTAGCTCCACCAGTGTTTAATGACAGCAGTTCTCTGACATTCACATCGTGACCAAAACGACCTTAGAAAATGGTTTTGAATGTTCATGTTCTTGTAGATAATAGATCTAAATAATATTTCTGCTAAGACATGAAGAGTATACCAGTACTAGTTCGTTAAGGCTTGGCCTTGGCTGTTATAAAATGCATCAAGTTCAACAAGATGATTTTTCCTATGTTGCTTTTCAAAACCCCTTGAGAGTCAAAGTCTTAAAAAAGCCTGGCTTTTGAGTAACTTGTTCCCTAACTTCTGACTACTCTAAGAACATCTTATCAGCGAAAATAAAGTTTCTCAGTGTTTGCATCCTTGTAGCTGTAATTTTCACCTGTGCATCTGTAGCCTGATATGAAATTGAAAGGCTGTATAGGCCATAGGCATCTCATTATCTTCCATTAAGGCTATAAATGTCCTTAAGAAGTCTAAGTTTTAAGAGTCTGACAGTTGAAGGTGGAGCATACCCAGGGATATCAATCTTGGTAAAGCATACTTTGTTAGCAAAATGTATTTACTTAAAAAGACTATGTGGATTACAACTTGCCCTGTATCAAAGTTAAACAGATTATAATGTGAAGTGTTCCTACAAAGGCAATATAAACTTTTGCTCTTTATCCCAACAGTCTACCCAATTCCACTAGTTAAGGAACCAGCAGCCTGTATGCTGTTTCCAGGCTTTTGTGTAGCCCTGGGTTTGATGGGCACAAGACAGTGATTGTAAGGGTTAATCAGAGGGGTGGTTGCTGTACAGCTTGTGTTGGACTGGGAGAGTATCAACTGCATAAGTTTATTTTGGTTAGTTGATTTCTTAAAGTGAGTTGCTTTCAAAATAAATTATGTAGTCTACTGGAGGAGTTTTCTCCTCCAAATGATGGATAGATTACCATGGGAAGATGCAACTTTGCAGCTGTTTCAATGTGTGAATGGAAGCAAACCCCAACACTTGCTCCTCAGAGGAGGTGAAAGAATATAAACTTTTCTGAACTTCACAGAACACTTTATGCGTATTTTCTGGTAACAGCTTTTTCCCTGCTCTGAGATCAGAGCTTCAGGTGAGACAGAGAGGTAGATCAACTGAAATAAGATGTTGGTTTAACTAGGCTCTTACGGGGACTGCTCAGATGTGGGTGTTCCCTTGCATTTGTGCTTGACAAATTTAAAGAAAGATCTGGTAAAGTCACTGATAAGCTCTGCTGCACCTGAGCTAGCAGAGGAGGGAAAGAAAATTGCCAGAAGTAGTCAGCATGGATTCACAAAGGGAAAATCACATTTCCCTGTGGTGGTTTAGGTGCTACCCACCCCCCCACTCTCATGAAATCACCCAAACTAGACTCAGCCAAGCTGGAAGTTAAGGAATGAAGCTTTATATTTACAGCTTAGCACAATATACAAACAGATATTGTAAATATATCAGAAATACATACAGTTATATACAGAAATATACAAATTGAAACTAATACAGAAACACAACAGCCCTCCCCGAATTCAAAGTCTCTAGGAGGGGCTCCCAACCATCACTTTCCTTCCATCCCTCTACCCTATCCCAGAGTGTCTTACATGCAAGGTGAGCTGCGAGGACCAGCAAGGGGGATTAGAAAGAAGGATCAGTTACACAGAAGAAGCAGACCAGGGAGAAAAGCACAGACACCATCTGCAACAGAGACCCACTGTCTCATCTATATTTATGTTCCTGTTTTCATGCATCTCAGCAAGCCTATGAGTGCAGTAGACATCACTATTGTTTCCTTTTCACAGCCTTTAATCTAATTTCTCTCACTAAAGTATTCCAATTAGCCTCAAACTAGCACAATCCACCCCTGTCTTTCACTCAGTTTTGCTAAGAACTGTCTGCTTAATCTAAACCAATATTTACAATAATGAATGCTACAAGTTTACTTTACACTTCATTCCTGCTGTCTCAGATGTAGGTTATTCAAAAGCTCAGGAAACAGTTTGTCTCCCGACAGATGAGACAAGGACAGGGGCTCCCAGGTGAGATTGGGTTCATGCTCATGTACTGTAGATTCTCTCATAGATTCTATCTTATTGGTTGCCACAGAATATCTAGAACAGAAAACTCCTAACAGCTTGCATTATACGCTCTAACTTTAGCTGAGTTTCCTTCGTGTACAGCAGGAACTTTGGTACCATCTACTGTTTGTACCAAATCTGATTGTGCAGGTCCTGCTCTGTTTACTGAACCTCTACTATTTACCAACCAGGTTGCTTGTGCTAAATGCTGGTTCCAGTTTTTCAGAGTTCCACCCCTCATGGCTTTTAGGGTGGTTTTCAGCGCTCAATCTTCCCTGAAGCTGGTGCATAGTAGGGTATGTGATAGATCCATTCAATACCATGCTCTTTGGCCCAGTTTTTCACAAGATTGTTCTTGAAATGAGTGCCATTGTCTGACTCGATTCTCTCTGGAGTTCCATGTCTCCACATGATCTGTCTCTCCAAGCCAAGAATGGTGTTACGTGCAGTAGCATGTGGAACTGGATAGGTTTCCAGCCATCCGGTGCTGGCTTCTACCATTGTTAGCACATACTGCTTGCCAGAATGAGATCGAGGTAAAGTGATGTAGTCAATCTGCCAGGCTTCACCATACTTGTACTTTGACCATCTCTCACCATACCATAAGGGCTTGATTCGCTTAGCCTGCTTAATAGCAGCACAAATGTCACAGTCATAGATGACTTGGGTGATAGCGTCCATGGACAAGTCAATTGACCTATCACGAGCCCATCGGTATGTTCCATCTCTGCCTTGATGCCCAGATGAGTCATGGGCCCACCGAGCTAGGAATAGTTCACCTCAGTGTTTCCAATCAAGGTCAAGATCACAGCTTGTATCGACAAAAAGGGCTGGAAGGAGGAACCAGGAAATTACAGACCTGTCAGCCTGACCTCAGTGCCAGGCAGGGTCATGGAACAGGTTGTCTTGAGTGCCATCACAAAGCACCTACAGGATGGCCAAGGGATCAGGCCCAGCCAGCATGGGTTTAGGAAGGGCAGGTCCTGCCTCATCAACCTGATCTCCTTTTATGATCAGGTTACCCACCTGGTGAATGTGGGGCAGGCTGTGGATGTAGTCTACCTGGACTGCAGCAAAGCCTTTGACACCATCTGCCACAAAAAGCTCCTGGCAAAGCTGGCAGCTCATGGCTTGGATAGATTCACTATGAAATGGGTCAAGAACTGGCTGGAAGGCTGGGCCCAGAGAGTGGCGGTGAATGGTGCCACATCCAGTTGGCAGCTGTCACTAGTGGTGTGCCCCAGGGATCAGTGCTGGGCCCAGTCCTGTTCAATATCTTTGCTGATGATCTGGATGAGGGCATTGAGTCCAGCATCAGTAAGTTTGCAGATAACACCAAGCTAGGAGCAGGTTGCAGGGTAGGAGAGCCCTGCAGAGGGACCTTGACAGGCTGGATGAGTGGGTAGAGGCCAATGGGATGAGACTGAACAAGACCAAGTGCAGGGTTCTGCACTTTGGCCACAACAACCCCATGCAGCACTACAGGCTGGGGACAGAGTGGCTGGAGAGCAGTCAGGCAGAAAGGACCCTGGGGTACTGGTAGATAGTAGGCTGAAGATGAGGCAGCAGTGTGCCCAGGTGGCCAAGAGAGCCAATGGCATCCTGGCCTGTATCAGGAACAGTGTGGCCAGTAGGACAAGGGAGGTTATTCTTCCCCTGTACTCAGCACTGTTCAGGCCACACCTTGAGTGCTGTGTCCAGTTCTGGGCTCCTCAGTTCAAGAGAGATGTTGAGGCACTGGAACGTGTCCAGAGAAGGGTGATGAAGCTGGTGAGAGGCCTGGAACATAAACACTATGAGTAGAGGCTGAGGGAGCTGGGGGTGTTTATCCTGGAGAAGAGGAGGCTTGGGGGGGACCTCACTGCTGTCTACAACTACCTGAAGGGACATTGTAGCCAGGTGGGGGTTGGTCTCTTCTCCCAGGCAACCAGCAACAGAACAAGGGGACACAGTCTCAAGCTGTGCCAGGGGAGGTCTAGGCTGATTGTGTTGGTGTTCCTCAGTGGCTCTGTTCTTAAGCATGTGTGCGTCTACGTGCCGCACCTTCACTGGAGTTCTCTCCAGCCGTGCATCAATGTCCTGCCATAGATCAGCACACCAAATAGGCTTTCCTTTCCTCTGCCAACCATGCTTTTTTCCAGTCTTTTAGCCAACCCCCTACAGCTTTGGCTACAATTCATGAGTTGGTGTAGAGATAAAGGATAGGCCAGCTTTCACATTCAGCTGTATCAAGAGCAAACTGACTGGATTCACCTTCTCCATCTCTCACTTCAGTAACTCCTGGTAGGACTCCAGACTGCTGACTTCCATCTTCGCTTGTTCCCAACAAGACGACAGGAACCATCTGTGAACAAAGCATAATTCTTTTCCTGATCGGAGAGATCACCATAGGGAGGAGCTTCTTCAGCACAGGTTATTTTCTCTGGAGGTTTTGTACAGTCTGTGCCTTCTGGCCAGTTGGTGATCACCTCCACCAGACCAGGGCAGTCAAGATTGCCCATTTGTGCTCATTGGGTTATCAAAGCCATCCAGGTGGCATCTGTGGCATGATGTGGTAATGAACCTTTGCCCTGAAACATCCAGTTTAGAACTGGCAATCTAGGAGCTAAAAGCAATTGTGACTCAGTTCCAATCACTTCAGAAGCTGCTTTCACTCCTTCATAGGCTGCTAGTATCTCTTTCTCTGTTGGGGTGTAATTTGCCTCTGAACCTTTCTAGCAACAACCCCAGAAACCAAGTGGACGACCATGTGTCTCATTTGGAGCTCTCTGCCAAAAGCTCCAAGTTGGACATTGTCACTGGCAGCCATGTACAGAATGTTCTTAATGTCTGGACCAGATTGCACAGGTCCCAAGCTCACTGCATGGACTACTTCTCACTTGATCTGATCAAAGGCTGCTTGTTGTTCAGGTCCCCACTTGAAATTGTTTCTCTCACGAGTCACATCGTGCAGAGGTTTGAGAATTTGACTGAATCCAGGAATATGTAGTCCCCAAAATCCCACTGCACCCAAGAAAGAGAGAGTGTCCTTCTTATTTGTGAATATTTTAGATAAGTGAAGGATTTAGAGCAATTTCTAGAGCTATTTACCAGACAAAGTATTCTGCACATAGTGGAGGTGTCTGTATTTCTTCCTGTCAAGCTCCCTGTGTACCACACTACTATCTCCTGCTACATCAGAGATCCTGCTTACTCTCTTCTGCCCACATTCTGGAGAGGAAGATACCAGGTTGACCTGTAAACTGTGTGATTAAAAAAAAAATCTGCTGTGTAATTTTCTTTCTAAAATGTCTGTGTTGTCTTTGCAAGTTTGGACAGATAAGTCTTATTCTT
This sequence comes from Pogoniulus pusillus, assembly GCF_015220805.1. Classification (NCBI taxonomy): domain Eukaryota; kingdom Metazoa; phylum Chordata; class Aves; order Piciformes; family Lybiidae; genus Pogoniulus; species Pogoniulus pusillus. The sequence goes on from NC_087294.1 coordinate 2,676,786, forward strand.
GAAGGAGGAAGAAAGGGATTTACCAATATTCCTTTGTTTTAGTTCTGGTCTTCTGGTCATCAGGTGATCTAATTACTGGTCAAAATTAATGAGCATGTTCTCATGCCTCACTTGAAGCATAGCCCTAATGTTGTGTAACAATGTTGAAGGAGTGTGGCTGTTTCCTTATGCAAAATTGAGCATTGCACTCAATAGATCCATTAAAATTCTTTTTTCCCTTGTTTTATCTCAACCATATGTGCTTGAATTCAGTGAAGATATTTTTATTAAGACATCTGGAGAGAAATTTGAAGTGTTGACAGAAAATGTTAATGACCATATTACTTCAAAACAGAGCTACTACTCTAAATAGCAAATCTTGTTATTCTAGTATGCTTCCAGTAACACATCAGAATGGGAATATAGAAGTATAAATAAAGCATAATGCCAAGTTTCCTCTGCTGTGCTGGTTTGAGGCTAACTGGAATATTTCAATGAGAGAAATTAGATCGTTGATTGTGAAAAGAAAATAATGGTGAGGTCTATATCGTTCATTAGTTTGCTGAGAGAGATAAAAAGCCAAAAAGTAAACAATTTGTCCCACTCTGAAGCTGCTTCTATTTGCTTCCTCTTTACTCCACTCTAATCTCTTCACTAACAAAAAACAACATAAGCTTTGCTGGCTGGTTTTTTGTTTACTTGCCTGGGAAAGTAGAAGGAGAAAGAAAGGGTAGCTTTGATCCCTTTCTGGGCAGTTGTCTTTGTCCAGGAGAAAATTTGGATTTCTGTATTATTTCTAATTTGTATCTAATTGTAAATACTTGTAAATATTGTGTGTATATATATATATATATGTGCCTGTAAATGTTGATTTGCTGCCTTACTTCCAAGCCATCTGAGCTACTCTGGTAAATTCCAGTGATGTGGGGGAGGGAAGTTCCTAACCCGACACACTCTGCAAAAGGTGTAAGTAGCCAGTGATCTTTTTTGTTCCCTTCTAATTTAATATATATATTTTTTTTTTCAGGATTTTTCTTATCACCACAGGTAAGATGGTGGCTATTTGAAATTCCCTGGACTTTTATTGTTGGCCAACACCTTGCACCTTGTGTGTCTGCATGTGTAATCATTTGTGTTTTGCTCATGTCCAGTTAATTTTTTCAGTTAACAGTTTCAGACTGATCTGTTCTTTTACAGGAAGGAAGCAGATTTTCTGTATGATCTGTGCCATCATGGACTTCAAATGTTGCTCTTACTGTTCTGTGAAGTGCTAATGAGCTGAGTCTCATTGGCCAAGCCCTAACAGAGGAAGTAAGTGTAAAGAAATCATTTACTTCACCAAGCAGAATTACTGTTTACTGAAAAGCTATAGAGGAGGTAAGAATTCCATATTTTTAGACAAAACAGTGCCTTTGATATGACTGTGATGAGGTTATAACTTGACAGCAAAGAAGTTCTGGAACTTTAAGTTCAGGTGCAACAGCTGAACATGACATGTCAATGTGATCAGAAGGTGTATTTCTTCTCTGGAGACTTTTTCAAATGTGTTGTCAGTAATCAGTTAAGCATTGAAAACAGTTTAAAGTTAAATGAAATAAATCTCGGCTATCCTTTAATTCCTGGTCCTCTACAGATGTGACTTCTGTATCAGAATACAGATGTACATAGTGAGTCTGGCTGCAGAAAACCTTCAGAGACCTATGCCTAGGGCATCTGCTTACTGATTCTACTCTCTTTATTATGATATTTAGTATTCTTATGTTTTTCCATTAAATTACTTTTAAGTATTGGATAAAATGTCAATTTAATGTCTGTGTGGTGTGTGGGGGTTTTGTTTGGGTTTGGGTTGGTTTGGTTTTTTAGGACAATGATTGTGATTGTCTAGGTCAAACTTCAACAAAAAAAAAATCTTGAACCAAAATTGCTTGTTTTCATGTTGAGACAGTAAAGACAGAAATCATGAAAATGACTCTAAGTGTACTGTGCTCACTCCTGTTGTGCTCTGTAATGAAAATATCTTAGCAGAATAGGAGAAAAAGCTCTGGATTTGCAGCCTGTCCACTGCAAGCTGGAGATTTGGTATGTATAGGCAGGATAAAGAAAGTAACATAACATGAAACAGCTGGTCAAAGTCTGCTGTCCTTGCTGTCAGTCTGTGTATTAAAAACAAAATGAACTAGGTGGTAAACACATTTCCTATCCTGTGTGTCACGTCTATGTGTCATGATCTCCCCTTTTTCATTGGGGGAAAAAAATTCTTAGTCTATCATTTCTTATGTTCTCACTTTGGGCTTTCTGACCCTAGGTTTGCTTGTTGCTTGACAAATATCACCAAAGCAAATGAGCAATCTTTTCCTGTTTATGGAGTTTAAAATTTATCAATGAATCCTCCTTGGATTTTCCTTTAAATACTGAAGTAGATTTTGAATGTTTTACTTGGTGGTAGAATTTAAATTTTCAAGAAAATTTCAATCCATATTATATATATATATACTGAAAAACTATTTTGGTTGCAAATGGTTAGACAATATGTACAGTATTTGCAAACTGAGATAAGAATGTTTTATCTTTTTAGTTCTAGTACATTAAAATGAGGTAAGCATGCTGTAATTGCTATTTCAAAACCATTGTCTCACCTTTACTTTAAACTGTCTTGTTAGGAGCAGGACTAAAATGGTGACTACACAGCTATATAGAATCATATGAAACAATGATCACTCTACCTTGTGATTCTACACTGTAAGCAGAAACAGGATAGTGCAAAGGTTGTACTTCAGGACTGGAACCTTGTACAGAATAAGAAAGCATTAGGAAATGCTTCCTCTCTGGGCTGATTTTTAGCAACGTTGGAAATGCCACAGCAGGTGTGACTTGCCTTGCCAGCACGCTTACATCAGGTTACCCAAACTTCCTACAAGCAAATCTGAGAAATGTTACTTGAAAGTAATTTCCAAGTCTTTTCTATGGTCTATTAAGATTAGCACTTTCCTTTCAAATCAACATAGAGTTACAGAGTATGTGCTGGAGAGCAGAAGCTGGCCTAGAAATTTGAACCTTCAATTACCTTTAAATGTGTGGGTTTTTTTTCATTTAAGTAGTCTTGAGATTTCTGCAGTGTTGTTCTGAGTGAGTCTGACACTATTGTGCTAGATGTTCAGTGCCACAAATGCCACATGTATGTTGTGCAGATTGTGTACCTTGCATTTGTGGCATGTGGCACAGAGTAGGTCAAGCTTGACCAGAAGGAATTGCATAGTGAAGTAACTGGTGTTCCCAATTATCAGGCTATCTTAAGCAGCATGTGGTTACAAACACCATGGTTCAGAATTTCTCTTGCAGTGTCAGATTTGTAAGTACTTGAAAAAAAAACAATCAACCAGCTCCTTATATGAATACATCTCTGAAAAAAAGCAGGAGAAAGTTCAATAGAAAATTTATTTCTATACTTTAATTTACAAATTAAGAGCTTCTACAATGGTTATAGTGCAGGGTGAATGAAATCAAAGAGGAAGAGGAGATGAAGTTAGCGAAGAACAAAGGAGAGAAATATGCTGAAGTTCAGTAAAAGACATGAGTAGCTCTTTGAAAAGACACTGAAAAATTAAGTAGACACTGGCAGTGTACATGGAGGATGATGCAGTTGTGCAATCAAAAGACGCACATGAGAGAGTTACTGTGAAAAAAAATTAGTGACATCTTCTCACCTGAAGCTACAAGTGGCTAATAACAGATCAATTTTCCTCTATTCCCTGTGTCTAATGCCACTCGAGGTTCTCCTCCTAACACTTGCACGTTGTTTCCTCTGCTGAGAGGAAGCAAGAAATTGAATTTCTTAATGGCATTTGCCAGTACAATACTTGATCTTGTGAGTCTGTATTTGGACTTGTCAGAAACAGGAAACAGACTGCCTCTTTTACCTTCTCTTATGGAAGAAAAATCATTAACTAGCATATGAAATATCTATTCAGTCTTGCCCTTCTCTCAGAATTGCAAATCTGTTTCCATCCACACAGGAAGTATGTCCCATCGATGGAAATCTCACACATAATTGACTTGTCAGAAAGCAAGTAGAATCTTATCTACAAAACTGAAGTTTCTGGTATGAGCTTCAGCATTGTACAGAGCATTGGAACTGGGTAGAGAAGACTTGTGTCATGCAGCAAGCTGACACTCATCTTTCTCACAACACAATGATAAATCCCCCAGCTTTGAAGTGGTATGTGTTAAGTGCAAGTCATTGAATCAGTCTTGGGGGGCAAGGTGGCTTGCCCCAGCATGAGCCAGTGTTTCTGCACTAATACTGTTTTGGTATTACTTAATTTGTATTCTTGTGCAATTTAGAACACTTATTTATAATTGGAGATAAAATACAGTATTCATCCAGTATCCTATTTCTTATTCTTGGACGATAGGTAGCTCATCAGGTATGTACTATGCTGATATGCTTTTTCTTTTCCTATGGATGGAATTAAATAGGGTTGTTAAAAGGCTTTGTTATCTCAACTCTTTAAGTGGTAAATGTATTTGTTTAAATGTTTATTACAGACCTACAGCAAACAGGTTAAATATGGGAGGAGGGGAACCACTTAGCTCCAAATTCAAGCTCTGTGCTTTTGAGGTCAAGGCTTTCTGCATTTATCTCCAAGTGCAAATTCTGCTCCTCTTTCTCTGATTTCTCCTTCAGTCACTCTTCCTCTTCTTTCATTGTAATAATTTGCCTGGAATAAATACTCTGGAAAAGCAACTGTGTGGGAGTTTTGCGGTCACTTTGAGGCGATTCCAAAGTAGTCTTTGCACAGTTTTTTCTTGTGCAGTGTGATGTTCCATCCATTTTAATAATGAAAATTATACTTGCTTCAATTTCACCTGAAATGAAAGTTCCTGGAAGATTGTTTGTAACTACAAAGACAATGTTTTTTTACCATGATTGTGCAGTACAACGAATTTCATGTAAAGCCTCTGTAATAACTTAGAGTGGTTTCTTCACATTTTATTTACTCTTAATTCTCACAGGAAAAGAAAGAACAAAAGAGGAATGAAGACCTTGTCTCTCCTGGTAAGCACAATGTGCTTCTCTTAAACTCTGTGGAGGCAGGAGCAGTTCTGGTAGAGGAGTGCCAGGGAGTTGCACTGAGCTATTCAGTTCACAACATATTGATGTTACTCAGCTTAGAAGGCATTTCTGAGCTCTCTGGCACAAAGCAGAGTCGGCTTTGAGTGGGTTACTAAGATTCATGGGACCTTGGAAAGGGATAGAGACTGCACAGCTTCCCTGGAGCCCCACTTCCTGGTCATCTTCACAACAGAAATGGTTTTCCCTTTATTATGCCAGAACCTCCCCTGTTTTAATTTGAGACTGCTGCCTCTTGACCTCCTGCTGCATATCTCTGTTAAAGAGTTTCATTCAGTTGCCTCAGAATGATCAAAAATGAGCATTATGCAGTCATTTTATGTTGCAGGTGTTGGCTGGTATTGGATGCTTTCTCTACCCCATGGCTAGCTTTTCAGTCTGACCAGATGCAGTCCTTTAGTCCTTTCCTATCGGGGCATTTGCTGTAGCCTCCTGATGCTCATGGTGGCCCAATACTTGTCACATTAGGAGTAAGATTCTGCTGTCTGCCTGTCTCAGAGCCCCAGAACTCTTACTGACACTGTCTGACAAAATTGTTTGCCTGTTTTCCAGTGTCTCCATGAGGACTTGCACTGACACAAGTTCAGAATGTTTAAATAGCAGATATGTTCAATTAAAGCAACAGATGCAACAGGTGTGGGACTGATGGTGATAAATGCATTAACTGCAAGTGATCAAGATCAAGTTAATGAATCTTGGGTAGCATCTGGCAAAGTCAATGACGCAAGGCTTTGCAGTAGTGCTAGTATATAATAGTAATACTAATGCTGGCAAAAGTTAAGCTGTATATTGAATATGCAGGTCTCACCAAGAAAGGTGTCCCTGTCTTGGGTGGAGGAAAGGTAGCACAGCTAGTCAACTGTCCTCCTCTCTGCTAAATCCACAGCCTTTCATCTGGAAGTATGTTCCTCTTGTGTGGTGTTTTTTTTGTGCCCTAACATTGGCTTTCTCTGCCCTCTAGGTAACACCTGGGATGATTTGAGTGGAGAGTTGAGTAATGTAATCATGTTAGCATGTACTCTATTTTGCTTATTATCGTACTGAGGAGTGTCACCTTAAATATTGATTTTTGCAGTTGATTAGGCAAAGGTCTTTGAAGAACATAGGACCCAAGCAAAATCTGTTTTCAATCACAGAATTAACCAGGTTGGAAAAGACCTTTGAGATCAAGTCCCACCTATCACCTAACCCTTCTAATTAACTAAACCATGGCACTAAGTGCCTTGTCCAGTCTCCTTTTAAACACCTCCAGGAATGGTGATTCTACTGCCTCCCTGGGCAGCCTCTTCCAATGGCAAATCACTCTCTTTTGTGAAGAACTTCTTCCTAACATCCAGCTTAAACCTGCCCTGGTACAGTTTGAGACTGTGTCTTGTTCTGTCACTGGTTTACTGGGAGAAGAGGCCAATTCCCACCTGGCTATAACCTCCTTTCAGGTAGTTGTAGAGAGCAATAAGGTCTTCTCTGATCCTCCTCCAGCTTGAACACCCCCAGCTCCCTAAACTGCTCCACATAGGGTTTCTGCTCCAGCCCCCTCACAGCCTTGTTACCCTTCTCTGGACATGTTCAAGCACCTCAACATCTTTCTTACATTGAGGGGCCCAGAACTGGACACAGCACTCAAGGTGTGGCCTAACCAGTGCTGAGTACAGAGGCAGAATGACTTCCCTGGTCCTGCTGGTCACACTATTCCTGATACAGGCCATGATGCCACTGGCCTTTTTGGCCACCTGGGTCCACTGCAGGCTCATGTTCAGTCAGCTGTCATGAAGCTGCTTGGTATTGTTGTTTCACTCTAGCTTCAATGGTTTGAGGCAAAACAGGGGTCTTATCTTCACAAGGTTCCCTCCTTCTGCCATTTGACAAGCCAGATTTGTGCATCTTCATTTCTGTGTCCCAGAGATAAACTTCCCTTGGTTGTAAGTGCCTCGATCTTTCTCTCAAAGTGCACTAACTGCTGTCCTGTCACACAGAAGCCAGGAGTCACCCTGCAATACTGCAGTAACAGTGACTGCTAGAGATGGGCTTCTCTACTCCTGATGGGGAAAAATCCTTAATCTCTCCTGTGCTTCTGTAAGAACAGAGATGCTGCATTCCAGGTCTGCTATCTTAGTTTCTCAATTACCTTGTTTGCAGAGTAAAGCCTGCTTCAGTTTGGAAGTCCCTGACTCTAGCCTGTAGCAGGAGTATTCGCTGCCTTGTGGCTTTGGTCTGAAGGGGTGCTTGTGAGGGCAGGAGTACACAATCTCTAAAGAGCATGGCCTAGAGTCTTGAATGGAAAGCAATGGAATGCAATTTGGCTTGAAGCCAAATTCATGCTGTCAGAGCTTTGTTGTGTTGGCAGAGTTGGGAGAACAAAACAGCTCTGGAAAAAAAGGCAGCTAAAGACAAATCCAGTGTTTTATCCGTAGTGTTTCTGAGCTCCTTGAGGCTCTCCCTGAAGAAGGTGAGTCGCATGGCAGTCTTTGCATTTGAGAGAACAAAAGCCTGTGCTCTGGAAGTAAGTCGGCCTGTTTGATAGAGCTGCTGCTGCTGGGATTTTCCCCTGAGGGAGGTGTTGGTGCTTCAGAAGAGGCAGGTGCTCTGGTGAGCAGGAATGGTGGTGGGTAATACAGACAGCACTCCTGTGCGCTGGGAAGCAAGTGCGCCGTGTCAGAAATGAATCATAGAATCAGGGAATCAACCAGGTTGGAAGAGACCTCCAAGATCATCCAGGCCAACCTAGCACCCAGCCCTAGCCAGTCAGCTAGACCATGGCACCGAGTGAGTCATCCAGGCTTTTCTTGAACACCTCCAGGGACAGTGCCTCCACCACCTCCCTGGGCAGCCCATTCCAATGCCAATCACTCTCTCTGACAACAACTTCCTCCTAACATCGAGCCCATACCTCCCCCAGCACAACTTGAGACTGTGTCCCCTTGTTCTGCTGCTGGTTGCCTGGGAAAAGAGACCAACCTCACCTGGCTACAGCCTCCCTTCAGGTAGCTGCAGACAGCAATGAGGTCCCCCCTGAGCCTCCTCTTCTCCAGGCCGCACATCCCCAGCTCCCTCAGCCTCTCCTCATAGGATTTGTGCCCCAGGCCCCTCACCAGCTTTGTCACCCTTCTCTGGACACGTTCCAGCTCCTCAGCATCTCTCTTGGGAGTATACTCTTGGTAGTGGAACAGTAATGCCTCAATTCCTGGGGTCGGGTTTGGAGACTTTTTGGTGTCAGATTATCCAGTTATACTCATGTAGTAAGGGCACTGGAATTTGGGATTGATTTGCACTACATTTTGTTATTTTTGTTCTTTGCTAATATCGTTTGCCAGTAGTTTGTGATATTTTAAACTACGGTTTCTTTTCCCTTCCATGTCCTGACGATTGTTCTTACAGTTGTTCTTCAAGCCTGCCTGCTGTTCCCGGTTTCCTTGCTGGGAGGTGAGGCTCTGCGAGCAAGGTGTGAGGAGCTAAGCGCTCGTCCCCCTCTGGCAATCTGGCCTGCAACTGGAACCTGAGAACACCGTGTCCCGAAACCGTGTCCCGAGAACTCCTGAGCTTGCCCCGTGTGACGAAACACTGCGGCGCTCAACACCTTGTTTCCGTAACTCTCCCCTTCACGCCTGCTCGCAGAACCGGGGCGGGCGCGGAGGCAGGCGGGGCGGATCTGGCCGCCATCCCGGCAGCGACTCTGTGTCGCGGCCCGGCGGGCGGGCGGACGCTGCCCGGCAGGCGGCGCTGTAGCATCCTGCGCCGCTCTCGGCGTCTCTGGGAGCTGCGCTGCGAGGAGCCCCCGTGTGTCCGCCATATTGGCGCCCGCGCCGCAGCCGCTGTGCGTTGTTCCTCCGTCTGCTGCCGGCGCGGCCGAGCGGTGCCGGGCGGGGGAGGGGACGGCGACGCCGCCGGGCGGGAAGCGGGGCGAGGAGGCCGCGCGCTGCCGGGAGGAGACGGAAACGAGCTGCTCGCGTCCCTCCGCGCCCGCCCCCTGCGCCACCCGCCATGGCGAGGAGGCCTGGCGGCCCCTGAGCGAGGCGCATACGCACACGCAGACCGAGACTAGCCCCCTCCCGGCCGCGGCCCTGTGTGGCCGCCATCAGCGGAAAGAAGCCGCCCGGCTCCCGCTTCTGCCGCGACATGGAGGCCGTGAAAGCCTTTAACAGCGAGGTGTGTACCGCCCCCCCTTCTCCTCCAGCTCCTTCGTGTTGGGGTCGGGGAGCGGGCGGGGCCGCGGGCCCCGGCTCCTTCCCTGCCCCCTCCCGCTGCGTGTGCCTCGCCGCGGGGAGGGGACATGAACTGGGGGTGCTGAGCAAGACAGCAAGGGCAGGGAGTGGGGAAGCGCTCCCGAAGGCAGCCCAGGGGCTTTGCCACCCCCGCGCCCTCCCTGGGCGGGAGCAGGGTATTATCACCGTCCCTATGAAACAGGATGAGGGGGAAAGGGTAATGCAGACACCCTTCCATTCCTTTTTCCACCGTGAGGCTGTGGGATACTGAACGGAGAAGAATAGATCTGGCGGTGGGCTGAGGGGAGAGGAGGGAGCGGGAGGAGGCCGAGGTGGAGGAGGCCTCTTCCCTGCGCCTGGCGCACGGTGGGGCGAGTGATGACCGGTAACTTCACATGCTGACCGGAGGAGGTTGCGCGGAGCGGCGCGGGGGGGGTTCCTGGATCGCCAGGCGCGGGGTCTTTGGGCTTTCCCGCATCCCTCATCTCTGGTGCTGCTCTTACTCCTCGCCAGTGCGCACTTTTAACACCTCGTGGAGCTGTGTTTTTAAAACTGGGGAGGGCAATTCAAAGGCCTGAGGGCTCATTTCTGTATTTGCGAATACTATATTCGCAGTGGTCAGGATGGAAGCAGATATTCCCAGTGTGCTGCACTGAAGAACTGCGTTTAAACTGGGCTACGGCACCCGGAAACACGCATGCTGGCTCAGATATTAATACAGCACCTGCCTTTCCTTCTGTACCGGTAGTGAATGTTTATTTTATTGTAAGGTGGTTTTTTGTGGTACCTCTGCTTTGTTCCTCTTCATTGCGATACTTTGTGTCGTTTGTGTTTTGAAGTTAATGCAAGAAGACAGCAAATACACGTGTTTTCTCTGTAAGAAGTTACACATCTTAGAAAAACATTTTGACTTCTATTAACTGTAGAAAGTGTTAGCTCTACTTGCAGTGTACGTTTTTACAGACTGCTCACGTATTGGCTCTTGCTACCCCCAATACAGATGTATGATTTTATTGGTATTAAGCAATACAGCACTCGGTTGGATTTTTTAAACGTTTGTTTGGTGTGTAACGGAACAGTGTACAAAACGTGTTGCTTCTACATGGTGCAGTAAATCAGTTTTTTTTTTTTTAAATGGGCAGGCACTTTCTAATAACTCAGGAGTGGTTGAACAGCCATAACTCGTGCAATTGCACATGTGTTGTTGCACTTCAATTTGAATTCGGCAGTTGGAATCATTGTCACTACTGGAAAAATAAGTACTTTTTTTTTTTTTGCTTATTTATTAATTGATTTGCTTATGTACTATATTGTTAAGTGAGAAAAGGAAGAGTCTAGTCACAAAACCAGAACATAAGTACATTAGACACTTTTTCTTGTATATGCCTACTAGCGTGAGCAAAAAACTTGACTTTTCATGTTGAAAAACAGCTTATGGCTGATTTGCTGAGCACGCAAGTGTTATGTACCATAAAATTAACTTTGAAGATATAAGGTGAAAACTACTGAAGAGGAGAACTTTAGAATGTGCCTGAAGCCTTCAAAAGGCTTGAAAAACGATGAACCTCAGAGCCTTGGAAAAGACTGGGAAGAATGGGCAATGACATTTTAACAAATTTACCTTCTGTGGTATAAATAGAGATCATCTATGAATAGACTTGAGTTTGTGCCTTCTCTTACAATGTTGTTTCAGCATTTTTGAACTGTAAAATGATTAATAAATATTTAGAATAGTTTAAGTGTGAGTCTAGATTAAGTAAATGCTTTTGATTAACTTACAAATAGTTGTACTTTGCTTCTAAAAATGGTTTCTTCGTTTTTGTTATGTGTTGAAGTCATACTCAAGAAATGACATCAGAGTTCTGGAGATTTTTTCCTACTTAAATGCAAATTAAATTTTGCAGAAGATGAGTTAGACTAAATTCTACAAAAACTTTTACTATACTTTTTCGTACATAGTTTACCTTAATCAATTTGAAACTGTTTATGTTATTTAGTGGTGAAATGCAGTTTAGAAAGAAAATACTGAGTACATTTAAACAATGTAGGTTGGGTACTTCTAGGGTTGGTTTGAGTTTCTTGGTTTTTTTTTTTTTTTTTTTTTTTGAGGGAAGGAGTTTGGATTCTGCAGTGAAGCTGAAGTAAAGGTAGCTAGCTGTCCATCTAGGTAACATGGGTTACTTCAAATGTGTATGTGAGCCAAGCAAAATATTATACCTATCCTATATGATAGTCAGAGTTGAAATTATTAACATAAGCTTGTCATTAATTTGATTGGAAAGAAATATGTAAATGTCTGTTGGAAATAATATCAGCTGTTGTGGAAAGCTGTTCAATATCTAGCTACAATATGTAGCATTGTCAGTGCTGTCCCTAGTCATGTATTTGGCCCTAACATTCAGTCTTGGGAAAGATAAATTTTAAAATCAGAAGTAACCACATTCTGAAATAAAACATGATCTTTGTTTTCATGTAATGATTGGTGTTTTGATATTTGATGAAAAGTGCTTGGCAACTGAAAAATAGAGTATTAGACAACTGACTTAGTATACTGTTGAGGTAACTGGCAATGTTTTATGCCACAGTTTATCAGTTGCTACAGTTGACATCATGAAGGCTAACCATTAAAGAATCATTTTCCTCCAAATACAATTTTATTTTTCTGAAAGCACATCAAAGTCATGAACAGGTATAGAAAGAAGAAAATTACTGCGATGTTTCAAATTCTTTAAATGGTCTAAAATGAATTGAGATGGACTGGAGACGAGCATGTCTGCTGTCACAGTTCCACCACTTGAATAGTACCATTTTACTTGCAGACGTACCTAATTAAAAACTCTGTTGCATAGCCAGTTCAGTGCTAAAGTCTTGCTGTCTGCTTCAAATTGTACCATTCTCATGTTCATTCCAGGTATTTTATTTGGGTACTGTTCTCCTTGATTTTCTTCCAATACATGTCCTTTTTATAGTGGCAAGCTTTGTATTTTCAATTTCTCTTTCACTTTATCATAGAATACAGGTGATTGGAAGAGACCTCAGAGATCATCCACTCCAACCCTTAAATCAGCACTGAAGGGTTAACACGAAGCCATGTCCCTAAGTGCCAGGTCCACACACTGCTTAGAAACCTCCAGGGATGGTGACTCCACCACTGTCCTGGGCAGACCATTCCAATGTTTGATAATCCTTTCTGTGAAGAAGTATTTCCTAATATCCAGCCTAAATCCTCTCTGGTGCAGTTTGAAACCATTTCCTTTAGCCATGTTGCTTGGCACCAAGAAGAGACTGACTCTTTCCTCACTCCAGCCTTGCTTCAAGTAGTTGTAGAGAGTAGTAAGACCTCCTCTTCTCCACACTGAACAATCCTAGCTTCCTCAAATGCTTCTGGTAGGTTATGTATTCTAGGCCCTTCACAAGCCTTGTTGCCCTTCTCTGGACATGCTTCAGCACCTTGATGTCCTTTTTGTAGTGAGTGGCCCAGAACTGAACATAATACTTAAGGTATGGCCTTTACCAGTGCTGAGTAGAGGGGGATGTTTACCTCACTGTTCCTGTTGGCCACTGTTTCTAGTACAAGCCAGATGTTATTGGTTTTCTTGGCCACCTGGGCACACAGCTGGCTTATATTCAGTCTACTGTCAACCAGTGCTTCCAGGTCCCTCTCCAAGTCACAGCTTTCCAACCACACATCTCCACCATGGGATTGTTAACCCAGGTGGAGAACCTGACCCTTGGCCTTGTTGAACTTCATAGAAATAGCCTTGGCCATTGTTCTAAGCTGTCCAGATCCTGTTCTGGTAAAGCTTCTCTACCCTCTAGCAGATTGCAGATGACAACAAGCTGGGTGGCTGTGTCAAATTGACTCAATCCCCTCATCCAGATCAATGGTAAATGTATTAAAGAGGGCAGAATGATGTGAAGAGGTTGTGCAGACAAGTGGGAAAGTATGGGTGCTTTAATTCTGAAACCTGTTTTTTGGATTTTTTTTTTTTAATATGAATTTGTAAAACAAATATAGTTTAACAGACACATAAATGTGTAGGATTGGAGAATTTGGAAGTAAATGAAGATCATAAAGTGCAACACAAACTCTGTTTGCAGTAATACTTTGTTTAGCTGTGCTAATTACATCTTCAATTTGAATTACAAATCTTGCAAGAAAATTTAAAGGCAAATTCAGCTTAGATGCTTATTTCTTAAAAAAATACAGTAGCCATTCACTGATCTACTTCAACTGAGCATAGCATTTCTATTTATTTCAAATTTCTCAATGTCTTCAGTCATATGCAGGCATGCATCTCTGGGAATGAACTTTAAGTTTTGCTGTCCATAGTACAGCCCTTACTGTTGATTGGTTGGGGTGTTTTGTTTGGGCTTTTTTTTTTGTTTGTTTTGATTTGATTTTGTATCCTCTTTATTTAAAAACAAAGCAAGAATATCTCATGCATAAGCTATGCACCCTTTGGTCAAAGTATTGAAAATACTTGTACATTTTGTTGAGAATGACCCCTTCAGTTTTTACCTACAGCAAATTAGAAGGTTAGTAAGGGTAAAATCAACTCAGGGTTGTTGATAGCTTAAATCCCAAAATCTACTTAGTTGTAGACTGCACATTGTTGAATCCAGTGGACAATAGTTGTCAATGTCCAGTGCTACAGGTTTTAAAAATACAGTTTGACATTTGTCAGGCAACAGACTGATGCTGGAGAGGCAATCATACTTAAAACCAACTGACAAACCAAAAAACCCAAAAGCCTCCAAACAAACAAAGTATAAGAGTATGTGATGGTTTGGGTGTTACCTGCCCCCCCACACTTTGGAAATCACCTAGACTAGACTCAGCTGGCCCTGGAAATTGAATGAAGCTTATTATTTACTGCTTAGCACAATATACAAGCAGATATTTACAGTATATACAGTTATAGACAGAAATATACAAGGTAAAAGGTAATACAGAAACACAACAGCCCTCCCAGAAACCTGAGTCCCCAGGAGAGGCTTTCAGCTGCCCCTTCACCTTCCCCCTACCCCTCTCAGCCTTACCCGAGTCTCAAGGAAGAGTGGAGGTTTGGGTAGGGGGTTAGGAAGCAAAGTGGATTAATCAGAAAAACGACAGAGAAACAGAGAGTGAGGTTAGAGAGAGGGATGCAGCTGCGAGATCCCCAACAAAGAGTAGTGCCTTTATGTTTTGATTCTTGTATCTCTCTGTAAGCTTGTGAGTGAAGTAGACATCACCATTGTTTCTCTTCCACAGCCTGTAATCTAGTTCTCACCAAAACATTCTAGCTTGCTTCAAACTAGCAGAGAGTATAAGGCAAAGCTTCTCCTTTGAAGCTCAGAAACTAGAAAGTCTTACATCATCTGATTCAGAAATGCCATACATTTTGTTTTGAGCATGTTTGGTAGGAAAGGTTTAATTACTCTTCCCTCTACAATTGGTGCTGATTTTTTCATATATAAAGGAATTCAGTGAAAAACTAAGGCTCATCAGGGAGATGTGGAATGTGCTCTGTTGGTGTTTTAAGATGAGAATGCACATGAGGTGTCTAAGATTCAGGGAGCTTGCTTAGAGTCAGGTGGGCTCCTATGCCTTTACTCTTGCTAATCTAAATGTTTTTTAGGGTGTGAGTCACAATTAAAGCTTCCACAGCATAGCTGCTCTGGTATTCTGCTGTTACTGACAGTAAAAATGGTGGTCTTCACATAGCGCATCATAAAACAAAGTCACTGAACTTTTGCTGTGTAGACTGGTGAGAGCTATGTAAAATGATAAGCAATACGTAAAGAGATTATTGCTACTTTTGGGTTAACTGATTCTTCTGAAATTTGTCAGTGGTAGGGATGTAACAGTCACTAACTCTTTGCTTTCAGTGCTGTTGTCTCTATTTGTGCTTCATGTCTGTTGGTCACCTTTATCATGTTTTCTTTAGAATGTATGTTTTAAGTGGTAGTGGGGAGCAGCTGGAAATAATCCACATTTTAATTACTGAGCACTGGAGTGTTAAGTACATGCAAGTACTGTAAATCAAATACTCTGTTTTAGACTACTTTAAATGGCATATCCCAAGTCATTGATGAAGCTCTTTAACAAAAGAATGCCTTCTGATACTTAAAAAAAACAAAGAAAACAACCAACAAAATGATGTTCTTAGTTAAGATGCTAAATAGAGATGCATGCTGAATAGCTGGGGAGAATGGAGGTGGAAAAAGATCTTCGAAATGGAGAGCCAGGGGTTTGATTAATGCAAGTAGTGATAGTAGCAGTTAGGTATAGGGAATGGTGAAGGTGTGTGTAAGCTACTCCCTGGCAAGATATATATGTGTGGGTTTTTAAGTTCTGATGTATGCTTCATGTTGGCTGAAGCACTTGACTGCACAGCATGTTTCCTAATTGCTGAGAAAATAAGAAAACTCACGTCTGTTTCTCTTGGAGTATTTTATCAATCATAAAATAGTGCAGTCTTTTTTCATATCCTCTCATGTTTTGAAGCATTCTGCAACTGTGATATGTTCAACACTTTTTTAGATTATCCTGTACTGTATTGTGGTCCTATAGCCATGATTTATTTTGTAGTAGTAAATTGGGTTAAAAGCATTTTGTTTACCTCTTAATTTTTTGGAATAAAAGGTTATCTCTGTATTTTCATGTGCATGTGGACACACATGAGTCTGAAAAAATTTCATTGGTTTTCATTCTTAACCTCTGGGATAGATTCAAAAAAGATCTTCAGTTTTATTTTGCCTAATGATCCCATAGTTCTTCCCAGAGAAGAAACATTGAATCTTTATAAACTGCATAAATTGCCTTAAGATGCAGCAAAATGTATAAGAAATTGTTAATTTCCTTTTGGCTGTCGGGTGCGTAGAGTGCTATCAGTGAAATGTAAATACTCTGTTACATCTCAGCAAGAGCTTAACTTGGCTGGCTCAATTGTTTGTATTTTATTAAAAGGGCATAGGAAAATAAAGCCCTTTTCAAGATACAGGAAATATTAAATTAATGTTCACTAAATTAAATGCCTCCATGTGTGCTGAATAAATATTTATGGTTTTAATACCACGTTTTCAAAGACTAATCTGACCTTAGACTTTCACCAGCTACAGAATCTTGTCTTCTGGCTATGTAAAGACATGATAATGCAAGACTCTGTTAAAAGCACAAAATATTAGGGTTTTTTGTGTGCATATCTTACTCAAAGACATTTTTTTCATTAAATAGCATAGGACAAATGATTATTTTTCTGTCTTGAGTACATACACTTTAAATTGCTTCCTAAACTGTGGTCTAGATTAGATCTCTTCTACAAACCTGGGATAATAATGTGGATCTCTAGATTCTGCTAACTATCTTGGGCTGTAAGAAGATAGTTATGTGTGAATATTGATCCTGCTTGCTACTTATTTGGAGAGCACTGAACCATTTTGTAGTTTAAAACAATTGCACTTCTGAACTCTTATTACTTCAGATCCTTTTATTTTCACATACTCACTAAGACCATACCTAGGGCTACAATCTTTGGCAAAGTACTTGAAATTATCTTAACAGGTCTTGAGTTTGCCATCAGCAGTCTTTGTTCCTGTAGCAGTTATAAAAGCAGACTCTAGTAATCCAAATGGCTGCCTTATAGGAAAAAAGACTCTCAGAAGGAAAGTATTTGATAGAGCAGGTTTTAAAATATGTTCTAGACACTTGATTACTATAGTGAGGATTTCTTTTCACTTAAGAAGAGGCCCACCTTTTTCTTCAGTAAACTTGATCCATCATTCTACCTTTGGGCAGCCACCAAGGCATTTATCCTGAACAGCTTATTTAATTTTGATTAGAGCCTGTGTTTCTGGCTGCAGCAACTGCTGGTACAACTGTTATGAGGCTTGGGACAATGGTGTCTAATTGTATGTTCATATGTACATCAGTAGTTCAGCAAGGTGTATCAGAGGTTTTCGCAGATTAGATACGCATTTCTGTCCTTTCATTTTGTCTTTTCTTTGGAGCTACTTCTCTGCAGTGTTCCTCTAGGAGTATTGGCAGCAGTGGCGATCAAACTAGGTAATTTTAACAACCTTGTTCAGCAGCAGCTACTATGCAGTAGGGTACATGTTCTTTAAGAGATGTAGAGGATCTTTAGTTACTGCTATATTAGTTCTTGTCTTCACCTGTCCTTGTTAGGACACTTTTTTAAAGTAGAATTTTAAAAAGAATTGTTAAAATTTGGGGGAAATATGAAGAAATGAGTTCATTGCCCCCATGGCCCTGTGCCAGATTTGTCTCCACCAGAAATATGTATTTCTTGTGATAGCCTGCTCTCATGCTTTTGGCAAATAAGCCAGCTACCATTTGTACAGAAGTGGCAGCTATGGTTGCAAAACAATCATTTTCTTTCCACTTGTTGTTTTCAAAGCCTACAGAGATGATGTGGTTTTAGTGGGTACAATGCTTGGTTGAATGAGATTTTTTGTTTGTTTTTTTACAGTTCCAAATGAATAGAAGTGGCTGTCTTTTCTCCTAGTTTTGTGATGATACAAGCAGGTAGCTGATGAGCATTTTTCTGATGCTTTGACATTAAAAAATATAATGCACGTGTAATATAATGAAATACATATGTGGGTGGTAAGGCTTTGCTGTGTGTTCTGTTGATGGGTTTTGAGGGTTGTCAGTGAGTGCTCTGGTTCCCATTTACAATGGGGACGCAAAAGATGTGTAAAAGCAGTGGGGGTGAGATCCAGGAGGCAGTAGTAGCAGGAAATGGTGTTTTGGGTGGATGATGGTTGAGCAGTAAAGCAGTGTAGGGGAGCAACAAACAGAGATTGAAGATGCCTGGTTAGTTGTGAAGCTTTGTCTGTAACATTAGCTTTAAAATACTGCAGTAGATATTGTTTTATAAATACTGCTGGCAGCTGCACAAGGTGTTTTATGCAAGGCAATGAGCAGCTGTCTTACATGTTTGAATAGAAATTTAAAACTGAAACAGACATGCATCTAGGGGGTAAGATATTTCAGAAAAATCCATCTTCTTGTGTTGTGTGGCCTAGGGTTCAATGCTTCCTATACTCATTTGGAGTTCAGTGTGAAGGATTTTCTTGAGGGTTTTTTTGTTTTTCTCATTCTAGTTGTCTGTTACTTCTGAAAACTGAAGTAGAATTAATAACATGCATTCTTTGCTTTCCATCCCTATTATCCTATGGCCCATTTTTTCTGTAAAGAATTACAAAATACTGTAAATTTTTGCTTGCTATGAAATTGTTGATTTAAAAGTATTTGCCTCATGACATGACTTTATGGAGTTCTCTTGACAAATAATTTAGGAATAGTGCTGTAGATAAAAATACAATTGTAATATTGTAGTTTTAAAAAGAGAAGTAATGATACTTAGAAAGGTATTTGGATTTTCCAGAGGTTAAGTCCATATTGCTTACAATGTGTTAACCAGATTGCTGGAAGCCTATGGAAAGACATGATCATACTGAAGTTTTTCAAAATACCAAACCTCCTATACCTAATAACAAATCAGAGCTGGTTCACATGAAAAGGAATAGGATATTCACAGAACCTCCTCAAAATTACCACTTCAGATAACATTTTGATCTTCATGGCTTGGTTATCAGAAATGTAGTAGTAGCCACTGCTTTTCAGTTTTCAGAAGAGTGAAATGCAATACTTGAATGGGAAAGGAGGAACATTTACATGATGGTTATATTATTCAGAGAAATGCAACCCACTATAAACCATGATTAAAAAAAAACAACAACAAATCTTGCAGCTTCATTGTGAATGCAGTGGATTTAAAGCCACATCTAAGTAGAATATAGTTTGAAATCATTATGATGGGACAGGATTTGTTGTGAATCCTGGAACTGGTTGGCAGAGAAAACATGAGTCATTGATTTTCATGGTGTTGATTTTCTCTGTATTTCATATCTCAAAGTTGTAGAGCTGTGATCGTATTTAGAGTTCTCTGAGGAGTTTAATTTCCTACTGCAGCATGCTTTATGAAACCAGTGCACTGCAAAAAGAAAATAGGGTACCTCTCCATTTCACAATCTTGCCACTGGAAATTTGTAGGAACTGGCATTGTACCTGAAGCTGATGATTTTCATGTTGCTCTGGATTGTTCTAAGCTTTTTCTCCTTTGCAGTGAACATGCTAAGTTTCTGTGAAGAGAAAATGAGCATTTGTATTTTATGGCATGTAAAATTCTAGGGTCAAATTAAGTATGTTGTAGAGAATATTCTCAACTGAACATCTGTTTCTTAGTTGCCCAGAGTTCAGAAGACTTACACAGTTGAATTGGTTTCTTTAAATGGTAGTTTTACACTCATAGGCTATTTGTACAAAGAAGTCTGTACCAACAGTACGTAGAAGGTTGTTAGAAGGTTGTTGGTTTTTTTTTTAAGTAGTCATGAAGAGAAAATTGTAAATAGGCTGTAATGTGCCTTTTGGCTTAAATCTGTGAAAACTGAAATGGAATTCCGTTGTTCCAGCTGAAATTAAGGTTTGGTAAATGTGAGAGTCAAAATTTATACTGCTTTGTCAAAATGAAGTAGTTAGGAGGACTGAGTAAAAGCAGTGGTGGTAACACCTGACTTCTCCATGAGCTGAAAAGTGATGGGCTAGAGAGACTGTTCTAGTATGTTTGCATCTTATTTCACTGAATTGCTTATACACTCAGGACAAATATTCAGATGTCCTCCTTATACATAAACATATGTATAGTGGCATTCAGTCCAGCTGTTGTGAGGGGGGAGAGCTTTTTGTGTGAGTGTTCATGATTGCTTTTAAATTCTTAATAAATCATTTAAGTGCAGCAGTAAGAGGAAGACACTGGGATTTGAAGCATATTGACTTTTACCTTTTGTTTATTAATTCACATCATGGACTTCAAGTGTTTGCAAACAGTTGTATTAAGATGCTGTTGAGTTTCATCCCTCTTGTTCTTTTGGCTTTTTTGTTTGTTTTTATTTGGTTTGGGTGTTCTTTTGTTGGATTTTGGCAACTTAAATTGTCTTGGTTGATTTATGAAGTAAAAGAACTGTTTTGTGTTTTCCCTCAAAATTAAAATGCTTCATGCAGAATGGAGCATCTACCATTCTGATCATCCTACATGCACATTTTTGGTATGTATTCTAACAGTTCTGTGAAGCACAGAAAGTGACAAGGTGCTGATTGAGTTTAAGTAGCAGCTCTCACTAGTATGTCTAAAGGAGTTAAGGGGAAAAGGAGGGTGTATCACCTTTAGAAAAAAGGGGAGGTATCCCAGGAAGAGTTCAAGGATATTGCTAGGTCTTGTAGGAAAAAAAGAGGCAAAAGCCCATTTCAAATTTAGGCTGGCCACTGCTGTTAAGGAGAATAAAAATGTTTCAATAAATATATTAACGGCAAAAGAAGGAATAAGGACAACCTTCACTCCTTATTAGATGCAGAGGGGAATATAGTAACAAAAGAGGAGGAAAAGGCAGAGGTACTTAACACATTTTTGCCTCAATTTTCAATAGTGGGATAGGTTGTCTCCAGCACAACTGGCTTCCTGAAACGGCAAATGGAGTCAGGGACCAGTGTAGTCCCCTAGTTATCCAGGAAGAAGCAGTAAGGGAGATGCTGAGCCACTTGGATCCTTGCTAAGTCCGTAGGACCAGATGGGATCCATCCTAGAGTGCTGAGAGACCTGGCAGATGAGCTGGCCAGGCTGCTCTCCATCATTTGTCAGCAGTCCTGGCTCACTGGAGAGGTCCCCGAAAACTGGAAGCTGCCAATGTCATGCCCATCCACAAGAAGGGCCAGAAGGAGGAACTGGGAAATTACAGGCCTATCAGTCTGACCTCAATGCCAGGCAAGGTCATGGAACAGGTCACCTTGAGTGCCATCACAGAGGACCTACAGGATGGCCAAGGAATCAGGCCCAGCCAGCATGGGTTTAGGAAGGGCAGGTCCTGTCTCACCAACCTGATCTCCTTTTATGATCAGGTTACCTGCCTGGTGAATGTGGGGCAGGCTGTGGATGTAGTCTGCCTGGACTTCAGCAAAGCCTTTAACACCATGTGCCACAACAAGCTCCTAGCCAAGCTGGCAGCTCATGGCTTGGACAGATTCACTCTGTGCTGGGTCAAGAACTGGCTGGATGGCAGAGCCCGGAGAGTGGTGGTGAATGGTGCCACATCCAGTTGGCAGCTGGCACTAGTGGTGTTCCCCAGGGATCAGTGCTGGGCCCAGTCCTGTTCAACATCTTTATTGATGATCTGGACGAGGGGGTTGAGTTTGCAGATGACACCAAGGTAGGAGCAGGCGTTGATTTGTTGGAAGGTAGGAGAGCCCTGCAGAGGGACCTTGACAGGCTGGATGGGTGGGCAGAGGCCAATGGGATGAGATTTAACAAGGCCAAGTGCAGGGTTCTACACTTCGTTCAGAACAACCCCAAGCAGCACTACAGGCTGGGGACAGAGTGGCTGAGAGCAGCCAGGAAGAAAGGGACCTGGGGTACTGGTAGATAGTAGGCTGAAGATGAGCCAGCAGTGTGCCCAGGTGGCCAAGAGAGCCAATGGCATCCTGGCCTGTATCAGGAACAGTGTGGCCAGTAGGACAAGGGAGGTTATTCTTCCCCTGTACTCAGCACTGCTCAGGCCACACCTTGAGTGCTGTGTCCAGTTCTGGGCTCCTCAATTCAAGAGAGATGTTGAGGTGCTGGAACGTGTCCATGAGGGGCGACAAAGCTGGTGAGAGGCCTGGAGCACAAACCGTATGAGGAGAGGCTGAGGGAGCTGGGGGTGTTTAGCCTGGAGAAGAGGAGGCTCAGGGGTACCTCACTGCTGTCTACAACTACCTGAAGGGAGGCTGTAGACAGGTGGGGGTTGGTCTCTTCTCCCAGGCAACCAGCAACAGAACAAGGGGACACAGTCTCAAGTTGTGCTGGTGGAAGTATAGGCTGGATGTTAGGAGGAAGTTGTTGGCAGAGAGAGTGATTGGCATTGGAATGGGCTGCCCAGGGAGGTGGTGGAGTCACCATCCCTGGAGGTGTTCAGGACAAGTCTGCGTGAGGCACTTAGTGCCGTGGTCTAGTTGTTTGGTTAGGGCTGGGTGCTAGGTTGGGCTGGATGATCTTGGAGGTCTCTTCCAATCTGGTTGATTTTTGTGATTCTGTGTTCTAGTCATGATCAAGGGAAAATCCTCTTCACTGAAGGATGCAATCACATAAGTAACTCTTCCTAGAGATGAAATTTTAGGAGGTTGTGTAAACTGCAATATAATTTAAATTTATTGTTTCTATTCTTTTTTAAAAAATCAGTAACTGACATAATACTCTTTTTTTGTTCTTTACAGTGTGGGGATATAAATATTTGATAAGCAATTCAGTGACTATTTCTGTCTATGCAATTGGATTTGATTTATTTCAATGCCATTGAAATGTGAAAGAATTTAACCTAATTTGTTAAGATATATTGTGTTAGGCTCAACTTCTGGTATTGTCTTTTGCACATTGAAATTGCAGACATTTACTATCAAAGTCTAGTTAGTATTTTGTCCGGTAGCAGCCATAGCAATAAAATTATTTCAGTAGAGATACATGTAATTGATATCCCTGAGACTGCTTTGGCCCTAATCTCAGAGATTGATTTGTATCCTGGAGTATCAATATCAAAATGTTCATTCCCTTAGTTAATGTAACAGCGTAATAGCCAACTATATGAGTATGTATTCCTGTAGATCACATGAAACCAGTAGTGTTCTTAACTTTCAAACCTTCTAATGGCAAATTTAGACTTAGATGAAGAATTTCCTGGCCACTCTTTGTAAGATGTGGCCAAACGTACAAAAACGGATGTATTGCATATGAAACTGTATTTTAATAAGTACTTTGTTCTAATTTTTATTCAAAGTTTTGGTATGGAAACAACTGCCTGATTCTGTTGCCTGTTGAAGTGTGTTGAAAGATCTTGGATTTAAGTGTTGGTCTTTGTAGAAGTTAAGTATGCCATTGCCTTCTGTGCAGTAATTGACTTTCTAAGCAACTGGGCTTCAACAGTGGTTGTTGTTTGTATGTGCTACCCGCTCTTCACTTGAGAAACTTTAGATCATTGCTTAACATTAGGTAGCATCTACTGCCTTGTCAAATACAACCACTTAGAGTACTTTTTGCAAGTCTGGACAATAGAAGTAAGTTTTAAACACTTTATCTATTGCAGTTGTAATGATAAAAATATTGTTTGCATTACTAAACAACCAAAATTTGAAACATGCTGATGAATTCTCAGACTTTCACTAATTCTCCTCCTGGAGACCACTTTTCTTCACAGAACTAAATAATATGTATAGGGCAGAAATTCATTGCTTTTATCTATAGCAACAACTTGACATTTCCACTTTCCTCTCTTCCCAAAATATAATTTATGCAGCTGGCTTAATCTTTAAGCATGCTAGTGTTTTTTTGGTGGTTGTTTCTTTGGTTAGGGTTTCTTTAAATTTTATTTTGGTTTCTGCTTTGTTTCTTTGGTTTGTTTCATTTGTTTCATTTTTTTTTCTCCACGAAGTTTGGAGATAGGATTTATTAAAAATTATGCTGGGAAAAAGGAGTTTAAATACTGCTGTTAAGCCTAACTTACATGTACATTGGAAAGTTACCTTTTACCTAGCTTTTTAACACTCAACACCATTGCTTTTTACTGTGCAAAACGTGACATTGTCTCATCAGGCAGAGGGAAATACAAAATTACTATAATTGGCTGTATTTGCCAGCCTGGTGTGTGCTGGGAAATTAAGACTTAAACATGCACTTTTGTAGTAAATCTATGCAATTTGTTGCATTTGGAAACTGTTACTTCTGAAAGAGAGGCATGAGGAAATAATAGTTTTTTCATTGTTCAACAAATGCATACAAAATCCCTATGAAGAGAATTTCCCATCTATTTACAGATAATTGATTGACTGCAATCGAGAGAGTGGTATGGAAAAAATGTTTGTTTTGTGATACAGTGCTGTGGTCTTGTGGATATGCTTCTGTAGTAATGTGTTTTCTTCAATACCTTAGCTCAGAGAAAAGGAGGAGAGGTGAGAAGTAAAGAAAAAAGGAGGAGGGGAAGAAAGGGTTAAAAAAAGACTACACAAAGGTAGAAAGAACACAAAGCATTTCAAAAGAGGGAACAAGAGAGAAACTTGATTGACTTCCACCTAATTATCAAAAGGGTGATGTTCATAGAGTGTGGTTTGAATGCATCACCATGCAGCAAAGCAGTAAACCAACTTCCCCCCTTCCTCCAGCTTCACTGCCGATTGATCTGATATTTTGTTTAGCTGTAAATGAGTCAGGAAGATTGTTAATTTGTATTTCATAGTTTCTGGTTGTTTGCAGTGTGTTGGGATCTGAGCATGTTTAGTCATCTAGTATACCTGAGATAGGCAGTTCTTGCCCACAGCTTTCTAGACTAAACTGATGGACTACTGAGTTTTCATTATTAAGTGCACTAAGTTGAAAAATCACTGACACTTTTTACAGTAACCCCAAATTATACTCTTTACTTCTGCAGTGCTTTTTTCTTGCAGAGGAGTATGAAATTATCCCCAAAAGGTCTCATGGAAAGCCTGTAATGTTCTAACTTGATTATTTAACACCTTTTTTCCCCAAAAACTGAGCCAACAATTTGGAAATCATTCGTCTTACTAATGACTTCTCCCTCATATTAGACTTTATTCACATGTGAAATTCTGTAGAACGTCAGTCTTTGTTCCTTCTTAACATTTGTGTTCCTTGGAGGTCATTAATTTTGTTTTCTTTAGTATCAGACATGCAGTTTTTTTTCTGTCACTTAGTTAATTTTGTGTGTGTTAAATACCATGTACCTTTAAAGGTCGTGTGCCTCAGATTTAGTTTTGTGAGTGACATCCTATATGTCAAAAATGGACAGTACAAGACAAAGCTTTGTATAATTTTGTACAATTTTTTAATTTAACCTTTCAAATTTATTAGTTGGTCTTAATTAGGCAGCATTTTCCCAGTTGTTGGGCTTCTGTTATGGTGACTTAGCTCAGGAAAGATTTTTTGTTAAGAATGATCCTTGAGTGAATACACAGCTCTTTGCAGCAGTGCTCCTTTCCAGGCAAACATCAGGAGACTCTTTCTCCCTTTTAGATATTGGGTAGGAGATGAATATTGATTTTGTTTACGTTAGCATAGTCTTCATTTGTATCATAGTATCACCAAGGTTGGAAGAGACCTCATAGATCATCAAGTCCAACCCTTTACCACAGAGCTCAAGGCTAGACCATGGCACCAAGTGCCACGTCCAGTCCTGCCTCGAACAGCTCCAGGGACGGCGACTCCACTACCTCCCTGGGCTGCCCATTCCAGTAGCCAATGACTCTCTCAAGCCTAAATTTCCCCTGGTGTAGCTTGAAGCTGTGTCCTCTTATTCTGGGGCTGGCCACCTGAGAGAAGAGAGCAACCTCCCCCTGGCTACAACCTCCCCTCAGGTAGTTGTAGACAGCAATAAAGTCACCCCTGAGCCTCCTCTTTTCCAGGCTAACCAATCCCAACTCCCTCAGCCTCTCCTCGTAGGGCTGCGCTCAAGGTCTCTCCCCAGCCTTGTCGCCCTTCTCTGGACACGCTCAAGCATCTCAGTGTCCCTCCTAAACTGGGGGGCCCAGAACTGAACGCAGTACTCAAGGTGTGGTCTAACCAGTGCAGAGTACAGGGGCAGAATGACCTCCCTGCTCCTGCTGACCACACCATTCCTGATGCAGGCCAGGATGCCACTGGCTCTCTTGGCCACCTGGGCACACTGCTGGCTCATGTTCAGGCGGGTATCGATTAGCACCCCCAGATCCCTTTCTGTTTGGCTGCTCTCCAGCCACTCCGACCCCAGCCTGTATCTCTGCATGGGGTTGTTATGGCACTTGGAGCTATTGAACCCCATCCCCTTGGACTCTGCCCATCTGTCCAGGCGGTCAAGGTCCCGCTGCAGAGCCCTTCTGCCCTCCAACCCAGCCACATCTGCCCCCAGCTTGGTGTCATCTGCAAACTTGCTGATGACTGACTCCATGCCCTCATCCAGATCATCTGTGAAGATGTTAAAGAGGATGGGGCCCAGCACTGATCCCTGAGGGACACCACTAGTGACAGCTGCCAGCTGGATGTGGCACCATTCACCACCACTCTCAGGGCTCGGCCCTCCAGCCAGTTCCTAACCCAGCACAGAGTGTTGCCATCCAAGCCATGGGCTGACAGCTTAGCCAGGAGTTTGCTGTGGGGGACAGTGTCAAAGGCCTTGCTGAAGTCCAGATAGAGCACATCCACAGGCCTCCCCACAGCCACCAAGCGGCGCGGCCGTGAACGAAGGCGGCAGGCGAGCAGGCAGGCAGGTGGCACAGGCTGAGGGGGCGAGGCAAAGCGGCGCCGTCAGATCAGGATGTGCAGCACTGGAGATCAACACCGACTTCAATAAACGATGTAATGGAGGCAGTCCTGGATCTCTGAATGGGCTTGGAGTATCTGCGATAACGAACATTTGTGGTACAAAATCAGTTACTGAATCAGTGGGAAAAATAAATTGATCCAAAAAGTTCGGTGGGGTTTGAATTAGATTTTGATCCGTATGTATATCATCAGCTGGTAATAGATGTGCAATGTTTGGAGAGAAAATTTTATTCTTTTAGAGTGCGTTCTAAAAAGAGACTCCAAACTGTGGTGCTCCCTACAGCAGAGTGTCAAATGTCAACAGCAAGCTTTTGTGCTTTTTGGTTTTCCACATAAGAAATGGTGCAAATACTTCCACTATGCACATCCTCTCTTTGTGGGAGATCTTGGTAAGTGTCATTGGTAGTCTGGATGGACTATATCAGTGATTTTTCACTGTGCTCATTAAGTCTTTTGAGGAAGGACAGTAGATTGAGATGTGGCTTCTTCTTACTGTAGCTGCATGGAATTATCCAGGTGCTGGCTAACTTTTATCTTTCATGTAATACGTACAGTCTTTTCTGGTGCAAACATTGAACCTAACATCCATTTTTGGCTGATTTTCTCTTGGAATTCTTGTCAGAATGGTTACTTTTCTTGTCTTTTGGAGAGATAAGATTGAAACTCTTTCAGTGAGAATTCATGAATCACACCTAGTAGGTATTTTCATTTTTGAGTTCCATTCTAGCACTTCATTATTTTCACACTGTGAGCTTGTTCCTTACCTTTTTATAAACATATTTGAAGAGGTTGCTGGTATAGAATGTCTCCACAATTTTTCCTCAGTTACTTTTTTCCTGATTATTTTGCTTTAACTAGATTGGAAGGTTGTCTGATTCTTTAAATGCCTTCTGTCTTTAAAATCCTGTGTGTTAGATGAAAAAAAATCAACGAAGAAGCAACAAACTCTTGCTTCTCTAGCCAGACTAGCAATAGAGCAGATGGAGTTTATGGATGGACTATTTCTTGCATAAGAATTTGGCTGGATGGCACCCAGTGGTTGAAAGGGTTGCAGTCAGTGGTTCACTGTACAAATGGACATCAGTAACAAGCGGTGGTACTTCAGAGGTCCATGTTGGGATGGATACTATTTGATATCTTCATCAACGTTATTGTGGGATTGAGTGTACCCTCAATGAGTTTGTTGATGACACCAAGCTGAGCAATGCAGTTCATCTGCTTAAGGGACAGAATGCTGTCCATAGGGGTGTTGACAGGCTTGAGGAAAGAGTCCATATGAAATTCATAAAGCTCACAACAACTGAGTGCAAGGTTCTGAGGTCCTCCTGTGCCTGGATCAGGGCAATCACCAGCATCGTTACAGATTGGGAGATGAATTGAGAACAGCCCTGTAGAGAAGGGCTTGGAGGTGTTGGTAGAAGAAAGATCAGACATGAGCCAGCAAAGTGCCCATGGAGCCAAAAAAAGCCAATCAAATCTCAGGGTGCATAAAAAGAAGCATGGCCACCAGGTTGAGGGAGGTGATTCTGTCCCTCTTTTCAACTCTTTTGAGACACCTTTGGATACTGCATCTGCTACAGGCTGTGGACCTGTTGGAGTGAGTCTAGAGAAGGGCTACAAAAATGATGAGAGGGCTAGAGGATGTCTCTTGTGAAGGAAAGCTGAGAGTTGAGGTCATTAATCCTGGGGAAGTGAAGGCCATATTTTTTAATTTTGTAAACAAAACTTTTTTTTTTTCCAAACCAAAAAGCAAGCATTGCACTAAATGTTCCAAAATTGCCAGTCGGTATTTTACAATGGCCCCTCAGTTTGTCCCTAGTGCAAATGCTGCTGCTCGAGGCTTCTGTCATGTGCTGATAGACCTAAATCACCAGATTTCTGAGTAGGTGGACTTCTCAGAACCATAGGCAATGAAAAGCTGCTTAGAGACAACGAAGCAAAACTCATTCAGAATATTTTAAAAAAATAAATAAATTATTATTTCTTGGCTTCTTCCAACTACTGAATTTGTAACTTGTTTTCTTTCTTTCAGTGGCGCCTAAAACCTGGAACATGGTGTAGCCATTGTCTAAAAAGCCTTTCTCTAATTACTTTCCTTAATTTTGGTGCTGGTTGTTGTTTTCACGTTTATGTGTGTGTGAGTTTTGTTGTTTTGTTTATTCATTTTTTTTCTTTTTTAATTACCTGCCCTTACATGCACTAAATTTGGTTCTCCACTACCTGAAATAAAGTAATGTGCTAGTGTGAAGCTAGCTAGAATGTTTTGGTGAGAAGAACTAGATTACAGGCTGTGAAAGGAAAACAGTGGTGATATCTGCTTCCCTCATAGGCTTGCTGAGATGTATAAGAACAAGAATCCAAACAGGTATAAGGCACAGCTTCTCCTGCTGGGGAGCTCCGAGCTGCATCTCTCTCTCTAACCTCTCTGACTAATCCGCTTTGCTTCCTAACCCCCTCGCCGAAGCTCCATTCTTCCTTGGGACTGGAGTAAGGTTGAGAGGGGTAGGGGGAAGGTGAAAGGGCAGTTGGAAGCCCCTCCTGGGGACTCAGGTTTCTGGGAGGGCTGTTGTGTTTCTGTATTACCTTTTCCCTTTTATATTTCTGTATGGAACTGTATATACTGTAAATATCTGCTTGTATATTGTGCTAAGCTGTAAATAGATAGCTCCATTTATATTCCCAGAGCTGTCTGAGTCTAGTCTGGGTGATTTCCAAAGTGGAGGGAGGGGGGGAGCCCCCAAACCATCACAAGTAATGAGATGCTAGCAACAACCCATATTTTCCTGTGGATTTTAGGTGTTTTATGGATATGTGGTTCTAAGATACCTGACTGCATGCAGCTGATGCTCTGAACCATTTGTGTGTGCTACTATTTTGTGGTTTCCAGTGCTGTGTTGTAGCTTTCTTGATACTTTGAACTGGCCTGTTTCATTTTTCTCTGATCATTTCAAAACCGATGGACTGGTCAGGTGTAGTCCCAGCACATCCGTATGAGTCATCAGTTCTGCCTCCTCATAGCTGTGTATATCATAGCTGAAGCACTTACTGCTGCTACCTCTTCTGGGACTGTTTTTGGGCTGTCAAGGTGGCTTCTTGAATCCAGGCTGATTTCACATTCTGTCATGTGTCTCTGATTTTCTGTTACTAGTGTTTTGAGCTTTGAGAGTGCTGAGCAGGAATACCCAAAGTGACTCTGATAAGGCACTGCCTGAATTTAAGCAAACTGTTTCTGTCTCTACAGTGGATCCAGAAATAGTTGAGCTGTCATTGTATATCATCCAGCAAAGGCAGTAGCCAGATGAGTGATCCAGAGTCTGGTAAATCACATGTGGGTAACACAAAGTTGAGCACTGACCTGTGAATATATGAAGAAGTTGATTGGAAAATCTTCTCTCTCTTTCCCCTGTGGTGGTGAAGAGCATTTTAATGTATTTGAATTCTAGAAACTTAGTGCTCTTTGTTGTATAAGAAGCACATAAGTAATTTGGACTGTTTTGCAGCAGCAGTTAGCATTAATGAGAAGTGGTAACAGCTGTTTTAGAAGTGGATGTCTAGCTGTAAACTGTTTATAGTTTCACTGCAGTGAATCCTTCAGTCAGTCTGAGAAGACTGATATTTATGTGGGTGAACCAGGGTTTGGGTTTCTGGTTTTGCATTTGATTCTACTTACTGTTGCATTTTACTTTGTTAAATGTAAACAATTCTGAATTAGTTTTCTGAGTTAGTAGTTTGATGAAAATTGAATTAATCTTAGAAAATTAGAGATACTGTTAAAATAATTATAGATATCAATCTGGTTCAATATATTGCATTGCTCAGAATGGGTAGTATGAGAGAAGGGGGGGACATTTGAGTTTGCTTTTGTTCCAGTGACCATTTATTGGAAAAACTCCCAATTCTTGCTGTCTTTAGGAAAAAAAATAAAATTCTGTGGGTGGTTATTCCCATTATTAGAGATCAGTTTTTGGCCTAGCATGCTTATAAACATGTCCTTTGTAAATTGAACTGCAATGCAAATTAGGGATATCCTTAAAACTGGTTTGGCATTTTGTGTCTGGTCTTTTGCTGTATGAAAGCAAGTGCCAGACAGTCCTTTGTTTATTAAGACCTCCGTTTGAAGGAGGAAAGAGCAGCATCTTGTTCAAAATCTTACTTTGGAAGAGGTTATCACGGCAAGTGAAACAGTTGAGTCCTGACTCAATATGAAGGAAGGGGGTGTTATTTTTTTTAATTATCACTTGTCAATCATAGCTATGAAGTTAGTTTAAGTACAGTTCTTACTATGTAGTAAATCTGTGGTGAGTATCTGTCATGCTGGATTGTTTCTGCTAGGAGATGTAGAAAAAAAGAAGAAAGTTATTACTGTATCCTGGAAGAAAAACTGTTGCACAACTCTGCTACTTGTATACTGTGACTTTTTTCAGTAGTTAGATAGTAGTCATGTTACCGAACTGTTAAAATTGAGAACCTGAGTTTTTGCTGAAGTATTTGTGATAGTTTTGACTGAGTTAATGCAGTAAATGGAGGAAGTCTACACTTCTTCCAAATTTGCTGTTTTAAGTAGCAAAGTTGCTGCATACTTTGTCTCAATTGGCTGGATTTTTTTGTTTAATGGAAAATAAATATGAATTTGATTTAGCAGGCATATGATGATGATGAATACAGGAAAAATTTGGTTAAGCAACTGTTATGCTTCCATGATGATAATAAAACATATTAATTTTTTGCCCTAGAAAGAAAAACACAGTGATAATAATTCTGTTTGCATATTCTGTGTGTTTCTGTGTAACTTCTCTTGCAGGTGTCCACTGTATTTAGAGCCAGTAAAACTAGTGACTGTTGCAAAGAAAACAGCATGGATTTTATGTAATACTTTTGATCTTACATTTTATTCTATTAGACTTTTACATTTTTTTCTTAATTGAGGACACCTTTTTTGGTGTAATACATAAAATCCTATGAAAATTGGAAAGTGGCATTTTCTTGTGGAAGTATAATACACTTTTATACTGTTTAAACTAACAGAATATCTTTCTGAAAACTTTCTCTTTTGTGTTTTGACAGTTGTACTCGCTAAATGATTATAAGCCACCTATTTCTAAAGCTAAAATGACACAGATCACCAAGGCAGCAATCAAGGCTATAAAGGTAAGACACTGGCTAACTTCTTTGGACTTTTTCATCTCTGTCAATCATAGAATCATAGAATCAACCAGGTTGGAAGAGACCTCCAAGATCCTCCAGTCCAACCTAGCACCCAGCCCTATCCAGTCAACTAGACCGTGGCACTAAGTGCCTCATCAAGTCTTTGCTTGAAGACCCCCAGGGACGGTGCCTCCACCACCTCCCTGGGCAGCCCATTCCAATGGGAAATCACTCTCTCTGTGAAGAACTTCCTCCTAACATCCAGCCTATACCTACCCTGGCACAACTTGAGACTGTGTCCCCTTGTTCTATTGCTGGTTACCTGGGAGAAGAGGCCACCCCCCACCTGGCTACAATGTCCCTTCAGGTAGTTGTAGACAGTAATAAGATCACCCCTGAGCCTCCTCTTCTCCAGGCTAAACAACCCCAGCTCCCTCAGCTTCTCCTCATAGGGTTTGTGTTCCAGGCCCTTCACCAGCTTTGTTGCCCTTCTCTGGACATGCTTTACTGCAAAACTTTCCATCTCCCTCATTCTGTGTGCAATTTCCAAGTTATGATCAAATGTGCTAGTGATGGAGTTTTCAGGAATGAAACAGAAGGTTTAATTTGATGTGTGACTTTCATTTGCTAGTTGTCAAATTTGCTAGTGTTATACCAACTTGACTCTTCATTCAGATCTGTAAGAGTGTTTTAGCTTGGTTCGAAAAAGAATCACTGACAGTGCTTGAGAACAGATGAATATGAAATACAGCCCCAACCCCTTGAAAATAAAATATCTGTTCCATTGACTCAATACAATAATTTTTAAATAAATTCCTAATGTACCTTTTCATGAGCATTGTTCATAGCTTTTTCTTCTCTTGTTGTGTGGATGCAGGTGTTCTTAAGTTTTGGCATTAATACCCAAATTAAAGATTTTTATTTCTGTAAAGCAAAACTAATTGCCAAGCAGCAATGGAGCAGCAGAAAACTGCACTGAAAACCGATGAAGGAAAGGAGTATTCCATTAGTGTTAAGCATTGAAACAAATGGAAACTCTCTGAAAGCTAGACATGAAAAAGAGGGTAGAATAAAAGCAAAAAAAACTATAAACTTAACACTCTTCTTACATTTCTCAGCTGAGAATGCAGATACATTTTTCAGATAATGAAATTCATATTGGGATTTTCTGTAATTCGGTGAGAGCAGTTTGTTGACAGAAGAATGATACTCACTGGCTTTCTTTACGTATAAAATCTGTGTAAATTTGTGTCTGTTGCAGTGTAATGAAAGTGGTGAAAACTTGTATTGAACATAAACAACTAATAACTGATAGTAAATGATTCTATAAATTAAATAACTAAATGTTTTATCATGTATTTAACTTGGAAATCCTGATTCTGCTCTTATTTCAATGGTGATGTTTAACTGTGTAGGGCGGTTACTGAGATAATGTAGAACCATTGCAATGATATATTAGATTTATCAAAAAATCCAACAAACAGGCCACTTTTAAAGTATTCCATAAATGTTACTGAGTCTTCAAAAACATGAGTACATAAGTGACCTGTTGGAAAATAAATGAATACTGATAAGTGCTATGCTTAGTATAGGCTATCTTCAGTTGTATATGATGAAATCATCATAGAATCAAACAGGTTGGAAGAGACCTCAAAGATCATCCAGTCCAACCTATCACTCAGCCCTGTCCAGTCATAGAATCATAGAGTCAAGCAGGTTGGAAGAGACCTCCAAGATCATCCAGTCCAACCTAGCACCCACCCCTAGCCAGTCAATTAGACCATGGCACTAAATGCCTCATCCAGTCTTTGCTTGAACATCTCCAGGGACAGTGCCTCCACCACCTCCCTGAGCAGCCCATTCCAATGCCAATCACTCTCTCTGAGAAGAACTTCCTCCTAACATCCAGCCTATACTTCCCCTGGCACAAGTTGAGGCTGTGTCCCCTTGTTCTATTGCTGGTTGCCTGGGAGAAGAGACCAACCCCCACCTGGCTACAGCCTCCCTTCAGGTAGTTGTAGACAGCAGAGAGGTCACTCCTGAGCCGTCTGTTTTCTAGGCTGCACACCCCCAGCTCCCTCAGCCTCTCCTCATAGGGTTTGTGTTCCAGGCCTTTCACCAGTTTTGTTGCCCTTAATACATTGTTGCAGGATCAATTGCTCTCACTAAATGAGCACATACTATGTAATAGAAAGAAAAAAAGAAAAATCCAGTGTGAAACTTATTTGGAGGGCAATAAAGAGTGAGGCTACCTTTTGAACATGCTGTTAAACGTTCCAGAGAAGACAGTGTACTCAGCGGTAGGTGTTGGTTTGCTGGTTAATCAACCAAAGTTTCTAATTCTGGTTTGACTGTCGATATTGCGTGACTTGAGCAAGTACACACGTGCTAGTTTGAAGCAGGCTAGGATGTTTTGATGAGGAGAACTGGATTACTCTGAAGTCTCCCCCCTATTGAAATACTATTTTATTTTCCAGTTCTACAAGCATGTCGTGCAGAGCGTTGAGAAATTCATTCAAAAGGTACGTCAGTCACAGATATTTTGTGTTAAGACTGAGAAATATTTCCTTGTATTAGATTACAGAGTATTGGAAGACTGTTGGCTTTTAGGTGCACTCATGGAATAACATTTTTCTCACACCTTAGTTTATTTCAGTTTTTAATCGTGTTGAATTTCTGCCAGTAATAGGTAGCCGATGATGCGGAAAGGCAAATACTTTGTTCCTGTTTTGTGGTTGTGATATACTGAATGACTGTGGATACTGTCTTAGGACTAGTTCTCTGTATGTGTTTATTTAATGTTAAAAGAGACTGTCAGTGTAGCCCATGTGGTGAGCTTGGTGTGTTTTCTTTCCAGTTTTAAATGAATGATGTAGTGAAACATGCAAAATACTAATAATATCAAGTAGTATGGTCTTATTGTGGTAAAATGGAATTTCAACAGATTCAAGCTGTGTTCTAGGCATTTGATATTTATGGACTTATGTGTTTGGAAGATAATTAGATTATATATCTAGAAGCAATCAGTTCAAGTTGAAGCTTAAAACTACTGAATCTTCCGTTAAAATCTGCTATAGGCTTGTCCACAATGATGTCAGTGCCATCTCAGTTTATAATCATAGAATCATAGAATCAAGCAGGTTGGCAGAGACCTCCAAGATCAGCCAGTCCAACCTATCCCCCGGCCCTAGCCAGTCAACTAGACCGTGGCACTAAGTGCCTCATCCAGTCTTTTCTTGAACACCTCCAGGGATGGTGACTCCACCACCTCCCTGGGCAGCCCATTCCAATGCCAATCACTCTCTCTGGGAAGAACTTCCTCCTAACATCCAGCCTATACTTTCCCCAGCACAACTTGAGACTGTGTCTCCTTGTTCTATTGCTGGTTGCCTGGGAGAAAAGGCCAACCCCCACCTGGCTACAATGTCCCTTCAGGTAGTTGTAGACAGCAGTGAGGTCGCCCCTGAGCCTCCTCTTCTCCAGGCTAAATGTTGATTGTTTCCTACTCCACTGTTTTCTTTCTTCACAATTAATCTGATGAGGTTACTGAAACTTCCTGTGAAATGATCATCCT
Source organism: Pogoniulus pusillus (assembly GCF_015220805.1). Taxonomy (NCBI): domain Eukaryota; kingdom Metazoa; phylum Chordata; class Aves; order Piciformes; family Lybiidae; genus Pogoniulus; species Pogoniulus pusillus. The sequence goes on from NC_087294.1 coordinate 2,712,210, forward strand.
TAGCATTCTTTGTTTTGTGGCATGTAACTTACTGGTCTGTTACCACTGTGACTGTTTTATTCTCTGTCAAAACATCACGGATCAAATAACCATGTATATATATATAAGACTATTCTACTGAGAGAGCAAGACTTCTTAATTATTAGATTTACTATGAAAATGAGTGAACCCTTGTGTAAAAGCTTGTTGTGTCTCAGAGGATATGCAGACTCACTGCTTCAGCTGTTATTCTCCATTTTTAAAATCAATATTGTATTTTCCATTTTTATCACCTGTGTTATTAATCCTTTTAGCTCTCTGCATTTTCCATGTTTTGAAATACTCCACACAGCATATTTGCTGAGTCTTCTTACTAAATATGTGTTTTCATTAATTTCAGTTTTGTGAAGTCATAGACTTGGCTGTTCTACATTCAGAATACTCTTTTTATCCGGATTTAGCTAAAATTTGAGTAGCTATAATGCATCAAAGTGATTAGGTGAAGATAGTGTATTATATGCTATCAGATTTTAATTGCACAGTTTTAACAACGCATATTTATTCTTCCAAGTATGCCACACTTTCTCTTTTTTTTTAAATAAAGAATGCCATACTTAAAAGCATTGGAACACCAGCCTAAATAAAGGCTTAACCAAGATAGGAAATATTAGCAAATTACAAACTTCCTATTTAGAAAAGTGTATCTGGGCTGTAATAAAATTGGTCTGAAGAGTTTGTTTGGCACTATTAGAGATGGTGAATTAGTGTGTTACATAACATGTTTGTAGACTGTCTGGACCACAGAGGGAATGGATGTACTTTCCCATGTTTTCCATAGTACCGTGTGTGATAAGCGTATGCAGCCAATATTCATGAAGAGAATCCATGCTATAAAGTATTCTGATAAGGACTTCAGTGTATTTTATACCTCTTTTCATTGTCTTAAAATTGGTTGCACTAGTCTGGTGCAATTACTTCGCACTTAAAGGCCAAAAAATTACCTTTAATTGTTAAGTAACATTACCTAAGCAGTTGCCGTTGCAGTTAGCAGACATGCTTTATAAATACAGTAAATGACTATTTTGTAAATGATAGGAGTTTTCCACAGTTCTAAAATTGTCATTGGTGTGTTCTCAGTCAAACAGATACCCATATAAATCCATTCTGGTTCTGGCAGGGGCAAGGATATACCACATGCTACTTAGAACAGTGTAAAATAAACTAATGCTACCTGTAATGTTGACTTTGACTGTAAAGGAAGACACCAATATTTTGAATTCTATTTGCAGCTAGTCCCAGTATACTGCTAAGAGCTTAATTATGCTTTATGCTGTTTTAATAGGTGTGTGCATTTAAAATGCTATGTGGTTAATGTGCTGATGTTTAATGGATATATTCTGAAAAGATTGGATCAACAGATTTTAAACCATTTACATGTTTGTAGAGTGTATAGAGATGTTCTATTTTGAACATCAAAGACTAGCAGTTTTTGAGGGCATTTTATTTTTCAGGACAGTTGGTTAACTAGAGAGCATTAAAATGAGTTAAAATATTACTAAAAATTTGCAAGAACTGCTCAATTTTTTGGTGTTTTTCACATGTATAAACTTGAAATTATTGTTCTTTGTAGTGCAAACCAGAATATAAGGTACCTGGTTTATATGTCATTGACTCCATTGTGAGACAGTCCCGGCATCAGTTTGGGCAAGAAAAAGATGTCTTTGCTCCAAGATTCAGCAATAACATCATCAGCACTTTCCAAAACTTGTACCGCTGCCCTGGAGATGACAAGGTAAATTACAGTGTTTTCCTAATTAAATTACCTTTAGCATATTGTCTATTAAGAATAAAGATTTTTTGATGTCCTATTTTGCTTGCTAGAGTAGATCTAATTATAGACTCACATATGTATTTCTTTTAATTTTTACTTGTCTGATTGTAAGAATAGGGAAGACACATCCAGTTAGATTCATCAGTATTTTGAAAACAATGGATTTGAGATAATGTATTTGATGGGATAAAATTGAATGGCTATTTGGTTAAACAGGGAGTTGTGGTCAGCCTTTTACTGTCAATGAACAAGCACATTTTGTGTAGTGTGAAGGAATAAGTAATTTTTCTTAGCAACAGTACACTCCGTGCAAACCAGTGTGTTGCGTATGAATTCAGTATTACAGGAGAGTCTTTGTGCTGTGAAAGCGGTCACCATATATCTGACCCAGCAAAAGTTGTGCTGTTCAAGCTACCAAGGTTATGTCCATGTTCTCTAGTTTCACTTTTAGTCTGATTAAGAGTTGTAACAAATAAATGTATCGGTTTGTTTGTTGAGAAAATCAAGCAGACATATAGTAGCATTTCTTTTAAAGTTGCAGAAAACTTTGTTGCTGTCTTTGTCTGGTCAGTCATGGAAAATGCAAGAGAGAGATCAATGCTGACATGTGGAAATAGTTTTGTATTCCTGTTTTGGGTAGAAGAGGGATTAACTTGCCAGGAACTTCTGTAAAAACAAACTTTCAAAGAAGGGCTTTCATATTGTAATACTGAATGGAAGCCTTCAGAGATTTCTTTAGGAGAACATATATTTTACATTCCATGAAGTGAGAACCAATCACTTCTCTCTATTAAATTTAGGGATCCTCTTGGAATTCTGTGCAAGCAGACATTTTTTTCCTTTGGTTTGAAAACTGTTGTTAAGTACTCCATATTTTACAGAATTTAAATAACTAAACCATCTTTGTGGCAGCAAACACAAAATCCGATGAGGAACATTTTGTTCTTAATAGTACAATTTAAGTTTTTTTTTTCCTTTCAAATAAGTAAAGTGTCTTTTTGTATCACATAACACAACTGACCAAAACAAGATCAAAACTGTGGATTTTAGGAAAGAAAAGATTAGGGAGCGAATCAGTGGAATAGAACTGCATTTACAAGCTGAACAGTGAGTTAAGTTTTCATGGAATTGTATGAAATCTTGCCTATTTTTTTCCTTTCTCGTGATCCACGTTTTTAATGTTGTTACACAATTCAAATAGGCAAGGAATCCAGTTTAAATGCCACCCTTCCTCAAGAAGGCTTGCAAAATACTGAGTTACTTTTCCTAATAGAACTATTTAGTAGTCTTATTAGTACAGTCCCATTTTTCAATGGACAGAAGTAAGTTTGCTATCAGAATAGCATTAATATATGTTGACTTCAAAAGTTTAAGAGAGTAAGTGCTTTAAGATGTTTCTTTAAAATAATTTTCCTTCCATCCTGGCTTCCAAGAACAAAGGTATGACAGTGTCAGATGAGGTTGCTGAGTTCTGTTGTGGTTTACTGTATTTCATTTTCTGTTGAAAAGACTCTCCCAGTGTACATGGTGAGTCTTCGCTGTTGCCTAGCCATCTCACATAGTTCAGCCTCAGGTTCATAGGCTAGACATTTTTGGTGTGACCCAATGTAACTGCTGTTTATAACAAAGACAAGCATGACTCAGATATTTTCTTATCCCTTCTTCATTTTAGAGTAAAATTGTTAGAGTGCTAAATTTATGGCAGAAGAATAATGTATTCAAGAGTGAAATTATTCAGCCCCTCTTGGATATGGCAGCCGGAATTCCTCCTCCAGTTGTGACTCCTGTCTTGCCCAGCACTACAGCTGCTATGAGCAACAATACACCAGGTAAAGAAAAATAGGTTAAAATCAGCTTTGGTACTCTGACTGTTAACATGTTGAAAATTTCATTGGTTAAAAGAGTTCAAATGAATGGTAGAAAGAGGATGTTCTAGCCAGAATCCAGATCAGGAAAACAGCAAAGCCAAGAAGAAGCCTGTTGTGTTTTCTTTTCGACTGTTTGTTATATTTAGATTGAGTAACGGTGCAATAAGTCCTAGTTTTGTACTTCAAAGTGAAAATAGCAGATTTCTGACAGAGTTAAACACAGCATAGCACTTAATGCACTCTTTCTCAATTAGTGGTGCCACGCTTGAGAGAAATGATACATCAGTATCTTTTTGCTATCCATAAGATTGTATCTTGTCAGACAGTGGTGCTTTACTCTTGCCAGCCAACAGGAAATTATTTTTGGGGGGAAAAAATGTTGACAATTCAAGCTGCAGCCATTAACATACTTCTCTCTCCCTCAAATCTGAAGTATCTTGGCCAGAAACTATACTGAAGAATTGTGAGGAAAAAAGTGCTCACAGTATCTCCCAAATTAGAACCAACATGATTATCAATGCAGATGTGACCATTTTGTGTTGTAAAGTGTCTTTCTTCTTTGTGGGGGTAGATGGCTTTTCAACCTTTTGTTTTGTGGAATTTTTTTCATTCAAGGTTGGAAATTAACCAGAAATTTTAAAATGTGTTTTCTGACACTTCTGTTTGGCACCGATTTTGTCACCCATCTCTTATGCTAATTCCATGCTGGAAAGTGGTGAGGTGGACAAATCCTCCTTATTTTACATAGGTGTCTGTAAATACTTGGAAGTACCAGATGTTGGATTAGATTTACTGCATCTTCTATCTCAGTATTTCTGTTTTCATTGATCTGATTACTTTCAGTTGTGGAAACCAAAGCTTTACCTTAATGCTGTTCTGAATTCTGTTGAATTTTTTCTTTCAAAAACAATGGTCATTTAAATGTGGTGTCTCTTTGCTTCAGAGCTAGAAGGAGTATTTTCAGAGTTGGAGTATTAGTCTGAATTATTGATATAAAACTGATTTTCAAGTTGCTGACTTGGTCTTAATGTTCCCATTGGGAAAAAAAGATAAAATGGACAATCCTATTGAATCCAGCTACCTTAGGTTGATATTTTTCAGTAGAATTCTTAAGGCTTCTCGTGAGGATAAAATTCAAGTCAGCAAGTTCAGGGCTAGCAGAGTTTTCTGAGTAAATTGCTAACAGTTATAGTTAGTTATATATTGTTTCCACTATATTATTTGGATTACTACGTGAAACCTATTTATTTTGCATTTTTGAGTGTTGCTTTTAGCAGTTCCTATAGTTTAATAGCACAGGGAGCTGTGAACTACACTTACACAAAGTAATCCTGCTACGTGAGAACTGTTGATGCAAGTCCGTGTATTTTCTGTGCTCTCCCTTTCAATTGATGTAAATGCATTATGCTTTGTATTTCATACCTGGGTTTAGAGATATGAGGGTGGTTAGAGGACTAGACTAGACTAGAAAATTTCTTCAGAGGAAAGGGGGAGGGGCTTGGGCCTTTTTAGCCTGAAGAAGAGAAAACCGAAGGGCATCTTATCAGTGCTTATAAATACTTAACAAGTGAGTGTCAAAAGCATGGGGCCAGTCTTTTTTTCTGTTATGCCCACTGGCAGGACAAGCGGTAATGGGCACAAACTTGAACATAGGAAGCTCAATCTAAGTATGAGGATGAGTGTCTTTGCATTGAGGGTGGTAGAGCACTCAAACAGGCTTCAGGGAGATGGTGGAGACTCTGGAGTCACTCTCATGGATGGAGCCTGCTGTAGGTGTACCTGCTCTGGTGGAGAGAGTTGAACTAGGTGATCAGCAGAGATCTCTTTCAATCCCTATGGTTCTGTTTTGATGTCCTAGGAAGATTATAATATCATTATAAATTGGTCTCTTGCAATCCCAAAACCTTTACTGTAGAAAATAAACAGCTGGTTTATAATTTATTTTTACAGCAAGTCTTTGTTCTGTTTTTAATTCTCTAACACTGTTTCTAAGTCTGTGTGCTGAAATAATTCAGCATACTGGATTTTGTCTGTTTTAGGAACACCTGTGACGCCAGTTACTCCAGCCAATGTTGTGCAGAGTTTGCCTGATCCTTGGGTATCTCAGATTGCTAATACAGATACTCTTGCTGCTGTTGCACAGATTTTGCAAAGTCCTCAAGGCCAGCAGGTAACTATTTTGTAGTAGACTGATACTTTGTGTCTTTAAGGTACTCTTAAGGAATGCTGGTTTCATCAGTATCTCATAGTTTTGTCTCTGGCATCAATTGCTAACTGTCCCATGAAATTGTTCGTCACAAGTAAGTTCCAGAGAAACTAAAAATTGTGTTGCCTTTTGTAACCAGCCCTGTATGTTCCCTAGAAGTGTCACATAATGTGAATTAATGTAAGATGGTTTGTAATACATATTTTCCTAGTTAGTAAGTGGCATTGAGATTTCGTGGAGGGAGGCAGAAAGTGGAATACCAATTTAAGCTTATTTTTCTGCTGGATACCCCAAGAACCTAAACATTGTACAGAATTACAGTAATGAGAATATACTCATTCTGGAAGTGCATTGGAATGGTTCTTTCTATCGGCAAAAGACAGTTTTTATTTTGAAGCATTGAAAAATGAGGTCTTAGAAGTGACTGTTCTTCAGCTTCTGTTTTCTCAGCTCTGAGAAAGTGGCTTGATGTATATTAAACTGTTTGTCCTGTTAACCTACAGCCACATACATTGAATGCACCTGAACAGCTTTCTGTAAAAAAGCTGTAGATAATTTTTCAGTTTATGCTGCAGCATAACTTTGGCATTAAGATTTTTAAGTCTACTGAGGAATAGGATGCTCTACCTGCTGCAGTACTAAAGGGCAATGCCATGCATATGAATGGGAAGCAGTCACCGGTGAGCCGTTGTAAAGCACTGATCCTGACAGTAGCAACTTAGTGAGGTTGTTTTAGTGTTGAGATAAGCAAATTGGTCTGTAATTGCTTGTAAATTAAGCAAAAGGAGTATATTCACCTGATTACACTGAAAGAAATGTTTGGGTTGTTGAAAAGCAGAGCAAAACAAGTTTGTGGAGTGCTTTATGAACTGTAGAGGTTAGATCACAGAATAGCTCCTAAACAAGGAAGTAATGTCAGGTGAGAATGGGAACTATGTGGAAAGTCAGTAAGATAATTTTAAAGATCATTACCTAGACAGTATTAAGTAATAATAAAAAAAAGAATAATAATGATGACATAATGAAGATGAGAAGGGAATTAGAGCTTTAGAGACACATCACAAAGAAATAACACTTGGCTATTTAGCTCCAAATGGTAAAACAAGGAATAGAATGGATTTTGAGTGAGGAAAAAGATGGTCATAAGCAGAAGTATGGAGACAGACTGGGTGTGCAATAAATATGTGTATGCAGATTTCTAGGATTTGAAGATGAACTGCAACATTTACTCCTATGCTTGTTTTTCTTCCTGTTCTTCGAGCAACTTAATGCCCACCTGCTCCACTCCCCCAGGTTCCAGTGCCTTTGATTTCATCTTAGGATAGGTGAGAGTGTGTGCAGATAGTTCAGAGTCTAGGCACAGGAGAGGGCAGATTAAGAAAGATGTTATCAACAAGAGTGAAAACCACTAGAATGATGAGACCACCCAGGATTTTCCCATGCTAAGGCTTCCATCTCTTCTCCAGTTTGATTCCTTTCTACTCAGAGCAATGCATAAGACAGATGAGCCATATTTGCTCATGTTTTGTGGGTCAGCCAAGAAGAAGGGAGCTTTTCAACTTCACCTGTTGCAGTAATAGGTGAAAGCTCTTGGTGAGGTAGAAAAATAATTAAAGCATTTTCAGACTGCTGTACAAGGAGTCTGTGTAACTGTTTTGAAAGAACAAAAAGAGTTGTTTCACATTATCAAAAGGTAAGTAAAACAATCTTGAGAAAGAGTCATACATTCTTGATGCATTGTGGAAAAGGTGATCAACTTAATCAGCTTATGTAGGGTGAGCCCTAGAAAGAAGGGAAGGATTGAACCCTGTAGTGGTTCAGTGGTGAACCTCATGAGAAGATGGATTATAAACACAACAATAATGAGGGATAGATAATGAGCATAATTTTAACTACCTGGATTTACTCAGCCTTTTACCTGAAGGTAACACTCTGAGGGTTTACTTAATGGAAGGTCAAAAAACTGCTTCCTCTAATTAGATAGTACTTCAAGAGGATTTCTGTCCATAGAGGTAGTGCTTTTTATATTTTCTATTAAGGTAAATCTGTACAATTTTATGGGAGCATCTCTGTTTAGCAGATTAAGAAATGTGCACCTGAAAAAGACTTTTACTTGCTCATTGGAACAGCTCGTTTTAAAAAATACACAGATAGGAAATTGAAGCCAGGGAAAAAAGATACACCAGGCAATTGGATTGTATGTTTGTTGTAAAAAAAACTATGGAAGATACTGTATTTTTCTTTGTTTTCCTCCAAATCTAGAGAAGGAGAGAGATTCTTAAGGTGTCCTGAAACACTATGAAATGTCTCACATCCATTCACTACAGTTTCAAAGGTTTCTTTTCTCATAATACTTAGTAGTCATTCCACTGTAATCCTAAACATTTCCTGAGGTGCAGAGTGGAGTTTAAATAAGCAAACAGTCCAAACCACTCCACTACTCTGGAAAACTATTTTTAAATAGTATTTGAAACACTCAGCACTGTTTGTAAATGATACATTTTCACACCTGCCCGGTGGCTTTACCCATACTTTGGTTTTACTGTAATGTATTTTGTTATTACTGTATGTCTGCTGCCCCAGAGCTGCTGCTTCTGGTTCAGCGTCGTGTCTAGGACATTTTTATCTTCAGACAGGGCTATACAGAGCCTAAAGTCTGTGCCACTGCAGGCAGTCGAGTTCCATTCCCAGTTCCTGGTTGATCTGCTTTTTATGTTAACTTATCAAGGGAATTGCATTCTGACAGTGCAAACCTAAGTTTGAGCATGAGAGTTGTCCTTTAAGTAATCTAGAGTCATTAGTGCCAGGTCTTTGTGATATGTGTTGCATCATCCTAACCTAGAGTTTGCAACTGTGTAATCTTCTCTACAGAAATACTAAAGCATAGAGATTTTCCTCCTATAGATGGGCTCTTAAGAAGCTGGAGTAGGCTGAAAGATTTTTTTTTAGGTCAGAAGGAATCAAACAGGTAAAACAGAAGAGCAGAAACCCTAGATAGCAGGGAATCTAGAGTGGTAGCTGGTCATCATACAACCTGTCAGAGCAAGGTCGTACGATGGAGGAAGAAGTGTCTAAATGTTTTATCAGGCACAGAAAACAAATTAGTCAGTAAGTGGGAGCAAAATTTACTGTAAATGAAAGCACATTAAGGTATAATGATAGTATAGGTTAGGTGTATTCCTGACTTTTTTTCCTCAGTGGAAAGGGAAAGACTAGTTTCTTTGCTTTTATTGATTTTTTTGGTTGGTTGGTTGTTCTTTTATTTCTGATTTAATGCATTTGCTGTCTTTTCTCTGTTAGCTTCAGCAGTTGATACAGACACTGCAGATACAGCAACAGAAACCTCAGCCTTCCCTGCTTCAAGCCCTGGATGCTGGTCTTGTCGTTCAGTTGCAGGCTCTCACAGCGCAACTTACAGCTGCAGCTGCTGCTGCTAACACGCTTAATCCACTGGAACAGAATGTCTCTTTTAATAAGGTAGAAGTAGAATAGTAGAAGTTTGTTCTTGCAGTATATATGAGTCGTTTTTTGGATTTTAATGTGTGACTTTAGAGGTTTTTAAAATACATGTATGTACTATAAAGCTCTTAAGGCAATGTTATATTGTTTTCCTTCACCCTTTGTAATGGAGCCCTGAGAATTGAATATGTCTGATATTTCCCATTCCTGTGTTTGTGATGTGATGTGGGAAATGATGTATTAGCAAATTAATGAAAGGGGAACATACAGACATTTCTGAACGTGGCTTGAGAGTGGATAATTTCTGTAGGATTGTCCTGAAGTGAGGAATAAGGGAATTAAAGAAGCAAAACACATGGATGTGGTGGCTTTGGTTTGTTTCTTCCAGGTAATTTCTGGTTTTGGGCAGGTAGCTGCTCAGAACTTTAGAAGTGCTGAGTTTAAGATAAACTGTCTTAAAACTTTATGTTTCTTTATGTCTGGAATAAAAAGTACCTATTTCACAGTTGTGACCATCAACTCAAGCAGGATGTAATCACAGGAAGTGAATACGCCAGTTAATAGGGTCCGTCTTAATGTGTAGATGTGAAAAGTAATGAAGAATAGAATGTTGTATTGTAGGTTTTTTTACTAGGTTTTAACTCCAGCATTTACATGGATAGATCTACTTGTAGCTGTGGCTGTCTTGAATGTTGGATAACTTGTTTCAAATTGAAGGAACAGATATTCTGAGATGTTTATATACCTTGAGAGGGTTCAGCCTAGTGATCCTTTAGTTGGTTTATGCCAGTAATAGTATGCAGGAGTCGTCTTGTCATGGAACTTGTCAGCAAAATGTGTACATGATTGTGATTTCTTGGATTTTGGAGGTAAGTGTTGTGGAAGGAATTCTTATGGCAGTGTGATAGTTTACAAGCTTTCAGTAGGTTCTGAGGTTGTGGTTAATTCATTATTGTGAGCTGTGGAAGAGTTGTGTGTAGTATGTGATCTGTACCTCAGTTCTGCATTATACAAGTAGTGCTAGTTGTATTATGATCTAAAACATCTCAGATTCCTTGTTCAGTGTTCCAAGCATCTCTTGAGTGAGCAGATACCTCATGTCTTGTTAGTCCATGAAGGCTTTTACTCAGAGGTTATTTTGGGCTCTAATTTTAGACATGCAGAAATACCATGTTGGTTTAGAATGCATTTATTTTTAATATAGTGTTGGTGCTACCATACCTAGTTTGAGGATTTCTAAATCTAGGTATTACAGAAGAATATATATTGAGATACATGTGCATTAATGGGCAATCTTGTTTCTGCAATGATTAGTTTTGAGGATACAGATCTTCCTTTCTTAAAATTTTATTTACTGATTTGTCAGCTCCAATACCACCTGCACCCTGGCTCCTACTTCTCACTAGATGAAGACCATAAGTCATAATGATACAGTTCCATTTATTAGACTCTTTACTTCCATTTTATTTTGTAAATAGATAGGTGACTCTGTGATCTGTAATTCTGTTTTCCCCGTTTATTATATAAACAGTTGTGTGGGTTTTTTGAAACAGACATAGCAGTGTGATAGAATTATCAAGAGGCAATATTTACTTCTATAAGAAGCATCTACATCAGTGTTCTTGTTTGAATCAGGAGCGTGCTTTTGACATGACACTTCTGATTGTTTACATGTCCCACACATTTCACACAAGAGAGTGGTCTACAGTGCATGCACTAAATTCTAACCTGAAGCAAAAGATATGTTTCAGCTTCTGATGAGTACTCAGCTGACAAGGCCAGACTGGAGCTGCTTCAAAGTAACTATTAGCAAAGTCCAAATAACAGGTCTGAATAAATAAAAAATGTAAACCAGATTTTTTAAGAGGAATTTTTTGGGATATGCCTTGCTTAGACAGTGAATCTAGATCTTTGTTAGTCATCTTTCAGGATGCTCTGAAGTTCTAGAGCTTTTTAATGCATTTTAAAGAACTTAGATTAATTTTTATGTTTAACATAAAATATAAAATAAATTGTTAACAAGCATACTTACAACAACAGTGTGAGCCAACAGAGTGCCCTGCCAGCTGAGAAGGCTAACAACATTGTGGCCTCTGTGACCAGGCCTGGTGAAAATTATTGTCCCATCTAGGCGTCCCATCTGTTCTAGCCTGCATTTAGAGTATCAAGATGCACTTTTGCAGCCCCTGCCACCACACAGGAAAGACACTGAGAACTGAAGCAAGTTTAGGCAGGTGCACCAAATTAGTCTTGACCTGTGCAGGACTGGAAGTGTTTCAGCCTGGGGAATAGGTGGCTTTAGTGGGGAGGTCTGTTAGCGGTTGTGTGTGTGTGTATCTGTGTCTTGTCATCGTCAGTCCCCCACTTTTCCTCCTCCCCTCCTCCAAGGACCTATGGGAAGGTCAGCTTTCCACAGCACAGCATAGTGGCAGGATTATAGACTACAGGAGTGTAAGGTCAACCTGTTTTCCCATGGGAACGGTCAAGCGCTGGAACAGGTAGCTTGGAAGGATTGTGCAGTCTTAGTTTTTGGAAACTTAAGTGTTTCCAGGACTCAACTGGATAAAGCCCTGAGTAACCTAACCTGAGCTTACATCTAAGCTTACTGTGAGCTGAATGTTGAACTGATACCTAGTAATGCCCCTTTCAACATGGACAGTTCTGTGATCCTAAGGTCTTTGAGGAGTGGGGCAGAAGATGTGCTGCCATCTAGTAGAAATCGATGAAGGTGCCTGAGGTACAGGAACCCGAACATCTTAAAAAGCTGCAGCAGCAAAATAAGAGAATCTAGCTATTCCTGAAAGCAAGAATTAGAAATATGGAGTGGTTTCCATAGGAGATACTGAAGAGGTTTTTGATGAAGTTGATGTAGAAATACTTATGTGGAAGGCAGTGTCTGAAAGCCAAGTGTTTTGAGTTGGCAGATGTTAAGAAAAAGACAACAGCTTTTCTAGTAAATAAAGAGTAAATGTGGTGAGTCAAAAAAAGCTTAGTTCTTATTCCATGATACAATGATGCTGAATTGGCTAACAAATCTGAACAGTGCAGGAGAATAGATCTGATGAATATGGAAGCACCTTTTAAAGTCCCTATTTGTAATGAGTGTGGCGATTTTTCCAGTCCTTTGTTTTCAAGCTCTTTGGTCTTGGTAGTATCTTAATATGCACTATGTGGAAAACTGCTTTCCTTGGCAGCATCAAATGCCTGTCTTTTACATAACTGTATAGTTGTGTTATGCTAAAGAAAGATTTTTTGGTAAACATTTTCTATATATTCGTGTTCTGTTTGTTCTGTTTTAATTTTTAAAGAAGGTAGCCTAATCTTTACAAAGAAATTTATTTCCTTTGGAATAAAAAGGGTTTTTTTCATGGCTTTAATTCTTCTCACTGCTTTTCCTGAATATACTCTTTTCTTAGGTAATAAAAGTAACAAATGTAGCATTCATGGAAAGTTCTGTCATTTCATATGCATATAGTGGGTTAACTTAGGTATCCTAGTATTTAATTTCTGTTGGTTTATTGTAGAGGGTCATCTGTTACATTTTTTTCAGAACCAAGGCTCTTTCAGCTCCCTTTAATAGCTAGTACATTATGTAAAGCAAATGTAAACAAAAAGCATGCTGCACTTTTCCTTCTCTTGGCTGTAAATGTTTTTGGTTGTCTCTGGTCCCAGTTTAAATAATTTGTGTTGCATATCATAAATTGCTGACTGTTTTCCATTTGTTCCTTTTCCCCCCCAGAATGTTAAGTAGTGTGTATTCTGTTATCTTACCGTCTACTTCATCCTGATGGAAGATATGTGGTGATTAATAAGAATTTAAAGAGATGGCTTTTTTTCCCAAAATTTGTTTTTTTATCAGAGCAGCAGGATTTTGAAAATGCTTTGCTTGAAAATATCTTAGAATATTAAAAAAAAAAAAGAAGGTAGTCAGCTTGGTTTAAATGGATGTAGAGATACATATGTGGTGAAAGTTATCCTGGATTTTAGCATCCCATCTCATATACCCTTGATGGTCTATGCTTCTGCTGTGCTTTCTCAGCAACATATTCAGTTCTACTTCCATATAAATTAGATAATTTTGCTGGAAAAGTACTTCTAAAGATTCTTGATTGGTGATTCTTCTTGGCCTTATCTGTTGTTATTCTTGCTGGAGTCCAGTAACTGGTGGTAAACAGAGCATCCTGAAAAACAGAATGGGCTACTGAATCATCATGGCTTGTTACTGGGGATGTTATTCCCTTGCAATTTTGAAATGACTGCTCTGATGTGTTTTTTTTCATGAGACAAGGATTTGAGAAGTTGTGGTAGTTTGTAGTAAAGTACTGACTGCTTTTCAGAAAACATCAAGGTGTAAAAATGTGTAGACATGGGTCTGATAGCGCTGCTCTATCTATACATAGTTACTGACACATAACAATCTCAATAACAACAAGTGTTGTATTTATTCCTACTTCAGTTTTGTCTTCAATTAATAAACCAAACAAACACTTTTTTTTTGTTCAGCCAAACTACAGTGTAGAGATTTTTGCAGATAAACCAGGAAGTTTATTCAAGTTTTTATTTTTTTCCCTCTGTCAGATACTTCTCTTTTATCCCTGTGGAGGCTTATTCCTCTTACGTGATAACAGCTTGCTTTGGTTTTTTTTTGCAGGCTGTGTGAGAAGTTGTTTTCAAGAAACAATATATTTGAAGGAATTCAGGTTGTCTAAATGACACGTGTGTGTGAAAATACAGTAATTCTTTGCAAAGTAATCAAGCTGTAGGTCTTCTCTTGATATGAGCAGACCAATTTGCTGATTGCCAAAGGACTGACTAGTTGGCCTCTTCGTAGTAATTTCTTCTAATTAAAGGTACCATTGCATAAAATGAATATTTTATTTAAGTTTTCCTCCAAATTAGCTGTTACTTATTATCAAAAGAACATGTAGTTGTACATTTAACAGCAGCCCGGGCTCAAGAAAGCCATGGACAACATTTGGTGTTTGAAGCAGTTGTGGCATTTAATTTTCTATTTGGGTTATTTGCCAACTTTTTTTAACATTGACAAATAAGAGCATTTTTCTTTTGAAAAGTAGACACACAAAGTGACATCTAAGGAGTAGGGAGTAATGCTTATTTTGCTTTCTCCTAGAAGCTGATGGACAGGTTTGACTTTGGGGAAGAGTCCGAACAAAGTGAAGAGCCTAAAAAGGAAACTCCCACTTCTCAACTGTAAGATCAAGCTATGTGTCTTATGCAAAATGCTAACATTTGCCCAATGCTAGTTGAACGTTAGGAAATAGGAAGGAAAATGTTAAGGGTTTTGTTTGGGTGTTTTTTTCCAGAGCATAACTACACTTAAACAGTAGGTAGAGAAAATACAGTTTACTAAATTAATTAAAACTAAAGAGTTAACATGTTCTTTGCTTTGTTATTTATATTCAGTCTTAACTTTATCAAGTTGATAACAAAAGGTTGGGGTTTTTTTACCTTTTTTGTTAAACTTGAAACTAAACTGTGAAGACCTATTTACCAGCTGGTTAACCTAAGAAAGCCACTCTTGCAGTTTTGTAATTTAAGTTATCTCCTTTTAGGCCTTTAGTACCAGAATCTGTGAACAACTCGCTTTTTCACCAGCTAGCTGAACAGCTACAGCAACAAAATTTAGAACATCTCAGACAACAGCTTCTGGAGCAACAGCCGCCTCAAAAAGTAAGAACTCCACCTTGTGGCTGTTATGTTTATCTTCTCCACTGATAAAAAAATCGCACTCTAGAACAAGAAAATTGCCTTATTGTGGACACTTCTGTTGTAATGAAAGTCTTTGTCGTTAGCTGATCATCTAACAGAAGCTTGCAGAGTAAGAGGAATAATCAAAAGAAAGTACCCAAAGTGAAAAAACCCCTACAAACTAAATAAAAAAAACAGCACAAGAGAATTGTGCAGGGTGTACATTTTGTTTCTCTTGGGAAAGACTTGTCACTGCTTTGGTTTTTCACCCCTTTATAAGGGGGAAACCAGCTTTTTCCCTGGTGTCAAAAAGAAGGTGAACACTGAAGTGGTTATGCTGCTGTCTCTAAGGGGAGAGCAGTGTGCAAAGCTGCTGCTGCAGAACAATTAAGAGGACAGAACAGAGATTGTAGATTACTTTATCCTGCTAAACTTTTAAGTCTTGGCTAGTGAATATGTTTTCTTTTGAAGAATCTGAGCTCAAGAATAGTCACATGTACGCAGCAGTTCACAGATTGCATTGATTTGGAAGGGCCCCTCAAAGAGCATCTTGTCCAACCCCTCTGCAGTCAGCAGGGACACCTACGACTAGATCAGGTTGCCCAGGGTTGCGTCAAGTCTGATCTTGGATGTCTCCAGGACAGAGCCTGAACTGCATCCCTTGTCAGCCTGTACCAGTATTTTACCACTCATTGTAAAGAACTTCCCCCTTACGTCCAACCCAAACCTACCCTGCTCCAGTTTAAAACCACTGCCCCTCGTCCTTTCATTACAAGTCATTCTAAACAGTCCTTCCCCAGCCTTCCTGTAGGCCCCCTTCAGATGCTGAAATGTAGTTACAAGGTCCTCACAGAGCTGACTTCTCTTTGGACTGAACAGCCTGTGTGCATAGGACAGGTGCTTCAGCCCTCTGATCATCTTTATTACCTTCCTGTGGGCCCACTCCAGCAGGTCTATGTCCTTCTTCTGTTGGGGGTCCCATAACTGGATGCGGTAGTCCAAGTGAGATCTCACCAGAGCAGAGTAGAGGGGCAGAATCACCTCTCTAGATTTGCTGGCCACACTTCTTTTTATTCGGCCCCGGCTGTTACTGGACCTTCTGAGCTGCAAGTGTGCATTGTTGGCTCATGTCCGACTTCTCATCCACCAGTACCCCCAAGTCCTTTTTGGAAGGACTCATGTATTAGTAGATGATATTCAAAACAACTTAGGAGTCCTTCTTAACTATGTGAATTTAGTCATCTCTATGTTAAAGTAAATTGGCTTACTTCTTCTGAGGTTAGTCCTTGGTATGTAGCTACTCTTTTCCCATCCTGACCTGAGTAGAAAAAAACCCCAGAAGTTATATCTGGTTACTATCAAGACAGAATAAAAGTGTACTTTCTGGGAAGTATTTGGATCTAGTTTCACAGTAGAATAGGAGTCTTAGCTTGAATGTTCTAAGGAATAACTTAACAAATGGCTGTTAGGGTTTTCACTTTAACCTGTGCAAAGGTGCAGTTGCTCATCTTTCAGTCAAGAGCACTGAGTGTTGAATTTATGACTTTTGACTTTTTAATGTGTAGAAAAACAGGTACTTTTACTAGACACTTTTCTTATTCTGCTGCTTAATTTTACTGTGTTTTGTTTTAATTTCTCATTTAAGTACAGCATTTGACAAAGCTTGTATAATTCAGCTACAGACTACAGAGGTTTTGGTGTTGGTGGATATCTTAAGTAATTTCTGGCTTAGAAATGTTTAGGAATAAAACTTGGAAGAGTGCATCTGTTTTAAGAGCTTTTGATATGACATATTTAAAAGAATATATCAAATCTGAAAACAAAAATGCTGAGGTTTTGTACTTTTCTGTAAAATGAGCAGAATTGGAGTGTGAATTAATCTCTGAAATTAGGCTACAGTACACTTATGGGTAAGGTGTTCATATAACTCACTCCTTATTATTTGATACTCTGTTCCAAGTCCAGAAATTGTTTCCTTTCTGGTCCACTCAGCTTCTTGTCTACTCAGTACAGAGAGGGATTTTTTTTCAACTTTATAACAGCTGAAAATACAAACTTCTGATGGAACTACTCTGTAATGACTGCAGCATGTTATGAGTGAGATTTTCTTTACTTATGTGTTTAATATGAGTGAGAAAGATTGAAAGAAGAGAAGCAACACAAAACACAAACAAATTATTATGGAAAGATTAAGAGCAAAGAGCAAGGAAGAGAGGAAGGACAGAGACAGAAAAAGAAACAAGATTTGTAGGAATCAATATTGAGAAAAATAAAAGGAAAATGAGATGAAACAGATAATGTTGAAAGGAAAATGCAGCAACAGAGTCATATTAGTATTTTTTATTTATAAGATGTTTAATGATATGAAGATAAAGCACTAAAATAAAACTTGGAACCATTTGTAATTCTGCTAACTTCCTACCATTCTCTTGATTACAATATCTAGCATTTCTTTACTTGAAGTGAAAATAGAATGAGAATCACTGCAGTGTATTGGATTTTAGTTGTAAAATTACTTGTCAAAATAATCCTGACAGCATTTCAAAGTATTTTAGTTGTGTTTCCTGTTGTTACTGGATTTCTTGTATATCTTTGAAATGTTTATTGCAAAGCTGTACTTTCTGTCCAGTGTACTGCCCATTATATTTTTCCCTAGGAAATCAACAAGAGATTTAGATTTTAAAAATCTGTTGGTTTCAGAGCTGCTTGTTTTGTTAGGTCTTGTAATTGTGGCCAGTAGGACAAAGGAGGTTATTCTTCCCCTGTACTCAACGCTGGTCAGGCCACACCTTGAGTCCTGTGTCCAGTTCTGGGCCCCTCAATTCAAGAGAGATGTTGAGGTGGTGGAACGTGCCCAGAGAAGGGCAACAAAGCTGGTGAGGGGCCTGGAACACAAACCCTATGAGGAGAGGCTGAGGGAGCTGGGGGTGTTTAGCCTAGAGAAGAGGAGGCTCAGGGGGGACCTCATTTGCTGTCTACAACTACCTGAAGGGACATTGTAGCCAGGTAGGGGGTGGCCTCTTTTCCCAGGCAACCAGCAACAGAACAAGGGGACACAGTCTCAAGTTGTGCTGGGGGAAGTACAGGCTGGATGTTAGGAGGAAGTTGTTGGCAGAGAGAGTGATTAGCATTGGAATGGGCTGCCCAGGGAGGTGGTGGAGTCACCATCCCTGGAGGTGTTCAAGAATAGCCTGGATGAGGCACTTAGTGCCATGGTCTGGTTGACTGGCTAGGGCTGGGTGCTAGGTTGGACTGGATGATCTTTGAGGTCTCTTCCAACCTGGTTGATTCTATGATTCTATGATGTGCTGGCGAAAATGACACAGCACCTGCCTCATCTTGTGATAATGACTTGTCTAAAGTCACCGGCTGTAAGAAAGTTTGGAGTTAAATGTGATCTTGTCTGTAATTTATTAGTTCATGTGTGTGGGTAATTTGCCAGTAGTAAGAAAGTTTGGAGTTAAATGTGATCTTGTCTGTAATTTATTAGTTCATGTGTGTGGGTAATTTGCCAGTAGGTATCTGTCAGTATCGATGTGGCTGCCACAATTATTGTTTCTCCTGTGAGTTTTGTTTTCAAGCCAGCCATATTAAGCAGCAAATGTTGTGCTTTAATTTGTTTTTAATTCAGATATTAGTAGTTTTTTTATAGTCAGGCATTTATTTTTTTTTAATGGCATATGATTATTTGTTATTTAGGCAAGCCCTGAGGAGAACCAAGAGGGAACTTTTGGTTCAGAGCACTCTGCCTCACCATCACAAGGAAGTAGTCAGCAGCAGTTTTTAGAAGTGGAAACCAATGTAGATGATTCAATGGATATTCAGCAACAGGTAAAACCTCCTTTAAATAAGCACAAACTCCAGTGATTTCAGAAGGAGTAATCTGGATGTATGCTTCAATATAGTTGTACACATTGTGATTATATTTATTCAGTAGTGTTGAACATTTGTTATGTCTGACCTCAGGACATGGATATAGATGAAGGACAAGATGTTGCTGAAGAAGAGATTTTTGAGCAAGAAGAAAAGAAATCGGCTGTTCGTTCACGATCCAGAACCCGTTCAAGATCTCGTTCAAGGTTTCTCTATTAACTTGTATTAAGGAAATGAAAAGTTTTCTGAAACAAAATTGTAATTTGTGATCATCATTCTAAATTCTGCCTTTTTCAGGATTGTTATGAGCAGGTTTTGGCAGTGGAAAAAGTGTTCATTTAGTATTTGTGTGTTAGATACAGACTTTCTGTGTGACAGTTCATTTAGCCTATCTGTGTTCTGCTTTACATTTTTTTGAGACCTGTTCAGGTAGCAAAAATAGTTGACACTGGCAGCTGATCAGGTTTTCTATGCCAGAAAATTACATCTTGTTATAAAGTTCTTTGAATGTGTTTGGTTTTGAGCTCAAGGTGTGTGTTCTATTCTTAATACTAATAGCACTGCTTATTTCTTGAAGGAGTTTGAGTGAATACAAGAGAGAAATGTAAATATGTAAATTACACCAGAAATGTCTGTGTCATTTAACAACCAACTAAAGTTTGTAGTTCATAGATGAGTAAAATAGATTGGTTTTTATTTCCTTTAAGTCAGCATGCTGAAATGAAGTGTTTTGCAGGTCACCAAGAAAGCGAAGGTCTAGATCACGGTCTGGTTCTCGGAAGCGTAAGCACAGAAAGCGTTCACGGTCAAGATCAAGAGAAAGGAAGAGGAAGTCATCTCGGTCATACTCCAGTGAAAGAAGGGCTAGGGAAAGGGAGAAAGAGCGTCAGAAAAAGGGACTGCCTCCTATACGGTCAAAAACACTAAGTGGTAAGTGGAAACTGCGCACTGGTTTAATAATTTAGCATTATGGGGGAGAAAAAAAAGGTGTTTTGCACTGAAAGAACAAGATTTAGCTTGAGTGTTGTTACAAAATATGGTAACCGTATTTTTTTCTACCACTTAGGAAACTTAGAATAATTTCATTTTAGAGCAAAACAAATATGCTGTTCTGCTGATGATTTTGCTCATACTGTTGCACCAGTGATACTGCTTCTGAACAGAGAGTAGCAAAAGCTGCCCCTGAGTTCCAGTTCACTTTCTCTTTCATGCTGTCTTCTATGGAGCGTTTGAAGACAACCAGTGCTTGATCTGAAAATCTTATCACAGTGTCAGATTAAGTATGCTGTAGCTGAGTAGCTTAAATAAAGGCTAGTTTTGTTAAACTTGAGAGTGCTTTTTAAATAGCAGGAGCATAGAGCAAAACCAAACAGAAAGACAAAACAAGTAATTTACCATGTTAAGACAGACCTTAATGATTGTATCCCAAGAAAGTATCCAAAAGCCAGATGGATTTCAGCCTCTACAGTGTGTTACTGTGCACTGTTGTTTCTACAGAGAATTTGCATACCAAAAAGCAGGAAGAAGAACTTCCTCCAAAAAGTTGCTTAAATCAAAAAGTATTTTGAGATGAGCACTGGAAACAGTGAAGTTGGGTGTAGTCATCTGCTACTGTGTCAGGTTATCCCGTAGCTGCTGTTAGCAGGACTGAATTTTTGGGATGCAGAATTGTGTTTAGAATCATAGAATGGTTTAGGCTGGAAGCGACCTCAAAGATCATCCACTTAACCCCCTGCCATAGCCAGAGACACCTCCCACTGGAACAGGTCACTCAAGGTCTCACCCAACCTGGCCATGAACACATCCAGGGAGGGAGCATCCACAGCCTCCCTGAGCAGCCTGTGCCAGTGTCTCACCACCCTCACTGTAAAGAACCCTTTCCTAACATTTAGGTTAAATCTCCCCTCTGCCAGTTTAAACCCACTGCCCCTTGTCCTGCCATTACAAGACCTCGTCAATAGTCCCTCCCCAGCCTTCCTGCAGGCCCCCTTCAGATACTGGAAGGCCACTATAAGGTCTTCTTGAAGCCATCTATTCTCCAGGCTGAAGAGCCTGTCCTTATAGCAGAGCTGCTGCAACCATCTGATGATCTTCATGGCCCTCCTCTGGATTTGCTCCAACAGTTCGATGTATGTCTTGTGCTGGAGGCTCCAGAACTGTACACAGTACTCCAGGTGGGGTCTGACAAGAGCAGAGTAAAGGAGGAGAATCCACTCCCTTGCCCTGCTGGCCATGCTGCTCTTGATGCAGCCCAGGACACGGTTGCTGTCTGGGCTGCACATGCACACTGCTGACTCATGTTGAGCTTTTCATCACCCCAGACCCCCAGGTCCTTTTTCCTCAGGGCTGCTCTCAGCCATTCACCACCCAACCTGCATTTGTGTTTGGGATTGCCTCAACGCAGGTGCAGGACTTTATACTTGGCCTTGTTGAATGTTGTGAGGCTAGCCTGAGCCCAGCTCTTCAGCCTGCCCAGGTCCTTCTGGGTGGCATCCCTGCCCTCTAGCAAGTCGACTGTGCCACACAGGTTGGTGTCATCTGTGAGCTTGCTGAGGGTGCACTCAATTCCTCTGTCCATATTACTGACAAAGATGTCAAACAGCACTGGTGCCAGCACTGACCCCTGAGGGACACCACTTGTCGCTGGTCTCCAGGTGGCCATTGTGCCCTTGAGCACTGCTCTCTGTGTGGGATCATCCAGCCAATTCCTCATCCAGCAGTGCTCCACCCATCAAATCCATGTTTTTTCCAGTTTGGTGACCAGGATGTCATGTGGCACAGAGTCAGATGCCTCACTGAGGTCCAGGTGGATGATGTCAGTTGCCCTTCCCTTGTCCACTCTTGCTGTGCCTTCATCATAAAAGCCAGTAAATTTGTCAGGCCTGATTTGCCCTTGGTGAAGCCATTGCTGGTTACCACCAATGACTTCTGCTTTGTTTTCCATTTGCCTTAGCAGAGCCTTCAGGAGGATCTGCTCCATGATCTTGCCAGGCACAGAGGCAAGAGTGGTCTGTAGTTCCCAAGGTCATCCTTTTTCCCTCTTGAAGCTGAGTGTTGTGTTTGCCCTTTTCCAGCCTGCCAGGACCTTTCAAATCTGATGGGCAGTGGTTTAGCAACTTCATCTGCCAGTGCCCTCAGGACCCATGGGTGGATCTCATCAGGCCTCATGGACTTGTGCACATTCAGATTCCTTAGGTGCTCACAAACATGATCTTCAATTCTAGTGGCAGATCTTCCTTCTCCCAGTCCTTACCTTTGTCCTCTGGGACTTGGACATTGTGGTTGGAGCCCTTGCCATTGAAGACTGAGGCAGAGAAGTCAGTGAGCACCTCAGTCTTATCCATATCCTTTGTCACCAGCTCTCCATTTCCCTTCTGCAAGGGTCCCACTTTCTCTCTAGTCCTCCTTTTCTCCCTAATGCACCTGAAGAAGTTCTTCTTGTCCCCTTAATGTCCCAAGCCAGATTTAATTCTAGCTGTGTTTTAGCTTTCCTAACCTGAGCTTTGGTTGCATGAACAGTTTCTTTGTATTCATCCCAGGTTCCCTGTCCTTATTTTCACTCTCTGTAGGCTTTCTTCTTGCATCTGAGTGTGTCCAGGATCTCTCTGTTCATCCATGCAGGCCTCCTGGTGTTCTTACCTGCCTTCCTCTTTTTTTGGGACGCATTGCTCCTGGGCCTGGAGGAAATGATCCTTGATCATTGACCAACTTTACTGGGCCCCCATGGCATCCTGCCAAGGAGGTCCCTGAAGAGGTTGAGATCTGCTCTTCTGACATCCAGAGCAGTGAGTTTGCTCTGCACCCTCCTTGATGCCTTGAGGATCTTAAACTCTACCATTTCATGGTCACTGCCGACAAGGCTACCTTTCAGCTTCACTTCATGCACCAGCCCCTCCTTGTTGGTGAGGCCTAGGTTCACGTAGCACCTTCTCTTGTGGGTTCCTTTACCACTTGGAGGAGGATGTTATCATCATTGTACTCCAGGAACCTCTTAGGTTGCTGGTGCTCTGCTGTGTTGTCCTTCTAACAGATGTCAGGGTGGTTGAAGTTCCCCTGAGGGCCAGGGTCTGTGATCGTGAAGCTTCTCCTATTTGCATGTAAAAGGCCTCATCTGCTTCACCTTGCTGATCAGGAGATCTGTAGCAGACTCCTACTACGATGTTACCTTCCCCTGTCTTCCCTTTAACCTTTACCCATAAGCTCTCTGTTTTTGCATTGCACATCCCCAGCTGAAGCTCCACGGACTCCAGTTTATCATTGATGTAGAGTGAAACACCCCCTCCCCTTCTCCCCTGCCTGTCCCTCCTGAAGAGTCTATAACCATCTCTCCCCAAGCTCCAGTTGTGAGATCCATCCCACCACGTCTCAGTGGTGCCAATGACATCATAACCCTGTAGACTTGCCCAGATTTGCCGCTGTTCTGTTTGTTCCCCATTCTCCTTGTGTTAGTGTAGAGGCGTTTCAGTTGTGCCTTTATTGGAGCTGGCTTGCTGACTGATGCTCCCTTACCTTGATCTTTTTTCTCAGTCTGTACTCCAATCCTAGGGTCAGATCCCACCTGTCCATGCTTAGGCACCTCAGCTATTAACCTCTTTCTGTCCCTCATGTCATCACTACCATGTAATGTTCTCCTGTTGGCAGCTACTACCTGAAGGAGATCTGGCTCTTCTCTGTGAGACTTTGGCTGCACACCTCTGGGCAGCAGGTTGAGATCCCTTACTAGTCCCCCATTGCTCCCACACTGGTGTGTCCTCCCACACCTTGCCACGTGAAAGCCTGAGGACTTCATCCCACTCTGCCTTCACATCCTGTTTAAAGCCCTGTCAGTTAGCCCTGCCATCTCTTCTGCAAAGACCCTCTTCCCCCTTCCAGAGAGGTGTCTCCTGTTTGGTGTCAGCAACCCTGGTGCTGGATAGATCATGCCATTGTCAACCCAAATTTATGGTGGTGAGACCATCCATGGAGCCATGTATTAAAAGACTGTATGCAGCTGCTTAATCCAATGTCTCTACCATTGCTAGGAATAATAGAAGAGAAGATTTTTTGTGCCCTGAGTCTTGTACCACTTGTCCCAAGGCCCTGAAGTCTTTTGATTGTTCTGGGACTAACAGTCATTATTTGTTCTCCTCCTACATGGAAGATCAATAATGGATAGTAGTCTGTAGAGTGCACCAGGCTAGGAATTTTCCTAGCAACATCCCTAACCCAAGCTGCAGGTAGGCAGCACACCTTCCTGTGAGCGGGGGCCTCTGTTCCTCTCAGAAGTGAATCCCCTGCAACTATCACTCTCCTTTTTTTCTTTGTTGCACTAGTTCTAATTTTTGGGGCTGGCTGACACACGCTGGGCAGCTGAGCTGTTGGACTTTACCCTCCATCCCACTCTGCTCAATCCTCAGTTTCTAGTGCCCCATACCTTATTTTTATAATGAACTTGTACTCCCAAATTTAATTCTGTTTAGGTATTCTGTGCACAGTTTCCAGTGTAGTTTTGCATTTGTTTTGTGTTGTTTTAAAACCATTTAACTTATCAGAGAGGTTAAGGACTTCAAAGTTCTTTTTTGTGATGAGGAGTGTTCTATTCTTTTAAATGAATATTTTGCATTATTCCAAGGTGACTTTAAACATGGAACTGTACTGCAACTACCATACATTTTTTTTCTTTAGTTTTTCACATGAAAAGAATCACCTAAGTGTTATGGTTTAGATTTCTTCCAGTAGTCCACAAAGCGAGGAGTTATAATCAGAATGAATTGGAATTGTGAGGTGAGAATGTTAAGTCACATGATGGAGAACAGCAGCAGTAGAAGGCATATGAAGTAACCCAGCTCATGAAAGAGGGTACTGAGGAGGCTAAATGGAGTATGAAAGTAGGTAACTTTCATAAACAAGTAGGTAATTCACCTGACAAGCATTTTACTTCATGAAATTCTTGTAGTGCCAGCCAGTGTTACCCCTTCCTGATGTCTGAAGAATTGTTTCATAGAGCTCAACACCATAAGAATCAAAAAGGCCATCTACAGGCATGTGAGGAATGGGTGTTGTCCAAGTCTTAAGGCTAGTCATTCTCAGTACTGCTGTCCACAGGAAATACTGGTTGAGATGGGAGCATATAACACTGTTTCTTCCAGATAGGTGCACCAAGGTTGGTACAGAAAGGATGTGTGATACATCAAGATGACAAGAAAGAGAGAATGTTTGTTCGGGTTAGGGCAGGCTTGGGACATAGAGGTTGTCTGCTTTTGTTCTGCCTTAGATCCTTTAAGGTCCTGAGTGGATTACTCAGTGATGGGTCTCAGATAAGTTTGTCTTTGACTTTTGTCCCCAAGGTAAAATCAAATTTCCATTTCTTTCAAGTCAAAAAGCAGTGCATAGAGCTTCAGTGAAGTTCCTTCTGTAATACACTTCTAGCCAGTTAGCACTTAGTCTTACTTCATTAAAATGGGCTAAATCCCAGAGGCATGCTTTTTAGGGCACATGGACTAGAAATTACTTGGTTTGTTTTTCCTAAGTGATTTGAAATGCAGTTCACCACTGCATGTGAAAATCTACAGGATTTTAATTTTTCATTTGTTTTAAAACAACAACTGTGTTTAAAGGAAAATGAACCAAGATGAATGAAGACTATTTGTTTGGGGAATATATGTTTTGTTTCTGTACTCATTTCCTGTATAGTAAGTCATAGATTTACTATTGTTGCTCTTTCAGTGACTTCTGTGTAATTGTAGAGCCTTTTATATCCATGCTATAGAGTGTTTTATAAACTTACATTCTAGTATTTTGATTGATGTGAATTGTGTCTCTTAACAGTTTGCAGCACTACTCTTTGGGTAGGTCAAGTAGACAAGAAGGCAACACAGCAAGATTTAACTAACTTGTTTGAAGAATTTGGACAAATAGAGTCAATTAATGTAAGTACGCACGGGCTTACTGACTAGCAACTTCAATTTACTTATGCCTCTGAATTCTCCTTAGCAGCTTAAGCTTTTATTGAGGACCCCTTTTTAGCACTTGTGGCTTTGATATTTGCTTTTTGGTTTCCATGTACTGACTTCTGAAGCACTAAAAGCTGTACACTTCATGGTAAGCTAGCCTTTCCTAAGCACTGACAATTTACAGAGTCTTTTAAACCAGAGTCTTAAGAAGTTATGTCTTTGTTTTTTATGTGGCACAGATGTCATATTTCCTTGGACTAATGGACACAAATTAAGAGAGGCCAACAGAGGGTGGAAGGACAGGTATCCTGGGAGGAATACAGAGAAGTTGTCTTGAGTAGCCAGAGACCAAATCAGGAAAACTAAAGCTCAGGATTAAATCTGGCCAGGGACATCAAAGACAATAACAAAGTCTTCCACAGGTGTATCAATATTAAAAGAAAAGCTAGAGAAGAAGCAGGCTCTCACTGGAAGGAAATGGGGAACCTGGTCACTCAGAGTAAGGAAAAGGCTGAGATACTCAATGACTTTTGCCTCAGCCTTCATCATCAGGGTCTCTAACCACGCCACCCAAGTTACAGAAGGGAGGAACTTCCAACTGTAAGGGTAGATCAGGTTTGAGACCACCTAAAGAGTCTGAAGGTACACAAGTCCATGGAACAGTATGGGATCCATCCAGAGGTTGTGAGGAAACTGGTCTGTGAAGCTGCCAAGCCTCTTTCCATCATATTTAAAAAGTAATCTGTTGAATTTCACAGTGACTGGAAAAGAGGAAACATAACTCCCAATTTCAAAAAGAGGAAAAAAGGAAAACCCAGGGAACCACAGGCTAGTCAATCTCACCTCTATGCTTGGTAAGATCGTAGAGCAGATCCTTCTCAAAGCTCTGCTAAGGCACATGAAGAGAAGGGATATGATTGGTGGCAGGCAACATGGCTTCACCAAGTGCAAATCATGCTTGGCAGATTTGGTGGCCTTCTATAATAGGGTAACCGTATCAATGGACAAAGGGAGAGCAACAGAGGTCATCTGACTGGACTTGTGCAGAAAGTTTGACACTGTCCTCCATGACATGCTCATCTCCAAATTGTAAAGATGTGATTATGGTGGATGAATTCAGAGTTTGATTTGATCGCATTCTTAAGAGTGATGGTCAGTGAATCTGCCTTAAATGGAGTAATGTTATACAAAGGGTTGGTACTAGCACTGGTGCTGTTGGTGACTTGGAGAGTGGGACTGCATTCACTCTCAGCAGATTTGCTGACAACATCAAGCTGTGTGGCGTGCTTGACAGGCTGGAGGAAAGGGATGCCATCCAGAGAGACCTTGATAGTCTTGAGAGCTGGGTCAGTGCCAATCTCATGTTCAGCAGGGCCAAGTGCAAGGTCATACACTGCATGTTAGGGCAGTCACAAACAGAAGTACAGGCTGGGCAGAGAAATTAACAGAGAGTCCTGAGGAGAAAGACTTGGAAGTGTTGGTTGATGAGAAACTTAACATGCACCCAGCAACGTGTGCTTGCAGCCCAGAAAGCTAGCCATATCCTGGGCTGCATTAAAAGAAGCATGGCCAGCAAGCTGAGGGAAGTGATTCCCCTCCCTGTGCTCTGCTCTTGTGAGAGCCCACAAGGAGTACTGTGTCCAGCTTGAGCTTCTAACACAAGAAGGACATGGAACTATTAAAGCAGATCTAGAGTAGGACCATGAGTCTGATCAGAGGGCTGGAGCACCTCTCCTATGAAAAGAGGCTGAGAGAGCTGGGGTTGTTCAGCTTGGAGAGGAGAAGGCTCTGAGGAGACCTTATAGCAGCCTTACAGTATTTGGAAGGGACCTATAGGACAGTTAGAGTCTTTTCATAATGGCATGTAGTGACAGGATGAGGGGTGATTACTTCAAACTGGATGAACTTAGATTTAGGTTTGACATGAGCATGGTAAGGCACTGGAACAGGCTGCCCAGGGAAGTTAGAGAGGCTACAACCCTGAAAGTGTTCAAAGCCCAGTTGGATGGTGCCTTGAGCAGCCAGGTATAGTAGGAGATGTCCCTACCCATGGCAGGGAGGTTGAAACTGAATGCTCTTTAAGGTCCCTTCCAATGCAAACTGTTACAGGATTCTGTGATGATTATTATTGATTGTGTTCCATACAGATAATTCATTAACTGGAGTCAAGGTGAATAAAACATTTAGGAAAAAAATATTACTCTGTAAGCAAGTATTTATTGTAAAATGTGAGAGTTAAAGATGGCTTTAATTAGAAGGTACATTTCTCATTATTTAAAGTAATTTAGATTTAAATGTTTAGAGTCATACTTTGGTGTTGCCTGTAACCCAGCATATTTCATGTCCACATGAAAGAAATTTGGGGGTTGGGTTTTTTTTTCCCTCTAGTTAAAGTGTTTCTGAAGCAAGTTCATTAATTTCAGATGATATTTTTACTGTTTTTCCTATCGTATTAATACATTGAAATATGTAATTAATAAGGAGTATTTTTTGTGACATTATAGAATATTTTAAAAAGCTTCAAGTTAAGCCCCATAGCCTGATCATTTACACCTCATTTTGATTTGCAGGGACTATCAATTAAGAAAGTTGGAAGGAAAGTAATATAACAACCATAAAGTCCCAGTGCCTGTTGTATTTCAGAGTCAGACTATACTGAAAATTGCTTAGCCCATGCATTCCACAAAGCTTTAAGTACCTAGGATAACAATGCTGTATATCTTGTTGTATAACAAACAGTATGCCCAGGTGGCCAAGAGAGCCAGTGGCATCCTGGCCTGCATCAGGAATGGTGTGGCCAGCAGGAGCAGGGAGGTCATTCTGCCCCTGTACTCTGCACTGCTTAGACCACACCTTGAGTCCTGTGTTAGTTCTGGGCCCCCCAGTTTAGGAGGGACATTGAGATGCTTGAGCGTGTCCAGAGAAGGGCGACAAGGGTGGGGAGAGGCCTTGAGCACAGCCCTACGAGGAGAGGCTGAGGGAGCTGGGATTGGTTAGCCTGGAGAAGAGGAGGCTCAGGGGAGACCTTATTGCTGTCTACAACTACCTGAGGGGTGGTTGTGGCCAGGAGGAGGTTGCTCTCTTCTCTCAGGTGGCCAGCACCAGAACAAGAGGACACAGCCTCAAGCTATGCCAGGGGAGATTTAGGCTGGAGGTGAGGAGAAAGTTCTTCCCTGAGAGAGTCATTGGCCACTGGAATGGGCTGCCCGGGGAGGTGGTGGAGTCGCCATCCCTGGAGCTGTTGAAGGCAGGATTGGACGTGGCACTTGGTGCCATGGTCTGGCCTTGAGCTCTGTGGTAAAGGGTTGGACTTGATGATCTATGAGGTCTCTTCCAACCTTGGTGATACTGTGATAACGTATTTTCATGAGAGCTGCATTAAAATCTGTCAGCTTTGCATTACCTTACTGTGTGTTCCTAAAAACCATGGAAGCACACCTGTGGTTTTGACTAAAACAGGCATTTGTCATGTGTGTTTTGCTGACTTCCAAAGATTACTTGCCACACTGTACTTTTCTAAATAAAACATTAAAGACAGTGGAAATCGTGCTTCATAACTGCAAGGTACTACTAGTTTGCACCTCTCTGAAAGGGTGCTTCTCAGCTTGCAGTGAAGTTGGAGCAACCTCTGCTTTTCTGAAGTTGTCATAGTAAAGCTCCCAGTTGTTGCCTGCTCCATATCGTTCAAATCCTTCATGTCATTTTTAACATCCATTCTTCAGCGTTCTGCTGCTTCTTGGAAGTGCTCTACCTGAAGTACCATGCCAGTATCCCTCTAAAGTTTTCCTGATACTCAAAAGTGTTAACACTGCTGATGAAGGTAGCAATTGTTCACAGTGTAAGCCTTTCATTTTTCAGTATGAGTATTCACTTAGTGGAGTTACGTAATCTGAAGTAACAATTTTCCTGCTTTTTAAGACTGTTGGTTTTATTCCATAGATGATTCCCCCAAGAGGTTGTGCTTATGTCTGTATGGTCCATAGACAGGATGCATATCGTGCTCTTCAGAAACTAAGTTCTGGGTCCTATAAAATTGGATCTAAAATTATTAAGGTAAGTTGATTTTTTTTTGGCTAAGATTGCTGTCCATTTCAAATACAATACACTTTTAATAGGAATTTTAGTTGACAGCTAATCAAGTGTGCAACGTGGAGAAGAATGAAGCAGGAAGATGTGATGTTTTTTTCATTTCTTTTTGTAAAATGGAGCTTTTAACAGGTGAAGTGAAAGATAGTAAAATGAAATTAGGAATTATTACTCGTGAAATACTTGGAGAGCATTTTCTGTATGTGTTAGTGTAGACATACAAGACTGTAACCAACCTGACTCTTGTACTTGACCATGTGAATCACTGAATATTAATTTGGGTAGTATTCTTATGGTTAAGTATATGATTGAATGCTGTGGGGTTTTGTGCTTTCTTTAATGCTTCAAATGCTGTTATTTTTAATTTCCCCATGTATATGTTAGAATTAATGTAGAAAGTACTTATTTTTTTCAGTGTAATTTATCCTTGACAAAACTGTGGCAGAGGCCATGTAAATTTTCTACAGTTTCATTTAAAATTAAAAACTTGGTAAAACTTCAATAGACACTGAAGCTTTATCTGTAGTGACAAATATAAAGGAAATTATCTGTAATTCTCTATTCACAGGTATGGTTTAATCAGATTATGTGATTGGGTTTTATTTTCAGATTGCTTGGGCTTTGAATAAAGGTGTGAAAACAGAATACAAACAATTCTGGGATGTAGATCTGGGAGTTTCATATATTCCTTGGGAGAAAGTAAAATTGGATGATTTGGAGGGCTTTGCAGAAGGTGGCATGATTGACCAAGAAACAGTAAATACAGGTATGGGCATTAACATTGATTCTGATAGCTAGAAAATATGTTTGCTCTGGTAATCACAAATCATTGGAAAGTATATTGTTTTAAGTGATACATGCTCCTTTTCAGCTTACATCAGTTTCACTAGTAACTTGTTTACAGTATAAATGACACTGTGATGATGAAATTTAGAACGTAGATGTGTAGTTAGTTAATTGTCATGACAATGAGGAATTAGTGAGAAAGTGGAATTAAGAAAGTTGTTAGAGGTTAGCATTTTTAGAAACAGTTTGAGTTGTTGTGTACTCATTTCCAAGCATGTAAAATAGTAATTTGTGTAGAAATTATGATCTGGGTGTGACTGTGCAAAGTCTTCTATTCATGTATATGACTTTAGTTGGAGTGGGAACTTGTCCAAGTTAAGCACAGCTTAGCTGAACCTTAAGGTTTCCTATTTCTTTGATTTTTCCAGAAAATCAGAGATATGAAATCAAGTAATGTTAGACTTTACTGTGAAACCCAGTTAGGTTTATAAAAGATTGATGAGTACCTTGTGTTCTTCAGTCAGGTCTAGCACCAAAGAGCTGAAAGTGTACATTAGATTTGGACTGTTTACTAATAGCGACAATAATTTTTCATGTCAAAATGCAGTCTTGCTTTGAGTAAAAATGGACTCTAAATGATGGAAAAACTGAAAAAAAACCAAACAGCATTACTGAACTATGTTCATTAAGTTCTGCTTGAAGTATAGGCTGGATGTTAGGAGGAAGTTCTTCCCAGAGAGAGTGATTTCCCATTGGAATGGGCTGCCCAGGGAGGTGGTGGAGGCACCATCCCTGGAGGTGTTCAAGAAAAGCCTGGATGAGGCACTTAGTGCCATGGTCTAGTTGACTGGCTAGGGCTGGGTACTAGGTTGGACTGGAGGATCTTGGAGGTCTCTTCCAACCTGGTTGATTCTATGATTCTATACAAAAAAACTTCTGAGGAAGTGATGGGAAAAGTGAGAGTTGGGATAAGGTTTGTTTAACATGAGGAACCTCTGTCATCCTACAGTAGCCAGCTGATAACACGTGTATGCAACAGCAGCGGTTTTGAGAGCATACTCTGTATTACAAATTTGTAACAGAGTGATTGGTGAAAAAACTTGACAACTTTTGAAAAAACAGTTTGTGTGCAGGCATAATTAAACTGTATTACAGTGATTAAAGGCATTTTACATTCTTTAAAATACACAGTCATAAATATTTGCACTTGCTTCTTTTCACAAGAAGTTGAGGGGTTATTTGTAATCAGTCTGTATACCAGATAAAAATGCATTGTTTAAGAAGGAAGAAGACTTTTTAATATTTAAACAAAAGTAATAGATTCATTATATTTAAACATGTGCTCTTTTTTATTTCTGTTTTTAGAATGGGAAACAGCCAGGAGTTCAGAAGCTGCTAAAGAAAATACTCAAACTACGCAGAGTGCTACAGTTGATAAGAGTACGGTTATTACAACGCAGACAGAGGCTTACACCCAGCCAGTCACCATGCTGCAGGTCTGTATAGGTTTGAGTTTGCAAAACCTCACAGAACTGGAGGGGAAGCTTTTAATTCAGTACAGATGAAGTTTAGTACTGGATTAAAGTACTTAAGTTTTGCATCCACATATGTTTAACTGTGAAGTATTTTAGAATAGAACCAGTTGCTGTGCTTGCATTAACTCTTAGTTTCGTGCGCACAACATAGCCCGAGTTTGTGTACAGTCTTGGTTGAAGGCTTAGGTGTTTTGAAGACAGAGCAATTGCAAAGAGAAGAAAAGCACCCTCTCCAG
Organism: Pogoniulus pusillus; assembly: GCF_015220805.1. NCBI lineage: Eukaryota > Metazoa > Chordata > Aves > Piciformes > Lybiidae > Pogoniulus > Pogoniulus pusillus. Next base: position 2,744,710 of record NC_087294.1, read on the forward strand.
AAAGAACCCAAACCAACACGGGCTTCTTTCAAAGGAGAAATTAAAAGGAGCTTTCAGAGAATATTTTGCTGCTAGAAGAAAAAATATTTTTGTAAGTTAAGCAATACCATATTCTCTTTTTCACTTGTGCTTGTTTCTTCTCTACCTGTCTGCTTTTCCCCATATCAGCTTTGAGTACAAGTTTAATTATTTTCTCAATAATTCTGGGTAGGGTTTTGTAGGGACTGTAAACTTTAAAAGATAACCATTACTGAATCAGTGTGCAGTTGCACCCTATACACAGTAATTCATGAGAGTCTTTGACTCTGTCCTGTATTCTTTTTTTTCCTTTGACTAAAAAGATAATTATTAAACATCCAATCAGTAACAAGGTGTTGTGGAAGGCTAGAAGACTAGAGTGTCATTTTTCTTGAGTATACTACACTGCACATTTATCAGGCATAAGTACAAGTGGTGTTTTGGCAAACTCTTTAAATCCTTTTTGGGATGACCATATGAAATTGTAAAGTGCAAAACATTTGCTTAATAGAGTTTTTTTCTAATCATATAATTACTTTTTTATATTTCCAAAGGTGTTGTAGGCATTGGCAGGACTTCAGCTGACATAAAGTTACTATGAAGAGAACATATTTTCATTTATTTGCATTGACTTTTGAGATGATTTTTTTTAATGAGAATAGAACCACTGTTTTCTAAGTGCTCTCTATTTACCACAGTTTCTGTATTTTCTTATCTTTTCTCTATCTCCCTTTCTTCATTCCCCTCTCTCCCACAGAACTTTTTAGATTCTTGAATAAGTATAGTGCTTAACAGAATATTTTATTGGCACTGGTCAGGCCACACCTTGAGTCCTGTGTCCAGTTCTGGGCTCCTCAGTTCAAGAGAAATGTTGAGATACTGGAACGTGTCCAGAGCAGTTGTTGAGAGGCCTGAAACACAAGGCCTGTGAGGAGAGGCTGAGGGAGCTGGGGTTGTGTAGCCTGGAGAAGAGGAGGCTATGGGGTGGCTTCATTGCTGTCTACAACTACCTGAAGGGAGGCTGTAGCCAGGTGGGGTTGGTCTCTTCTCCCAGGCAACCAGCAACAGAACAAGGGGACACAGTCTCAAGTTGTACCGGGGGGAGGTCTAGGCTGGATGTTAGGAGGAAGTTGTTGGCAGAGAGAGTGATTGCCCATTGGAATGGGCTGCCCAGGGAGGTGGTGGAGTCGCCATCCCTGGAGGTGTTCAAGGAAAGCCTGGATGAGGCACTTAGTGCCATGGTCTAGTTGGTTGGCTAGGGCTGGGTGCCAGGTTGGACTAGATGATCTTGGAGGTCTCTTTCAACCTGCTTGATTCTATGATTTTTTTTTCTAGAACAAAGATAACATAGGATTCTTACACATGTTTACTTGTGATGTAGGTACCACAATTTCAACATGAACTTCACCATTTCAGAGTGCAGTCTAATTCTTCAGGTTCCTCAGAATATAGACAAAACTTTTGGTACATTTACTCCTTAACATGAATTGGAGCCAAATCAATTTATCCTTCTTTTCATGTCATTGAACACTCTTAAGTATTGAAGTTGCTTGTTTTTTCTTTCCATAAAGATCCCAGTCGCTCCAGCTGTGCCTGCTGTTAGCTTGGTTCCACCTGCATTTCCTGTCACAATGTCTGTCCCTCCTCCTGGTTATAGTGCAATTCCTCCTCCTCCCTTCTTGAGAGCTAGTTTCAACCCTTCGCAGCCCCCTCCAGGTAAGTTAGTGAAAATGAAGCTGAATATGTAATGAGGGTTTTCGGTTTGTGTGCTTCTATGTACATTGGTTTGTATAGTTTTACATCACCTGCTGGTTACTGTTTGAGCCAGTTGACTTTTGATTCTTTTATTCTAGTATGAAATTTCCTAGGTTTAACTTAGTATTATTTTTACCAGTGTATTCTATTGAGAATAGGAATTAAAGCAGATAATATTTTTTTTATTTTGATAGAAATGGAAATGTCAGAATTTGAAACTCATTAATTTTACTCTGCTGGCAGAAATTGTTTCTAAAGATGCTCATGCTGATCACTTACATTAAGTTGGGGTTGGTTTTGGAAATAATAACTGCCATTGTCTTTTCCCACACATTAGATGCTTGCTAGATATCAGTGATGCAGTTTTTCAGGGTGATGTGGGCAAGCTTTTACTGCAAAACTTTATTTGCTTCTCTTGTAATCATTTTATTGGGTTTTTTCCGTATAGGTTATATGCCTCCCCCAGTTCCACCTGTGGTCCCACCACCTGTTGTCCCACCACCTGTTGTCCCACCTGTTGTTCCAACACGTAAGTTTATTCTTCTAATACTTGTTTGTGTGTTACAGAAAGTTGACTCTGTACTTGCTAGGTTAAAAAAAAGGGGGGGGAAATAATGGGGAAAATTATTATTGTATGCATAGTTTAATATTTGAACCTGACTGTAGCATGGTCTCTACAAAAACATTAAATGTTGCAGTCTTGATTGAGGATATTATTACCAAACCCTGTAGCACTTAGGGTAATTGTATAACTACTGAGATACTTTTGTGTTACTTCCCTACAGCTTTGGTACAGCCTCCATTACCAATTGCACAAGACACGATGAAGGATGTCCCTTTTCCTAGCCTTGTTCTACCTGTTGGCACAGTCACTAGTAATCTGGCCACTCCAACGTTGTCTGCTGGAAGTGTTTTTAATCCTTTGCCAGTCAACAAACCAGAATCAGATGAAAAGGGATCACATCTTGCAGACCTGCAGATTTCTTCCAGTGAAAACAACAGATCTGGTAAGAAATCTTTTTGTTGTCACACAATTCCATACATGAGGCATCCTACTTCTGAGGGGTTTTTTGCAGATCATAGCAGTAATAACTGTGTAGTACAAAGTTTTAGGCTGAGTATCATTTTCAGTTTAAGTTGAGGGTTGGTGGGAACTCTCTGTACTGTCATCTGATCATTGATTTTTACCAGGTAAGCTCAGGATTATTTTCTTCTTAGACTCAAAAAATAAAACTGAGACTGGGAGTGTTTTTGAAAACGTCTTAAAAGTGTATTCTTACTGCACAAGAGGCAGTGGAAGGGAGCAGGAGAGAATAGGACAGTATAAATGCATAGAATTGTATCAAAGATTTTAATACTATTGTTGCATAAACTGGGTAATAGCTGCAGGATTTGTCAGTTTTAAGCTGCTGCACATTCCTTACTATATAGAGATACTCCTTTGTGGCATAATATTTGTTTATCAGCAATGTCATTAAAATTTTGTATGTTCATTGCAAAAACTGAAGCAGACCTTGCCAGCAGTATCATCACTGAATGCATTAGCTGAATGTGATTTAAGCTGCATTTTGTTTTGTTCCACTGGCATTTTTTGTTAACTATCCTTCTTGTTGATGCGTTTTAGTGCAAAGCGATGTCTCAAGTAGCTCTGGACTTGTTGGAGGAGTGCAACCACCCAGTGTCTCAAGCAGTTCTGGGCTTACTGGAGAGGGTCAGCCACCCAGTGTCTCAAGCAGCTCTGGACTTGCAGCAGGAGTACCGCCACCCAGTGTTTCAAGCAGCTCTGGACTGGTAGGAGGAGTGCAACCACCCATCGTTTCAAGCAGTTCTGGGCTTGTAGGAGGGGTGCAGCTGCCTAGTGTCTCCAGTAGTTCTTCTCTTGGTGGTGGAGTTCAGCCAACCAGCATCTCAAATAGCTCTGGACTTATGGCTGGAGTACAGCAACCAAATGTCCCAAGTAGCTCAGGGCTTCTAGCTGGAGTGCATCCACCCAGTGTCTCAAGCAGCCCTGGCCTTCTGACAGGAATGCAGCCACCCAGTGTCTCCAGCAGCTCAGGAGTTCTGGCAGGAGTACAGCCACCAATTGTCTCAAGTAATTCTGGGCTTTTGTTAATGCCACCACCCAATGTTTCAAGTAGTTCTGGACTCATGGGAGTGCCACCACCAAATATTTCAAGTAGTTCGGGACTTATGGCAATGCAGCATCCAGCTGGGGTTCAGAACATGCCTCATTTAAGTATTAGTAGTCCAAGGATGCCAGCAATGCCTCTCATAGATATCCGTCCAGGCCTAATGCCCCATTCGCCTGGACCAAGGTTTCCATTGATGCAACCAGGAATCCCACCACAGCGTAGTATTCCTCCTCCTCCAATCCTTGATCCATCTCTTCATCCACCACCTCGAGGTCCTTTTCCTCCAGGAGATATTTTTAATCAAACAGAAAGACCTTTTGGAGCACCAGGAAGACAAAATATTGATAGCATTTCTAACCCAGAGAAAAGGCTGTCACTTGGAGGTGATAACATTCAGCAGGAGGGAGACAGAGATTACCGCTTTCCTCCTGTGGAAAACCGAGATAACCTTAACAGACCATCTCCAGTAGACGTCAGAGATTCTGTTGGACGACCACCAGTTGATCCAAGAGAGGGTATAGGAAGGCCTCCAGTAGATGGAAGAGAACACTTCACAAGACCACATGTAGACATGAGAGAAAATTTTGGAAGACCAGGTGTAGATAACCTCGGTCGAAGAGAGCATTTTGGTTTCAATTCAGAGAAGCACTGGGGACAAAGAGGAGATTATGATGAAAGAGAGCACCATGCCTTCCCTGTTTATGGTGGCCCTAAGGGCTTCCATGAAGACAGAGAGAGGTTTCGGCATGTAAACTATAGATTTGATAGCAGAAGTGGTCCCAATTGGAATAGAGGATTTGAACAAGATGCTCACAGAGATTTTGATGACCGCAGAAGACCCTGGGAAAGACAGAGGGATAGGGATGACAGAGATTTTAATTTTTGCAGAGAAATGAATGGGAACAGGTTTGGAAGAGACAGAATGTCAAACAGCTGGATCCCCCCTCCACATCCTCGGGTTTTTGAATATTTTGATGGGGCCACTTCCCAACGCAAAGCTGATAGTATGCCCCAGGTGAACGGTGAAAATACAGAGACAGAAAGTCAACCTCCCACTGCACAGGTGCAGGACGATCCAGAACTGTATGAAAAACTGACATCTTCCGTCGAGATAAACAAAGAGAAGAGTGACACAGAAGCTGATATAGAAAGTGAACCAGTGGTAGAAAGCACAGAAACTGAGGGGACATAATCATCACTCAGTAGGTAAAAGATACCTTTTGTAAAGTTGTCATCTCTCTGTAATAGATAAATGGCCGACTGGACCATAGCAGTTCCCTTTTGTCTGCCAGAATTAAGTTAATCTGATGTTCATGTTCATCTTTCACTTAAATAACTGTACAACTGACTTGTATAGAACACTGTTCTTAATTTGAACATGGTAGGTAAGCTTTTTTTTTTTATTATTTTAAATTTTCTCTGGTAAAGCTTAAACTTTCCCCCACTTGCTTTTTATTTCACAAAGATAAAATAACAGCTTGTCAAACAAAGACTTCCTATGGAAGAAAATGGAATTTTTTTAGATACTCCCCTTAGGTTGGCTATCGAAATTGTTCTACTTGAAAACAGGTGCTGGTGTATCTTGTTCGTGTTTTTAGGCTGCTGCAGAGTTTTAAAGTATAGACAAAGCTGTCATATTTTATGTTCCTACAATTTGGCAGATAAAGAAATGGCCCATGTTATCTAAGGAGCATAACACAGAGATTAAAAGTGATTTTGTAAAATCTACACTATAGTCTCTGTTTTCTCTAAAGTAAGTGTTTGTGATTTGTTCCTCGTACTGCAGTGGGTTTAAAAAAAAACAAGTAATGAAAAAAAAGTACATTTTAATGTTGGGTGCATTTTGTTTTTAGATGCCAATAAAGCATATTTGTTTGATAACAGTGTTCTAGGTATTGTATTCTTTTAAAAATCCTGCAAGCTATGATATGTGCTTAGATAGTTGTTGCAGAAGGGTTCTGTTACTTTTGTAAGACCAATGCAACAGTCGTATGTGCAAGAAGCCTATGTTTTTTACATCAGAAATCATGCAGCCGTGCTAGTTGATGTAAATAACATGTCTGTAAATAATTTGTGTCAACTGTTTGTAGATACCACTTTTTCTGTGCGTGCCTGCCTATGTGCACACACTCACAGAATGTTGTAGGCAGTTCAATAAAACCAAAATGAAATGAGGATGTAAAAATTTGCCTTTCACCTTCTTTAGGTAGTAAGATAAAGTTTTATTTCACTGCAAGCTTATATTTACCTTCTTACACTCGTTGTTACAATGTTCTTACTACTTCTAGAAGGTGGAACATGGTATTTTATTACAATATACAGTAGGATTTTAGCTTAATTCTGAAAATGCAGATATGCATGAAGCCAAAACTTAAGCAAGTATTTGCATTGTCTTATTTTGTAATATATTTGGTGTTCTGGATAGATAGTGACAGTGTTCCAGTACTTTCTGGTTGGTTGTTTTCAGTGACCCGAAGCCCAGGAATGTTGCACGAAAAGTAAAAATCTGCTGTTGGTCTAAAAAACCTTACATGTTTTTAACAGAAGTAAGGGAGACTTTGTGTTTTAATGGCTTAATATCGAAGTAGAACCTTTTGTTAAATTGTCGAGATTAACTGGCTGCTTAGGTAAAATAGTAGCGCTTTTCTCTCCTGTTTCAGCTGCTTGTGTATCCTTTAAATTGCTGGTAAAAGATTTGGCTGTAGGATAATGCCAGATTTTCAGTTCGTTCCACTGAAGTGCATTTCACCAACTTCTTTGAACGTAACTTCTGCGAAATTCTGTGTCTGCAAGCATCTGTTCACTCAGTTTTGAGAAAGTTGGGTTTGTCTTGCATAATAGGATCTAAGAGTAGATTCTGTTACATGAATACCCCTTTGGTAGAAGAAACCATTTTTAGCTCAGATTAGAATTTTGATCTTTAATGTGCAAGTTTTAACCTCCTTTCTGCTTCCCCCAAAGGGATGGAAGCATGAGAATGTCATGTGAGAGTACAGCATAAGCATGCCTTTGAATGTAGAAGCAAGTTACGCGTGTGTGCGTTGCCCTCTCCCTCTGGGCGCTGCAGTATTTTTTTCATGCTGTGTCATGGTTCAGTTTTTCAATTACAGGGACTTTATTCGGGATAGTAAACAAACAATCAGCTTAAGGAAGGCAGCCCTTTGAAAGAGTGGATTTGCATTAATGATTCTTACCTACCGTGCAAGTAGTAGTCATTAGAAAGTAGTGAGGTATGCATTAATTAACTTTCTGTGTTGTAATAGACCTTGCTGATGTGTTTATTAGCAGAACATGTATCCAGAATCGAGGTGAACAATGTTTAAGACAAAATATCTTCCTGAGCAGACTTTGGCTCAAAAAACATGACTGGTACTGCTGCATCACCTACTGGTAGTGTTCTGGTCAGGTCAATATGGTTATGTGAAAGCTGAAACGTGCAAAATAGCTATAAAGGGTACTTGATGAACCGAAGGGATCTTCTGTGTTTCATTTTAATATGTGAAGTTAAAAAGGCTTCAGTCACAGAACACATAAATACTTGGAATCAAACACATATTGGCAGTAGCTTTTCCAACGTTTTGGCAAATACCTCTTTAAAATGGGAAGTTAATCTGCTTTTGCTTTCCTAAACCGGGACCGGCAGTAGGCTAAATTGCGTGGTTTAATTAGGTAAATTACCAGATGAGAGATGTTACACAATTTGGTTGGTAGCAGTATAAAACAATGTATTATTTAATGAATTTTCATCTTTGTTTATATGTTTTAAGCATTAATAAATGGCTACTGTACATATGTGTTATACCATCAATTTCTAACAGGTATTTTACGTTTTCATAGAATAAAAGTTTGTTGTACAGCCTTCAGTTGCATCATGTTTACAGCTAGAATTGTTGAATTTCTTGTTAATGTAGGCTGCAAACAAATACTACCAAGACAGATGTATTCAGAAACTCAGGAGGGACTTGGTCTTACCAAAACAGCTGAATCTTTCTGTATCTTGCCAGTAGGACGTTTGACCTCTTTCAGCGTTCGAATGAAGACTTTTCTTTCTCACTGTAGATTAAGTCATCACAAGCCACTGAAAGGAGTTGTCCTGAGATCCAGATCAGTTCTTTGATACAGGTCATGGTAGTGATATGTAGGTTTTGATGGTACAAAAGAAAGGGTGAGAATGGGACAGAAAGGAAATGTAGGCCTGGCATTTGGGCAGGAGCTCAGGCTTATTCCTGTTTAAAGCTTCATCTGGTGATAAGTGACTGAGGAAGCTGATCTACTATTTACCTAAGAAACTTACATATTGGAAAGTATTGCAGGCAGCTTTGCAGGCAGCACAGTGTGTTTAGGAATACACATTTACTCGAAAACCTTATGCTTAGTAAGTTGACTGATGGATTTATTACCTTTTTTAACAGCCTGTGATTCCGATCTTTGCTCTCCTGTATTTGAGCAGAATGCTATGTCCCTAAAGATTGCAAAGAGGAAGTCCATTTTTCATTTGCCATTAAGGACAGGAATTCTTGTGAAAATGTTGGTGCACTTTCATATTTGGATGGTGTGTGTGACATTGTTATTGCAAGATCAAGGGAACAGATGCTATTAGAGTCGTTTGCTTCAGCAGAATACTGTACCATTCTTCAAGCCATTCCAGTGATTTGAAAGGCTTTATTTATGAAGTTAAGGTACTCTTACAGTGAGGTGGAAATACTGTAATCAAGCCTGTGGTGTAGCATGCACAGATTACTTAAGCACAGTTGGAAAATTCTCAAATAAGATGTTTATGGAAGATATTTATAAAATAAGCCCATTTACTGTAGGAATATCTCACAGTGTTAGCAGTTGTGAGCACTTGCAAGGATATGTTATGCCAGTCAACACTTAAAGTACTTTCTTTCTTAATTCATATTCCCCCAAAACAAATGAAGGCTTTGGGTCATTTGATCTGAAACTAGTAAAAATGGATCCTAAATTTCATTCTTTGTATTTTCAGTAGTGTGTTTAAGACTGTCATAATAAGGGTGACTTTTTGTTCTTGATAATGGGATATAAGCAGATACACTTCTAAAACCTGTGCAGTGTGTCAGGAGTCATCATGAGCAACTAGAAAGGTTCTTTGTTATTGTTAATTCAGCTAACAAAAGAATTTTGCAGGTTATTTCAGTTTTACATTGGTCATATTTTGCTTTCAAGTGCTGAAATTTCACAAGTAAGCATGTACTGTGAAGCCATCTGCTTTTGTAGATTAGAGATTTATTTAAAAGGCATAAAGGCAGGATATTGTTTTATAATTTGAAGCTCTTTATTTGAACAGGAATGGCAAAAGCATCTTTTTGCCATGATACTTTACTATATTCATCTGCATCAGCAGAAACTTGGCAGTGGCAAAGAGGGGATATCATACTACAAGACTTTCATAATTGTAACTAGCCTTATGCTTCTTGTTGAAAGGTTGAGTGATATTCTTCACTTAGTTCTTTATGGGCTCTTCAGGTACTCAGTAAACTTTCTGAATATTATTAACATATGTACATGATACTTCACAGTCAAGAAGAGTTAAATAGAGCTAGTGAAATGAAAATTCATGACATGCCTATCAGAGTAGCAACTTCCAACAAAGGTGTATAAGGTCTGAATAGTGATATTTTTCATCAGTGATGGTGTGAAAAACTGTAATAGGGGGTTTGTTGAAATTGAGAAGCTGTGAAATTATATTGGCCATCATTCTTAGATTCCTTTCTATCCTGCACAAACTTGATGAAAGAGAGTAGTGTCATTGAATATCCTACTCTTAGTATCTTTTAGGTTCTCTGCTACCAAAGATTAGAGAAGGTGGAGGACTGTGCACTCTTAGATCTGTTCTGCAATTGAAGATGAATGTGTTTTCTCTTTTTAAGAAATTTGATGCCTACATTTCAGCACTTGCGTAGTGACAGTGATATTAGTGGTGTCACTGGTTTGCTAGCCTTACGCTCTGCTTTGTCATTTTGCTTTTGAAGTTAACTCCTAATGCTAATTTTTCTGGTTTTCCTATCAGATGAAATCATACTAATGCTGTCAGACAAGGCACTCATTTGTATTTCACAAAAATGTAATAATCTGGTCAGAGCATATTTTAACATGTGGGCAGATCAGCTGATAACTTTTTTCCCCTTCCTGATTCAATTCTTTAATGCTACAATTTTTTTCTTGAATGATTTTCAGTATGCATGTCTGTGTTGTCGTGGATATGTGTTCACATGAGCATGAATCAAGCCTCCTGTTGAGTGGCAGGAAGGTGGTGAGGTTCTTTAAGGCAAATCACTTGATATGTTTGTGTAACCAGGGTGAAATTCGCAGCAATACTGGCTTGTGTAGTGGAGCATTATAATTATGTAGGAGTGTTACAGTTGTGAGCAAGCCAGTGTGACAAATCCTTAATGGGTGAAGCACTTTAAATAGATGTAGAATTGTTAACTTGGATATAGTGGATTCACGAAGGCCGTAGGTGAAGGGACTTTGGATCTGAATGTCACTTCCACCGTAGGATCCTTCTTAAAGGAGGGATCATATTTCAGTTAGACATGGGAAAATAAGAAACGCAGCATTTTCTTCCTAACAGCAGGAATTTAGCAGAACTCAAACCTTAGTGTGTAAAGCCTTTTGATAGAAGACAGAAGTGTATGGATTTTTACATTGGTAACCTCAGTTGATCCAGATTTGTGTGCTTTCTCAGGTAATTAGGTGTCATTCAGCAATGCAATGAAATGCAGTTTTAAGTGTGCCTTGTTTCCTTCTGAAAAGAAGGAGGATATATTCCAAACTTCAGGAGGAAATGTGAACAAAAATCTTCGTCTGTAGAATTTGAAACTTAATTTTGAGCTCAGTGACATTCTTCAAGGAAATCTTTGTCATTTTAGTGGTGTAAATACATAAATGGACACTCAAATTTAGACTGTTTACTGGAAGTTATACTGGGTTTGTCCAGTTTATTTTTCATTTATTTGGTTGACATGGTTGCAATACATTGTTTTTTTCAAAGGGGGCATCACAGAATTTCTCTTGCCACAAATTAGAAATACCTTTGAGTTATATCATTCAGTTGCGTAATTGAGTTATTTCCGTCGAGGACAATAAGTCATTCTCTTGAAATTCATGCATCTCCCATGCAGTACGACTACCAATGTAGGTAGTTTGTTATTGAGAACCTTGCTGTTCAAGCTCTCTGCCACTAAAAGCAAAATCCCCAAACCATGTTGTTTCCAGAGTAATTTGGAAATGTGGCTTTTATTAAAAGCTAAATAATGGCATGCTGTGAAATTTCATGGTGATGAAAAATTCATATCCACATAATAATCTGATGCACTGTAGTTCTGTGAATTGATAAAATGAGTGAGGCACCCATTCTTTTTATTAAATGTAATACCTTAAAGCTCTTGGGGTAAATATTTATACAAAATCCTGCAGCATAGGCCTTCAGGGTTTTGTACATACTGTCTGCAGGTTCTGTGGTGTATGCTTTGTACCTGCTTTGCTCTTGCAGTCTACATTGCATGATCAGAACCACTTTGGAAAGCACTAAAGTGCTAAGAAATGGCAAATTCCAGAAGACACCAAAAATGCTGTACAGATTTAATCTGTATGTAAACCAGTGGATAGATAATGTTGTTTCAGAGTCCGTAGCTTGTTAGCCTAATTTGAAATCGGGTAGAAACCTGAACTGCAAAACATGAATAAGCCTTTCTTTGTTAGATCTACTAAAAGTGATGCACACATCCTAATTAAGTATTTACTAATTAACAAGCAAGCAACCAAAGATTTTAAGCAGCATTAAGCAATTTTCTTGATGTTGCTCGTACCTTAATTAAAAACTAACAAAACCCTCAAGAAAACCTGTAAAAAACCCACCACCAAAACATCCCACAACAGAAAACCCCAAATAAGGCAAAAATAAAACCCAGGAAGGATTAAATATCTCTGAGATTTCAAAGGTATAGGAGAAATGTCATGATAAAAGGTATTTACATACCTGTTTGGGTAGATTCTGCAGAACCCAAGTTAGATCATAATAAAGGACTATATCACTTGCAAGGAATGAACTGAACAGAGTTTTTGGTGTGAAATCCAAGTTTTTTTTCATTACTTGTTTGTGTTCCTTTCCAGTCCAGTTACTGACCTTATTTGAGGTTCCTTGCTGAATGCTAATTAAAGGCTTCATTGATTAATGCATATTTATTTTAATATGTAATACATGATATGTATTACAACAGTGTAATACAGACACTGACAGCAAGTGAGAAGTTTGGAACAATGTTGCTTGGGTCAAAACCAACAGAAATCAATAGAGGAAGTGGCTGAACTGTGTGAACCACCAATCTGAAACATTTCTGTTGAGGATTGTGTATTTGGTACAAAGGTAATTCCTGATTACCCTTAAGTACTTCGGTAGTTGAAAGGGTGTATTTGACGGTAGTTATCTCAGTTTGGAAACTCCTTACTACAGTGTCATTTACTTTCTACTCTTGTAGAAAATGCACTTTTCATTAGGAAAACTACTACATTGCCTTTCGTGTTATTTCTAGAGACTTTTAAATAGTGCTATTTTATCCACAGTACCAAACCAGTAGGTGGTAGGCAGCCTCACTGGTTTGCCAGTGGCCATTGCTGTTGGCCTCACTGGATCCAGAATTTCAAACACATCTTGCATGTCTCATTTTTGTCTTCATCTGCCTTTAGAAAAGCTGGTGGTAGAAGATTCTGTGTGGTCCTGGTCTCACTGATTTTTCTACTGCTTACCTGCCCAAAGCCTCCTAGGGGATATATTTTTTTTTCTTTCAAGTCCTCTTTCTTTGTGTATTTATGATCAGGCAGCTCTAATAAGGATTGTTTTAAGATTCTGTGAATCTCTGTGGTGGAACAGACAGTCTGAAATGTATGGGGGGGAAAAGTTGCAATCTCTGCACTTTTGTCTAGGCCTGTGCTAGGAAGTTTATGGAGTGAAAGAAAGCAAATCTAGTTAAATGCATTGGTCTTGGCTCTCCCAAAATGGTTGTACTTTCTAAGTAGATCTCTTCACTGTAGTACATAGACCAGCCCTGCAATACGTCATCTCTGTTCTTTCTTTGTTCAGGGTCCATTTTATTTAAATAGCTTTTTCTTCAAATGACTTAAAGAAAAAATCATTTGCTAGGTTAATAAAGGCTTTTTAATTTCATTGTAGAATGCACTGCCTAATTCTCATGAATAAATATCCTTCTCCAGTGGAAAGTCCTTACCTTTCTGTATTAACTAGACTAGAAATAAGAATGGATGATATGTAAAAAAAAAAAAAAGAAATAAAATTTTTATCCAAAATTACACATTTTTGTCATGATAGTCTGGTTCCAGGATGTTCAAGAAGATAACTAAACCAGCATATTTTTCACAGCACTTAACAGTTTGTGCTCTCAGTGGTAGCAACTTGAAAAGTAACAGCCAAGTTAGAGCAACCTCAGTAGCTGCCCCATGCAACACTTGCACAAATTAGTGCATGCCAAGGTGTTGCCTTTCCCTTTCCCATTCCCCCATAGCAGATATTTTAGTCTTACTTGGAGCAATTTAACCAGCATATTGCCTGAAAATTCTGAAGGGTTTAGTTTTTCCCAGTTTGGAGTATTTGTTCTAAATTGCTCTCCTATTGATACAAAAAAGCAAGCAAACATTAATCCAAAAGGAAGAAATGTGGCAGCTGTTTTATAACTATTTCTACCATTTTGAGTAAGAAAATGGGCAACAGTTCTGTGCTAGAGAACTGTTAAGATTTTAAGTAGTAGTTTACCATCTTACTAGCTTTACTTGAAAGCCTTCTATTTGAAAGCTGTATTTTTAGAAGTCCTTCCATAGAAATTCCACTGTTCTTTTGTCTTTTTCCTTTAAACACAGCAACCAAAACAAACCACAAGCTGGGCACTATTAAGCATTTGATAACAGAGTTTTGAAAGTGCACCTCTCTGTTACTGTCATTGTCTACCATTGATAGGAGCCGCAAACCAGAAGATAAACAATACATTTATTACCAGCTATAGATGTATGTGTTTGTGTCCATTTTGTAGAAGCTTCTGGAAAGCTTAGCCTCAGTATTTATAGCTTACACCATATGAAGGGAAGGACAAAGTACAGTATGAACTCTTCCTTTGGCTGTATGTGCCACACTCGTATTCCCGCAGCCGATGCATCTGCCTCTCTTACTGCCTCAAAAGAGTCAAAGTTAAGACAATGGATGTGTTCACACACATATTTCAGTTCACATCATTGAAAATGAGGTGAAGATTTAACCATCTAAACATTAAGTTGAAGAGCTAAGATTACTGTAAGACGTTTGGTTGGTTACACTAGACTGAGACCATTCTGTGCTTAAGAGTTCTTAGTAAAATAGTGCTGCCTGTGTAGGAAAGGTTCATTGGTGATTGATTTTAGTATGTGAAGTATTAAATTCCCAGCCTTTCCCTACAGAAGAAAGTGCTCTGGTGAACTGTGACAGACAAAGCCTTAATTACTCTGGCATTCAGCTGGGAAAACCACCTGCTACTTTTCATCTCAGTTGTGAGGTAACGCAGGGACTGCAGACAGGTCCAGGCAAACTGCTGTGCCTTAAAGGTGCACAGGTGGATGCCCTGAGGGTGGGCCAGTCTGGGCCCATGTAGACGCAGGGGCCCCTCTCACCTGAGGATGAAGGCTTTCTTTTCGGCATGGACCACAATAGCAATGTTTTTACAACAGGCAGCAGAGTAGTTGTCTTATGCTGAGCTTTGTCTCATGGCTAATACTGATAAATAGGATAAGTATTTGAAGTTAGCTAATACATTTGTCAAGTTAATGCCTGGCAAGTCAGATTTGTGAAGCAGGTGCTCTGTTTGGATCTTGCTTACAAATGAGAGACAAGCCACTGTAGGTGCCTGTTCGGATTGCCCTGAAACAGAGCTGTCTCTGCAGATGCAGCAGCCATGTGGTGGGTCTCATTTTCTGGGAAAAGGCTAAGAGTTATATTCTGAAACTGCTCAGGCTTCTAACCTGAAATACTGGCAGAAGGTGGATGCCTCACAGCATTCACCTGGGTTTGCTTTCCCATTCTTCATGCAATCCTGGCCATGTTTGGTAACAGCTGACAAAAAAAGTGCTGTGTTCCATCATCACCCCTGTGCATAACCAAAATATTTGTAGGTTTCTTCCAGTAGCCTTTTGTGTTCTGATGTATTTGGTCTCTGTTTCTAAGGAGTTTGAAACAGGAAATTTGGTGTATTTCCCTTGAGGACAAACTCAAGTGATAATATCCTTCTGTAGTTTGTGTTTTCATTGTTGTTTCTTTGGCAAAAGCTGTTTGCAGTGAACAATTCAAAGCTGATTATTGTAGCATGATTGCCAGCATCTTCAGTCTGAGAGTTCTGAAGGAACAGACTCTTGCTATTCTCATATATATATATCTCCATATACTACTACTGTTTATGTGTACATAAAGCAATCGTGTCCAGCCAGCCACTGCAGCCTACTTTCTCACCTTCTTAAGAGGAAAGGTCCATTGTGTCCTTAGGAGACATTTACAGCTTCCAGAAAGAGCACCTTCTCAAGCTCTGTGCAGCATTAAGGAGCATGCAGAGTGAGCCTGCCTTGCCAGGACACCTTATCTAGTTTTTTAACTTCTCTTTGCAGCAAGCTCCTACATAGAGGAAGCCAAGGGCAACTGGATGAGTTGTGCTGCTAGTTAACTATCACCTGTGCTGAGGCTCAGGGACCCTGTATGAATTGCAAGGCCAGTAGCTGGCTGTCCTTTTCTGGAGTTCTGACATTTGTTCTGAGCTCTTGAAATACTGAGCAAACCCTGAACCCTACCTACCATTAGCTGTGAAGAATGCAGGTACCAGGTGTTGCTGGGTCTTGACCATGACATGAGGCAAGCACTCCATTTCTTTATGCCTTTTTCTGTCTCCTCTTTAAAAAGAAAATGCTACTCCTTTTTCACTATTTAATTCCTGGCTGCATAAAATAAAGCTCATTGAATTACAGTAGTGATGAGAGGACTTGCTTATCTCCTGCTTACAGCAGTAATTGATGTGGAGAGGATCTTGCACTCCACACCAGTGCAGTTAAATTTGTTGTTTTCAGGTGGTGATTACATCTGGTTTCTAGATAGGAAGATGTATGTTCTGTCTGTGTAGACTGCAGTATAAGAAATTTGAGTTAGTTTTTATTCTTCTGCCTTTTACACTTTATTCTTCATCTCCTGAATCCCTGTACATTGGGTTTATGTACAGTGTGCTCCTTGAAAAAAATAGTAGTAGTTCATTTTCTTGCTCGTTTCTATCTTAATTGTTTTCTGCATTTGTTTCCATCTGACTGTGGCAATGTAATGGGGTGAGAGTAGGATGTGAAAACAAGCAGTCAAACAACAACAGATTAGCACAGGAACTGGGAAATCTGTGGTAGCAGGACTGAGTTGTGTAGAAGGAAGGAGAGGTCTTTGAAGCTTGATCACCTTATCCATGGCTAACGCTGTGATATTTTTGTCTGCACTCTAAAATGGTGAACACATTTGTAATTGAACCCACAGGCAGGAGCAAGCTAGAACATGAGAGTGTCATGGGGCTTTTGTTTTAAGAGATTCTAGTTTTGTGAAAATCAAGAAACAAGGCAGAAACCTCTCTCACAGAGATGCAGAGGGTTGCATATTCCATTTTCTGAGCCCTTGCTGATTTTGTTAGAGACACAATGAGCTTGAGGTATGATATTCCTTTCTTTAGTGTTCTAATACTGATGAAATACTTTTTAGAGGTGTCAGCAGTGACCAAAGGGGAAGGCTGTGCTTCTGAAGAACTAGCAGAGGAAAGGATACTATGTGGAGTTACTGGGGGGGTGTATGTAGGTTTTTTCATTCAGTTATAAAGTGCTGAAGCAGCTAGCTGCTGTCGAAGGTTGGTGCTGTTACAGCTTGGTGTGTTGTTCTTGGGTTAGGTTTTGGTCATTTCAAGCATGCAGGAGTTTGGGTTATGCCTTCTTTACAGACCATAGAGGTTCATGTAAACAGTCAAGAGGAGCCTGGCAAACTAAGGAGAAATGATCATTGCAAGCCAGGATGCTTGTAAAAACTTAAGGGGGGCGGGGGGGGGGGAAGCAATTCTGAAAGCCAGAAATGTTAAGTCCTGTGTTTCTGAGTGTCTTTATTAGTTTGGTGTAGAAACTGTAATGAAAAAGAGCTGAAATGGCTGGTAGGAAAATATCTGGCTTACTTTAAAAAGAAAAATCACTTCAGTTTCTTTCCTATGACCTGTAAGATTAGTCTAGTTGACTTACTCTCTTGAAAGAGAACAGAATACTGAAACCTAACCAAATGCTTTAAAGTTGTTTTGAAAAGTGCAGGTAGATTTAAGCAACCATTAAGAAAGTACGGTAGAAATGTAGGGCCAGCAATTTACAGCATCTATCAAATGTCTTTCAGCAAGGGACACCACCCAATAATTAGTTTTCTTTTTGTAACTTCAAAATAAAAAGGGTTTAAAAATGTTTGTTTCTTTCAAAATGTGAAAGTAATTCTGGTATCTTTTTTTGCTGTTGCTTTGCAGTTCAGATGACCTTTTTCTTTCCTGGATTTTGCTGCGGCGTTACTTAAGAGCTTTGTTTCCCTGAGATGTGGTTGCCTGCTACTGTGAAGCCAGCAGAGGGGGCACAGAACATACTTAGTCGTGGCTGTTTTTTCACAGTCCACATAGTGGTTGTTACCTGGGAACCAGATAGCTTGCTGTCCTCTTAATCTATTCAGGTGAAGTACCATATCACTTAAGTACAACTCACAACATCTCACTGTTGTGCTTCAGTGGTTTCCATCTAATTCTGCATCTACATGTAACTGGGGGTAATTTTCCCCTCCTGTTGCATGCCAGGCTCGGGGTAACGTGCAAGTTCCTTGTACCTGGCCTTTAAACGTCTGCTATAGTTAATACTAACTCCCAGATTCTTTTTTATCTGCTTATTAAAAACTAGCTCAAGCACTCAGATAACTTAAAGAATTCCCTTTTGCCAGCCATGGGCTTCATTTTTGTCAGAGTGCTTCTGCTCTGCATGATCCTTTTTATTTGTTAGAGAAATGTAGTCAAGAGGACTCGGTTAAGAAATACAACTGAGGCAATCTGTTTGTAATTAGCTGTGGAGTAAGTTTGGGTTTGTCCATGTAGAAATGCTCCATTTAACTGTATCAAGTTTTATTATATTGAGTACTCTTTTCATAGGATCATAGGATGTTAGGGGTTGGAAGGGACCCAAGGGGATCATCGAGTCCAGCCCCACTGCCAGAGCAGGACAATCCTATCTAACACAGATCACAGAGGAACACATCCAGACAGGTCTTGAAAGGCTCCAGAAAAGGAGACTCCACAACCTCCTTGGGGAGCCTGTGTCAGTGCTCTGGCACCCTTACAGGAAAGAAGTTCCCCCTTGTGTTGAGGCAGAAACTCTTTTGCAGCAACTTGCACCTGGTGCTCCTTGTCCTGTCCCAGGGAGCAGTGAGCAGAGCCTGTGCCCTGCTCCTGGCAGCCTTCAGATACTTATAAACATTTATCAAATCCCCTCTAAGTCTTCTTTTCTCCAGACTAAACGGCCCCAGGTCCCTCAGCATCTCCTCATAAGCCATGCCCTCCTGTCCCCTCATCATCCTCATAGCCCTCCACTGGACTCTCTCCAGCCCTGTCCCTCTTCAACTGGGGAGCCCAAAACTGAAGGCAGTATTCAAGATGAGGTCTTAGCAGGGCAGAGTAGAGGGGGAGGAGAACCTCCCTTGATCTGCTGGACTCACTCCTCCTAATACACCCCAGGATCCCGTTGGCCTTCTTGGCCACAAGGGCACATTGCTGTGCCATGGGGAACTTGTTATCCAGCAGGACCCCCAGGTCCCTCTCCACAGGGCTGTTCTCCAGCAGATCATCTCCCAGCCTGTACTGGTGCAGTTTGTTATTCCTCCCCAGACGCAGGACTCTTTTGCTGGTTTCTGTTCTGCTTTATTTTGACTTTGTAATGTATTGTTTCTGGTGTGGGAACCAGCCAAGTACGCCTCTGGAAAGAAGGGAGAAGACCTTTTACCTGAAGCTGTTAGCTCTAGTTTTGGAGGTTAGGATTTGAGGTGCATTCTAGGTTTATCACAGCTTATAGTAGGGTGATTCTGTTCCTATCATCTCCTGTATATTATCCTCCTATATTTATATAGACCTTCAAGGATGTAAGTTTTCTTTGAAGAATAACATTCATGGGCTTGCCTGTATTGAAGTGATTACCATCCTTCCCCAGGCACAGTTAGAGACATGTTCTAACCCAGTGTTGTGGAGGGGATTCTGCCGCCTGCGCCGATTGTGGCGAAGGGGAGAAATTAATTGGTGTGAGAGGATATTCTGGAAAAATATATCATTTATTAACTTCAATATTCTGAACTCTCACCACCCCCAACCACTGTAATTTAATATTCATATTTGTTCTTACACGGTTATGGAAGACATTGTGGGAATAGTAACAAACAGTAGCTCATTAACAACCAGCAAACATTCAAACTATAAACAGAGGGGAATTTCCCCGCAGTCCAATGCCGCTTGGGGTCCCTATGCTGTTTGCCCAGTAGCTGGGCCCGAGCTCTTTCTGCTCTGTGGCAGAAGGCAGGAGAGAATTACAGAGGCATTAGAGCATTTACTCACAGATTCTCACTAATTATCAATCACCCTCTGGGGCTGCATCACAGCCTATATGTGTCCAGTCTTCAGGGGACTCTGACTGTGGATGTCGAGGCTGGAATCCTCCCGGCTTCAGGGGAAAGGACAGCCTCTGACCTTGTCTCCTGGCTTCTGGATGCTCTGTCCAGGGATTCTGGGGCAGGAGCTCAGGTGCAGAAGGAGTATGATGCTGTGCAGTCTCAGCATGGTGTCACACTGGCCACACAGGCCCATCACTTGCAGACAGTGCAGGGTCTGCTCCTGGTTACTCGCAGCAGTGGAGTTTCCCAGGCAGTGCTAAGGCAGCAAGTGGACAGTAGGGTGCAGGGCTGCACAGGAGGCTGAGCTCTGCAGAGGCAGGCAGTACAGCATCCAGGCCTGGTAACTCCCCCCAGTGGCAGGCAGTAGGGTGCAGGGCTGCACGGGAGGCTGGGCTCTGCAGAGGCAGGCAGTACAGCATCCAGGCCTGGTAACTCCCCACAGTGGCGGGCAGTAGGGTGCAGGGCTGCACGGGAGGCTGGGCTCTGCAGAGGCAGGCAGTACAGCATCCAGGCCTGGTAACTCCCCACAGTGGCAGGCAGTAGGGTGCAGGGCTGCACGGGAGGCTGAGCTCTGCAGAGGCAGGCAGTACAGCATCCAGGCCTGGAACTCAGCAGAGTGGCGGGCAGTAGGGTGCAGGGCTGCACGGGAGGCTGAGCTCTGCAGAGGCAGGCAGTACAGCATCCAGGCCTGGAACTCAGCAGAGTGGCGGGCAGTAGGGTGCAGGGCTGTATGGGAGGCTGAGCTCTGCAGAGGCAGGCAGTACAGCATCCAGGCCTGGTAACTCCCCACAGTGGCGGGCAGTAGGGTGCAGGGCTGTATGGGAGGCTGAGCTCTGCAGAGGCAGGCAGTACAGCATCCAGGCCTGGTAACTCCCCACAGTGGTGGGCAGCTGTGCAGGGCTGCACGGGAGCCCACGGGAGACTCTGCAGGTGAGCAGGCAGGCAAGCAGGCAGGCAGGCATAAGCAGAAGCAACAGGCAAAGAGCACTTTGTTTACCTGTGTACCTCTGTTTATCAAGTGTGGGCCGAGATTAATGGCCCCTTGGCCACCCAAATGGCCCATCAGCTTGGCAGTTAGCCAAACCATGCCATAATAGGCGAGAGCCACAGGCCTGGGCCTCCCAAATATGGGGGTAGCATTTGCCTTGCACCCAGTGGGCCATGGGCTAGGCACATGGGCTTGCACAGCCACCTTACACAGCCAGGGCCCTGCGCAGGCCAGACTTGTGGTCCCCATCCACAAGAAGGGTCGTATGGAGGAACCTGGGAACTACAGACCTGTCAGCCTGACCTCAGTGCCAGGGAAACTGATGGAACAGGTTAGCTTGGGGGTGATAAGAGCACACCTAAGGGATGGCAAAGGGCTCAGGTCCAGCCAGCATGGGTTTAGGAAGGGCAGATCCTGCCTTTCTAACCTGATCTCCTTCTATGATCAGGTGACTGCTTGGTGGATGTGGGGAGGCCTGTGGGTGTGCTCTATCTGGACTTCAGCAAGGCCTTTGACACTGTCCCCCACAGCAAACTCCTGGCTAAGCTGTCAGCCCATGGCTTGGATGGCAACACACTGTGCTGGGTTAGGAATTGGCTGGAGGGCTGAGCCCAGAGAGTGGTGGTGAATGGTGCCACATCCAGCTGGCAGCTGTCACTAGTGGTGTCCCTCAGGGATCTGTGCTGGGCCCCATCCTCTTTAACATCTTCATAGATGATCTGGATGAGGGCATGGAGTCAGTCATCAGCAAGTTTGCAGATGACACTAAGCTGGGGGCAGATGTGACTGAGTTGGAAGGCAGAAGGGCTCTGCAGCGGGACCTTGACCACCTGGACAGATGGGCAGAGTCCAAGGGGATGGGGTTCAATAGCTCCAAGTGCAGGGTGCTGCACT
This sequence comes from Pogoniulus pusillus, assembly GCF_015220805.1. Lineage (NCBI taxonomy): Eukaryota > Metazoa > Chordata > Aves > Piciformes > Lybiidae > Pogoniulus > Pogoniulus pusillus. The sequence continues at coordinate 2,766,230 of NC_087294.1, forward strand.
TTGGCCACAGCAACCCCATGGAGAGATACAGGCTAGGGTTGGAGTGGCTGGAGAGCAGCCAGACAGAGAGGGATCTGGGGGTACTGATTGATACCTGCCTGAACATGAGCCAGCAGTGTGCCCAGGTGGCCAAGAGAGCCAGTGGCATCCTGGCCTGCATCAGGAATGGTGTGGTCAGCAGGAGCAGGGAGGTCATTCTGCCCCTGTACTCTGCACTGGTTAGACCTCACCTTGAGTATTGTGTTCAGTTCTGGGCCTCCCAGTTTAAAAGGGACATTGAGATGCTTGAGTGTGTCCAGAGAAGGGCAACGAGGCTGGGGAGAGGCCTTGAGCACAGCCCTACGAGGAGAGGCTGAGGGAGCTGGGATTGTTTAGCCTGGAGAAGAGGAGGCTCAGGGGTGACCTTATTGCTGTCTACAACTACCTGAGGGGTGGTTGTGGCCAGGAGGAGGTTGCTCTCTTCTCTCAGGTGGCCAGCACCAGAACGAGAGGACACAGCCTCAGGCTGCGCCAGGGGAGATTTAGGCTTGAGGTGAGGAGAAAGTTCTTCCCTGAGAGAGTCATTGGACACTGGAATGGGCTGCCCGGGGAGGTGGTGGAGTCGCCGTCCCTGGAGCTGTTCAAGGCAAGGTTGGACATGGCACTTGGTGCCATGGTCTGGCCTTGAGCTCTGTGGTAAAGGGTTGGACTTGATGGTCTGTGAGGTCTCTTCCAACCTTGGTGATACTGTGATACTATGATACTACTATGACTTTATGGCACCAGGACTGTTATGCCCCTTTGTGTGTTTACCTCTGGTGTGGGCAGAAAAACATGTCCAGGCAAGACACGGCATGTGTAAGCCTTTTTTTTGGGCCTGTGAGCCCTCCACTGCACCCAGGAAAACATCAATCATTTTTTTTCCTTAGACTGGGAAGGTTGTAAATATTTTTACAGCTTTCTAAGTGTTTCTGGATGATGTCTTGAGTGACTGACACATTTCAGCAGAGAAGTGCTTCCATCTTTAAGTTGCAGCGTAATGATCTGTGTTACTTGGGATCTCAGAGCTTTACAAACAATTCTCTCTGTTAGTCTTTGTAAGAAGAATCTTCAGTTGTCCCAGCTGAGCCTTGTTTCTGTAGCTTTTAGCTGAAAACAGAAATCCATAATTGCATTTACCCTGAAAAGCTTTTCTTGTGGTTTTTACAGACATCCTCCCATGTTCTTCCTTTCACCCTGCAGCTAGCTGTCCTCGGAGAGGTAGGAACATTTCAAACCAGTGCTAGACAAGTTTGATTTTGAAGGTTCTTCAACCTGCTGGTATCCCCCCAAAATGTTTTAAAGTGAATGGGTCACTTTAATGTCAAACAGCAAATTTCAACCTACTTGTGGTGGGGTTTGCTCTCCTTGGATGCTTATTTCCTTACTCTCTAAACCATGGTCCTTTGGTGTCTCGTGTGTGCATGCTAGAAAGCTGTGACTTGGGCAGCTCATGGTGTGTGTAATCCCAGCAGTTCTTTCTTTTCCAGATAAACACCATTTCTGCCTCAGAGTGTTCAGATTCCAGGAAGGTAGTTAAAGCCTGTGTCTCTGGGGGCTGTTCTTGCAGAGTAACATAGACCATGTTACAGTATCACAGTATCATCAGGGTTGGAAGAGACCTCACAGATCATCAAGTCCAACCCTTTACCACAGAGCTCAAGGCCAGACCATGGCACCAAGTGCCACATCCAATCCTGCCTTGAACAGCTCCAGGGACGGCGACTCCACCACCTCCCCGGGCAGCCCATTCCAGTGTCCAATGACTCTCTCAGTGAAGAACTTTCTCCTCACCTCCAGCCTAAATTTCCCCTGGCATATTGTCAGGGCCATAAAAATAATTGGAGATCTGCAACACCTCTCCTATGAGGACCAGCTGAGAGCTGGAGTTGTCAGCCTGCAGAAGAGAAGATGACCTTATTGTTGCCTTCCAGTATTTAAATGAGGCCTATAAGAAGCAAAATGGAGACAGCATTTTTGCAGGGCCATTTGAAACAGGACAAGGGATAATGGTTTTAAGCTAGAAGAGGGTAGATTGAGGCTAGACATAAAGAAGACTTTTTTTTTAATGAGTGTGATGAAAGATTGGAATGGCCAACCCACACAGGTGTGGCAGCCTTGTCCCTGGAAGTCTTCAGAGTCAGGTTGGATGAGATTGTGAGGAATCTGATCTAGTTAAAGATGTACCTACTCATTGCAGGGAGGTTGGACTAGATGATCTTTAAAGGTCTTTTCCAACTCAAACTACCCTGTAGTTCTACAGGGAAATGTAACATCTAGTACAAGTACAGCAGGTTTGGAGTAGTGAATCATAGAATCAACCAGGTTGGAAGAGACCTCCAAGATCATCCACTCCAACCTAGCACCCAGCCCTAGCCAGTCAACCAGACCATGGCACTAAGTGCCTCATCCAGTCTTTTCTTGAACACCTCCAGGGACAGTGACTGCACCACCTCCCTGGGCAGCCCATTCCAATGCCAATCACTCTCTCTGGGAAGAACTTCCTCCTAACATCCAGCCTATACCTACCCTGGCACAACTTGAGACTGTGTCCCCTTGTTCTATTGCTGGTTGCCTGGGAGACATTTTTACTTCAGTTCCACTTTTCCTGGTTTGCAGTGTTTGGAAAGAGGGGTGATGGTAGGAGGTTTGCATCTAAAGGGGCAAGTGATTTGAGGTCTGCTTTCCTTGACTAAAATTTTAATCCACTCATAAAATTCACTTGTGTACAGTTTGAGTAAGTTAAGATTTCCCTGAATAGGACTGTTGTATCTACATTGGATTCCTTTGTCTAGTGCTGCATTTAATACCTTAGAATGCTTGGTGGATTTGCATTTAAGTTTATTCACAGTACTTTACTCAATTCATCAAGATCAACCTGTGAGTTCACCCTTACAGTGCTGAAATGTGAAAGAAAATGCCAGAACCTTCATTGAAACTAATTTCTTATTGAGCCTTTTGTTAAGGTCTTTTGCAGTTCTGTGATATTTTAGTTCTTTGGACCCCCCACCCCTCATACAGCATCAAGTACTTCCTCGCTGTTCAAAACCAATGTGATTCTAGTAGTCTCTGCAGCTACAGGTTATACATTATGTGCTTTACTGTGACTTGAAGGAAGGAAAAGAGAATCCATTTTTACACACCTCTTGGGCTTTTAGTGTATCAGTACACCTTAGTGTTTACATGGGCATGAAGTCTTGTCAAATACAGAATCAGTAAGGTTTCTTCTAAAAACTATTGTCTGAAAAAAACAAAAATCCAGACTGGTAGGTTATTTTTCGTTGTTGATCTGTTAACAGAAATCTGAATTTGTGCCAAAGAGCAGGAAAGAGACATCTTTGCAGTTTCAGTTGTGTCTGCTAGAATCTGTGTGAAGGAGGTGCAGAGACTGTTTTCCGTGCTTCAATAGCATAACCTCTGCTGGATCAAATCTGGGGATTTGGTTGCTTCTTGAACACCTTTATCAGAGTGGTGCAGTAGGTCCAACACAGACACCTGGACAGGTGTCTCTGTGTGTGGAGCCAAGTGCAGCAGCTGTGTTATTCATAACGTCTTACTGTAATTTGTCCATCTTGGATTCTTCTTCACCGTCTGGCCACTGTGTTACTCAGGGCATATCAGTATGGTAAAATCCTGTGTAGTATATTATTTTTCTCAAGAACTCCACTTCTGCACTCCTCCTATAGCAGAGGGAAGGAAAAGTCTGCCAACTTCCATGTTTTATAGATCAGGCTATCCAGCTCCTGTTGAGATAGAAGAGAAGCAGCATTTGATTGTGTAGTGGAGATGTGGCAAGTGCTTTGGCTTCCCAGAGCCACAAAGATGGTGAAGGGAATGGAACATCTCTCTTACCAGGAGGGACTGAGGGAGCTGGGGCTCTTTAGCTTAGGGAAGAGCAGACTGAGAGGTGACCTCATCAATGTTTGTAAATATATAAAGGGTGAGTGCCAGGAGGATGGAGCCAGCTGATGCCTGATGATGGGATAAGGGGCAATGGGTGGAAGCTGAGGCATAGAAAGTTTCAGATAAACATGAGCAGGACTTTTTTCCTGTGAGGGTGGCAGAATACTGGAACAGGCTGCTGTTGTGGAGGGAATTTCTCTTGTTCCTTCCTTGTTAAGGGAAGTTGAGAAATTAATTTGAGGTGGTATTTTTTTTTATAAAATTATTTATTAAAATCAATATTTACAAATTTGTACCACCCCCAACCACTGTGTAATCAAGTTCTTTGTGCAAGGTTATGAAAACAGTAGGGACCAGATATATTTATGTACAGGGATTGGATTATTAAATAGAAATATCAAATTAACAATAACTATAGACAGAGAGAAAAATTCCCTTAGGCTTAATGCCTCTTAACAACTATGCTGTCTGCCCAGCAAGGGCTGAAACTGTGTCTGCTCTTAAGACAGAGTAACTTATATTACAAAGAAATTAAAGCTTGCTTAGATGTGTTGCTCTTAAGTACTAATCATTAATCACCCTCCTGGGGTTGTGTCACAGCGTGTGCCCAGTATTCGGATCTTGGTGAAGCTGGAATCTGTCCTGGCTTGCAGGAAGATGATAAGTGTTCCCAGTCTCTGGGGTAAACAGGATTTCTCTGACCTTCTCTCCTGGAGTGAAGTGGTCTCTGCCTTGGCACTGCTGCTTCTGGATGCCGGTGTCCAGGGATGATCAGCTGGCAGGATTTCCAGATGCAGGAGAAAGATTTGTCCGTGTAGCTTCTGACACAGTCAATCTCACAGCTAGCAGGCTGTGTTTGTAGGTTAGCAGACAGTCTGGAAGTCTGCTGAGCCTGGATTCTCCAGGCTTACAGGGCAGCTGGCAAGCAGTATATGCTGGGCTGCAGGGAGACTTGAGCTCCGTAGATAAATCAAGATAGCAAGCCAGTATGTATGGCTGCTCTAGGCTTAGGCAGGGGGCTCTCAGCTCCCCATATATGTGCCCAACGCAGGCGTGCAGGCGCTCTGCTTCTCAGAGGGTTCGCAGACAGCTTAACTGCGCCTTGAGATCAATGCAAGAGGGCTGAGCCTCAGTAATGTTTGCGAGAGAGTAAGGCCTGATCCTGTATCTAAGCCGTGCAAGCAGGTTTGTGCTGCTATGTGGATCAGAGAGCTAAGCTTGAATCTCTGAACACTCTGAACACATGGTGCTCTTTTGCACCTCTCTTTATTGACTCTGAGCCTAGATTTGTGGCTCATTTGGCCATCTAAAGCGACCAATCAGGTTGGCAGTAAGCCAAACCTTACCTTAATAGGCAGTAGCTGTTTGCCTGGACCCTCCCAATAGGGGATTACCTGGGCGGACCCCGGGGGTACATGGACTGGGCATGTGTGTGTTACACAACCTGTTTACTGCCATGGGTCCTGGCAGAAAAACATGTCCAGGCATGTAGAGGCATAGGGAGGCCTCAGTTTTGGGGCTGCTGCCCCTCCACCACAGCTGCCCAGGGGAGTTGTGGAGTCTCCCTCTCTGGAGATACTCAAAATCCACCTAGATGCGTTCCTGTGTGATCTGGTCTAGGTGATCCTGCTCTGGCAGGGTTGTTGGACAATGATCTTTTGAGGTCCCTTCCAGCCCCTGACAGCTTGTGTGGAGAAACACAGTAGCAACATGCATAACAGGAGAGCATAAAGGCTGCTCTTCATAGCAGTGTCAGGGGAGTAAGGAGTAGGATGGGCTTTTGTAAAGTCACTTCATTCCAACAACAGATGAAGTAGTACTTAGGGATGTAGCAAAGAAAACTGTGGCCTCTGTGAAGCAAAAGAGATGCTTCATTGTATAGGTGACTGCCAAGCACATGAGAACTTGGTTAATTCTTCAAACACTGTTTACAGGTGATGACTGTGGATGGATTCAGAGAGAGAATTGAAGATAAGTAGAAATTATCACCTCGAAAATCAGATCCACATCTCAAATTGTCTTAGATATAAGGAGAAAAGGTCTGAATGTGTTTTAAACTTTATCATTACTAAACAAGCGTATGTAGATGCACTACATCCTCTCACCAAAAAGTGTAGCAGTTCTCTTTAACTCCAGATGAGTATGTTTTTTAACTCCAAATGAGTATGTTTTTTAACTCCAAATAAGTATGTTTAGCTATTTTACTAACAAAACAAACAAAACCAACCAAAAACCCAACCCACCAAAGAACCCCAGAACACTTCTATTTTTAGTATTGGGGTTTTTTTTCTGATTTAAGTAGTGTGTAATTATTTAAATGTTTGTCTTTAAGTGGTCTTTCTCAAAGTAACTTTACTCCTCCGTGTTTTGCCCCGATGCTGTAGGTGCTAGACCTGACACTCCTCCTGGTGCCGTGGCATGCCGCGGTGCAGGGAGCACCTGCAGCAGGTGCTGTTCCTGCTGCCTGTGTCTGTGCTGCAGATGTGGCTGCTCAGCAGTGCTGTCCCCCATGTATGAAATGTGGGCTGCCCTGCAAAATCACATGTTGCTGTAGTGGTGGGATGGGAAGGAACAAGGAAGTTGTCTGTCTACCTCTTTGCTGGCCAACTAAATGCAGGTGCAGAAAGTCCTCATTCCTGTCAGAGCAAAGTGCAAGCTTTCCCTGGGGCTTGCCAAGTAAGATTGTGCTGCTCAGTGAATAGTGTCATTTCCAAAGGTCAGCTTTCTTAAAGACACCTAAGAAAAAGAGAATTCCTTTTCACTTGCTCATTTCTATAGGTTATGAGCCACCTACCTTAGCCATGCTCATCCACCATCGGACATGCTTGTCAAAGCCCCAGCAAGGTGATGGTTTCCAAAGGTGTTTCTTTGAAACACAAGATCTGGGGAAAAGCTATCCTGGCTACTTGACAGATCTTGAAAATTCTGCTGCTTCTCATTTCATTTTACAGCCCTTCACTTTCAGGACACTTAAAAATCAGAGAGACCTAGGAGAAGCCCTGGTGTCATTTGGGTGGAGTCAGCAAAACTACTGTTATATCCAGTTCTCAATCTCCAATATGGCAAACTTCTACTCTCTAGAAAAGGAATGAGATTGTGAGGGCAGGAACTACTCAATTCTTCTATAAAAGTATTTCACTCCATGGTTTTGCAAGTCTGAGCTGGCATCTGAATGTATGAAAGGAACCCATACAGGAAGGGGTCTGTGTTACAGGACTTCTTTGTAGTTAGCAAGGTATCATGATTCCCTGTCATTGCTCTAGGCACATACCGTATACCTTGTTCTAGAGCATGTCTTAAATATTTAGCACCCACACAGCTAGAGATGCTGACTTAAATTAACTCAGAGATTCCTATGGAGACCAAGGCTTAAATGTGGTAGAAATTGTTCCCAGACTGTCAAGATGTTTATGACACCTCTTTCCCAAATCCCTACTTGGTGTCAAATAAGGAACTCAGTAATTTGCTGTGATGCCAGCTCTGGTGCCAGAAGTAGATGTTCACCTTGCTTGGCCAGCCTCCTGAGAGGCACCACTCAAACTGGCCAAGGAGCTGAGTCCACGTTGGCAGCCTGCCTCAGTCAGTACCTGTTCATACACATTTCAGCAGGGTATAAAGTTAGCTTTAATATTAGGGAAACAAAATACTGCCCAAGTATATAAAGAGATATAATATAAACAGGTATTTACTATTGTCTATCTGGGGCTGAACTTAGCAGTTACTCTGTCACTTGATGGCCCCTCCCCTGCAGAGGGTGAGAATCAGGACAAAGAGAGAAGACCTGCAGGCTGAAAGGAAAACTGAGCTAATGAAATATCCAAACTGGTACAAGATGTACAGAGTTATACTCATGCCAACAAATGTGCAGCAATCACAATGCACAGGAAGGCTGTCCTTTAGAACAGGAAGAGGAGGAACAACAGGGTAAGGAGGAGCTCTAACAAGAAGCTCCCTTCTCCACAGCAGACTTCTTCCTTTGTGCTGACTGCGGCACTCATGATATGAGATGCACTGCTGAGCTAACTCCACTCAGCTGTCCTGGCTGGCTCAGAACCTGCAGCCCATGGCAGGCCTGTGATTCTGTCCCAGCAAAATCAGGACAATGGTTACATCAGATTCTCCTCTAGTGAAGATGGTCTGAAAATTCTGAGACTGTTCTCTATCAGTGGGCAGGTCAATGACTTTAAAAAAGCTTAGGACCAGTTCCTGCTACTACTGCAGAGCAGATAGCATTTTTCCACCAACTTACCAGTTTAGGAGGGACATTGAGATGCTTGAGCGTGTCCAGAGAAGGGCGACGAGGGTGGGGAGAGGCCTTGAGCACAGCCCTACGAGGAGAGGCTGAGGGAGCTGGGATTGGTTAGCCTGGAGAAGAGGAGGCTCAGGGGAGACCTTATTGCTGTCTACAACTACCTGAGGGGTGGTTGTGGCCAGGAGGAGGTTGCTCTCTTCTGTCAGGTGGCCAGCACCAGAACAAGAGGACACAACCTCAAGCTGCACCAGGGGAAATTTAGGCTGGAGGTGTGGAGAAAGTTCTTCCCTGAGAGAGTCATTGGACACTGGAATGGGCTGCCCGGGGAGGTGGTGGAGTCGCCGTCCCTGGAGCTGTTCAGGGCAGGATTGGACGTGGCACTTGGTGCCATGGTCTGGCCTTGAGCTCTGTGGTAAAGGGTTGGACTTGATGGTCTGTGAGGTCTCTTCCAACCCTGATGATACTGTGATACTGTGATCATGTATGTAAGCTGCTGGTGGGTGGAATGGATGTTTTGGTGGCTGTTTGGTGGCACAGTTGCTTTGTCTGTGAAAGGTTTCAGTAGTGACTATCTGGGTTCAGAACTGACTGGGCCCAGGGAGCGATGGTGAATGGTGCAATATCCAGTTGGCAGCTGTCACTAGTGGTGTGCCCTAGGGATCAGTGCTGGGCCCAGTCCTGTTCAATATCTTTGTTGATGGTCTGGATGAGGGGATTGAGTCTGCCATCATTAAGTTTGCAGATGACACCAAGTTGGGAAGCTTGTGTTTATCTGTTACAGGGTGGGAGGGCCCTGCTGAGGGACCTGGACAGGCTGGACATAGGGGAACAGTCCAATGCCATGAGTTTTAGTGAGTCCAAGTTCTGGGTTTTGCACTTTGGCCACAACAACCCCATGCAGCACTACAGGCTGGGGACTGAGTGGCTGGAGAGCAGCCAGGCAGAGAGAGACCTGGGGGCACTGGTTGAGAGTGAACTGAACATGAGCCAGCAGTGTGCTTGGGTGGCCAAGAAGGCCAATGACATCCTGGTCTGTATCAGGAATAGTGTGGCCAACAGGACCAGAGAAGTCATTTGCCCCTGTACTCAGCACTGGTTAGGCCACAGCTTGAGTAGTGTCCAGTTCTGAGCCCATCAATTTAAGAAAGATGTTGAGGTGCTTCAATATGTCCAGAGAAGGGCAACAAGGCTGCAAGGGAGCTGGAGCACAGCCCTATGAGGAATAGCTGAGGGAGCTGGGGGTGTTCAGCCTGGAGAAGAGGAGGCTTAAAGGAGACCTTATTGCTCTCTTCAACTACCTGAAAGGAGGCTGTAGCCAGGTGGGAGCTGATCTCTTCTGCCAGGCACCCAGAGACAGAACAAGAGGACTCAAGCTGCTCCAGGACAGGCTTAGACTAGACATTAGGAAGAAGTTCTTCACAGAAAAAATGATTTGCCATTGGAATGGGCTGCCCAGAGAGGTGGAATCACCATCCCTGGAGGTGTTTAAAAGGAGACTTATTGCCATGGTTTAGTTAATTAGAAGGATTAGGTGATAGGTTGGACTCAATGATCTTGAAGGTCTCTTCCAACCTGGTTAATTCTGTGATTCTGTGATCTGAAAGCAATAATTAAACATTACTTAAAAGTTATGTGCAACTGAAAGCTTTCCTGACATCTTTTGTACACTTTTACTTAATCCTTGAATCAATTGAATCCTTGGATCAATTGAAGAGATTGGAAAGCAATGCTGACAAAAAGAGAGCATAAAAATAATCCATGAGGACTATGCCCACTGGAGATATGATCAATGTGAGGGTGCTCAGATAGACGCTCAGCAGTGCTTTAAATGTTATCATAATATTTGTGGTAAAGGGTTGGACTTGATGATCTATGAGGTCTCTTCCAACCTTGGTGATACTGTGATAATAAATGCCTTAATTTATCATTGATGCTTTGAAAAGTGGGTTGAACTGCTTCCCCCTTTGATTGTGCTGCCTGTGTTAACCACTCCTTTTTAAGGTTAATATAAAATTTAAGAGTCTAGACAGTAATGTAATTCATCAAAGCACATGAAAGGTAACTAGTCTGGATAACTGGCATTTCTTATGTGCTTAGATTGAAGCACGTGAGTGCATATTTGCAGTGCTTTCTGCTTGGAAAAGGATAAGGCAAATATGGAGAAATAGAAAATGCTGTAAAAAAATGAAAGAAGAGTTTAAAAACAATGCTTACATAATTTACTTACTTGGGGTAAGCATGGTGGATAAAGCAGTGGCGAGGTTTGAAGTCTCAGATGTTAGCCCACACCACTAGCTTTCCCTCCTCTTTGTTTTTTTTCCTATTCTGCAGGTTTCTGTTTCCCTGACCCTGTAGTTCAAGGTAAATGAGCTTTTGAGCCTTTGTGCTGTTTTTCTAACGAAACCATTTTTTCTGTGCTAGAATGTGCACTACTGCTCATATTTTTAAAGCACCTGACAATTCATTAAACTGAGTTGGTCTCCCTCATTTCCATATTAAGCTAGAAAAACGTTCCTTTTTCATTAGCTCTGTAAATCTGATGCCTTCCTTGACTTTGTAATTAGGTCTCTTAAAGCAAGTATGTTTTCAGGCTGCAGGGTTTTTAACTGAGGCAGATTCTAGTGATGTTTTACTTCTGTGTATTAAACCATTCTAATAACTACAAATGAATGTCCATTAGCCTGGGTATTGTCAGAGTAAATATCTTGTCACCAAGACCCTTGAGGTTTTAATGATGGTCTTTCTGGTGTCTGCTTCTAGTCCAGTATGATATTTAGCTTGATTCCTAAGCAAACTAATAGTTGGGGCACTTAGAGTGATTTCCCATTGGAATGGGCTGCCCAGGGAGGTGGTGAAGGCACCATCCCTGGAGGTGTTCGAGAGAAGACTGGATGAGGCATTTAGTGCCATGGTCTGGTTGACTGGCTAGGGCTGGGTGCTAGGTTGGACTGGCTGATCTTGGAGGTCTCTTCCAACCTGGTTGATTCTATGATTCTATTGCACAGTCAGGATATAAATGTGAATAGCTACACATCTTTAGTTTGTCTCATCTGCATTCATTTCACATGCACTTTGGTACTGTATTACTGAATTCCTGCACTGTTCAAACAAGAGAAGACTCAATCCAAGACATGGCTTGTGTGGAAATTTCTGTCCAAAATAAAGCTGCGTTGTGCTTGCCTCCAAAAATCAGTGTGTCATCACATGAGAAAAGGACTCCACTGCCATAATAGATTACTTCTGTTTTGCAGGATATGAAAATGCCTTTTCATTCTTTCCCCTTGAAAGATACTTTTTTTTCAGCGCAGGAAACAAATGTTCGAAGTTCTTTAGCTTATGATTGTGTAACTATAAGTAAGTGATTGCAAGACATGGCAATCTGGCCTGTAGTACTTAAAGATAAAATAGTAATTTGAGTGTCTGCTGTTACACAACTCCGTGGTTCCCTTCTTCTGAAGCATCTGTTCACTCTGAGCATGATACACTGCACAGGATAAAAGCACAGGTTTTCAGAGGCACAGATTGCATTCCCCACCAGGTGGTTATAAAGACTGATGGAATTGCACTTGAGAAGTAAAGCAGCTTTTGAATCAAAATGTTTGCTAGTTCCTGGTAGTTGTGCTGAAATCAGCATATCTGGGGCTGCATTATCACATAGTAAGCATGCTGTACAAATATGCACTTACATAGTCTTGCATGTCGGATTTTCTTGTCTCTTCCCACGAAGCGTAGTGTCTCTTATGTTCAGGCTTCCTCTTCTAGAACTGCCCTGTGCTTCCATGCACTGTCACCTCATTTCCCAGGGCAGTTGAGCAGTACTTAACCTTGTGTCCAATGATTTTAAGTTGAAGTAGTTGAGCTACAGTCCTTAAAAGGCAGTGTTCTTTTTGAGTCATGGCCAGGTACAGAAATGTACTGTTTTATCTTTCGGGCTGTCATGCAAAGATACTCACAAGATATACCAGTGAAATGACACAGCCCAAAATTTTATGGTGATGATTAGAGTAGCCTGCTGATTTTCTGTAAATTCCTTTTCCTTCTCTTGAATTTGTAGAGATCAGAGGAAAGTGCATCGACTTTCATAAACCTTCATCCCTCATTGCATCTTTTTATTGTATGTCATCATCCGACTGCTCTCATACACACCTGTTTCTCTTCTGTGTATTTCAGACTTTCCATTTAAGATGAGAAGGGTTCTGACTTTATTTCTTGTTGGAAGGGATCTCAGGCTCTCATTTAAACATATCAATGATATGATTCCAGAATAGTCAGGGGACTAAGGCATTTTTCCTGGTGGTGACACCTTGTCTTATATGTAGCACTAGTTCATAGGAGTATTACAAGTTTGCAGATGACACCAAGCTGGGGGCAGATGTGGCTGGGTTGCAGGGCAGAAGGGCTCTGCAGCGGGACCTTGACCGCCTGGACAGATGGGCAGAGTCCAAGGGGATGGCATTCAATAGCTCCAAGTGCAGGGTGCTGCACTTTGGCCACAACAACCCCATGCAGAGATACAGGCTGGGGTCAGAGTGGCTGGAGAGCAGCCAGACAGAGAGGGATCTGGGGGTGCTGATTGATACCCGCCTGAACATGAGCCAGCAGTGTGCCCAGGTGGCCAAGAGAGCCAGTGGCATCCTGGCCTGCATCAGGAATGGTGTGGCCAGCAGGAGCAGGGAGGTCATTCTGCCCCTGTACTCTGCACTGGTTAGACCACACCTCGAGTACTGTGTTAGTTCTGGGCCCCCCAGTTTAGGAAGGACATTGAGATGCTTGAGCGTGTCCAGAGAAGGGCGACGAGGCTGGGGAGAGGCCTTGAGCACAGCCCTACGAGGAGAGGCTGAGGGAGCTGGGATTGGTTAGCCTGGAGAAGAGGAGGCTCAGGGGAGACCTTATTGCTGTCTACAACTACCTGAGGGGTGGTTGTGGCCAGGAGGAGGTTGCTCTCTTCTCTCAGGTGGCCAGCACCAGAACAAGAGGACACAGCCTCAGGCTGCACCAGGGGAAATTTAGGCTGGAGGTGAGGAGAAAGTTCTTCCCTGAGAGAGTCATTGGACACTGGAATGGGCTGCCCGGGGAGGTGGTGGAGTCGCTGTCCCTGGGGCTGTTCAAGGCAGGACTGGACGTGGCACTTGGAGCCATGGTCTAGCCTTGAGCTCTGTGGTGAAGGGTTGGACTTGATGATCTGTGAGGTCTCTTCCAACCTTGGTGATACTGTGATTGTAGTTTAATGGGAACTGGTTTAAGTGCTCTAAATTTTCAGTGTGATGCTGAAGGTATTGTTTGCTGTTTCAGTGCCTTGGTTTTCCGTGATAAAGGGATGCATTTTTTTTCCTTCAGTTCTCTTACCTGTTTTGATTTCCTTCCCTTCAATTCTTTCTCTTACCCGTTTTGAGCATGATCATGTTAGCTGAGGAATTTTTTGCATGTGCTTGGTAGCTTTCATTACAGAAGTGCTAGGAACAGAGTTGGGTCCTACCGCCCAACTGGGCAGTTTTGTGATGCTGTTTCATTCTGTATACTTTAAAGGAGACTGACACAATGTTTTAAGACAGACAAGGATGCTGTCAGGTAATTTGGGCCTTTACAGACAATTTTTCTGTACTCAGAAGCTTGTATTTCTTTTTAGTGTCCTTAGTGTAGTTTCTTATAGAATCATAGAATCTACCAGGTTGGAAGAGACCTCCAAGATCATCCAGTCCAACCTAGCACCCAGCCCTGTCCAGTCAACCAGACCATAGCACTAAGTGCCTCATCCAGGCTTTTCTTGAACACCTCCAGGCATAGTGCCTCCACCACCTCCCTGGGCAGCCCATTCCAATGCCAATCACTCTCTCTGGGAAGAACTTAGGTGTTTATGCCACCATAAATGTTTATAACAATTGTTTAACTTGCAGCAATATAAAGGTGATGCAATACTTAGCAAAAAGTGGAATATTTACTACCTTCCCAGCATTTAGCTGGTGCTGGCATTCAGTGGAGATGCCAAAGTTAGATGCTCACTAGGGCAGCCTTACAAGATGGTGAAAAGTGGGCCTTTCCCAAGTGCTTCCTGGAAATTGATGATGTCCCACTTGGCTGCGTTAGTTTATTGAGAACTCGCCTTCACAGTATCACAGTATCAACAAGGTTGGAAAAGACCTCACAGATCATCAAGTCCAACCCTTTACCACAATTCTCAAGGCTAGACCATGGCACCAAGTGCCAGAGCTGTTCTCTTCATGAGTCGTCATTGCCCATGCAGATGGCACCTGCAGAGGCCCTTGAACAGCTGAGGAATCAAAGGAGGAAATACTTCTTAAAAGTACAGCTTTATTGGTAATTTCTAGAATTAGAGGTGCACCCCCCTGTCCTAGTAGGGTATAAACCCTTCCAGGCTGGTTTAACCCTTGCTCTCTTCCTCCTATTGTGGGGTCTGGGAGTGGAGTCAGAGGAGCAAATAAGGGTTTGGCCCCAGCAAAGCCTTGAGGGCTAGGAGCTTAGCACCACATGTTAAGTGTCTTGTGCTGCCCTCAACGTGCCTGCACAAAGCTTTGAATTCATTGGCCAGGGCAATGGTGCTGGTGCCTGTTGGCCAGTTGAGTTTTCAAAACGAAGTATTTAAAGGGGATGATGTGGAAAACTCTGCTTTCCTGCATCCTGCTTCTCTGCATGGAGCCTCCCTGCCTCTCGTTAAAGGCAGCCACGTGTTGCAGCCAACACTAGCAGCTCAGCTACATCTCCATCCCCTCTGCCTGGAATATTTTGTATTCTACCCTGGGATCATTATCATGAGTTTGAAAGTGTCTTTGATACAGCAGACTTACTCGGGGACCAAAAGCATCGTGAGTACATAATGCTGCAGTGAATGGCAAGAGTCTATAAGCATAGTTAGAATTTTCCTGTTTTCATGTGACTATTTTCCAAGTTCTGATTGTTTAAACCATTTAATTCTGTGCAATTACTTCCTGTTGGCTGAAAATCCAACAATCTCAGGGAATTTTCCTGAATTTTGGATATTAATCATAAAAATTAATCTTTGTACAGAAATTAATAGTCATAACTCAGAAACAATTATAACTTTCCAATACACCCCCTGAAGTAGCTGCGGGTGAAAACAGCTGTTAAATCAGTTTTGGAAGGCATTAGGCAATTAAATGTTGATGTTACCTCAGTACATTGGGAAGGGACTAGAAGATAACCAAGATGTTGCATTGCAAACATTTCTGTATCACTATTTTACCATTTCTGCTACATGATTTTTCTTCTCCCTGCAGGGACCATTGACACATCCAAATCTGAACTGTTGTAGGTTGTCCTTAGTGGTGTACATTTGTAAGTAAACAGTCATGTCATTGCAGTGGTTTTGATCTCATGCCAGGAGAAACGTGTAAATCAGCATTGGAGCTGGTGGAAGGCTGAACTGCTTTGTTGAATTCTAACCTGAGGAGTTTAGTTTTTTCAGCGAGGTGTTAGGCAGGACTTGGCAGGGAAGTAGGAAGGATAATCAAATAATTGACAGGATCAGTTTAGTCCCCACTTATCCATTAATTTTCTTTTCCTGGGGCATGAGCTGTAGTCTGCATTGTCGTGTGAGGAGGAAGTTTCAGCATATGCAGTGCCTTATCCTGTCTCTACAAGTGATGAAGTGTAAGAGCAGACTTCTGTGTTTGCTCTGCTCTCTGTTTTCTTCTTTTCTTTTTCTGTAACAGAGTAGTTTGTTTTTTTATAGACGTTTTTGTTTAAGGTTAAAACACTGACAAGAAAAGTGGAAGTGTTTCTCTCTGCTCTGTGTGCATGCTGTAGTTTGGAGAATGGATTTGCTCCACTGGGAAGGCTTCAAATGGAGGCAAGGCAGTTAACAGCAGACAGGCTGTAGTCAGGCACAGGATGTGTGACTGCAGTGCAGGGAGGAACCTGGGGATGGGCCTGGCAGCGCTGTGCAAGACCATCGCACACATAGCCCAGAAGCATCTTCTAGCCTTGCAGACCTTTCTTCTCTGAGTGGCTGAGCCCAATCCAAGGGTTTGTTCTGGAAAATCCCTGCTAACTTCTGTTGAATTCTACACCTCTGAACAGAAAAAAACCCAGTAATAGTTAGAGAGCTGTTGTGAATCCACCAGTGTACAAAGCAAAGCTGCTCTGAGGGTCTCTGTGCTTCAGCTCACCCCTACGTGAGGGGTAGAACCTTTCATGCCCTTTTACCCTGCTCTTTACACCTCAGTCTCTTCTAAAGGTGGCAGAAATTAAGGGCCTCTGCACACCATTTGTCTTCCCTAGGCTACCAGCTTTGTGACCAGACTGGTTCCTGCCAGGCATTGCTCCAGCCTTGGCCCTGCCTACTTCTTTTAAAGGCTGTTCAAATGATTTCTCCCCTGGCCAGGCAGCACTATACACCTAATTACTCTGCACCAGTCCCTACAAAACAGGGAAAAGGGCTGCTGGCAGCAAAGGTGGAGAGAATGTATGACTGGGTTATGAGCACAGTAAAGAAGCAAGAACCTGCAGCAGTGACTGAGAGGGTTGCTCTCTGCTACTTCCAGCCAATTGAATTAATTAGCTAAGCAGGTCTGAGAGATCCATTCCTTGTCCTTCTTGTCAAGAAATAAGTCAAAACCAAGTCAGGTGGATCGTGATGTTTGGTTGCTTTGATGGAAAACTGACATCTCCCCTCACGCCTCATGAGTGTGAGGCATAAGGGCTGGACGTGATCTCAGATGGGATTACCTGGGCTGTTCAGCTGCTTTGAGGGAGGATCAAGCATACTTTTCCTCACCTTGACAGGGGTTTGTCTTATCTGGTCTCATCTCTTCCTATGACAGCACGACATGTAATGCCTGTAGGTCACCTGCTTCTGGGCTGATTGTCACTGTGTTAGAAAGCTTTTCTCCACCACTGGGCTTGTCTTCTGCATGATGGATGTGGAGAGAACCTCCTAACAAACTCCACATAGTTTAAATATGTTATCATGTCTTCTCTTACTCTTTGCTTTCCCTAGACTAAACAGCTTAATTCTTTCAGCTTTCTCTTGTTCTACATCTGTTATCACTTTTTTTGTGGCTTTTACCTGGATTCCCTCCAACTGTCTCCTTCTTCCAACAGTCCCAGCCAGCAGAGCTGGACACATTAATGCAGTCAGGGCCTTGCCAGTGCTAGTAGGGCAAAAATGATTGCTTGATTTACTTACAGTATTACTATGAATATATATCATGTTACCTCTTTCTGCAGATGGCTACAATCCTGGTTTGTAATTTGCTCATATACCACTATGACTCCTCTGCAAATTCTTCTTGCAGTACAGCTGCCTGGCAAGGCTCCGTTACATACTTGTGCACTTTAATTATCCCTCTGTGGCAATTTACATTTCTCTTTGTGGATTTAATGCATTCATTTCAGAAATTTTATTGCAATTACTGTGATCATGCTGAACTTTAAGCCAATCCTGTAAACTGCTTGCAGCCTTACCCAGTTTTTCAGCACATCAGGTTTTACAAGTACGCAAGGCAGCAGAAGGGCAGGTAGCTTGTTTTTCAAAGCACAGTCAGAGGCTGTGCTCACCTCTCTGGTGAGCAGGCAGCACTTAGGTTGTAGGAGGTAGTCAGTCATTTTTTCTGCTGGTTGCTGTGACAGCATATGATGACCCAAGGTAACTGATATGTTGGTTTCCACCAAAAGCAACACTGGGATGCTAAATTAGACTGTGTGGAGCTGCAGGTCATGGCAGCAGTGTTCTCTCAAGCTGAGCTTATTTTGCAGCTACCAGTTATTCCTTCTTTTTTTTACCACATTTGCAGGGTGTTTTCTTGTATTTCATAGAATGATAGGGTACATTGGTTTGGAAGGGACCTTTAAAGGCCATCTAGTCCAATACCTCTGCAGTAGCAGAGATATCTTGAACTAGATCAGGTTGCTCAGAGCCCCATCGTGCCTGACCTTGAATGTATTCCAGGGATGGGGCTATCACCACCCCTCTGGGAACCTGTTCCAGTGTTCCACTACTCTCATAGCAAAGAACTTCTCCCTAACATCCAGTCTAAATCTCTGGTTTAAAAACAGTGCTCCTTGTCCTTGTTTCAGATTCTTTACCCTGTCTCCCAACATGCTAAGCTGTGTACACTTATCAGTGCCTGTAAAATTACTCCTTTGGGGCTTTAAGGTAATTAAATATCTCCAGGCTGCTGTGCCTTTAGCGCTGCTCTTCTGTGCCCTTGTCCTCTCTCTGAACTTTTCCCCCTTTGGATTGGCTTTGCCTGAGGGTGTCCTGCGGTAGTCCCTGGAGCTCCTTGCAGCTGCATTCCCTGTGCTTTCCTAGCATTTGTCTGCTCTGCTTTTCCTAAGACTCATGAATCCCTCATTTTGTGATCAGTTTTAGTTGATTTTCTTTTAATCACAAAATTCTTAACAGTTCTTCTACAAAACTGAAGTGGAAGCTAGAATGCCATCACCTGTGCAGTGTCTTCTGTCACTTTATGGTCTTGCTTCTTCAGCAGATACATGAGTATCTTTTTCTCCAGGAGAAATAAAAGGGATATTCAATACCAAACTTTGTCTGTATTCTAATTGTTAAAGGCATTTGAGTTTCTGTGTGCTTTCACGGAAGAGTTCTTCCATCCAGGAAGCCAACATGAGCTTGGTTTAGAGGTTGACTTCGCTCCCTGAAATAGCCAGTGGAATTTTTTTATGAGCTGGTAGTCTCATCCTTTTTTCAGTGCAGGTGCCACTAAAAAACACAGCCTGCTCTGACCTCAGAAGCTTGACATTGTTTTAAAATCATATTGTGCAGCTTTCTAAAGTACACATGAAAGAAACTCCCTGAAGAAACTGCAAGGGATTCTATGCCTCATCAGTGTAATGGCAGCCACAGAGTTGAGAGATAACCAGCTCTGAACTTACCCTTGTGACAGGCAGTCAGCTTGGAGCAGAGTACATATAATCTTCCCTGAGCAGCAGACAAAGCTGAGCTAAGTCTGAAAGGGACTCCTACAACCTATGTGGATGTGAAAACAGAGGTGAACAAAATAAATCCTACATTGGTAGAACGCCCAGTGAGAGCACTGCTCTCAGAGTGAACACCTTAGGGTTGAGCTGTCTCTTATGGGCCACTGCCACCCCACCTCTGCAGCTTTTGGTTAGTTTTAGGCAAGGATGTATGTGGCTCAGCAATTCTGGCATGGTTCTTCTGTTTAAAAAATGCTCTGTAATGCTTATTGCAGATGTCTGTAAATGAATGACAAATAGCCACATTTTAGTTAAACCAGAACTTTCTTACAGTCATTTTTTACCCTGCTATCAGTGCTATTTCAGTAGCTCTGTGGGTAACAACAGCATTTTTCTTTTCTTTGCAGGCTTCAAATATTAGAATTATTTTAGAGGAGTGGGTTTGGATTCAATTTCTGCTCATACTGATAAGTTGTATATCATGGGTATTATATAATGCCTGTAATTTAAGAGCCCACAAAGAAAACAAAACACTTATTTATATTCTGAGGCATTTCCAGGAAGTGAATAACTGTGATTAACTGAATAGGCCATTAGCTACCACTATTACTCTGCTCAAATGCAGCTGAAATAGCATTCCTTCAGTGGTAAAAACATTTGGCAGCACTGCAGGCACAAAACCCCCTGACTTTTCAAACAGCATTTTTGGAAAGTCATCTACATTCTTAGGAATCTCCAAAGAAGTTGCATTTAAAGGCAGAAGCAGACTCACTTTTCTATGCCAAAACTGTTCAAGAAATATAGCAAGTGTATATTTTAGGTGAATATTATATTTCTC
Source organism: Pogoniulus pusillus (assembly GCF_015220805.1). Classification (NCBI taxonomy): domain Eukaryota; kingdom Metazoa; phylum Chordata; class Aves; order Piciformes; family Lybiidae; genus Pogoniulus; species Pogoniulus pusillus. The sequence continues at coordinate 2,786,155 of NC_087294.1, forward strand.
TAATCTTGTGTCCACATATGTAGGAATTCTGTAATTAAAGTAGCTGTGGGACAAAGTTTTCTTTGGCTGATTAAGCCTTCCTGCTCAGTCATCTCCATTGCATTATATATACACTCTTTTTTCCCAGCTATTTATACTACTGCAGAGCCACGTTCTGCAGTTAGAGACAAAATAGATGAACTGCTTCAGTTTATCATAGCAGAATTACTCATTAAATACTGGTAGCAGTTTTTTCCTCTTAGTGCTATGAGCGAAAGCATGCACAACCTAACAGTTTATTAAGGTAATTACCAGGATTTAATATTTATGTCAATGCTATTTTGTCATTGAGAGGTCAAATAGAATAGAATAGAATCAACCAGGTTGGAAGAGACCTCCAAGATCATCCAGTCCAACCTAGCACCCAGCCCTAGCCAGTCAAGCAGACCATGGCACTAAGTGCCTCATCCAGGCTTTTCTTGAACACCTCCAGGGATGATGACTCCACCACCTCCCTGGGCAGCCCATTCCAATGCCAATCACTCTCTCTGCCAACAACTTCCTCCTAACATCCAGCCTAGACCTCCCCTGGCACAACTTGAGGCTGTGTCCCCTTGTTCTGTTGCTGGTTGCCTTGGAGAAGAGGCCACCCCCCACTTGATTACAGCCTCCCTTCAGGTAGTTGTAGACAGCAATGAGGTCCCCCCTGAGCCTCCTCTTCTCCAGGCTGCACACCCCCAGCTCCCTCAGCCTCTCCTCATAGGGTTTGTGCTCCAGGCCCCTCACCAGCTTTGTTGCCCTTTTTAGTCCTTCTTAAGCACCTTCTACTGCAATGCCCTGGTTTATGTACTAAAAACTTTGCTTGAAGTATTTTCCTTTGTGCTGAGTTCTTGTTTGAAAGAAGAAGCAGAATGTATCTTTGTGGTAAAATTAAGGGTCTTCAGATTAATTTTGGATTTAATATTAAGATGTTAGATTAATCTGATTAGAAACCAACTGTCCTCTGAAGTTTCTTCATCTTCCTCTGCCTCAAACAACTTTTCATGCTTTGCATAATGTCAGTGGTAGTTACAGTAAGAAAGATTATAGTAATTAGCAGGAATAGTTCTGGTTTAACTCCTTTGTTGAACAGGAATGACATAAATATGGCTGTGCTGCTCTCCATAGCTCCTTGGCATCCAGAGCAGACTCTGTTCCTCTGTTGAATGGAGCTGATGGAGACCTTTCTGTAAATTGGGTGGTCTGTGGCAGAGATGAGGCACAAAGACTCTGCCTCTAATGAGTGTCATGTTTAGAAAAAACAGTTGTCCCTGCAGAATTAGAGTTGAGTTTTACTTTAATTTTACAGTTTCTTAAACAATAGTATCTGCTGGCAGTAGTATGTTTGAAAAAGCTAAAGATGTTTAAGGATCTGCTATTGATTGCCCAACACCACTGGAGCTTCACTAGATTCTGTAAGTGGATATGTGCAAAAGGGATCATTTCAAAAGCAGTAGTGTCCAATGCAAATGCCATTGTTTAAAAACAGAGCCAAGTCTTGGTTGGAGTTAATGAGAAATAGTGGTGATAGAGATGTTTCTGTGTTGATAGGGAGGGTGTCTGGGTCTGTATTTTAGAAGAAAAAGGTAGGCTCAGTAGTTGTTAAAATAATCACAGGATCAAAGTTTGTTAGGGTTTGGAAGGGACTTCCAGAGAACATTGAGTCCAACTCCACTGCCAGAGCAGGACCATAATCTAATGCAGGACACACAGGAACGCATCCAGATGGGTCATGAAAGTCTCCAGAGAAGGAGACACCAAAACCTCTCTAGGGACCCCTGTTCCAGGGCCTGTTCCAGACATTGTCTCGTCTCCTCTATAAAGATCTCTTGCAGTAGTATGAACAGCTAAAGCAAACAATTGTTTGCTTAATATTTTGCTAATTATCATATTTATTTTTTATGGTTTTTAAGAAAGCTGTTCTTAAAAAGAAAAAGAAAAAGCTGTATTTAGGCATTCTAAAATATAATGTGAGTGACTATAGAAACAGGATCTGTTAATCCAGTTCAACCTCCAGGATTTAACAGCAAATGAGAGACCATTGCTGGCATACTGGCAGCCAATAACCTTCAGTGGCTGCAAGAGTCTTGCCTATGTCCTGAACCTCTGTAGTCCTGTGATGATTAACTGAAGCTAACTGAAGCATCTTTTATGTGTTGGAGTAGTGGAAATGGATGCACAGCAATACCAGGACAGATTCAGTGTTTCTAGAATATTAATGAGCTGAAAGAAAACTACCTAGAGGAAGAGTATCCTGCTTATTTATTGCTGGATGGATCCATCATCAATACAGAGATATTTATGGGCTAGCAAGAGTATGGGAGCAAGAGGCATTCTGTCTGTGTAATGTATAAACTCAAAACCAATTTGGCATCCTTAATTGAATGTCAAGTGCAATGTGGCAGAATGAGCTCTGTAATTATTGGCTTTCTGATCAGTACCAACTAAGGTCACAAAGAAGCCACACTAATGCAATGACAGATCAAAGCTTGCCCCTACAATAAAGATATTTAAGGCAGTAATTAAAGCTAAATAGAAATAATTACATTTAAATGTAGACATGATATTTTCAAGCAATGTCAGGATCATTAAGAGGAGCTCTAGGTTGCAAAGTTCACCTTTCCTGGCTATGCACACGTTTTTAATTCAACAGGGAGGCAATTCCTGTACTGCAGCTATTGCAAAAGGTATTTCCACTGCGGGGTGGAAACAGCAAAGGATACGTAGGAAGGAAGTTGATGGTCTCTGCTGTGCAGCTAAAGCCAGGCAGAAGACACAGTTCTTAGGTAGCAGAGTGGCATAGAAACACAGCAATGTGTTCATTCTAATAGGGCTGGGTGCTAGGTTGGACTGGATGATCTTGGAGGTCTCTTCCATCCTGGTTGATTCTATGATTGGTAAAAACCTGCTAGGCAACTGCAGATGGATACCTTTTATGCCAAGAAGATGCTGAAAGACCAAGATAAAATGTAGTAGTATAAATGTAAACCCAGGCATTTAGAGAAAGAAGCAGTTCCTGCAATTACTTCAGTGCCTTTATCATTGAATTGTAGAATTGTTAATCATTTAGGTTTGAAAAAGACCTTTAAGACCATCTAGTCCCACTGTGAAGCTTACTCTGCCAAGTCCACCACTGAACTCTGTTCCTAAGTGCCATATCTATGTGTCTTTTAAATACCCCCAGAGATGGTGACTCCACTTCCTGGGGCAGCCTTCCCTTTCAGTGAAGAAATATTTCCTAATATCCAACCTAAACCTCCTCTGGTACAACTTGAGACCATTTTCTCTCTCCCTATCACAAGTTACGTGGCAGAGGAGACTGACATCTGTCCTTGCTACAGCCTCCTTTCAGGCAGATGTAGAGAGCAATGAGATCTTCCCTCAGCTTCCTTTTCTCCAGGCTAAACAACTCCAGCACCCTCAGCCTCTTCTCCTAGTGCTTGTGCAGTGCTTGCAGCCTCAGCAGCGCCAAGTGTAGGACAGTCACTTCCCTAGTTCTGCTGGCCACACTGTTTCTAATGCAAGCCAGAGTGCTCTTGGTCTCCTTGGCCACCTGAGCATGCTGCTGGCTCACACTCACCTGGCTGTCTGTCAGCACCATCAAGTCCTTTTCTGCTGGGCTGGGCAGCTTTCCAGCCTCTCTACCCCAAGCCTATAGCATTTCATGGGGTGGTTGTGACCCGAGTGCTCAACCTCACACTTGACCTTGTTGAACCTCATGCCACTGGCCTTGGCCCATCAATCCAGCCTGTCCAGACCCCTCCTTAGAGCCTTTCTACTATCAAACAAACATGCCCAGCTTGGTATCATCTGCACACTTAGTGAGGGTGGACTCAATTCCCTTTTCCAGATCATTGACAAAGATATTAAAGGGAACTCGCCCTGATGCTGAGCCCTGGGGAACACCACTTGTGACCAGTGTCCAACTAGATTCAGCTCCACTGCCACTCTTTGGGCCTAGCCAGCCAGCTAGGTTTTTATCCAGTGAAGCTCCCATCCAAGCCATGAGCAATCAATTTCTCCAGGATGATGCTGTGGGAAATGTGTGAAAGACTTTACCCAAGTCTAGGTAGACAACATCCACAGCCTTTCCCTCTTCCACTAAGTGGGTCACCGTGTCATGGAAGATCAGGTCAGTCAAGCAGGACTTGCTTTTTGCAAACTCATGCTAACTAGGCTTGATAACCTGATTGTCCTGCCTGTGCCATGTGGTGGCACTCAAGGTGATCTGCTCCATAACTTTCCCTGGCACCAAGTCAGACTGACAGGTCTGTAGTTCCCCAGGTCCTTCTTCAAACCCTTCTTGTAGATGGGCATCACATTGCTAACCTCTCGTCAACTGGGACCTCCCCACTTAGCCAGGACTGCTGATAAATGACTGTAGGTGGCTTGGTGAGCACTTCTGCCAGCTCCTCCTATACTCTTGGGTGGGTCCATCTGGACCCATTGTGTATGTCTAAGTGGTGGAGTAGGCCACTGACCATTTCCCACTGAGTTATGGTGGGTTTGTAGAATCATAGAGTGGTTTAGGTTGGAAGGGACCTCAAAGATCATCCAGTTCCAACCCCCCACCATAGACAGGGACACCTCCCACTAGAACAGGTTGCTCAAGGCCTCATCCAGCCTGGCCAAGGAGGGAGCATCCACAACCTCCTTGGGCAACTTGTTCCAGTGTCTCACCACACTCACTGTAAAGAACTCTTTCCCAGCATCTCTTCCAGTTTAAACCCACTACCCCTCATCCTGTCATGACAAGACCTTGTCAATAGTTCCTCCCCAGCCTTCCTGTAGGCCCCTTTCTGATACTGGAAGGCCACTATAAGGTCTCCTCAAAGCCTTCTCTTCTCCAGGCTGAAGAGCCCCAACTCTTGTAGCCTGTCCTCATAGCAGAGGTGCTCCAGCCTTCTGAGCATCTTCATGGCCCTCCTCTGGACTCACTCTAACAGTTAAATGTCCTTCTTGTGTTGAGCTCTCCAGAACTGCACACAGTACTCCAGGTGGGGTCTGATGAGAGCAGAGTAAAGGGAGAGAATCATAGAATAGAATTATAGAATCAACCAGGTTGGAAGAGACCTCCAAGATCATCCAGTCCAACCTAGCACCCAGCTCTAACCAGTCAACCAGACCATGGCACTAAGTGCCTCATCCAGGCTTTGCTTGAACACCTCCAGGAACGGTGCCTCCACCACCTCCCTGGGCAGCCCATTCCAATGCCAATCACTCTCTCTGGCAACAACTTCCTCCTAACATCCAGCCTAGACCTCCCCTGCCACAACTTGAGACTGTGTCCCCTTGTTCTGTTGCTGGTTGTCTGACAGAAGAGTCCACCCCCCACCTGGCTACAACCTCCCTTTAGGTAGTTGTAGACAACGAGGTCCCCCCTGAGCCTCCTCTTCTGCAGGCTGCACACCCCCAGCTCCCTCAGCCTCTCCTCATAGGGTTTGTGTTCCAGGCCCCTCACCAGCTTTGTTGCCCTTCTCTGGACACCTTCCAGCACCTCAACATCTCTCTTGCATTGAGGGGCCCAGAACTGGACACAGCACTCAAGGTGTGGCCTGACCAGTGCTGAGTACAGGGGCAGAATAACCTCCCTTGTCCTACTGGCCACACTGTTCCTGATGCAGGCCAGGATGCCATTGGCTCTCTTGGCCACCTGGGCACACTGCTGCCTCATCTTCAGCTACTATTTACCCATACCCCCAGGTCCTTTTCTGCCTGGATGCTCTCCAGCCACTATGTCCCCATCCTGTAACACTTGGCCTTGTTGAATGTCAGGATATTGGCCTGGGCCCTACTCTTCAGCCTGCCCAGGTCCTTCTGGGTGGCATCCCTGCCCTCTAGCAAGTCGACTGTGCCACACAGGTTGGTGTCATCTGTGAGCTTGCTGAGGGTGCACTCAATTCCTCTGTCCATATTACTGACAAAGATGTCAAACAGCACTGGTGCCAGCACTGACCCCTGAGGGACACCACTTGTCGCTGGTCTCCAGGTGGCCATTGTGCCCTTGAGCACTGCTCTCTGTGTGGGATCATCCAGCCAATTCCTCATCCAGCAGTGCTCCACCCATCAAATCCATGTTTTTTCCAGTTTGGTGACCAGGATGTCATGTGGCACAGAGTCAGATGCCTCACTGAGGTCCAGGTGGATGATGTCAGTTGCCCTTCCCTTGTCCACTCTTGCTGTGCCTTCATCATAAAAGCCAGTAAATTTGTCAGGCCTGATTTGCCCTTGGTGAAGCCATTGCTGGTTACCACCAATGACTTCTGCTTTGTTTTCCATTTGCCTTAGCAGAGCCTTCAGGAGGATCTGCTCCATGATCTTGCCAGGCACAGAGGCAAGAGTGGTCTGTAGTTCCCAAGGTCATCCTTTTTCCCTCTTGAAGCTGGGTGTTGTGTTTGCCCTTTTCCAGCCTGCCAGGACCTTTCAAATCTGATGGGCAGTGGTTTAGCAACTTCATCTGCCAGTGCCCTCAGGACCCATGGGTGGATCTCATCAGACCTCATGGGCTTGTGCACATTCAGATTCCTTAGGTGCTCACAAACATGATCTTCAATTCTAGTGGCAGATCTTCCTTCTCCCAGTCCTTACCTTTGTCCTCTGGGACTTGGACATTGTGGTTGGAGCCCTTGCCATTGAAGACTGAGGCAGAGAAGTCAGTGAGCACCTCAGTCTTATCCATATCCTTTGTCACCAGCTCTCCATTTCCCTTCTGCAAGGGTCCCACTCTCTCTCTAGTCCTCCTTTTCTCCCTAATGCACCTGAAGAAGTTCTTCTTGTCCCCTTAATGTCCCAAGCCAGATTTAATTCTAGCTGTGTTTTAGCTTTCCTAACCTGAGCTTTGGTTGCATGAACAATTTCTTTGTATTCATCCCAGGTTCCCTGTCCTTGCTTCCACTCTCTGTAGGCTTTCTTCTTGCATCTGAGTGTGTCCAGGATCTCTCTGTTCATCCATGCAGGTCTCCTGGTGTTCTTACCTGCCCTCCTCTTTTTTTGGGACGCATTGCTCCTGGGCCTGGAGGAGGAGATCCTTGAACACTGACCAGCTTTACTGGGCTCCCCTTCCTTTCAGAGCTTTTCCCGTGGCATCCTGCCAAGGAGGTCCCTGAAGAGGTTGAAGTCTGCTCTTCTGAAATCCAGAGCAGCAAGTTTGCTATGCAGCCTCCTTGATGCCTTGAGTATCTTAAACTCTGCCATTTCATGGTCACTGCAGCCAAGGCTACCTCTCAGCTGCACTTCACTCACCAGCCCCTCCTTGTTGGTGAGGACTGGGTCCACATAGCACACTCATAAGGGATACAACAGTAAAAATGCAAGAAGAGACTTGAGCTGTGAGAGAGAATAAAAATCTTGGGTGTGTGACACAGCTTTGACAAACACTCAGAGAACTGTAAGAACTTAAGTCTGTTTCTGGGTAGGGATGCTGATTTGGGCTTCATCTTGCTTCCTCTGCATTGCTGGGAGTCCAAACATCAGCTACTGCTTTGAGACAGTGCAGGGAAGTGCTCTGTGCTGCTGGCAAAAAACTGTTAGCTAATTCCTGCTATCTTCAGTGATTGTGCAGTGATCTTTAACTTTGTCTCAGTGCAGCCAGGTACAGGAACACACCAGGCCCACAGCTGGGAGGCAGCAGCACCCAACCTGCCTGGCAGGCCAGAAGGGTGCTGGCAGTGAACACTCCCTCTCCCTGCTGGCTTGGGCTGGGGGAAACCAGCAGGCTGGGACAAATTGCATTCACTTGGACGCCAGCACGGAGCAGCTCCCCAGATAAGTCACTTGGAGGTTGTCTCAGCTCATGCAAGGTGAAGAGGTCCAGGTTAGCTTAAGGCTTTATCTCACAGGACTGGCACAACACAGGAGCAGTCATGCCGTGAGTTCCTGGTTTTCCCACAGGACATGTGGTTGCACGGTGGGGATGCTCTCACCGTGTTTGGAATCATAGAATTGTTTTGGTTGGAGAAGACCTTGAGAGCATCAAGTCCAACAGTCAACCTCCAACCACCATGGCCCCTAAAACGTGTCCCACAGTGCCATGTCCACACATTCCTGGAACACCTTCAGGCATGGTGATTCCATCACATCCCTGGGTAACCTGTTCCAATGTCTGACTGTTCTCTCAGTAAAGAATTTTTTCCCTGATGTCCAATGTAGACCTCCCTGGCACAATTTCAGGACATTTCCTCTCATTCTGTCACCCAGTACTGGGGAGAAGTGACCAACCCCCCCTCTCTACAGCCTCCTCTTAGGTAGTTGTAGATAGCAATGAGGTCTCCCCTTAGGCTTCTCTTCTCCAGGCTGAACAGCCTCATCTCCCTCAGCTGCTCCTCATAAGACTTGTTCTCTAGACTCTTCAGCAGCTTTATTGCCCTTCTCTGGACATGCTCCAGCACCTCAATGTCTTTCTTGTGTGAAGGGCCCAGAACTGAACACATGATTTGAGGTGCAGCCTCACTAGTGCTGAGTACAGGGGCACAATCAGTTCCCTGCTCCTCCTGGCCACACTATTCCTGATACAGGCCAGGATGCTGTTGGCCTTCTTAGCCACCTGGGCCCTCTGCTGGCTCATATTCAGCCAGCTGTTAGCCATCACCAGCAGGTCCTTTTTTGGCCAGCAACTTTCCAGCCACTCTGCCCCAAGCCTGTAGCATCACATGGAGTGGCTGTGACCCAAGTATAGGACCCAGCACTTTGTGTTTTTAAACCTCATACAAGTGACCTTGGCCCCTTGATCCAGCCTGTCCAGATCTCTTTGCAGAGCCTTTGTACCCTCAAGCAGATCAACACTCCCACCAATTTGGTGTCATCTGCAAACTTACTGAGGATGCCCTCAATTCCCTTATTCAGAGCATAGATGGAGATACTAAATAGAACTGGCTCAAATATCAAGCCCTGGGGAACACCCCTTGTGACTGGCCACAAACTGGATCTAACTCCATCCAGCACCACCCTTTGGGGCCAGCCAGCCAGTTTTTAACCCAGCATAGTATTCATCCATCCAAGCTATGAGCAGCCAGTTTCTCCGAGAGAATGCTGTGTACCAGCTCTCTGCACCACCAACTCTGTGAGCCCATCCTCACTGCTTCAGCACAGCACAAAATGGTTAATCCCTGCTGTGTTTATGGATATGCCTTTGCCTTGAAGCAAACCAGAAGCATTCCTGCAGTCAGACTCAGCTGAGAAGAGATTAAGGCTGCTCTTCATTAACACTTTGAAGCGTTGTTTGCAGTTTCCAGCTCACACCCTCTGCCATGCTGTAGCCACCTTGATGAGCACTGTTTGGCTTGAATGCAGATAAAGTGCTCTAGCAAGTATGTCAAGAGCTGGCTCATGGTCAGGATTCAGTCATGTAACTTTATGGGCATAGTCCATAACAAACATAAATCTCTGTCTCTCCCCTGGCAAGGCAGAGCAGGATAACTGCTTCAGCCTGAAAAGCTGTAAGACAGCAGATTTGGATGTTTCTTGTCTGGCAAATGTCAAGCATTCAAAAATTGTGGCTTCAAAAATTATGAGACTGGTTTCAGAATCTTAAAAACATAAAATTAAGACTCTGGAACGTCCTTTTCTTTTGCCTTCAGTTCTTCTCAGCCTCTTCAGAGCCTATCAGCATCTAAAATAATATTTTGCACCTTTTCTTTGCATCCGAGTATACAAAAGGAACCAGAAAGATGAAAGCTCTGATTCTCACATGAGCAGCTCTCTTACAGAGAAACATAACATCATGGAGTTAGGAGAAACTCTCCAGAGCTGCAACACTGGATGTGCAAATTATCCTAGGTGTGAACTACCCTAAGTGACCCTGCCTTGGCAGGGAGGTTGGTCTCAGTGATCCCTGGAGGTCCCTTCCAAACTCTAAAGTTTTGTGATTCTGTGATGTGATAAACCCAAGGACTGAGTTTGGCCAGAGTTTGCACAGCATAAGGATGTAGCTTAGATTAGAGAAGTCTTGCTCAAAGAACAAATGTATGGAGTGAAAAAACCCAGGCATGCGTTACCTGAAAGGAGGGGGAAAGAGTGGAGAGGTCAGAGGTGGCTACAGCCTTGATTGTGCAGTGCAGTACATTCGTTTTCAGTCACATACCAGGGAGACTGCTGCAAGGCTACGAGATCCTCCCTCCAGCACAGAACTCTCCCACTCCCACAAAAAGTCCCAGCCTGTGTTTTGGAGTACTGGCAACTGGATTATTGCTTCTGACCCTAACCAAGTCTCAACTACAGAATGCAGTGTGCCTTCAGACTGTTAATTCCTAACCAGTGCCACATGCAACACCATGTCCAATGCAGAAAGGCTTTTAAAGTTCAGCAGGTTTGGCAATCATGTCAGATATGATTTGTCCCGGTTATTTTGAGCTGCTTTCAAGAATAGTATGTGCTCTCTTTGTGTACTCTAGGATTTTCTCATAGTTGTAAGCTTCTCACAGTTGTAAGCTGTCTCATGTGTTTGTTAAACTGGCAGACCCTTGTTAGTTTTGAGGAATATTTCTAAAGGAATCCTTTAAATGTTTAGATGTTTTTGTTATCCACTGTACTTAGAGGCAATTTGAATTTAGCACATTGTGGCTCCACTTTGTCCTCATATCCCTGATGTCTTCATCTTATCACCACTCCTAGGTATATTCTAGTACTTCTGCTCAGTGTTTGCCTGTTCAGTTGTTTGAAAATAACAACTGTAAGAATATTTTTTTGTACAGGTACAGAAGTAACAGTGTTCAGATACTGAGCATTGTTGTTCTTTTTTTCCTCCTAATCCCCCTTAGGTGTAGAAAACACCACTGTAACTTTCAGATTTGGAGGGCCGGACCCAGAGAGTGGTGATGAATGGTGCCACATCCAGCAGGCAGCTGTCACTAGTGGTGTCCCTCAGGGATCAGTGCTGGGCCCCATCCTCTTTAACATCTTCATAGATGATCTGGATGAGGGCATCGAGTCAGTCATCAGCAAGTTTGCAGATGACACTAAGCTGGGGGCAGATGTGACTGAGTTGGAGGGCAGAAGGGCTCTGCAGTGGGACCTTGACTGCCTGGACAGATGGGCAGAGTCCAAGGGGATGGGGTTCAATAGCTCCAAGTGCAGGGTGCTGCACTTTGGCCACAACAACCCCATGCAGAGATACAGGCTGGGGTCGGAGTGGCTGGAGAGCAGCCAGACAGAGAGGGATCTGGGGGTGCTGATTGATACCCACCTGAACATGAGCCAGCAGTGTGCCCAGGTGGCCAAGAGAGCCAGTGGCATCCTGGCCTGCATCAGGAATGGTGTGGTCAGCAGGAGCAGGGAGGTCATTCTGCCCCTGTACTCTGCACTGGTCAGACAACACCTCAAGTACTGCGTTCAGTTCTGGGCCCCCCAGTTTAGGAGGGACATTGAGATGCTTGAGCGTGTCCAGAGAAGGGTGACGAGGCTGGGGAGAGGCCTTGAGCACAGCCCTACGAGTAGAGGCTGAGGGAGCTGGGGTTGTTTAGCCTGGAGAAGAGGAGGCTCAGGGGTGACCTTATTTCTGTCTACAACTACCTGAAGGGTGGTTGTGGCCAGGAGGAGGTTGCTCTCTTCTCTCAGGTGGCCAGCACCAGAACGAGAGGACACAGCCTCAGGCTGCACCAGGGGAAATTTAGGCTGGAGGTGAGGAGAAAGTTCTTCCCTGAGAGAGTCATTGGCCACTGGAATGGGCTGCCCGGGGAGGTGGTGGAGTCGCCGTCCCTGGGGCAGTTCAAGGCAAGGTTGGATGTGGCACTTGGTGCCATGGTCTAGCCTTGGGCACTGTGGTAAAGGGTTGGATTTGATGATCTGTGAGGTCTCTTCCAACCTTGGTGATACTGTGATACTGTGATACTGTGATTTCCTACTGCCTGCAGATACGGCACCAAAATATATAACACATTGTGATGGTTTGGGTGTTCCCTGCCCCCCCCCACTTTGGAAGTCACCCAGACTAGACTCAGCCAGCTCTGGAAATTGAATGAAGCTTATATTTACAGTTGGCACAATATACAAGCAGATATTTACAGTATATACAGTTATAGACAGAAATAGACAAGGGAAAAGGTAATACAGAAACACAACAGCCCTCCCAGAAACCTGAGTCCCCAGGAGGGGCTCTCAACCACCCTTCCACCTTCTCCCACCCCTCTCAACCTTACCCCAGTCCCAAGGAAGAATGGAGGTTCGGCCAGGGGGTTAGGAAGCAAAGTGGATTAGTCAGAGAAACGGAGGGTGAGGTTAGAGAGAGAGATGCAGCTCAGAGCTCGCCAGCAGCAGTGAGAGAAGTGATTATCTATGTTTTTATTACTTAGAATCATAGAATCATAGAATCAAGAAGGTTGGAAGAGACCTCCAAGATCATCCAGCCCAACCTAGCACCCAGCCCTATCCAGTCAACCAGACCATGGCACTGAGTGCCTCATCCATTTTTTTCTTGAACACCTCCAGGGACAGTGCCTCCACCACCTCCCTGGGCAGCTCATTCCAATGGGAAATCACTCTCTCTGCCAACAACTTCCTCCTAACATCCAGCCTACTTGTTCTTATACATCTCAGCAAGCCTATGAGTGAAGTAGACATCATCATTGTTTTCCTTCCACAGCCTGTAATCTAGTTCTTCTCCCCAAAACATTCTAGCCTGCTTCAAACTGGCACACACATGATGTTCCAAATGTTATTATTCCCTTGTCAGAGTAATCTCTAACATCAGGGCCAGGGCCTTCATAATCTAATTCAAGTGTCTGCAATTGTCAGCATTTCTTTACTGTAAAGGCTGGGACATTTGACTTCAAAGAACAGTCAGATCAAGGTAGTTCGTGTAGCCTACTCTCTACCCACAAACTTTAACTGACAGTTAAATTCAGTTCAATGATACAGACTTTGTACCGATTGCTAACATGAGGAAAAGTTTTGCATTTGCTGTTAATCTCTGTTTGGCAATTCTGAGTGCTGCTGAAGTTCCCTGTCAGTCAATACACCAACACTACATTTTTTATATACAGCTTCACATGTCTGCTTTTGGAAGAAATGTGTGGGACTCATCTCACTTAACCTTACCCTTGCAAAACATTTCCTCTGCAAAGCTGACTGTTTTGTCTCTCTAGTGCAGAGTGATTGCTGTATGGTGGGAGTGGGACACCTACACTTCTCTCACAGCTGCTTCTGTTAGACACTTAGGCAAGCATGGGACAAATTTTTCTCCCATCACTGAGTGGCTCTAGATTACTGTGGCTGAGCATATGACAATTATCTTGGGTTTGGTTGCTTAAAGAGTAGTGTATAGTGCCACTAAAGATGTCCTGAAGAGTTCCTACAGCATAGCTGGAGAACTTTTTATAACAGGATGTGAGGTAGTGACTTCAAACTGGAAGCATGCAGATTTAGATTAGATGTTAGGAAGAACTTCCTTAACATGGACGTGGTGAGGCACTGAAACAGGATGCTCACAGAACATGGCAAGGCTCCAAGCTTGGAAGTGTTCAAAGCCCAGTTGGATGGTGCCATGAGCAACCTGGTCTAGTAGGTGCTGTCTGTGCCCGTGGCAAGGAGGTTGAAACCAGGTGACTGTTAGGGTCCCTTCCAACCCAAACTGTTCTATGATGTGCTAATAAGGCAGAAAACCTTTAGGGTGTCTGAAAAGGCACTAGGCACTAAAGTGTAGATAAGTGAGTCCCATCCTTGTGTACCCAGCTCAGCTGAGATGAGTGGTCCCCCACCCCATTCTGTATGACTGAACTGGCTCCCCTGCACATTATTTGAGGTGTAAGAAGAGATTTTGTGTCATTGGGACTGCATCTCTGTATGCAGCTTCAGCCACCATGGAAAAGCATCGGTCAGGAGCACATAGACTGAATGTTTCAAAAACGTGCATCATAACTGTGCAAAGATTTTGGACCACTGTACAATTACTGTAGATGAATTATCTCCATTTCTCAAGTCACAGTAATATCAACCTATCAACTTTGTCTCTTTTCCTTGCAGTTGAGGTGCACCTCTGAAATCTCTGTATCTGCCTTTGCCTCAGGCATCACAGGCTTTGACTGTGCTCAGCCTGGCATGCCCTTGGGTCTGTGAGATGTGCCCCACTGTAGTGGCAGGAGCCAGCTGATGCTAACAGATTCACAGATTGCATTGGGTTGGAAAGGACACTCAAAAAGTCTTCTCGTCCAGCCCTGCCAATGCCTGTCCTTTTCCCCAGACCAGTCTCACCAGATCTATGTTTCTGAGTTGGGAAACTCGCTCAGGTGACCTCATCTGCAGGTTCCACTAATCCTGGGGGAACAAAGCAGTGTCGTATCCATGTCTTGAAGCTCAGGGCTCTTCAAAGTACATGAAGCCCATAGGCAACATATGTCTATGTCCACACAGAGAGAGGGCAGTTCAACCACTGAGCAGGATGGTGCAGTCCCCTTCACACACACACACACACACACACACACACCCCGCCTTTCTCTGCTAGGAGATGACTGTGTGTTGATACCCTGCACAGAAAAGAGAGTTCACCCCCCAGCAGCTCACCTTTCCTTTGCTTGTAAAGTAGACAAGCTGAGCAGGTTTCATTTCTAGATTGCAAAGAGAACAACGATGATCTTTGAAGAGAGAGGTTGCTACAACACATACATCTTTCCATGTCAAAAGAGCATCAGCTCTTCTGCTCATAAGGCAACTTCTACCTGTTTGGGTTTGGTTTTTTTTTTTCTCAAGCCCTGTTACTGTTTTTCTCTTCCCTTGTTTGCAAAAGTCTTGATCCCAGGAAAGGTCAGAAATCCTAGCCCTGCCTCTGACAAAAAGACAAAGGTAATTTTAGTATCTGGATGTCCACATTTCCCAGTGAAGTCTCTTAAATCTTTGAATTTAAAATCCCTAGAGCTGTTCTCAGAGAGACAGAGACATCTGGTTTATCTCAGTCTCAGGACTTTTGACTTCCTGTAACAAGGGAGGTTTTGTGGGAATCCTCTGCCTCAGTGGTCAGACAGCAGGCAGTATGTCACAAGCAGTCCTGGTTCAGGCTGTCTTGCCCATCCTTCCTTCTCCTATTCCCTTCTGTTGCACTGGAGAAAGTCAAAAGTATTTGTGTGTCTTCTTCATGCCTATGTGTCTCTGTAACAAAGTTAGTATCTTTTCTTTTGAAGCCTTGAGCAATGAAGCCTATTTGAGAGGCATCCCTGTCCATGGCAGGGAGGGGTGGAGTAGATGATCTCTGAGGTCTCTTCCAACCTAAGCCATTCTATTATTCCATGATTCTTTTCACTAGAAATCATAGAGTCATAGAATGGTCCAGGCTGGAAGGGAGCTCCAAAGATCATATAGCCCACCCTGTCCACCCCATGTGTTGTCATTCCTCACCCCCCTGCCCTGGCCAGCAGTCAGCAGGGACTTCCTCTGCCAGGGTTTGAGCAAGATTGAGCAGAATTGAGCAGTCTGAAAAATAAGGAGATCAGGCAGGGTAATGCTAAGGTCACTCTGACAAGAAGCACAGCTGCAGGGAAGTGGCCTTGGGGAGGCTAGCAGAGAAGCTGAGAAAGTTAGCTGCTATCTGTAGCTGAGCTGTGCAAGGGGGCCTTGAAGGGGGGCAGGCTAACAGCAAATGTTGCTGTTAGTGGAGCCTATCGAAGGTACACACACATGTACCCAATCCTCTATATAAGCATCACTCTTAGCTTCAGTAAATGGGTTGACTTCCTATGTATCATACTGGTATAAGCTCCTGTCTTTCCAGTCTCCCACATGGCCTTTGAGCAGCCCAGCAATCCTCAACTAGATCAGGTTACCCAGAGGCCTGCCAAGCCTCACCTTGAATATCAGCAGGGGAGAGGCCTCAACTGCCTCTCTGGACAATGTGTTCTGGTGTTTCACCACCCTCACAGTGAAGAACCTGTTCCTAACATCCAATCTAAATCTGCTCTTTTCTAGTTTGAAGCCATTGCCCCTCGTTCTGTCACTGCAGGCCTTTGTAAGCAGCCTCTCTCCATCATTCATCTTAGGCCCCCTTTAGTTACTGGAAGGCTGCTATTAGGTCTCCCCAGAGCCTCTTCTTCTGCAGGCTGAACAACCCCAGGTCCCTCAGCCTGTCCTTGCTGCAGAGGTGCTCCCCAAATCCAGTGGAATATATCCCTAAATATCAAATCAAATTGAATTTCTGGTTAATTGAAGGGAAGATGGGCTTTGTGTTGTATTCAATTTCAGTTTCTGCTGGCCCCAGATTCTTTCAGTCCAGAACTGAAAATACAATGTTGTATGTCACTGGGAATGAACTGGGGGCTCTGGTTTTGCCTCAGGAAGCAATCCTGTGAGTAGCTAAGATAGCATAAGCAGTATATATGTCATAGAATGAGAAGCAGAAAAGGTCTGCCAAATAACCCAAATTAGGTAAGAGTGATCTGTGCCTCCTGTGTTTATGGCATCAGCTTATGTCTCCACAAAGGTTAATGTAAATGATGATCCTTACTTTGACAGGCTCAGTATCAGCAGTCCTGTTTGCGTTAGCAGTCCTTGTTCAGTGTGTTTCTGATCAAGAAGTTATGCAAGATAAACAGTAGACAGTAATTTTGCAGCTTGGAATTTTGTGAAGTTGTGCAACTGATTGGTTTCCAAAGGAGGTATTGGAGTGGTCTGACTTTGCTGCTGTCTTAGTGGGAGGTTTCCACTGCACGAAACTCATTTTTAAGAGGCTATGAAAGAATTCCAGTAAGCCTAAATTGAACAATATTTCAGCAGAGCACATACTTCATAAAAGTAGCTATGTGGATGTAAAATCAGTTGTCAGTCAGACTCTATTCTCACTAGAAATCTTTCCTCTGTAGTGCTTTCATTTTCAAAGTGTATATAATACTTCACTTTAGAACATATTTACTAGATGATCAGCTTTATTTGAACAAGACTGTAGGGCAGACTACTTGAATTGTTTCTGCTCTCATGTGTGCTAGGGAAATTGGTCTAGGACACAGGGGGTTTTTACTTAAACTCAAGGAGAAACTTGAGAGAGTGATTTCCCATTGGAATGGGCTGCCCAGAGAGGTGGTGGAGGCACCATCCCTGGAGGTCTTCAAGAAAAGACTGGATGAGGCATTTGGTGCCGTGGTCTGGTTGACTGGATAGGGCTGGGTGCTAGGTTGGACTGGATGATCTTGGAGGTCTCTTCCAACCTGGTTGATTCTGTGATTCTATTCTTCGGGGATGACAGAGCACTGTGATGGGCTGCACACAGAGGTTCTAGGGTCTCCATCTCTGGAAACATTCAAAACCTGGATGTGTTCCTGTGCAACCTGATTTAGGTGTGCCCATGTTAGCAGGGAGGTTGGTCTAGATGATCTCCAGTGGTCCTTTCCAACCCCTATGAATCTGTGTTTCCATGGTCATTATGTGAGTGTGTTAATTATTTGGAAACCATGCACAGAGAGCAGTTTTCAGTTATACACCATACAGCATAGTTCTGCAGGTATTTTCCCTTGTTTTGGTAGTTGTTCATATTCTCACCAGCAGCTTGGATGAAAGGTTAGAAAGTACACTTCATAAATGCATAGAGCAGCACAAGCACGTTGGAAGTGAGGAGATAAACACAACCTTCATAAAGTAGCAGAGTAGCTTAGAGAACATCAGCTTCCCAGAAGTTCAGTTAGAGCAAGTGCAGAACTGTACATAGAGCTCAATGTCGCAGAACCAGCCAGGTTGGGAGAGACCTCCAAGCTCATCCAGTCCAACCTAGCACCCAGCCCTAGCCAATCAACCAGACCATGGCACTAAGTGCCTCATCCAGGCTTTGCTTGAACGCCTCCAAGGATGGTGACTCCACCACCTCCCTGGGCAGCCCATTCCAATGCCAATCACTCTCTCTGCCAACAACTTCCTTCTAACATCTTGAGGCTGTGTCCCCTTGTTCTGTTGCTGGTTGCTTGGGAGAAGAGACCAACCCCACCTGGCTACAACTTCAGGTAGTTGTGGACTGCAATGAGGTCACCCCTGAGCCTCTTCTCCAGGCTGCACACCCCCAGCTCCCTCAGCCTCCCCTCATAGGATTTGTGTTCCAGGCCTCTCACCAGCTTTGTCGTCCCTCTCTGGACACCTTCCAGCACCTCAACATCTCTCTTGAATTGAGGGGCCCAGAACTGGACACAGTACTCAAGGTGTGGCCTGACCAGTGCTGAGTACAGGGGAAGAATAACCTCCCTTGTCCTGCTGGCCACACTGTTCCTGATGCAGGCCAGGATGCCATTGGCTCTCCTGGCCACCTGGGCACACTGCTGGCTCATCTTCAGCCTACTATCTACCAGCACCCCCAGGTCCCTTTCTTTCTGTCAGAGCAGCTTAGAAAACATTACCTTGCCAGAAGCTGAGTTAGAGCAAGGGCAGAACTGTACATGTAGCACAGAGTAATGAGCTGCACGGAAATACAAGTAGGAAGCAACTGGCCAAGCAGCAGTTCTGCAGTCAAGACCCAGTGTCACAATGATCACAAGCCAAACATGCCCCCAGTGATGTGCTACTGCAAACAAGGCCAGCACTGTCATGGGCAACAGGAAGGGAAGTAATCAAGTGTAAAATGTAATTATTTTACTCTTCTGTTATTAAGGCCTCAGTGGAAGAGCTTTACCCATTTGCCAGAGCTGCAGTTCAGGTAGGACCCAACAAGAGAGCAAGCTGGGCCCAAGGTTCTAAAACACATGGGTCTTCAAGGGAAGGCTGAGGGCTTGTTTAGTCTAGAAGTGAGGGGAGGAAGGAAAACATGATAGCAGCCTTCCTATGGCAATGAGTGACCCTAAAGAGGAAGGGATTTAGCTGCTCTGTGTCTGTCACTACAGGAAGCAATAATAGACTTAAGCATCAAATGGCTTAGGGGGAATCTGTGGAAACTTCAGCCTTGCAGATGTTTAAAATAAAGCTTAGACAGACATCAGCAGGTCTGGGATAGATCCAGGAATGGGCAGGGAGAGCTCTCAAATGACCTACTGGCCCAATTCCTTTAGTGATATCTGTCTATCGATGTGATAATCCTCATCACTATGCATGCAAAAAGTATTTTAGACATACCCACAGAATTTCAAGGTGTGTAGCAGAAAAGTTACTATTAGTTCTGGAACTGATTGCTTGATTTCCATATTCAAACTGGATGGAAGCAATTATACTTTTCCTAGTTTTGCCTATGTCAGTATTGATTAAAATTACCAGGGTCTAATGGCTTTGTGAATGGTCTCTGTGAATAAGTAGGTGAATGTAGCCAGATACCTGTTGTAGCATACAAAGCACTCAGTTGCAGCAGTAAGAAAGTATTGTCTTTACTTGTATTCCATGGAAAGAGATGGACATCTTTTAGAGGTTGCTTAAGAAGTGAGTGAAAAACCCTCCAGAGGTGCCTCTGGTTTTCACCTGTTCTGCAGCAAATATATACTGGAAGTCTATTCTTGGTCTTTCCTTTCCTCTGCCCGTAGCACCAAAAGTTTGGTTTCCTGAGAAGCAAAGTGTCTGTACTTCACAGAGGACTATTACATGGTCAGGAAATCAGAGTAGATCATCTAGTGGTCTTTTCTGCAAAGCCTGTTCAGGGAGTCATTCATGAAGGATTAATGGTTGTTATGATTAATAGCTATTATCAAGACATACTGGACATTACTAATATGTTTAAGAGAGAGCTCTACACCAGACCTACATAAACCATGTATTAATCTGCTGAATCCTTACACATTTATCATTTATTCTCTAAATAGTTTACCTTGTAACTTGTGTGCAGTGGGTGTGAGAGAGAGTGCAGCATTTTTAGCCAGAAAATTTGCAACTAAAAAACTGTTCTTTACGAAGATAATATTTTCATGGAAGTTTTAAAGTTCTAAGCTCCTGGCCACTGAAGAGGAAAATCAGTAGCTTTTATTTTAATACTGGTTTCTTTAATCTTGTGTGATATTCCAGGACACCTTTCTCCCTCACGAGCATCCTGTGGCTAGAAGAGAGACTGTAAACCTTATTCCAAATCTGTCATTTATGAAGCAGTTGCTATTGCCTGTTTGAAAAAACCCAAAACCAAAAGAAGAAAGGGGGGAAAGTCTCACTGTTAGGGCTTTTTAGACATTGGAATTACACTCCAGCAACCACTGATGACTAGTTATTGTTCCTTTTGTCAACAGGCAAGATGAAGGAGGTTCTGGCAGCTTACCATGTCCCGGGCTCTGCAGAGTTAAGTGAGAAGTGCACCCATGTTCTAGCATGCATCACATCGCATCTTGGGTCTGAAGTGCCAGAAGGATCCCAGCGCTGCAGACTGAGACGGCTCTGAGCACCTCAGTACCCCGTTTCTGACAGAACCCAGGGATGGCAAACTTACCTACCAGTATTACCTGTCTGGGGCAGGTTTAATTTTATAAATTAAAGCCATAAACTCTGTGAGTTTCTAAAGCACATTTGTGCGGGTGAGGATGATCTGCTCAGATGAACAGTTTTGCGTGCATCGGAGAGAGAGGTTCTTCTGCTGGACCAGAAGATGACAGTGGACTGTAGAGTGTAACTAAAATCATTTGTAGCATCTCCTAGTGCCAATAATAGAAGAAAAGGTTGCCAGAAGATCCCGTAGGGAATCAGACATGCTTTGTTTTGGTCTGCACACTTTAAGAAACGTTGTGGTTTTTTAAAGATACCCACTTTTCCATGACACCATGAATGCAGTCGCTGTGGCTGTCTGTATTCTGGAAATGATGCATCCCTCATCAGACATTGGAACTGCTTTAGATTTGGGATGAATCCTTACGTTATGGACTATCGTGACATACTAGAAGGGAAAAGTTCCAGGGCTCTTATTTGACTAGATATCTCCAACTACTTCCTGTTAGTGTCCTGAAAGGAGGAAGAAAGGGCAGGAGGTAGAAGTTGAATTTTAAAAAAAATAGAAATTGCAGTTCTTTACTGGCATATGCACCCATCCTACTGTGTGGCTGATCCAGTAACCAAGGGCAGAGAACAGACTAAGCTACCTGAGCCCTCACATGGGAGGTCTGTGGTCTGGGGCAGCATTTGCTAATTTTGCCTGTTAAGTAGTGGTAGAAGGGAAGGAGCACATCTGTGCCCCACCACACGTGAAAAGGACATACTTGCCACCCCCCTATTTATTTTTGCTCTTTCAAAAGTTGAGGTGTGCATTATTTGGAATGCTGTAGCCTGTGGTCTCTTCACGTGTGCTTAGTGAGAACCTTCCAGCAGGACGATTCCCATGACAGTGTAACTGCATGATGACCACGGCTTTGGGCCTGTATAATAAAGATCTAAATTCAACATTTTGCTTCTCATCATTTTTTTCTACCTTTTTGTTGTATTTATGAGTCTTTGATTGGAATCCTGCTTACTGTTGATCATTGTCTAGAATAAGATTTGGGAAAAACTGTTAAGAGAGAAAGGTATTCGTATGCTTGGACCTTCCTTTAACATTGTTTAGACCAGGCAGAAGGATACAGAATGTTAGCAAACAAAGAGCGATGCTTAAACTCATTTTGCACACGAGGCCTTAGGGTATTAAGGAGATCAGGCTCTTTGCATCCTGGATTTAAGGCCATACTAAAGTATTTGACATCTGGTCTCTATTAATTAGTAATTCTGGCAAGGTATAAGGAGGAAAAAACCAAAAATTTAAACTATAAAAATATTCTTCGTGTAGCAATTAAGTTTGTGTGAGCAAAGACTGCACATTGCATTTCCACAAGTAATGAGGTCCTGACAAGCTTCCCCTGGCTGTGCTGCTGGGTTTTGTCCTGCTGACACTCTGGTTAGCTTATAGCAAACATCTGAGTTCATGTCAACAGAGCATCCTTGTCCTTTGACTCCTCTCAGTCAGGCATCACTGTTATCCTGCATCTTGTGTAGCTGCATGTGTATGGGTGGCAGAGTGCACACTGCCGTGAAGTCCATACCAGTGCATGTGAGCATGAAGGGGGTCAGACAGCAGCATCTCAATGCAGTTAATGCAGTTTGATGATCAATGTAAGGTAATCTAAGGCTGTGCTCCTGCTTTCAGGAGTCAGTCCTGTCTTCCCCTTCTGCCCCACTCACACCTACACACCGGTGATGCTTCCCTGTTCTGCCTGAAAATGTCCTCATTGCAAGTGCAGCACTAGTGCCAGGTGGTCAGTCTGACACCAAGAAAAGGATGAGAACCAACATCTTTTTTATCAGCAGCCTAGTTTTAGGTCAGTTTACACTGGTGGAGGAACATGCCTTCAGATCCCTCTAACTGCCAGCTAACTACTCCTACTGCCTAAACTTTCTGTTGAACCACATTGCTTTCTCATGACTAAGAAGTTAATTAAATCCATTTGAAAAAAACAATAGCAACACCTTCAAACCTCGAGATGCAGGAAAAATCCATTGCCATGGAAGGAATGCATTCTTGCCATTCAAATGGCTTTGGAGATCATAACCTTTCCATGGAAACAGAAGTGAAAGCTGGGTGCCGTAGCAGTACCAGGGCAAGTGTAAGCCCCCCGTGCTAGCAGACCTTTAGCTATTAATTTGGTGTATGTTCAGTATGTGTGCAGCTGGACCCACCACAACTGTAGATGCTTGAGCTTGACCGTGGCACCATTTGAATTTGAATGTCAACAAGAATTGTGTGAAGAGCAGGGCCTGCTTTGAAGAAAGAGCTTTTTGTCTGCGGCACACCGGAGGCTGCTGCAAGCTCCTGTTGGGTGAACTTTCCTGACAAGATGTGTGACTGTTGCCCATCTGCCGAAGGAGCGATTAAAAACCAAAACATAACAAAACAGGGGAACCTCCCAGCACTCCAATAAGGGCAGAGGTTGCATCTTTTTGTTCTTTGGATGAATCGCCCTTTGAGAAGCCTCCCCATGCTTTCCCTTGGCATCTGGACAAGCCCTTCTTTGTGGAGGGACATGAATATGGAGAGACCTGCAGTGCACCCATCACTTCAGCCAGCTTCAAAGGAAGGTTTCTGAAATCATTATTTTATGGCAACTTTGAACAGCTGAACTGAGGCAGTGCTGTCTTTACAAACAGTAGTAGCTGACCTCTATGACTTGGAGCAACTCAGTGTTTGCACAATTGGAACAAATCATTAATGTGGACTATGAGTTTAGCAGGCAAGAGTGTTGGTTTTGCTGACCGAGTGCAGTATGTAAATACGTAGTTCACGTTCAAATAAGATGATCTGAAGTCATTTCCTTAGCAGACAAAAATCCATTCCAAGAATAAGCAATGTGTTCAGGGACCAGACCTGAGATGAATAGTAGGTGCAGAGACAGATCTTCTGTTCAGTGTTGTTTGGGTATTAGATATCTTAAAAAAAATGTTCTTCAGGTCACAGCTGGGCTTTGGGTGACAAAGCATGAACATGTCTCTGCTGTAGCTGGCCACACCAAATCTTACCTGTGACTGCAGTTCTGTTCCTACTGCCAGTCTGCATTGCTGTGGTGGCATGGGCTTTTATAAACACCACCTTCAGATTGCTTGCATTTACATTCCCTTGAGTTTTAACTGTGTGTGCATGTACATGCTGCTGTTGATTCATGCTGTTCATGCAAGGGAAACCCCTGCAGCTGGCTGTCATGCAGGCATTTAGGTGTTAGTTATTACTCAAAAAGCCCCCAGGTTTTGAGAAGCTATGACTATATTTCTTGAGCAATTACCTATCTTACCTTTTAAATTCTATCTTACCTTTTACATTCTTCATTGCAGCCTTCATCTAGAAATCTCCACACACCTATCAAATACTAAATAAGGGAGTCTCAGGGAAGTTTCTAGGCAGTGTCCATTTTATTCTAATGTATAGGTAGGTGAGCCAAGCCACTGGAGAGCAAAGTAACTTCATTGATAGTTCACAATGAAGTTGCTGCACTACAATCAACAGTAAACAAAACTAACAATAACTCTATAAGCAAGTGAATGTCTTAAGAAGTTACTAGCATGAAGTGGAGGCTCAGGGGTGACCTCAGTGCTGTCTGCAACTACCTGAAGGGAGGTTGTAGCCAGGTGGGGTTGGTCTCTTCAATAGAACAAGGGGACACAGTCTCAAGTTGTGCCAGGGGAGGTCTAGGCTGGATGTTAGGAGGAAGTTCTTCCCAGAGAGAGTGATTGGCATTGGAATGGGCTGCCCAGGGAGGTGGTGGAGTCACCATCCCTGGAGGTGTTCAAGAAATGACTGAATGAGGCATTTTGTGACAGGGCTGGGTGCTAGGTTGGACTGAATGATCTTAGAGGTCTCTTCCAACCTGGTTGATTCAGAGATTGAGGTGGGGAGATTCAGAGTGGATGTGAGGAGGAAGTTGTTCATCATGGGAGTGGTGAGACCCTGGAATGGGTTGCCCAGGGAGGTGGTTGAGGCCCTATCCCTGGAGGTGTTTAAAGCCAGGCTGGACGAGGCTGTGCCAGTCTGATCTAGGGTAGGGGGTTGGAACTAGATGATCCTTGTGGTCCCTTCCGACCCTGACTGATTCTATGATTTTTGTCACTCTGTGGAATTTGTCTTCTATGCAAGGAGAGCCCCTCTGTCCTGTCAGCAGCTTCACCTCACCTCAGCTTTTTCTAGAGCTCTGTGCCTGTCCACTCTCTATCTTATAAGAAAAAATTAGGTTGCATTACTCCATGTGATAATCTTAACTGCTTCCCAGAATTGCTGAAGGGTCACCTTTGTAGTTTGTGTTGGTTCAGTTCTTTGCCAGTTTCAAGGCTGTCTTCTTCTGTGCTTTGGTTGGCACCTTCCAAACAACAAATTATGTTCTCAAGGTTGTGTATGGTTTTGAAATTAGTCTTTGGTGATGAAGTGGGAGGAAGAGGACATGCTCCTGGGTACATTGCAAAGAATGGGAGTTTCTGTGGTGTGTCACTGGGCTCTGCACAATTCCCTTCATAGCTGGTGATGTGCAGGCACTCCCTGCTGTGAGATAGGAGGTGCAGAGCCAATGAAATGCTCACTGTCACTGCTGTCACTGTTTCTCTTAAACCACAGGGCAGAGGTGGAAGCTGAAGTGATGGGTAGAAATAATGGCACTCGTAGAGGCCAATAGTGACCCTGACTGGGAAAATCCTGTCTGTACAAAGAACTTGTGCAGAAGAGGATAGGCGGCCAGGCACTCTCTCACAAACTTGTATATTGAACTGTTGAAGTGGGGAAATTGCACTGAAAATGGAAAACATGCCACTCACACCAGTTCTGCTTTTCGCCAAGCCCAGAGCTTTGCATTATTTTCTCTCTTTTTGTTACTATGAATAAGCAGGGAAAACAAACAAACAAACAACAGGTTAAGAAAAGTTGCCACATTCCATCTTACAGGGAAGTAGGTAGATTCAGTATTAACTCAAACAGTTGAATTAAGTGTTTTTGAATTTAGAAGCAAGAGGCTGCTACTGGCTGCAGGAGCCATGCCATGCCTGACTGTGCTGCAGGATGCAGCATCCTCCTGCTGGGAGGAAGAAGGCACTGCTCACCCATGGCCCCACAAGGCCCATTTCATGGCAGATGAGCTTTGGCAGGACAGGGAAAGCATTTCCTACCTCTTTGGTGCTCTAGGGGACAACACAGTCATCATAGTGGTAGCAGGATATGGATGGGACCTGAACAGAAGCTAGATGTATTTGCAATATGCTGACATTCTAAAAGCAATAATCAATTACTCAATTCCCAAGGAGTGTGGTGGATTCCCTGGCAGTGTGCTTAAGTCAAGCTTCATAACCACTCAAAGGGTGATGTCACAGTTCAAGTATAATTGTTATGCTTGATCACAGAATCATAGAATCAAGAAGGTTGGAAGAGACCTCCAAGATCATCCAGTCCAACCTAGCACCCAGCCCTAGCCAGTCAACCAGACCATGGCACTAAGTGCCTTATCCAGGCTTTTCTTGAACACCTCCAGGCACGGTGCCTCCACCACCTCCCTGGGCAGCCCATTCCAATGCCAATCACTCTCTCTGGGAAGAACTTCCTCCTAACATCCAGCCTATACTTCCCCTGGCACAACTTGAGACTGTGTCCCCTTGTTTTGTTGCTGGTTGCCTGGGAGAAGAGAACAACCCCACCTGGCTACAGCCTCCCTTCAGGTAGTTGTAGACAGCAATGAGGTCCCCCCTGAGCCTCCTCTTCTCTAGACTAAACAACCCCATCTCCTTCAGCCTCTCCTCATAGGGTTTGTGTGTACTGTTACTAATGTGTGCACTGCAGAAGATCAGAAAGACCTCAGACCTGATGATCAAAGTGACCTTGAGTTCTAATCACAGATACCCTCAACAGCAGCTACCCTCACTTTACTTCAGTAATCAGTGCTTTTGCAGTAGAGTTCATGCTCTGTCTCCGTGGGAAGCTACAAGTGCAGAGATCGAACCATCAGTGGATATCAGAGAAACAGCAACTTCAATTGTACCTGCAGTAGTCAGCTAAACAATTACATGTGCCTTAAGATCCCAAATACATAAGTTCAGACTGAACAAAACAAAGCCCTGGCTCTTATTTAGGCATAACACTTCCTATTAAAACCAACTAAACTGGAGAAATAGAAACTAAATATTGAAACCAGTTTTGCCTATCACCTTTAGTGTAATTCTGGATGCTAACTAGAACATTGCTTACTTGTGTGCAAGATGTTTTGTTCTGACCAACATAGCCAAAAATGTGAGATCCAGATCACAGAAGTGCTGTCAGGCATGTCAGTGTGTCCTCTGTGATACAGATTTGGATGGTTTCAGGATTTCTCCTCCCAACAACTTTATGTGTAGTGCATTGTATGAGATGAATTTAGAATCAGTAACTTTTACAAGACCCAGATGTGGATCTGCTGTTTAGTTTAGTTTAGTTTTGTTACTATTGTACATCAACAACAGAACTGCAAAAGGTATGTCAGAATGTGAAAGTCCAAGTTAGCTAAGGCAGAGACCTTCATGGTTTCCAGCTGTGGGACCCTGTCTGTGTCACATGTACACCCCTGCTCCTCAGCAGTGGGTATGTTAAACAACTGATTAGTGCTGGTCTGAAGTTTCTCTGATGAAAGCACTGCCCTGCACACAATTGTGTTATGTGCTACATAGCCCGTGTCAGATGCTAAACACCTTGGCCCTATTTAGCTTAGGTAACAACTGAACCACTTGCAGACCTGGAGGAATAGGCTCTCTGAAGTCAAACCACAGGTTGGCAGATATGGGACCTGCTGTTTATGTTTGCTGGAAAAGCTCCTTTGCCCAGCAGGGGAAGCAGGAATGGCCTGCATAAGTGAAACCATGTCTCCAAAACTTGGAACAGGTATTGTCATCTGTATCTGGAAGGCACTCAAAGGAATAAAACACCTGCTTTTTAGTGTGTGTGTTCTGTACATCAGTCAGTGCTTCTCCTACAGGCGTTCTCACAGCCTCCCTCTGATTACCTGCAGTGGCACAGAGCAGGAGAAAGGCTTGGTAGCTCAGCCTTGAAATGGTCTTCATTTCTTCCCTCACTGTTGCAGTACGACTCCACATAACTGAGTTCAAGCACTGTTGCAAGAAGAAGAGCATGGAATTTTCTCAGCTGTTAAGGAAATCTCAAAGGAGAAGAATATTCATTCCTATTCCAGTTCCACTTCTCAGGGAATTTTACAATCAGCTACTGCAGGTGTGATTCAGCACAGTCCATCCCATCTCCAGGCCAGAACATTAAATTTCTCAAATTCCACAATTTACAAAACATAGTCAGTGGTGAGGCTCCATTTTTTGTGCTGTCATTGTCATTTTCTGCAGGATTTTTTAAGGTTTGCCAATCCAGAGACACCAATTTTCCCTTCTTTATTCACAGGCTTAAATTCAGGAGACCCAGGATCATTAAGCAACATGTGATGACTCAACAGATGATGGATCAAAGTAGTCTTGGAGTGCATTGTGACACAGAGACAATCAGTAGGAGAACTTCTTCATAGTAATTAATTACTTTCCAGGCCCTGAGCCCTTCTTGTATGTAATCATTTTGTTATCTCTTCCTATAGTAGTAGAGAGTATGTGCCTGCACTGTTGAGTAGGAGACGCTTGTGCTAAGAGTTCCAGACCAAATTCCTGTAATTCAGTTACCTCTTTAAGTCCACAGTAAGACTTGCATAAACTTCTGTGGGACCAAAGCTTGGTCCAGGATGGTGAATATGGGTCAGTGCACAGCAGAGACACAGACTGCTATGCAGAAAATCAAAGGTTCTTCACCAGGTACAGAAGTCTTTGTCTACAGCATGATAACATCGCTGAGTAACCAAACTATCTGTGAGCCAGAGTAGGCTTAGAAATTCAAGGGAGAAAAAGAGTGTCCTGGGTGATGAAGATATCCATGTTATGTGTCTGTTCAGTAGCACAACAGATTCTGTCCCCAGTTAAGTCAATGGAAATCAATTAATTTTAAACATTCAAGGCTAGCAGCAACTGAATACAAAAGAAACAAGAAGCAAGCACAGAAATACAGGATGGCACAGTGCATTTTTGCTGAAATAATTATTTTTTTACTCTTTCAAAAGCTTAAATGGAAAATTCAGTTATCATCTTATGCCTTACTTCAGCAGTACCAGGGACACACTAGGCTTTGAGACCAAATGAACTCTCTTGTACCCTAAGATTCCTGCTCTCTAGTCAAGATAATGGATGAAAAATAATAGACATGTACAAAGATAGAGGATGGTTCTTCAGCAATGACAGCACTTAGCATGAGAAATGCTGCCGTTTGGCTTTGGGAGGGCAAATTCATGTTCAGTAGCATGTTTCCTTGGCTCTGTCCCCTGTAGGTCTTTCCTCCGTCCTTGCTACCTTTCTATTTGTGCACAGCGAAGGTAAAGCCAAGCTCTGAGTCATGCAATGAAGTTGCAGTCAGTGACCAGTTTTGCTTCATTGTGGCAAAGCTGTGTACAACCTTTCAGGGCAATTGGCCAGTGCGGAACCAACGTTGACTGTGTGGCCACCTTTGATCTTTGATGTGCACTCCAAGCAAAACGTCTGCCACATTCCAGGGTAAATCAAGGAGGACTATCTGAGGTCAGAGCTCCATTAAAGTGTTCCGATGGAGATAGCTGGGAAGTGCAAATCATACAGCATTCAAAAGCAGATGAATAAGGCCTTGTAATAAACCTTAGCCTCAGTCTTAGGCCTTTCAATTTATTTAAGACCATAAGAAATACAAATTCTTCACTGCTTCTTCACTTGCTGCCACATGCCCAGCTACATATAATCCCAGTCAGCCTAACTCTTTTCATCCGTTTTCTTGTCATGCCCGGGTTGTTCGGACCTGTTTCACTTTTCTTTTGAGCCATCATCTTAAGAGTCACAGCTGCTTTAAGCATGCTTGTCTTTGGCAGCTCCATGTTCCTCCAGGTGAGGACTGTCACTGAGGTGGGTTCAAGAGCAGTGCTCTGCTGCAGTCGGCACAAGGTGTTCCCGGGGCAGCTTATGCCCGTCCCTGATCAGGGGCAGAGCGGTGGGGTTTAGCTTTCCTTCCCAGCTGCAGCTCTTGCCACGTTTTACCCTCAGCGGGCCCAGGGGCGGGCGGTACGCCCCGATGTGTTTGCCAGGAGTTAGTTAAAGGGTTGAAGCAGAACCAGGGAGCTGGGTTGTTGCCTCTGCAGACTCCAGACGGGAGGGGTCTTTGGCAGCCTTCCCGGATCTCTGCGTGAAGGCAAAGGGAGCCAATTGTTAGCTAAACGAAATTATATATTGAGTTGAAGTTTAGACGAGACAGAGTAACTGATTGCGTTCCTTGGGAGACTTGGATAAAAACACCTCACTAAAGGGCTCTTGCTCAAGAGCGAGGGCTGTTTGCCCAGGTACGTTTTCCTTCTGGCCGATGTGAATCTAGTGCATATGTTTTCATCCTCTTCAGAATCAAAGTCACTTCAGGCGTGTTTGCTTTCCCTTTGCATTTTCCTGGCTCTCTTCTCCCAGTTCTCAGTGGCCCAAGGCATCCAACGCCACTTGGAAGCAGGTCGTGTCCCGAGGATCCTGCGCACCTTCGGCCCCCGACACGGGCGGCCCACGCACCGACGGCGACCGGGCGAGCCGTAGCGGGCGAGAGCTGGGGCGGGGGAAGGCTCCGGTCGCTGGCGGAGGTTTTTCCTCAGAGCTACCACAGGGGGGAGCCCGTGACCAGTGGCTACGCCAGCAGCGGCCCCGCCGCCCCGGGCCGGGTGACCGGGACCCGCTCGGAACACCTGCGGGCTAGATGGCTTGCTCTTGCTCATTGCTGCCCGTCCTCGCAGAGCTGTGCTTTCCCACTCGACACCGTTCACACGAAAGAGGAAAAGCCAGCCCAGGAGGTGATGGGGTTTTAACCAGGTTGGCGCTTCAGAGGACCGGGGCCGACAAGCAGACTTGCTGCTTCCGTACTTGGGTCCCATCAGCCCTGTGCGGGTGTGAAGGATCTTTTCACGCAGCAACAGAGGGGAAGGGGGAGAGGGGGGGGAGGGGAAGGTATTGAAGAACTAAAGAGAAAACTGTAATTTCTACTCTAACCCTATATTTTGCAGCCGTTTGTGTCATTACTGCCCTGGGAAATGACACACTCTCCTGCAATGGCCATTACTGCTTTATTGCAGGAATTTGCAGCATTCCTCCAGGATTCAGCTGCAGCTGAGCCCATCCGCAGGCTGCCCGGCAGAAAGCAAACATCCACACATGTCTCTGCACACTGGAGCTGGGGCTGGGGATTAGCAGCTAACTAAGGGATTAGCTTTTATGTCCAGGCACTGGTGCGTTCACAGCACTTGCTACTTGAACCAGGCTGCATAGTTAGGCAGGGAGAAATAGCTCAAAACAGAGACCAAGCCAAAAAGTAAGAAGTAGCTCAAAGCTTTCTGGCTTCAAGCTCCATCTCCACTTCAACAGTCAAACCCGATGTGGGAGTTTGCTGTGTGATCCGAGCAACAAAGATGCCTTCCTAGCAGGGCAGCTTAGCCTGAGCAGAGCTGCGCACAAGCACAGCTGCTGACCGTTGTCACTGCCTTTGAGCAGCATGGTTGCAACTGGTTTGGCATTATGCTGTGCAGATGTAGCTTGACCGAAGATCCTGTTTTGACTGTGGAACTTCATATTGCAAGGAAATAAAATGTAGTTGGCCAGTAAAATGTCAATCAACATTTGAGGTGGTCTGTAAAGGAAGACTGAGAAGGGATGTGAAGCCAAATTCTTCAGCTCTCTGTGATGCCACAAAACTATGCAGTGGTTGCAGAGCACACAAGCACTTAGGGAGCATTCAAAAATGAGCAGACACTCCCTGAAGTGAGGATTATGGGTGTGTGTAGAGAACTTTTACTGTCTCCTTGCTATCTGCGAGAAGAGTTGGAGGTGGGGAATGGGAGGGCAGTTACTCTACACAGCTGTTCACATTAGAAGAGAGAAAAGCAACTTGTCCAAAAGAGAAACTGCAGCTCATCTTCACACAACCTGAAGACCTTCATGCTTGAAGAAGTAGAAGTCTGTGTGAATATTCGAACAGGGCAGGCTGTAATGTGAGCAGTGAAAAAAAATGCTGCAGTCAAGCAGAGACAAAAATGTGGGTCCTTTGCATACCAGTTAGCAACTGTGTGTGTGTTCAGACAAGATTCAGTCCAAAGATGGATTGAAACAACAGACCGGTCAGTTTGATTGTAGCAGGAGATGAGAGAACCACAGAAAAAGTCTTATAAGTCAGTCAGACTAGAAAGGAATACTAAGAGCTCCTCCATCAGATAGGGTGTTTCTTGTCCCGGATAGAAAGCTGCTGCCTTTGGCATTGAATCTGAAAGACCCAGAAATATCAAGATGCTGAAGCCAAAGCAGCTAAGCCTAGGTTGGTTAGTTAGCAGAAATGCCTAGTTGGAGCAGAAGTGACAGCCAGGATAGTAATACTGTCTTGGATAGATTTGTCTTTTCTTTCTTTTATTCAGTGATTCTGTCTGCTTTGATTTATGCTCCTCGGCAGCTGTAGCTCTCCATTTCCAAGCCAGGCAGCCAGGGACAGGCTGAGAAGTGAGAAATACAGTGGTCTCCTTCATGCCTTAGCAAGAGCAAGACTTTGCCCCATCTTGTGTTCCTTTCTGCTCTCTTCAACATAATTCTCTTTCCAGCCTATTGTACTGTCTTCTGCCACACTTCTGCTCCTCCACCTTTGTATTGAATCCCTACATTTAAAGCAGTTTGAATGTAAATTTCCTTTCTTCTATCTGCAGAAACAGTTTTTCTTGATCCACTCATTTTTGTGGCTCTGTGGCTCAATTCCAAAGAGGAGTTGTGAGTATGAACTCTTTGGTTGCTTTCCATGCATCTTGTACAACAAAATAACTTCCAGTATACACATGTATTGTGCTCCGCCTGAAAAAACCATCTCATTCACCAGTGAAAACACAGCCCCTGTTCCTGCCAGGACAGCTCTGTGCCTTTTACTGCATGTCATAGCAGAGGGACAGCTGCAAGCAGATAAGCATGAAGGTTCAGTGGACTTGTAGCTATGAAAAGGCCCAGGATAATTGAGTACAGCCACGGCGCAGGTTCTCTTCACGTCAGTGAAGCCCCTGGAGCTCCCCAGAGCTCAGCCTGGCAATGCAAGAGCACCCTAGGAGTGGGGGTTTCGTTTTCCTGGCCCACTGCTGG
Source organism: Pogoniulus pusillus (assembly GCF_015220805.1). Lineage (NCBI taxonomy): Eukaryota > Metazoa > Chordata > Aves > Piciformes > Lybiidae > Pogoniulus > Pogoniulus pusillus. The sequence goes on from NC_087294.1 coordinate 2,818,681, forward strand.
TCTGCAGACGGTGTCCCTGGCATGGCTGTGCATTACCAAGCCCCACGTGGACTTTTCCAAGTGTTGTCAGAAGGTGCCTGCAGCCATCTTCAAGCAAGAAGGAAAGGGTTATGTGCGTCATTAACAGGCAGCGTTTGCCCAGCCAGCACAAAGCTCCTCAAAGAACATGACATATGCAGCCAAGGAGGCCAGTTGCCTTTTTTAAGACACAGTGACACGTTTGAAGGCTGCCAGATTCTGCAACTCTTACATAGTATGTGGAGAGTGATTTTTTTCATACTATCCAACATTAGCCTGGGCCTGGTTTTAATTAAAAACAGATTGAAAAGTTGGAGGGAGGGAAGTGGGGTAATAAAAGAATTTAGAAATAGGAATTACAAAGGCAAAAAAGCCAAATATGAGCCCTCTGATAATTGTCACTACTTGGAGTTACAACATGTGCAGAAGATGGCAAAACTGCTGCTGGTGAATCACCATGGAATGCGTTGTTGATTTGCTTTAAGTCGTCAGGAGTTGTGACACGACTCGTTCCCAACCTGGAGACCAAAGGGAGATTTTGAAGGGAAAATATTGGCTAAAGCAGGCTCCTTGCAAAACAATGAGGGCAGTTTTAATTCTAGCCTTTGAGATCTGATTCATCAGTGTTCTGCAATACGATTTCAAAACATGGCCATCCCCACCTGGTACCGTGGAGAGTTTGTGCTTAGCGCTAGCGAGCTGGCTTTGCGTGGAGCGGGCAGCGCTGAGCTGCATCTGACTGCTGTCGCTGGCACCTGCTCTCTGGTGTTTTGATGTGTTTCTCTGGGTGTTCGGAAATTCAGTTTTGCCACAAGTGTGACTAATTTACAGACAGAATCCTAGCGCTGCGAGGTGCTGTGAAAGATATTCCTCAAAAGACAGAGACCTTATTTTCCAGCGGAGATTTGTCAGGAATTGCATCTGATTCATATGGGAAAATGAATTTTGTCTGTATGAGTCACTCGGTCTTTGGATAGCGAACAAAACGCACGGTGTGATTTGATGCGTGACTAATGCGTTTGTGTATTTAAGAGAGTGTAGATGCTAATGGAAGTTACAGAGCCATCTCCAGAAAAGAAGACACTTCAGAGTGTGCTGGCTCATTAGCTTTCATCTATACACAGTTGGCTGCTGGTTTAGAGATCTGAAAGAATTTCTTTATGCTCCGCAAGTTTTAGGACCGCATTTTATAGGCCCCCTACATTAAGTCTTTGTTTAAACATCCCACTCATCTACCATTAACCATCTCATTGTATTTTACTTCAGTTCGTTTGTAAAGCCTGCACTCTAGCTAATTAACACACTTCTTCTTTTTTTTTGCTTGCTGGAATCTCCTTTTCCCTGACCTGTCACTCCCAAATACATTCATGAGTGATTTCAGCCTCCTTTCATTAATCGCAGTTGCAAAGTGACCTTTATTCTCTCTGGATACCTTCATTATTCACAGGTAGTTACTAAGTAACTCATACAAATGCTGCAGGCAATGAATCTCTTAATAAGAGTTGTGCTCTCTGGCTACTCAGGGTAGGCATTGTGGGATGGAGGCCTGAACTCTCTAGTCTTGGCTCTATCCTCGATTTGAAAAGGATGATCATAAACCAAACCTCTTGAAGCTTTGTAATTAATGGGGGGTTTCCAACCACAAATCGGGCTTGTGACACCAAGAAAAGAAATGTAGAGAGAAGTCCTTACACTCTTCATTCTCTTTAACCAAGAGTTTGCAAGGAATGAGTGAAATATATTTAATTTGAAGGGCTTTTATTTCATTTTGCCCCAGTTAGCATATTACAGTTTCCCTTTTTAATTAACGACTCCATAAAAATTAGTATGAAATGATTTCAGTCCATCCCAACTGTGGATTTCTGTGGTGAGAATTCATTCTAAAAATTGATCATTTTAAACTCAGTGAAACTTTGTCAGCATTTCTGCTTACAGGTGGTAGCAGTCTGAAGCACATTGCTAAGGAATGTTCTCATTCTTTGAATCAGTGTTTATTGCTGCCATTTAACTCTTCTTTTACACACATATGCTTTTCAGCTCTCTGATGTACATGCTTTTGACTCATTTCCTTTTCTTTCCTGCTTTTGGCTGTGTTCTGCACAGCCACTATTGTGGTGTTTGAACACCCATCATATTGCTTTGGCACTGTGCTGTAATGAGATATGTGGGCAGAATGGACCAGGAATTAGTTTTGAGCTCTGGGTCCAAGCCCATCTCGGTTGACATCAGTAATGTTATCTTTGTCTCACCCTTCTGCTGTTAGTACTGAGCAAAGTCATCACAGCATGAAGAAACCAGGAGAAGAAAATATATGTTCTGACTCTCTGTTAAGTCAAACATCTATTGGAAGGTAGAAGAGCCCTGCAGAGGGACCTGGACAGGCTGGATGGGTGGGTGGGCAGAGGCCAATGGGGTGAGATTTAACAAGGCCAAGTGCAGGGTTCTGCACTTTGGCCACAACAACCCCAAGCAGTGCTATAGGCTGGGGACTGAGTGGCTGAGAGCAGTCAGGAAGAAAGGGACCTGGGGGTACTGGTACACAGTAGGCTGAAGATGAGGCAGCAGTGTGCCCAGGTAGCCAAGAGAGCCAATGGCATCCTGGCCTGTATCAGGAACAGTGTGGCCAGCAGGACAAGGGAGGTTATTCTTCCCCTGTACTCAACACTGGTCAGGCTACACCTTAAGTGCTGTGTCCAGTTCTGGGCCCCTCAATTCAAGAGAGATGTTGAGGTGCTGGAACATGTCCAGAGATGGGCAGCAAAGCTGGTGAGAGGCCTGGAACACAAAGCCTATGAGGAGAGGCTGAGGGAGCTGGGGTTGTTTAGTCTAGAGAAGAAGAGGCTCAGGGGGGACCTCATTGCTGTCTACAACTACCTGAAGGGACATTGTAGCCAGGTGGGGTTGGTCTCTTCTGCCAGGCAACCAGCAACAGAACAAGGGGACACAGTCTCAAGTTGTGGCAGGGGAGGTCTAGGCTGGATGTTGTGAGGAAGTTGTTGGCAGAGAGAGTGATTGGCATTGGAATGGGCAGCCCAGGGAGGTGGTGGAGTCACCATCCCTGGAGGTGTTCAAGAAAAGACTGGCTGAGGCACTTAGTGCCATGGTCTGGTTGACTGGCTAGGGCTAGGTGCTAGGTTGGACTGGATGATCTTGGATGTCTCTTCCAAGCTGAACAAAAAAAAGAAAAATAAAAAGAAAAAGGAAAGTGCCACTCTGGTCCTGTGCCGAATTTAAAGCAGTGCCAGTAGTGATGCCAGACATTTACTCCAGAACCTAATTCTGCACCAAATAGAGAAATGGCAAGACAGAAAAAGAAACTTTCAACCACTGTGCTCTGGGCCAGCAGGACCAGAAAGCATGTTAAATGATACCACCAGTGGCTTAGATCCAGAAGAAAGGAATAAAGGCTGTCGTTCAAGTCTGTCATGCAAAAGTTACTTCTCAGAAAGAGATAGCCCCTTTAGGTGGTTAGAATTAACCCAGTAGCAGAAAGATTCACCAGTCATTATTACTTGAGCCACATAAAAACGTTTGCCTGTGGAGCTGTCTGCCTTTAAACAAGAATGAAGGCCAAGTGTCTCCTAACAAAAGAGACACTGGGGCCATCCTCTCCAAAACCACGTGCTATGAACAGAGACCCTGCGTCAGCCTGTAGCGCTGCCTTAGTGCTAAATTCTCCTTGGAAACACTGCAAAAATCCCTGCTCCTTTCACATTTCGTTTGTCATGCTGTTATAATTGTTGCTCCACAGCCTAGCAGCAGAACATTGCCCTTCCTTTCCAAGGAACAGAACAGAACTGTATATTGGTGTTGCAACTGCATCTATCATAAATTGGCTGCTAGGGAGCGTTACAAACGCCAGGTGTATTGTAGTAGCTTTTGCCTGCAAGGCAGTGTGCAATTATCAAAGGCTGATTTGGGATCATTCTGTTTCCCCATGAGATGTGACATTTGTGCTGTTCAGCACTCATCAGGATTATGACGTTTCCTTAGCTTTTACCAGCAGCTGCCAGTGCTGTGCCTTGCAATGCCACTGACTCCGGTGGTAGGCATGGGAGGGCTGATGTTGGCTGCAGGTCCTACTGCGATCAAGCTCTGTAACAGCAATGTCAAACCGCTGAACCTAACTGAAGGGGGAGATGTGTTGATTTAGAAACAGTGCAGGCAGTGTTGCATTTTCAAGGAGCTCTTAAGCACTTAGTCCTTTGGGAACCAGCTGTGGAGCTGTGGTCTGGATGCAGGCCCTGGCATACTGCCCACACTAAACAGGGACAGGTTTACTCCATGCTATTAGTTTAGCCCAGGTACAAAGTTCCAGCAGATTTTGGGTTCCTGCTTGTTTTTGTTACAAATGTCTTGGGAAAGCAGATTTGTTCATGTATCCAAGCTCTGGCTTTACTTGACATCTTGACTGGTGGTCTTCATCTTCCTTAATCTGCCCCAACCTACTGTACCGTTTGAAATTAATGGGCAAAAAAGGAGGGAAAATCATGTGTCAGGAAAAGAGGGAGAACTTGGGGTTGGTTTGCTGGGGTGACAAAGCCTCTCTCAGATGAATGGAAACTCTTACACCATTCTCCTGGAAAGAAATAGTAGCATTCGATATCAAGAAGCCTCATGTGCAAATTTGAGCTACCAATCTACAGCCTTTCTGGAAACAGGAGTTTCTGCTGCTTCTGAAAGCAGTCTGGTGTCTGATATCTCCAGACAGCTGCTGTGACACTACTTTCTCCTGCTTCTGATGTAAAAATATTCTGCTTGCCTCTCTCAGGAAGCTTCTCCTCCTGTGGCCTGAGGGCAGGATCTAATGACGCCTACAACACATCTTGCTATGGCACTGGACCCTCACCCCAGGTGTTCAGCAAACTCTTCCTTTTCCATGAACATTCGTTTGTTTGCAATTACAGAGACTGCCAGGCAGCAGGACAGAGGGAATGTGCTTGCAGTGGTGCACTGGTGGGATTTCTCTGAACTGTGCACCACCTTGGTTAAAAGAAGGTCAACTTTTTGTCAGAGGACACAACTCGTTTCATCAGGGTGACATGTGGTGACCAGTTAAAATCCAGATCACAGTGATGAGCTTTCCATCTCACAGAAGAAGCCTCAGTAGGCATTCTTTTCACTCTGGGCTGACCAGGTGTCACAACAGCTCGCTGCTTCTCAGACAAATACATTTTAGACAATCTGATGTCCTTCCTGTGGACAACAGAGAAGCAGGAGTACTTCCCCTGCGTGTAAGTGTGTCACTGTGTGATGCAGAGCCACCCTATTACTCACTTGGTGAAGCTTGCAAAATATTGGACTTTTGGTGTATGATACACATAGGATCATAGGATCACAGGATCAGAGTATGTTAGGGGTTGGAAGGGACCCAAGGGGATCATCGAGTCCAACCCCCCCGCCAGAGCAGGACAATCCTATCTAACACAGATCACAGAGGAACACATCCAGACAGGCCTGGAAAGGCTCCAGAGAAGGAGACTCCACAACCTCTCTGGGGAGCCTGTGCCAGTGCTCTGGGACCCTTACAGTAAAGAAGTTCCCCCTTGTGTTGAGGCAGAACCTCTTTTGCTGCAACTTACACCCATTGCTCCTTGTCCTATCCCAGGGAGCAGTGAGCAGAGCCTGTTCCCCCATCCTGGCAGCCTTCAGATACTTATAAACATTTATCAAATCCCCTCTAAGTCTTCTTTTCTCCAGACTAAGTAGCCCCAGGTCCCTCAGCCTCTCCTCATCAGCCATGCCCTCCTGTCCCCTCATCATCCTCGTAGCCCTCTGCTGGACCCCCTCCAGCAGATCCTTGTCCCTCTTCAACTGGGGAGCCCAAAACTGAAGGCAGTATTCAAGATGAGGTCTTAGCAGGGCAGAGTAGAGGGGAAGGAGAACCTCCCTTGCTCTGCTGGACACCAGATCAAGGGTGTCCATACTCCTCCTACTACACCCCAGGATCCCATTGGCCTTCTTGGCCACAAGGGCACATTGCTGTGCCATGGGGAACTTGTTACCCACCAGGACCCCCAGGTCCCTCTCCACAGGGCTGCTCTCCAGCAGATCACCTCCCAGCCTGTACTGCTGGAGTTTGTTATTCCTCCTCAGATGGAGGAATAATATGTCTTAAGTCTGTTCTAGCACAGACAGAGTGTATGTGAGAGGCTGATAGGAAATCAGAGCTTTTAATTGTCAAGTTGGAAAATGCAGAGTCTAAAGGTGCTGTCAGTGGTGGAAGACTGTCTGTGTGTCATCATGCCAGTATGCTGATCTATCAGTGCTGGAGCATGAGGGGTACCTGTGTGACAGCTTTCACAAAGTCATACATCAAATTACAGGCACATGTGAGTGCCTTTGGGAAATTTGCTCCTGAAAAAATATATTTTGTCCTGGCTGCATGTTCAAATGCTGTGAATGGATCACCACAAGTGAAAAATAAAGGAAACAGCATGGCATGGAGTAGTGTAAAACTGGGAGAAGTCCTGCATAGTGTTTTCAGGGTGATGATTTATAGGCAGTAGGTAGGCAAACACCTCTCCCCGATCCCCTCCTCTCCTAGTAACCATTCCAGTACTGTGGCATGGTAAAGGAGGAGCAGCAACCTGGTCATTTCTGAATGCTTTTCATCAGGAAGAGCAGTCAGAACAGAACTTCAGCAACAGCAAATGTTACTATCTGGGGAAGAAGACAGCATTTGGTATTGGGTCACATTCTAGAGCCTTATGGGGAGAGAAAAGGAAGTGTTCATGTTTGCTTTCTTTCACCTTCAACCCAAAAGGGTGGTGAGGAGCACATATAACTGTGTGTGTTCTGGAGCAGCCAACCCGAGGGAATCCTGAGGAAGAAGAAGAGCATATGAACATCACATCAGGGAAGTCCACAGGAATAGACAATGCCAGAAAGACCTCAGGTCATTCTGGCCAGCTTGATAATATTTACATGCTTCCAGCTCCTGTTTTGCAGTCTGTTAACTAAGAACATGGATTAAAGTCTCCAAATCAAGGGAGGCAAGCAGTAAAACATAACTGCATAGAAGAAGTGCAACATGAACAGTCTGGTGAGTAGGCAGTGAAATCATCTCACCACAAGACCAAAGCTAGCGACTTGAGCCTTGTTACCTGAGTGTGAAAGGCTTTCCCAGTGGGCTATCTGGGCTACCAGGTGTAGCCAGATACAATGCTCTGGCAGCAGCACTTCTTACAAGCTTCCTTAACCCTGAGGGCCTGGAAAGCAGATAGGTAAGGGTGGACATCTGTTTCTTACAGTGTGTCAAATGCATCTGTGTGAAGCTTATAGTATCTCTTTGTTCTTCTGCCACGAGACTTTGGGAGGTTTAGAGACCCCAGTTTGCATTTGTGCTTCTGGTCTGTGAATCCCAATATGGATCATCTCCTGATGCAAAAATGTGTCTGTGAATGGCTCTGTTTTCTTGCATATCATCTGGGGGTACTGATTGATACCCGCCTGAACATGAGCCAGCAGTGTGCCCAGGTGGCCAAGAGAGCCAGTGGCATCCTGGCCTGCATCAGGAATGGTGTGGTCAGCAGGAGCAGGGAGGTCATTCTGCCCCTGTACTCTGCACTGGTTAGACCACACCTTGAGTACTGTGTTCAGTTCTGGGCTCCCCAGTTTAGGAGGGACATTGAGATGCTTGAGCGTGTCCAGAGAAGGGCAACGAGGCTGGGGAGAGGCCTTGAGCACAGCCCTACGAGGAGAGGCTGAGGGAGCTGGGATTGGTTAGCCTGGAGAAGAGGAGGCTCAGGGGAGACCTTATTGCTGTCTACAACTACCTGAGGGGTGGTTGTGGCCAGGAGGAGGTTGCTCTCTTCTCTCAGGTGGCCAGCACCAGAACAAGAGGACACAGCCTCAAGCTGTGCCAGGGGAAATTTAGGCTGGAGGTGAGGAGAAAGTTCTTCCCTGAGAGAGTCATTGGACACTGGAATGGGCTGCCCGGGGAGGTGGTGGAGTTGCCGTCCCTGGGGCACTTTAAGGCAAGGTTGGACGTGGCACTTGGTGCCATGGTCTAGCCTTGAGCTCTGTGGTAAAGGGTTGGACTCGATGATCTGTGAGGTCTCTTCCAACCCTGATGATACTGTGATACTATGATACTATGAAATATCATATAGCAATGGCCAGACTGTCCCAGTGATCCACACTGGTGGAAGAGCATTAACTTGTGCTTCCTGAGGTCTCAGCACATCAAACAGTAGGAACATGAGGAACTGCGAACTGTTAGTCCAATATATAACAGAAACAGGCATTTGCTTCAGATGACAACTATGGAGTGAAATGGTTATAATGCCTGCTCTGTTACTGCACGGCAGGGATCTTTCCTCATAATTTACATGTGTTGAAAACTTAAGTTGTCGACAACAACAAAGAGTCTTCAGGTTTTGCAAAGTGGTATTTGGTAAAGACTGCATCAGTGAAGGGCTACTAAGCTGCAGAACTGTGATTTCTCTTGCATTGCCTTGACTCTTCTCCAGCATTTGATCATCTATCACTACTCTTTACATCTTAGTCCTTTCTGTTGCTGCAAATGATCCCTGTATGAGAATATGAGGCAAAGGCAATGTTTTCCTTCATTGGATCACTGCTCTTCTGAATGTGATTTTTTTCCCCCAGTGAGTGGTTCTGTAGAACCAGATTTACACTGGTGCACACACATAACATCCTGAGCTCATTCATGGTGGTAGGACTCAGAGACCTCAGCAGAATGTGGGGTCTTTCATATCTAGGTCACCACTGTGTAAATAAGTAGGTCAGTAAGGAATGGAAGTAGGTTATCCAATTGTTCTGTGGGTGAGGGGTGCCAATCCACTTCTTGGGTGCATTTCCAGAGTGCAATAAAATAGCATGACAACTGACACTGACATTGACTGGTGTCCCCCCTGGCAATCTCCATGGAGATGCCATGAAATAAATGGACAAGGAAACAAAACTACCTTGTCACATGGGAGAGGGCACACCAGGGTCTCAGTGCAGGCATATTGGGAGAGCAGCACACAGCCTGGCTGGCAAAGCTTTTGGTTTTCCATCCATTCTATGCCTGTTTAATGGAGAGAAAAGGACTTCACTTTCCAGGGCTTTATTCTGACACATTTCATCAGTGCTATCACTTGAGAATGCATATAATACAAATACTTTTATCCTATTATGTCAGAACAAATTGCAGCCTGCAGGCCTATTCTCTGTTCCATTATGCCAGTTTTACACTGGTGCAATTTCACCAACCATTGATGAGCTCCACCAGACTAAACCCAGCAAGACAGCATGAAGATGCAGAGTCTTCATCTTCCAGAGGGTGGAAGATAAAGCTCCAAGGCCCTGTTACATTAATAGCATTGCTCCTAAGTACATCCTCAATGAAAAGTAGAGCCAGGCACTGCACTTTGAAGCTAGGTAATTTCTATGCAAAGAACAGAAAGATATGTCCATGGTGTTCTTGCAGGAGCTCTATTATAGCAAGTCCTGGTTTAGATCTTCCAGCTTTCTGTGGTATTTCCCTGGGAGGTAGAGGTTACTAGAGGAACACAATGAATTGCTCCCACAGCTGTGCCAGGATGATGGTAATTTAGAGCAATGCCTCACCTCAGCCCTGGATGAAAGCATTGCACAGTGCTGGGAAGAAGGTACTGCTGCAGTATCCATTCTGTGCTTTCCTTGCAAAGAAAGAGCTGCTCAGACTAAGGGGAAGAGGAAGCAAGAGAATGCAAAGCAGATGCCACGTGGTACCTTGTAAGAGCAAAGACCCTTGCAAACTACTACCAGCTCTTCTTTTATTAGAGTCCTCAGAAGCACCTGAGGATGAGGAATGTCTGAATTTGCAAGGCTTGTCAAGATTCTGTCCTGGCTTCCTGAGTTCCTCCAGGCTGGTTCTATGCAGTCAGTGAGCCAGTAGTCAGACCATTTCTCCATCCAATTGGCTTATGTAGATTCTTTAGTGATCTTCCAGAGTGCTATCTCTCCATGCAAGCTTCTTTGGGTATAAAATCAAACTGAGATGGAGGAGAAGGGAGTGAAGCCATACGTTAATCCAAATAGACAAATTATGTGCATTCCTTTTTCCTCTTTCTGGGAATAAAGTCAGTGTTTGTATTCCAGCTTTTAACTGAACTATTTTCAAGTACAAATGCATGTGAGCTCTAAGCCTGAAACGAACCCCAGAGCCCCCATAAAGTCCTCTGTGGCAGCTTGACAATGGGAGTAACAGAGCAACAAGTGTAGAAGTGGGGAATGCCAAATGCCATCTTGAGCAAAGGCAGATTTAAAACTGCAGTGATCTCAGCTGCTTAAAAATATATACTGCCAAGAACTTACAGTACCTTCAGGTATTTTCTGATAGGAAATTCTTCAGTGCCCACCCCTGTGATATGTGATCCCCCAATTCAACTGTCCTTCCCCTTGACTTCTCTGCTTTTTACTATCCCTCTCATAGGGCTGCAGAAGCCTTACAAATATCACGAGCACAAATATTTTCTGCAGTTTCCTGGGTGCAGCAGAACATGTGATCCAAGAGCCTCCTTCCTCTCCACTTCCTATCTCCCCAGATAACAGTGCTCTGCAAAGCTCAGTGCCTCCAAAAGCCCTGCTTTTTCCTTTACTTGGAGCAGCAGGCTGCTGTTTAGTGTGATTCCCCTCAGCTTCATGAATTATCTCTTAGCTTGTTTGTGCACAGTTCTTGCCCAGTGAAAAAAGGAAAACCAAAACATGCAAAAAACAAACAAGGCCAAGCAAAAAACCTTATCTAAATGAAAGATAAGAGAGTGACTGAACATGGCTGCTTGGCAGTGGCTTGATTTTGATCAGGGAAACAGAAACCTTAGTTAAGCAGCAGCATGTGTCAGTCCCATCAAGGTTTTCCTTAGGAATAGATATTATATTCTACAATGCATGTGTATGAAGTAGATTGGAGGATGAATAGTTGCTAGATAGTTGCTCTTTAGTTCCAGGAAGAAAATTTCAGAGTGCTTAAAAAGAACATGTTCTCAAAGTCACTATAAACTGGGTAAGTAACATGAATCGCAGCAGCTTTTTGCTCTCCATCTGCAGTGTGCTCACTGACTCATAGGCTACAGCGGTACTAGTTAATGCCTAGCACCACTCTCTGCAGCAGAGCTTTCCCATGTCTCTGTTCTTACTGCCATGTCCCTGTCTCCTGCCTCCCCAAACAGTATGGCTGCTCTCAAACTGCCTACAGGGGGTGGCACTCGGGCTACCCTAATTGTGCACAGAGATAATTTATGAGGCAAGGCTGTGCTGGTTATGGCTCACACAATTTAACAAAGTCAAGCTCAAGTCCCAGCAACTAACTGCAGCCAAGAGTTGCCTGCACTGATTCACTTAGCTGAATAGCTGCAGCCAGGGAGAGCCTGTGCCACAAGACACAACACAGAAGCCCACTGCTTTCTTCCATGGCCTGAGACTTCAGGTCCAGTAGTGATTTTAGGGCATCATTGCTGTACACTGCAGATCTTGGTGTCTACTCTTTGTGTTCAGTTCTGGGCCCCCCAGTTTAGGAGGGACATTGAGATGCTTGAGCGTGTCCAGAAAAGGGCGACGAGGCTGGGGAGAGGCCTTGAGCACAGCCCTACGAGGAGAGGCTGAGGGAGCTGGGATTGGTTAGCCTGGAGAAGAGGAGGCTCAGGGCAGACCTTATTGCTGTCTACAACTACCTGAGGGGAGGTTGTGGCCAGGAGGAGGTTGCTCTCTTCTCTCAGGTGGCCAGCGCCAGAACGAGAGGACACAGCCTCAAGCTGTGCCAGGGGAGATTTAGGCTGGAGGTGAGGAGAAAGTTCTTCACTGAGAGAGTCATTGGACACTGGAATGGGCTGCCCGGGGAGGTGGTGGAGTCGCCGTCCCTGGAGCTGTTCAAGGCAGGATTGGACGTGGCACTTGGTGCCATGGTCTAGCCTGGAGCTCTGTGGTAAAGGGTTGGACTTGATGATCTGTGAGGTCTCTTCCAATCCTGATGATACTGTGATACTGTGATACTGTGATACTCAGAGCCAGGGGAGTGGATCTTAGGAAAAGATAGCGTGCCAAACTGCAGTGCTACAGAACAGAATCATAGAATCATAGAATCCTAGAATCATAGAATCATAGAATCCTAGAATCAACCAGGTTGGAAGACACCTCCAAGATCATCCAGTCCAACCTATCCCCCAGCCCAAAGATGCATGTATGTGGCTGTTAGATTTTTCTTGTACTTAAGCAGCTAAATTAGCCATCCCCAATGTGTAAAAAGGGCATCATGTTGACACACTTGTAGGAAAGGTCTGTGACTGTGAGTCACGTTTCACTTATACTTGCATTTCTTTATAGTCCTTTCACAATGCTTCTGCTCTGAGAAGAACTTCCTCTGAGTAGTCATTCATTTCAGACTAATTATTATAGCAAAAGAAATGTTCTGGGTGCTTGCAGAGGACGCAATGACTTTCATGGGCTGTTTGCTGTCATGGCATTTCAGGGGAGACAACAAAACACAGGGAGATGAGAAAGAAGGAAAGGAAGCAAAAGTGAACAAAACTAGGGAAGTATTTTGCTTGCAGAGGAAGTCAACTAGTTAAAGGGTCCTTACATGTGTACAGTGCTGCTTATTGTCCACATGATTTTGGACAGTGGATAGCAGGACAATTGTGAAGCAAGCTTCCTAGCAGGCAGCACTGCTGTTATGGCCTATTATGCGGTTGCAGAACAGCCATAAAGAGTGCATTACAGCAGTGCCTTCTGCAAAGTTCTGGAAGGCAGAGGTGCATCTTCACGTGTGGCTACTTCACACACACAACACCCTTTTGTCTTAAAGGCATTTGTGCATGTGATTTCCTTGTACTGCAGAAAGAACTGAGAGAAGGGCAGTGACATTGCAAGTCAGCTCAGGGAAACCTCAGTTGGCAAAGGGAGGCTTTGAACTTCCAGCAGCCATTTCAAGTCAGAATTATGAAAATGGAAAAAAAAAATAGAGAGAGACTTTGGACACTCATTCTGCAGTTTGTCAAGGTAAGCAGTTAAGCAAGGTGTCTGACACACACCTGTGATCATGCCTTCACACCTGCCTACCACCTCACAACATTGCATTTAAATGTCTTTCAAAAACTGTTGGTACCCTCCTAGGGTCTCTAAATAACAAGAATTGGCCAAGAATAATGATGTTGAATAAGAATGTGTGCATACCAAGAGAAAATACCCTAGCTAGGAAAGACAGTAAGACAGTGCATTTTTTAACCTGCTTTATTATGTTTTCATTACATTCCAATTGTCTGCATCCTTCTAGTGAGTTACATACAGCATATTGCTTGGGCAAAGTAAGGAGATGATCCCAGCTCTCCAATATTAGTAATGCTAGCTAGCAATTTCTTTTCACACCATTCTGGAGCTAGCTCCATCTCTGTCCAATCACATATTGACATGAGGTTTTGGTAGCATTTATGAGGGTAAATGATACACTCATGTACACTGTTACTGATGTGGCCAAATCCCTCTGAGAAATCTACTGTGTCACCACAAATTGCACACAGATCTTGGAGGCCTTTATTTGTAGGTAGCCTGGAATTTAGGTGACACTTTGCAACTCACTATTCTTGAGACTTGGAAAAGTCCCCATCACTCAGTCTCAGTAACTGCATTTGTAAAGAAAGGTTGATGGTATTCACCTAGTAGCTTCAAGAGTGTCATGACAACTGGTTCAATGTTTTCAAAAGGATCTGATAATGAAATGCCCTCCAGGCTGCTTGTGTTCTGTACACAAAGCATTAGATTATCTTTGTACAGCATTAAAAGGCTGCCTATCTCTACGGAGTGTAATGCACACCTGTAGTATGAATGCCCAGAAAGCACAATTAGATTCTCTTTCTTTCTAAGCACCCCAAAAGCATATGGTCACCTCGCCAGTGAGAAAAGCAGAGGCTTTTGGAGGCAGAAATAGGAAGGGGTGTTATATATTTGTTACCCACTCCTTGGTATCTCTTACCATATGTGTTTTATCTTCTGGAATACTCAGAGGCTGTGACTGGGGTCTTCTGGAGAAAAAACTCGTAAGCCTTTGCTTTCAGAGTGTGATGGTTTGGGTGTTCCCTGCCCCCTTACACTATGGAAATCACCCAGACTAGACTCAGCTGGCTCTGGAAATTGAATGAAGCTTATATTTACAGCTGGCACAATACACAAGCAGATAGTTACAGTATATACAGTTATAGACAGAAATAGACAAGGGAAAAGGTAATACAGAAACACAACAGCCCTCCCAGAAACCTGAGTCCCCAGGAGGGGCTCCCAACTGCCCTTCCACCTTCCCCCTACCCCTCTCAACCTTACCCCAGTCCCAAGGAAGAATGGAGGTTTGGCCAGGGGGTTAGGAAGCAAAGTGGGTTAGGAAAGAAAAAAACAGAGGGTGAGGTTAGAGAGATGCAGCTCAGAGCTCCCCAGTAGAAGTGCCTTATCTATGTTTTGATTCTTATTCTTATATCTCTCAGTAAGCCTATGAGTGAAGTAGACATCACCATTGTTTTCCTTCCACAGCCTGTAATCTAGTTCTTCTCACCAAAACAGTCCAGCCTGCTTCAAACTAGCACACAGAGACTAATCCTGAGGTGGCCAGCACTGACACCCACTTCATAAATATTTCTCCTGCTCCACACCATGCAGAACCATGCTGCTTTGTTTTCATGCTTTCTTCTCTCTTGCTCAAATGTTTGTCTTTAAGATTGGATTATTTAAAGCACTCAGGAAAGTGAACTAAAACATTGCCTGCCTTTTTTCAGTGTGAGGCAGTTTGAGTGGAACCAGTGTTGATCTTGCTCACCAACGAAGGCTCAGATCAGACCTTGCCTGTTGTTATTATTTTCTTTCTTTTTTTTTTTGCTGCATATTAAGGCTTTTTCAAAATATGCAGCAAGCTTTTCAATCATTGCTTCAAACTGTCCTGTGTCAAACCAAACTTCACTCATGTGGAAAATGTGTTCAGACCAGTTAGCTCCTCCTGGAACCATCCAGACCCATGTGGAGGAGGGTTCCTGGGAAAAAGAAACACAGCACTCAACATATCTTAATATTTCTGTGTATGTCTTAGTACTTATATATCTTTATATGTGCATGTAATTATTAACAATCCCCTTGAGAACTGAACAGAAGGAAAGCTTAACTTTTACAATGAAGAGAGTAACATTCATTCATGTGACAGATAGTTTATTTTCACTGTCTGAGTCGGAGGGAGTCAGGAAAAACAAAAGCAGAAATCCCAAGGGGCCTAAACTGCTCTTGGGTTTTGAACTCAAGCCAACATACAATATTTAAGGCTGGTGGTTTTCAAGAGCTTCCAAAGCACATACAAGATGGAAGATGAAATATGCAGTCAGAACTTGACAGGGTTTTTCAACAAATGCAGTTGCTAGCTGCAGTGAGAAGGCTGTGGTCCATTCAGCAAGGAGGAGTTTGCTGGAATTCTGCAAGGGAATGAACCTGGAGTGGTTGGAGGACAGATAGCATCTGTTCCAGTGAGCTATTTTCTGAGGCTTTGCTGAACTCTCCCTATATTTTTCTGTAATATTTACTTGCATTCTTTCCCACTTCCCAAAACAGCATGAGGAGCTCCTTTTTCTGTCCCCTTCACTTTCACATCCTTCTATTGGTAACAGTTCCTTGGGCAAACTCTCCATTACATCTAGCTCCTTTGTATGTCTTTTACCTTTGCTTGTCCCAGCAGCTCAACAGAAAGTGGTGTGCTCAGTTGGTAGAGCATGAGACTCTTAATCTCAGGGACGTGGCTTTGAGCCCCACATTGGGTGCCAAAATAAAAGATGTGATGGTTTGGGTGTTCCCTGCCCCCCCCACACTTTAGAAATCACCCAGACTAGACTCAGCTGGCTCTGAAAATTGAATGAAGCTTTTATTTACATCTGGCACAATATACAAGCAGATATTTACAGTATATACAGTTATAGACAGAAATAGACAAGGGAAGAAGTAATACAGAAACACAACAGCCCTCCCAGAAACCTGAGTCTTCAGGAGGGGCTCCCAACTGCCCCATCACTTTCCCCCTGCCCCTCTCAACCTTACCCCAGTCCCAAGGAGGAATGGAGGTTTGGCCAGGGGTCTAGGAAGCCAAGTGGATTAATCAGAGAGACAGCAGAGAGGCTAGGGAGAGAAATGCAGATCAGAGCTCCCAGGCAGAAGAAGTGTGATTCCCTTATCTATGTTTGGATTCTTGTTCTTATGTGTCTCAGCAAGCCTGTGAGTGAAGTAGACATCACCATTGTTTTCCTTTCACAGCCTGTAATCTAGTCCTTCTCACCAAAACATTCTACAACTACCTGAAGGGACATTGTAGCCAGGTGGGGGGTGGCCTCTTCTCCCAGGCAACCACCAACAGAACAAGGGGACACAGTCTCAAGTTGTGCCAGAGGAAGTATAGGCTGGATGTTAGGAGGAAGTTGTTGGCAGAGAGAGTGATTGGCATTGGAATGGGCTGCCCAGGGAGGTGGTGGAGGCACCGTGCCTGGAGGTGTTCAAGCAAAGCCTGGATGAGACACTTAGTGCCATGGTCTGGTTGACTGGATAGGGCTGGGTGCTAGGTTGGACTGGATGATCTTGGAGGTGTCTTTCAACCTGGTTGATTCTATGATTCTATGATCATCCTTGTTTTCTCTTTCACAGCCTGTGATCTAATCCTTCTCACCAAATCATTCTAGCTAGGTTCAAACTAGCACAATGCATTTTTCAGAAACCATGCAGAAACTGCTGTTTAGGCAGCTGCCTACATTAGTGCTAACTCTCCAGCTGTTTCTCTTAAAACTCTTCAGAGCAAACCACCCAAATGGTGAAGACTGCCTTACCATCACTAGCAGCATTAATGCAACCACTTCTCCATCTCCTTAAAAGATTTACAGTAACTGTGAGCATCTTTGAGATCTCTCTCACTTTGTTTGTTTGAAACTGTTCAAGGTTCCAAAAGAATTGCAGGTGGCAGCACTGATGATAAAGAAAACTGATGGGCAGGCAGAAAGACAATAGCTCACATAAGCCTTGTTTCCTTAGGAACCAGACTGAAAGGCAATTAGAAACGTAAAAAAAACCCTAACCTTCTCACTTGCACTTTGTGGTTAACAAATCTGGATTCCATGTTGGTTTTGCAGTGGGGCTGTTGTCATGTACTTCATAATATAACAGTACCAAAGAGGGTTAGTGCCAAGAGATAAAATGCAGGTCTGTTGTCACATCAGGTTCCCTGCAGTCCAAGGGATATGAAACTGTGCTCTAATTAAAACTGACTTCAGTCCCCTCAATCTCAAATTAATATGCTCAGTGAATTTGTGGCTAAGAGAAAGACAAGGAATGTGTGCTGGTCAGTCCTGGCCTGTGAGAAACACCAGCAGGATCCAGGCCTCCTGCTGAATCAGAAGTTTTTTCACTTGGCATCATCTTACCACAGCTTGTTCTGCCTACCTGCACTAAAAAAAAAAGAAGGGAAAAGGAGGTCAAAATCTCTCATTCACAGTTCAGATGTGTGAGTGAAACACACCCCATGTAGATGTGTCCTTGCCTTGCTTTCTGCATCCAGAAGTCATGTGTAGTTGGCTTCAGCCCTCCTCTCCAGCCAGACACTGTACTTATCTAATGTTCTTCTGTGTGTACTCTATGCTCACCAAAGCACAGGTGGAACACAGCAGCAGTGTCCTGCCTTCTTACCAGCCAAGCCCTAGAAGTGGCCTGAAATGCTCGTTCAGCCTTGGGGTAGCTCTGCTGGAATGTCAAAGGCAGAGTAGCAATGCTCATTTCCACCACATCAGGAGGACAAGTAAGCTATGCCTTGTTGTGGTTTAACCCCAGCCAGCAACTAAGCACCACCCAACCACTGGGATGTGGGAGAGAGTCAGAAGAGTAAAAGTGAGAAACCTCATGAGTTGAGATACAGACAACTTAATATGCTTGATGGTAACAGCCATGCATGTAAGCAAAGCAAGACAAGGGATTCACCCCTTGTGTCTCAGCAGCAGAGAGGTCTTCAGCCATTGCCAGGAAAGCTAGGCTCCAGCATGGGTAATGGTGACTTAGGAAGACAAACGTAGTTGCTCTGAACACCCTTCCCCTTCCTTCTTCTTGCCCCATATTTACATGAGCAGCATGATCTCATATGTTGGGGAATACCCCTTTGGCCCACTGGGGTCAGCTGTGTCCTCTCCCAACTTCTTATGCACCTTTGCTCGGGTGGGGCAATGTGAGAAGCAGAAGAGGCTTTGACTCCATGAGTTCTGCTCAACACTAATGAACACATCTCTGTGTTATCAACACAAAGCCAGAAGACAGCACTATACCAGCTGCCATGAAGAGCAGTAACTCTATCTCAGCCCAAACAAGTGCAGGCTTCATGGCAGTGCCAATCTTTTCAGAAAAGAGAGAAAACCTCACTTTTCCCAAAGGAAATTCTTTCAGATCCTTCTCTCTGAGGACGAATATGTTTGCTCTCTGTGATGATGTGAGAAGGAAAACACCAGAAATTTAATCTAGAATACATTCCTTAGTCCAGAAGAAATCAATCTGAACTGATAATGAATGCTTGCAACCTGGTTATTCAAAGGTTTCTAATTGACAGAGGAATGAGGTAATGAATGATTTGAACAGCAAAGGAGACAAAAATCTGGTAAATGAAGCCCAGTGAACATAAGTGAAGATAAAAGGCAGTTGCCCCTACCAAAGGTCTGATGACCTAGCAGAACCATCCCTCCTGAACTGCTGGGGACTGCTCCCATACTGACTCGTCTTCCTGACTCGATGCTGAAGGTACAATTAGTTGTGGGCTGTGAGTCGTTCCATGCAAAACTACCCCCTTCGTGTGAGGACTGGAATGCAGAAGGGAGCACAATGTCACCTAGTGTAAGTGGTCATCTCTGCCATCTTCACGAGGTCTTCATTTATGGTCCTAAGTGTGATCCACTGCTGCTGCCCAGGAGGTGCTCAAATTATAACACTGGCTGTGGCTTCCAGCTTGCCCCTACTTTCCTACTGAATGCTCCCTTTCAAACACTGCCAGCCCTTATCTCCTGCCAGCTCCTTTCTCCAGGAAGACATGGTGCTAGCAAGGACTCCATCAAACTCTCTGCTAGTATTATCCACACAGAATCATAGAACCATAGAATCAAACAGGTTGGAAGAGACCTTCAAGATCATCCAGTCCAACCTAGCACCCAGCCCTAGCCAGTCAACCAGACCATGGCACTAAGTGCCTCATCCAGGCTTTTCTTGAACATCTCCAGGGACAGTGACTCCACCACCTCCCTGGGCAGCCCATTCCAATGCCAACAACTTCCTTCTAACATCCAGCCCAGCACAACTTGAGACTGTATCCCCTTGTTCTGTTGCTGGTTGTCTGGGAGAAGAGACCAACCCCACCTGGCTACAACCTCCCTTCAGGTAGTTGTAGACAGCAATGAGGTCTGCCCTGAGCCTCCTCTTCTCCAGGCTAAACACCCCCAGCTCCCTCAGCCTCTCCTCATAGGATTTGTGTTCCAGGCCCCTCACCAGCTTTGTCGTCCTTCTCTGGACACCTTCAAGCACCTCAACATCTCTCTTGAACTGAGGAGCCCAGAACTGGACACAGTGTTCAAGGTGTGGCCTGACCAGTGTTGAGTACAGGGGCAGAATAACCTCCCTTGTCCTACTGGCCACACTGTTCCTGATGCAGGCCAGGATGCCATTGGTTCTCTTGGCCACCTGGGCACACTGCTGGCTCATCTTCAGCCTACTATCTACCAGCACCCCCAGGTCCCTTTCTTCCTGGCTGCTCTCAGCCACTCTGTCCCCAGCCTGTAGTGCTGCTTGGAGTTGTTCTGAACGAAGTGTAGAACCCTGCACTTGACCTTGTTAAATCTCATCCCATTGGCCTCTGCCCACCCACCCAGCCTGTCTAGGTCCCTCTGCAGGGCTCTCCTACCCTCCAAGAGATAGACACCTGCTCCTAGCTTGGTGTCATCTGCAAACTTACTGCTGCTGGACTCAATCCCCTCATCATACATACACCCCTCTTCCTCTGAAAGACAAAAAGGAAATAGGTATTCATGTAGCATGGTGCTGAAAACTCCTGTAAAACCCTGGAGAAGGAAGGGGAAAAGCTAAACCAGCCAGTCTGTCTTCTGCCAGCCCCCAAAAGGCCTAAAATGACATCTACAGCATGGTCCTAAAAGGAGCAAAAGCCAGATTCATGTGTCATATAGGACTGGATCCTTGTCATTCTCTGTGATTGTCTGCATCGTGCTACCATTCAGCAGCAGAGGCTGGTGCAAGCCTTTAGATGCTCTGTTTCTCATCAGGATTTAATTATGAAAAATCTGCCTGCTGCAGAATCTTGTGGTCTGGGATTCAGTGGTACAGGCTTATTATGTAAAAGGATACCAGCATGCCTCTTAGACTCATAATGCTGGCCATTTTCTCTGCTCAAGTACTTTTCTGGAGCAACTGCTGGCAAACAGAAGAAATAAGTCATTGCTGGGCAGCTCCACGAGTCCAAATGCTACAATACATAGAAAAGAGCAAAAGCAGAATTTTCCTGTTCCAGGAAGAAGTTCAGTCATGTACACCAGGTTAAGTTAGGACACACAGCATGTCTGGAAGTCCTTTGTTTTGTGCAGTCTTGTATCTCTCAACCCATCCCTCTATCTGCCTGGGGTGGATGGATTTTTTTGTTTTACTTTTTGAAGTAACCATTAGCCTTTGAGATGCACACAGCCTTCTACTTTACCCACTAGCTTCTGAAACGCACACAGCCTTCTACTCTGCACCTAGAAGTGGGCAGAATTTGCAGATCCTTGTGAATAAGGCTGAGAGACAGCCAGTGCTTGGATAAGAGGCCTCCAAAGAAACTGTGTGTGCACCAGGGCTTATGCAGACAGGTTAGAGTTGGATTCTGGGTGACAGTTTGGTTTAGGA
Organism: Pogoniulus pusillus; assembly: GCF_015220805.1. Classification (NCBI taxonomy): domain Eukaryota; kingdom Metazoa; phylum Chordata; class Aves; order Piciformes; family Lybiidae; genus Pogoniulus; species Pogoniulus pusillus. Next base: position 2,839,606 of record NC_087294.1, read on the forward strand.
CAACATAAAATACATGGTTTAGTCTGTTAAAAACAGGGACTTAATTAGAATGTACCTTTTTTTCTTAAGCCATCAATGCATCACTGTATAAACCAAGTCACAAGTGCCTGGCTTTGCCACGACTAAGTGCTGGGGCAGCCAGGATGAAAACCATGGAGATGTATGTTCATATTACATGTTTTTACTGTGCCTCAAAGTTTATGTCAAAAATCTGGGCTAGACAGTGCCAGTTGTATGAAGAACTGAGACCTTGTTCTAGTCAGTTTACAAAGGCACGTCTATAAGAAGAAAGGAACTTTTAAGAAAGCATTGATTATGCATGTTAAATTAATAAGTTAAACATGGCTTAGCATCTATTGAGGGATCAAAGAGAAATTAATCTGCATCATCAGTCATATGACTTTGCATCTATGTTTTCATTACAGACAATAAATGCATCCCTGCTATTGCAAGGAAAATAACACAAATGAAAAAGTTCCTTTAAGCAGCATGCTTGTTTTACATGTCAAAAAAATCACCTTTCTGTATAGTAAATCTGTCTCCTCATTCTGTTCAGAATCATGTCTGCTACTACCATGGAAGAAAGGGGCCATTGCCCTTTTTTCTTTTAGTGAGGAGTTGATGAATTCACAAGGGAACAGGATTTATACACTGCCCAACAGAATAGCAGGAATCAATAGAAGGAGAAAAGATCAGAATGAGCACAGCAGCTAAATGCTGACACCTGAATGAAGTGGTGGAGACCACAGTACCTTTTGGAGCTCTCTTGCAGGTTGGTGTATGCTAATAAAAATGAGGCAAGTAGAGAGTCTGTAAACACCCTGCCTGCCACGGAAGATGAGATTTGCTGTGACTGCAGTATCTTTTCTACCAGTGATGCTATCAGTGCCAGGAGGAACGCTGGTCTCATTTTGATTAGGAGAGAGCAGTTGTGCCAGCTGTCCCAGCAGTTCTGCCACTTCTGGCTTGAAAAATGATAATAACCATGTGTGGTAAAAGCTTGAGAAAGACTTTGATAAGAAGTCTCACCAGTCATTTCTCCATCAATGTTTTGAGAACTTGAGCATGTGCTAAACCAATGCTTTGAGAATTCGAGCACCTGCTAAACCCCAAAGTTTTTGTAGCTCCCAGTGAAATTGGTACCTTGAAGTGAAATTATCACCTCAGAGGAGCTGAAGGACCTGGCTTTGCCTTGCACACAAAGAGCTTTTAAGTAGAGCTTTTGGAAACTGTGAAATTAGACATGACTTCGTGTTTTCCAGAGGCGGCTGTTCATTTATCTTCGCCCTCCACTGCTGCCTGAGGGGAAACAGCTCTCACCAGAGGGTACACTCACATCAGGACAATAAAGGAAAATAAAACATTCCTCCTTGGACTTAAGATGAATCTGATTTAATTCAATACAGAACTGCATTGGTTTCACAGGCATCAGACAAGAGCTTCTGAGGGTGATTTGATGTGGCAGGAAAATGCTAACATCCCAGATTGGCCTTAGAGCACTGGTTTGTTGAAGGCTTTTTCTGTGCAGGCAGTGGGGGTTTGAGGAGAGGAGGACCTGACAGCCTTGGAGAGCTTCTCCAGCTCCAGAAAGGGCATGCTGGCTTGGGAGTGTCACGTAGAGGAGCCCCTGAGAGGCTCTGTGCACGCTTCATTGTGCACAGGTCCCTGACTGCTGGGGCAATGGCTAAAGCATGTAGAAGACCTTTTTGTTGGTACTTAGTTTACATGTGTTACCAGCCAGCAGCTCTGCAAGGCCAGACAGGTGGTAAGCCAAGCTATGCACACAGTAGAGTGAGTCCAGGGGAGAAGGGGTCGCGCTTGCAGCAACTGCAAGAGACTTTAAGTTCTGCAGAAATTAGCCTGTATATTGACCATTTCAAAGGGCACAATGCCACTGCTTTTGTTTGCACTGTCGATGCAAAGAGGTGGCTTTGTCTTGCACTGATACAGTCCCCAATACCTAGCCAAGTGGAAAATACTCACTGAGAATAATGCCACAGCCATGAGCCTTGTCCAAGGTCAGTCTAGCATGGGGCATGAACAAGAGGGGTTTATGGAGCTCAGACCTTTGCTGTTCATTTTCTCTTCAAGCCCATTGGCCTCCTCTTTTCATTCTAGCCTTCTAAAAGTGATAAGGCTGCAGAGCAGCTCCACATTTTCATGCCTTTTTAAGGACAAATACTTTTAGTTCTTTACATGTAACATCTTGAATTAAACTGTACTTTAGCTACTTGAACAATGCATAACTCCTCTTTCAATAATTAATGCAAGATATTCAGCTAGTGGAGCAATCTACTCTTTTTTTTTCCTCTCAACTTCTCTCAACTTTTTCTCCCAACTTCTTCTGGCTTAGAAGATCTGCAAATCTTATTCACCAGGCTTCTCAGCCCTGCAACTGGGTCAGCTCTGCCCTTTTCCACACCTGCCTTGGGAGCAGCGGGTCCTCTGGGGCTTGGGCATACTTTGAACGGCTTTGGTTTCCTGCTGAAAGCTTCTACTGGTAAAGCCCAGGCACACTGATGCCAATGGGACCAGCTCAGGTTTCACTATGTCTTCCAAATGCCGAGAGCAGCTCTAACAGCATTGCTACCTAAGTCTGGCATCTTTGTCTGCTTTCCTCTGTGTATGATTCTTTTTCCCTGTGTATGCTCTTTTTCATTGTTTATTTTTTGGCAAACAATTTCTCACAACTTGTCTTTGACGGGGAAAAAATGTGAAAAAAAACAAAGATTTGATGCCAACAAATTGGAAGTTACAAAGTAATTAATGTAACATCCCATCCACCCACACCTGTGTGTCGAAGGTGCTGCTTCTCTTAGGGATTTTCACAGTTCTCTGTCAGCTTTGGACACCTCTTAACATTTTCAGAATGTTTTGAGTCAGGATGTATGCTCTGAGCAAACAATTCCAAAATGATAATTCTACAGGCTTGCTGAAGTTACTTTTGCTTTGTAATACTTCTACTACTATTACTCTGTAGTGGTTTTGCTAGTCTGGTCATTTTGTTACTGCGTCAGCACCATCAATAGTTTCAATAGAATTTTTTAAGGTACCTTTGTTACTAGAGACACTTAAGGGCCAGCCAGCAGAGGGAGCACAGAAGCCAAAACAGTGCTTTGGTTTTTACTTATCTGAGACTGGCGTTTTCCCCTAGGTGTATTCGTGTGTGTGAGTGTGCAAATAGAAAAGAAACATTTCCACATGCTTCAATTTAATTTACCTTTACTACTTTAGCCTTGGTGAAAAATGTGTTCTGCCTTAATTACAGACAAATACTGTGATGGTTTGGGTGTTCCCTGCCCCCCCCCCCCCCCCCCCCCCCCCAACTTTAGAAATCACCCAGGCTAGTCTCAGCCAGCTCTGGAAATTGAATGAAGCTTATATTTACAGCTGGCACAGTATACAAGCAGATAGTTACAGTATATACAGTTATAGACAGAAATAGACAAGGGAAAAGGTAATACAGAAACACAACAGCCCTCCCAGAAACCTGAGTCCCCAGGAGGGGCTCCCAACTGCCCCTTCACCTTCCCCTGCCCCTCTCAACCTTACCTCAGTCCCAAGGAGGAATGGAGGTTCGGCCAGGGGGTTAGGAAGCAAAGTGGATTAGCCCAAAACGGAGGGTGAGGTTAGAGAGATGCAGCTCAGCCAGCAGCCCCAGTGAGAGTGGTTATCTATGTTTGGATTCTTGTTCTTATGTGTCTCAGCAAGCCTATGAGTGAAGCAGACATCACCATTGTTTTCCTTTCACAGCCTGTAATCTAGTTCTTCTCACCAAAACATTCCAGCCTGCTTCAAACTAGCACAAATACTCAAGGCTGGCTTTCATTAAATACACTGAAGGAAGGTTTGTTTGCAGAGGACATACAGCATTGACCATCTGATGATTTGCATCATGTATGTAATTTTCCTATAACAGAGCTAGAAATTGCCTGTGTGCTTCCATACTGTATTGATGAGAAGAGCAGAAGGGATAGAAAAGATCCCAAATATTTAAGGCTCTTGACTGGCAGAATACCATGAGTTTATGAGCTGAAAAATAGGGAATAGCTAGTTCCAGAGTCTGTGCCTCTTGTGCTGGGGATGTGAGGGTCTCAGATGCCACCACAGAAACAGGCAAAGGTAGACCAACGATGACCAGCCACCATGGCTGGATGGAACATAGACAGCTGCTGGAGCAGAGAACAAAAAGTAGAGCAGATGTCCAGAAACCAGACAAGCAGGAAGGTCATAAGGGGACAGATAAAGGATTTCACTACTTAAAAGAGAGAGAGAGAGAGAGAGATGGAAGACAAGCAGGAACATCAGTCACTAAGAGAAAAGCCATGCAAGCACTGACTCAGACAGACACAGTGCTCCACAAGAAAAAGCACAACAAAGGGAGGAGGATTGAAGTGGTTGAGCTCCAAGAGATATCTAACCCAATGGTTCCTTGAGAGCGGAAACCAAGGAATACAGGGACAAAGCAGGAGCTTAATATTCTGACAGAAATAGCACTTTATTTTGTGCTTTGGGAACTCAGTGTGTGTGTGAGGAACAGCCTCAGATGATGGTTGCTGAAGCCATCTTGGCCAGTACGCTGCTGGGTGAAGGTCTAGCAGAAGTCCTTTGGTGACCTTACTTGAGAATTAAGCTCCAAACAGCAAACTTCCTCATAAGGAACCAAAGTTCTTTAAAAGACCAGAGTGCGTCTGTCCATGTTTTGATTTTGGCCCATCTCTAACTTTTGTCCTGACAAAACCCCATGTACTTGGATAGATGTTTTGCTTGAGAAGTCATGAGGTAAGGACTGGACCTGAGACTGAAAAATGTCATAATATGTGAGTCTGTAAGGGACATACTATTTTGTGATGGTTTTAGTAATTTGATGATGGAGTCAATCTACAATATGCATGTTTGATGGTGATGCTAGCTTTAGTAAGTTCTTCACTGAGAAAGTCATTGGACACTGGAATGGGCTGCCCGGGGAGGTGGTGGAGTCGCCGTCCCTGGGGCTGTTCAAGGCAGGATTGGATGTGGCACTTGGTGCCATGGTCTGGCCTTGAGCTCTGTGGTAAAGGGTTGGACTTGATGATCTGTGAGGTCTCTCCCAACCTTGGTGATACTGTGATACTGTGAACTTTCTGTTATGACTTTTTCTTGTATCTTTTTTTTTTTGATAGACAACCAGTTCAGCACTTTACAAACATAAAGATCTTCCTCCCAGGAGTACACTACAAACTGGATTTACTACTAGTATGAGCTTACTGTGAACATGCTGTCTTACAGCAAAACAAAGGTGTAGGGCTCAGTTGGACATCAATGCCTCCATCACTGCTTTTGCAGTGCTTACCAGCACCTCAGATATCAGTATTTTTAATGATAACCAGTTTGGTTTTAAATCCCTCGTTCCAGAGGCCATTTGAACATGAGACAATCGCAAACTTCCATTTCTTTTTCAAAAGTAAGTGGCTAGCTCTAGGCCTATGAAAAATAAATTAAAGCCACAACCCTGGCATGATCCTGAAAGTGCAAGAGCTAGCTGTCAAAGAGCAAATAGTTTTTCAAGTCTTCCATATGAGGTTTTCATAGGCCATACTAGCAGTGCTGCCACAGACTGTTTCCAGCAGCTCTCCATGGGTTTGCTCTGCTCCATCTCCTGCTTGGCACAAAGAGCCAACACCATGGACCCCAGCTGAAGGTCTGTTCCTGGAGTCTTTATTGAGGAGTGTTGCATGTAGACAAAGTGATAACTCTAAGTACATGTGTATAAAGGAGAAAAGTCATCCTTGGGGAGGAGAAGGTGATCTGAAACAGTGAACATCTCAATCTCCAATTAAATACCCTAATTATGTAACAGAGACTTTGTCAATGGAGACTTTGTTTAAAGCAGGACATGGTGCAGATGTTTTTTCTGCATAACCTTCAGCAGACTCTCTCCATCCTGTGTTGTAAAGTCTACTCTTCTTTTTTTTTTTCTTCCTAAATGATTGCTTTAAGCATAAGAGCCTGAGTTTTGGCCAAGCTGGCAGCTTGTGGCTTGGACAGATTCACTCTGACATGGGTCAAGAACTGGCTGGAAGGCTGGGCCCAGAGAATGGGTGGTGAATGGTGCCACATCCAGTTGATAACTGTCACTAGTGGTGACAGGGATCAGTGCTGGGCCCAGTCCTGTTCAGCATCTTCACTGATGATCTGGGACCAGGGGATTGAGTCCAGCAGCAGTAAGTTTGCAGATGACACCAAGCTAGGAGCAGGTGTTGATCTGTTGGAAGGTAAGAGAGCCCTGCAGAGGGACCTGGCCAGGCTGGATGGGTGGGCAGAGGCCAATGGGATGAGATAGAACAAGGCCAAGTGCAGGGTTCTGCACTTTGGCCACAACAACCCCAAGCAGCACTACAGGCTGGGGACTGAGTGGCTGGAAAGCAGCCAGCAGAAAGAGACCTGGGGGTGCTGGTAGATAGTAGGCTGAAGATGAGCCAGCAGTGTGCCCAGGTGGCCAAGAGAGCCAATGGCATCCTGGCCTGCATCAGGAACAGTGTGGCCAGCAGGACAAGGGAGGTTATTCTGTCCCTGTACTCAACACTCCTCAGGCCACATCTTGAACGCTGTGCCCAGTTCTGGGCTTCTCAAGTTCAAGAGAGATGTTGAGGTGCTGGAAGGTGTCCAGAGAAGGGCAACAAAGCTGGTGAGAGGCCTCGGGCACAAACCCTATGAGGAGAGGCTGAGGGAGCTGGGGGTGTTTAGCCTGGAGAAGAGGAGGCTCAGGGCAGACCTCATTGCTGTCGACAACTACCTGAAGGGAGGCTGTAGCCAGGTGGGGTTGGTCTCTTCTCCCAGGCAACCAGCAACAGAACAAGGGGACACAGTCTCAAGTTGTGCCAGGGGAGGTATAGGCTGGATGTTAGGAGGAAGTTGTTGGCAGAGAGAGTGATTGGCATTGGAATGGGCTGCCCAGGGAGGTGGTGGAGTCACTGTCCCTGGAGGTGTTCAGGAAAAGCCTGGATGAGGCACTTAGTGCCATGGTCTGGCTGACTGGCTAGGGCTGGGTGCTAGGTTGGCCTGGATGATCTTGGAGGTGTCTTTCAACCTGGTTGATTCTATGATTCTATGATACTTGCCTGATATTTCTTTTTTGGTCACATAATGAAAAATGCTTATGTTGTAATAGCTTTGCAACACTCCCCTGCTCCTTTCCATTGATGACTAGGTATGTTCTAGTTCTCCAGACAGTACTTAGATGCTCACTGTAGGATCAGTAGGGAGAAACTTCATCAGTGGTGCTTTATATTTAAAGAGTTCATAGTCACTGTACAGATTTCTTCATTGAACTGGCAGTCACAATTGGCTAAGCTAGCTTGTAGGAAGGGAGCCTTGCCAGTATTGCTCACTGACAATACTCTTAGGTGTACTACTACACACAGGTTTTTATTTTTTCTGGTAGGAAGCATAGGTCAGCCAGAAGAGTCTCTTCGCTCCCAACAAATTATGATTCCGATGACTCCATCTCTCACTAGATGATAGAAATGAAATTGCAAGCATGAAGCCAGCAGAAATCTCCAACTAACACATCATGAGGAGAATCTTCTTTACAGTGAGGGTGACAGAGCACTGGAAAAGGCTGCTCAGAGAGGTTGTGGAGTCTCCTTCTCTGGAGGCTTTCAAAACCTGCCTCAATGTGTTCCTGTGTGAACTACCCTAGGGGATCCTGCCTTGGCAGGGAGGTTGGACATGATCTCTGGAGGTCCCTTCCAACCTCTAAAGTTCTATGATTCTGTGATATTGTTTGAGATGCTGAGCCTACCATGAACCTTCTCACTTCAGCCTCCTGTAAACACTCACTTCCACTCAGTTTTGTCGCTCTGATGCAATGGACCTTTCTGCAAATAGAGTATATAGTCTGTCTGGAGAGGAGACAGAACTTTCCTCTAGCAGGAACCAGTTGAGGAACAAAGGACCTCCACGATGTTTGCCACACTGCTGTCTGTTGCAGAGAACATTTTTTCATCTAGTCTCTTGATGAGAAATTCATTGTTCCTTTACACTTTTGCATTTCTCTTGTTACGTATGCCTGGTGAGCAGCCTGGAATGAGGTGACTGGAGTCAGGTCTGCTTGAAGGATTAGAACGCACAGGTGGTCAGTAGAAGGCTTTTGGTAGGTGTTTTCTAAACTGAAGATCAGTAAACAAAGCCAGGTGAAAACAAACAACAATCATTGCAGGGGGAAAGAATCCCCAACTGACTAACCAAAAGTAAAGCTTTTGAATGACAAGCTACCAACACAGCAAAGGTTATTTATGGGATAGACCATACAAGAGAACTGTGCTTGCACAGTACAATTATAGTCATGAAGAACTGAACAGAGCTACAGATGGAGTGGCTGCTCCTCTGTGCCCTTACAGCTCAGCTGTGCCGAGCCAGTGACCTGCCCCAGCTTTCCTAAATAGCTGCCAAAACTGCTGAAGTGCTGCTGGAGCCATTCTCTGCAGCTGATCGTGCTGGGGAGTCCCTCTTAGGAGAGCTCTCCCAGGTGGTTTCTCATCCATTACAAACTTGTGTGTGGAAAAACCCAAGAGGTGTGAGTTTCCTCAGGGGGTCAATTTCTCTTCCAGTAAGTTTGTAAATAAACGAAGACTAAAACGCAGGAGATTTTGCTCAGGCAAATGGAGGAGGCTGAGGCAGCAGTGCCTGGGTCCTGCACCCTCAGCTTGCCCGTGTAAGAAGGGGACGGGTATAGGTGAGCATCCCCAGCGCTGCCCAGGTCGCTGCCAAGGCGGGCACATCTGCCAGCCCGGCGACGTCGGTGCTCACCTGCAGCCGTCACCGCTCCCCGACGTGCGGGAGGCCGCGGGGCAAGGCTGGCTTGGAACCGCCGCGGGGCGGGGTCAGGCCGCGCTTCGGACCGCCACCGCCCCCGACGGGAGGGAGGGAGCGAGAGAGCGAGCGACGGAGCCGAGCAAAGCGGCGCTGTCGATTCGAGGAGCGAAATAGGTGCAGAAACTTCGTCGGGAGCGCCGGGGAGATAAAGTCCTTGGGGCTGCGGCGCTCCGCACCCGCGGACAGGTAAGGCAGGGGCGGCCAGGCGTCGGGCTGCCAGTCCCGGCAGGAACTGCTGTGTGTCAGCCTGTCTTTTTGCACTGAGACATCTCTGCAGCCGGGAGCGGGCGGTTCCGCAGCTGCGGAACGGGGTCTAGCCGCCGTCCGGCTCCGCGGGCTCCTGGCGACCAGTCCAGGGGCTCCGGCCTCCGGCGCCGCCAAACAGAAAGCCGCGGGTGCGCACGCCTCCGCGCCCCGCGCAGCGCTCGGCGAGGGGGCCCGGCCTGAGCCGCCGGAGGAGGCGTAACTGGGGCGGCAGCTGGAGCCCGGCGGCGAGCGAGGCCGCGCGGGTGCGTGTCTGGTGCCGGCCGCCGAGCAGCGGCAGCCGTCGGGGTCTGCGGCTCCGGGCGCTCCCCGCCTCAGCTGCTGCGGACGATGCGGGGCACCTGGCCTTCTCTGGCGCTCCTGCGCTGCGCCTGGCCGCTGCCACATGCGTGTGCCTGTGCCTGGCTCTTTGGTGAGTGTCGGCTGGGGAGCCTATGTCGGAGGCAGTCGTTGCAGCACCAAGGCTCAGCAGTTAGGGAAAACACAGCAATTTTAGCAGAAGAAAAGGGCTTGCTGTTACAGATGGTGACTTAAAGACGACTGGGGAGGATGAGATTTCCAAGTGAAAAAGAAACCGGGAAATAGTGAATAATGACAATTTTAAACGGTGACATTTGTGGAAATGTTTTTAAGGGTGATGTAGGTGGTTTAATGTTTGTGGGTTTTTTTTGTACCGAGTTTTAATAACACGGAGTAAACGTTGCCTCTTTATTGTCTGCAGAGAGGTGCATGTGTGAATGCGAGGGTGCTGTGTGCCTTCGGAAGGACTGAAATTAACTGAACGTTTTGTTTTAAGTTACCAGCAGGATTAATGATCATTTTCTTTAATCAGCTTTCAGTAAAGCTATACAAGAAAATCCCACTAGAAACATTAGGATCTTTGTCTGTGCAAAGAATTTGAAAGGGAACCAGTACTTTGTTTGACCTTTTTTTCCCCCCAGTCAATCTGTAACTTGTAATGATGTGCCTTTACGTTTTTGGCGTGAGTAGAGCTTACAAGCCTGCAAATGTGTGTTGTGCTTTTTGGGTTTACTTCTGTGCCTGACCCTGTGGGAGGCATCAGCTGGTCCCAAAGAGCCTTGCTTTCTGGAGCTGGAGGAAATACGGACATCTTGCTCTGCATGCTTTTGCATAAGCTCTTGCGGTCACAGTTCACCTTCTCTCTTATGTCTATTTATCTGACCCAGTGAAAGGCCAGTTCTGGAAGCCAGTGTAACTGTCTTCCCCAAGCAGGGTCTGGGGGAGCTGCTGAGCTCTAGTGCCACGGCAGAGGGCAGGGAGGTGCAGGGAGTACCACCCTTATCACTCCGCTGTTAGTGACAGTCGGATGAGTGTAGCAGGGTTGAAACTGTAGTGCTGGGGTATGACTGTACTTTGGTTGGTTTAAACTGGCATAACCTGGTGTCACCCTGGCAGCCCATGCCAGCCTCTGCCTCTTTTCCCCATTCATGCCAGTGTTCTGCTGCCCTGCGGTGAACTGGATCTAGGCACTGAGCGAAAACAAGATTTAATTTTAACCTGGATCAGTTCCATGATTTTGTTCACTGGGAGGTAAGAGAAGAGGAAGGAGGGTGTGTAGAAGGTAGGGCTGCTTTTTTATGCTGGCAAAACTTCGTGTTGCTGCCAGAACTGCTTGCAGAGCTGCAGTGTGGCTGTAGGTGCTCCCACCTGCCTCTCCCCCTCCCTGTGGGTCCCCCCAGGAGCTTGCCCAGTAATTCTTCATGTAGCCTTGGGAGCCTTCCATCATTGGGTAAAAACAAATCTTTGAAAATTAATCCATTAAGTGTAATGGAGTAGCTTGCAATGGAAAAATTAAGCAAGTGCTCAAGTGTTTGCATAATTGTTGCTTTGGACAGCAGTGAGCACTGTATAGCGCAGTACAATGTGCAGTGTGTGAGTCTGTAAGATCTTACCAGGTTTGCTGTTCCTACCATTCAATGCACAGGGTGAGCCAGAAGTTTTGTGGGCCATCGTGACACTTGTAATAGTTCTCACGTGGGCTTGTGGAAAGAATGGGTGCTGATCCACAAGGCGAAAGAATCTGTGAGTGTTGCTCAGTCCCAGCACTGGTTAAAAAGTAGAATCTGGTTCCCAGTGTAAGGCAGCAAAGTCTTTGATGCAGCAGAAGGTTGGGAGTCTGTCCTTTTCCTTCCTGGTTACGCTATTCCAACATATCTCTTTCACTAGATCTAGTGGTTGTGAGTCAGAACAAGCCACTTGTAAGCCTGGAAATCAATGCTTGCAGTTAAGAAAACCATCAGTATACTGACTGAACTGCTCCTGTTTCAACACTTGAAAGTGTGGAAATCCATGGCCAGAGACAGAGGGTGTTCCTAGATCCTTCCCTTTTAAGTGGTGGTGTAGTTTGAGGTGATGTTGGTAGCTCAGTTGCTGTCTTATTGCAGTCCTTTGAAAAGCTGGCAAAGGTATTCAGCTGGTGCTGAGGTCCAGAGAAGCACTTGCTGGCTGGTGTTGGATCCCTACTGTAAATGTTCTGTCTAAAAAGTAGTAGCTGTTGCTGCAAGTGCAAATGATAGTTAGCTCTTACTGCTTGTTGGCTGCAGAAGAGAGGTGGGCATATGTTTGCACAAAGAGCTTGGTGGTATGGATTTGTGGCATCTTGGGCCACTGATTGAAGGACTTTAGTTGTTTTTAATAGCAGATGTGCTTCCAAAACTTGTATTTGTTAGTCAGATCTGAGCTCTTCCATGTTCAGCTGATGCTGTTAAAGACCTCGTAGAATTGCTTTCAGTGAGATGCTTGCACAGGGTCACGTGAGTGCCCTGCCTGCTAACTGCACTAGTGAGCTACTTGTGCTGTCTGCCTGCATTTGCAGTGACAAATGCAACACAGACCTTGCATGTGATAGTGCGTTAAGCACGTTAATAAGGATCCCTCATGCTGCTGTGGAACACCCTTGTGGATTGGCAGGGCTTCCACACCATTTAGAGACAAAGATGAGATTTTTAATGTTAGCAAAGTGAAGTGCATTGCTTCTGAAACTGTAATTGTAGTAGTAATATTGCAGAATCACAGAATGGTAGGGGTTGAATGTGACCTCTGCAGATCATCTAGTCTGATCTTCCTGCTAAAGCAGTATCACCTAGGGTAAATCACCCAGGAACACATCTAGGTTGGTTTTGATGCTTCTAGAGATGGAAGACTTCAAAACCTCTCTGGGCAGCCTGTTCCAGTGCTTTGCCACCCTCAAGTTGAAGCATATTCCCCTTATGTTTGTGTGGAACCTCTTATGTACCAGTTTCTGTCCACTGCCCTTTGTCCTGTCATTGGGCACCACCGAGAAGAGTTTGACACTCACCCTTTAGATATTTATAAACATTAATGAGATCTCCCTCTCGGTCTCCTCCAGGCTAAATAGACCAAACTATCAGCCTTTACTCAGTGTTCCAGTCCTCTTAGTATCTCTTTACTGGACTCTCTCCAGTAGTTTCTTGTCCTTCTTGAACTGGGGAGCCCAGAATAGAATTGGATGCATACAGATAAGGCCTCACCAGAGCAGAATAGAGGGAGAGAAGATCCTCCCTTGACCTGCTGGTCACACTGTTCTTAATACTGGCTCATGGTCAGCCCCTTGTTCACGAGGACCCCAAGGTCCTGCTTTCTAGCAGGTCAGCTTCCAGCATTTACTGATATATAGGGCTGTTCTTCCCCAGGTGCAGGACTCTACACTTGCCCTCGTTGAATGTCATTAAGTTTCTCCCCACCTAACTCCCTAGACTGCTCAAGTCTTGCTGATTGGCAGCACAATCTTCTGATGTGGCAACCACTCCTAGTTTTGTGCCGTCACCAACCCTGATGAGGGTACACTGTGGCCTTTCACCCAGCTCATTGACAAATATATTGAAGAGGACTGGAGCCAGTATTGATCCCTTGGGAACACCACTACCCACAGACCTCCCTGCCCTAGAGACCACAACCCTCTGAGTATTGTCCTTCAGCCAGTTCTCAATCACCCAATCTACAGTTCTTAAGCTTGGCCATGAGGATGCTGTGGGAGACTGTCAAAAGCCTTACTGAAGTCAAGGTAGACTACATCTACTGCCTTTTGCATCTGTTCATCCAGTTATGCCATTCTAAAAGGCTATCAGATTGGTCAGCCATAGAGGGACTTCCCAGATAATGGTAACAGAAGAGAAAAGTTGCAGCTGTTTCTGTGTGTAATTTCAAATTCTTTGTAAGGGTTTTTTTTTTACCCTCCCTCTATAAAGGAAATTGCAGCAACACAAAGTAATGTGCTGGAAAAGTTTGGAGAAATGAGATTATATAATACAATAGCAAAGGAATTTATTATGATGCCTGTTCTGATTCAAAGCTGAAGGATTTTCCCTGATGGATTGTGGATAGTTTATAGCTTCCTTTCCCCTCCCCAAAGCTTATGTGTCGCATTGTGTTACTGCAGAAGTATACACTTCTCTTCAGCAAGTGGTTTGTGAGGCCTTCAAGAGCAGCTGTAAAGCTTGTAGTTTGTTACTTGGGATAGCATTGCTGAAAGTAGGTGGTAATTAAACTTTCAGCACTTTTCTGGGCTTTGATTCACCAATTCCTTGGAAAGCTCTATTAAATGTTGGAGTGTCTAGATTGAGAAGGACTTCTGCTGTCTGTAGATGCTGAGATAATGATTTCCTAGATCTCACTGCCTCCTGCCTTTCTTTACTTTAAAATGGTTATTTGAAAAAGAGTAATTAAGAGTAATTGATAGGTCGTGTGTGCTTTTGTTTTATCACACTTGCCACTGGATTAAGTATGCTATGATATGTGGTTTGCAAAGCAAGTGATACTGAGGAGTCTTAAAAGTTTTGAGGTCACAGGGAGGATCATAGCAAAGGAAACAAGTTTACTTTTCTTCAGATGCAGTTCTTATCACTCAGCTTTAATTTTTCACTCCTTTAATAGTTTGTTTTTTTCATTCTTCTTTAGCACAGGGTTTCTTCACTCTAGGATTTACATGCTTATATCCCAGACATTGGGGAAGCATGTTTCTATGCAAACAAAAAATGTGTCCTTCCAAGGGATGAAGGATGGAAATAAAACCATCACCAGGTGCTCACCTGCTGAGTAAACAGCATTGTGGGCACTTGGTGCCTTGTTTGTGGCATAGGCCAGCTTGTGTCTGGGCACAGCATCGTGGAATAGCACTCTGGCTTCTCTTTGCTCACTTGTGAGCTCCTTTTCCCTGTGTGATGCTGTGACTGGCTGGGTCAGAGATCTGTGGAGTTCACAGTATCACAGTATCATCAGGGTTGGAAGAGACCTCACAGATCATCAAGTCCAACCCTTTACCACAGAGCTCAAGGCCAGACCATGGCACCAAGTGCCACGTCCAACCTTGCCTTGAAGTGCCCCAGGGACGGCGACTCCACCACCTCCCCGGGCAGCCCATTCCAGTGTCCAATGACTCTCTCAGTGAAGAACTTTCTCCTCACCTCCAGCCTAAATCTCCCCTGGCGCAGTCTGAGGCTGTGTCCTCTCGTTCTGGTGCTGGCCACCTGAGAGAAGAGAGCAACCTCCTCCTGGCCACAACCACCCTTCAGGTAGTTGTAGACAGCAATAAGATCTCCCTATAGTAGTTATGCTACTATAACACCTACATCTTTCTTTTCCTTCACTAGGCAGTACTGATGATAAAACTGCTGCATATCTCAACAGGAAGATTAAACAACATATGCATCTGGGGTACTTCCTTCTGAGAGTCTTCTACTACCCTAAAAAATGAGGCAGACTTCATCATCTTAGACAGGCAGCAGGTTACACAGTTGCCTGCTGCTCAGATGTCTGTAGTCCATCAAACTCAGTGGTGATGGAGGAGTGCTGCTGCACATGCCAGCCTGCCAGTGAGATGACCAGTTCTGATTTTGAAGGTACCAGAACATGCCTTGCTGCCTTGTTGCCCAGTTGTGCTGCGTTGTTTGCTAATGGGGCTTCCTGCTTGCTGGCCTGCATCTTAATGGAGTCCTTCAACCAGGCTAACTGACTGTGATAACTTTTGCCTGTCTAGACAGGGCCTTACTGTGTCTGATTAGATCCTAGCCTTATGGTGTGCATCACAGCCTGTTTCTTATAAATGCAATGAAAGAAAAAAAAAAGGTTCATGTTAGCAGTACTTAGTCTCTGTGGTTTTGCTTTGCAGTGTTAGTATAAAATGTTTATAGCTATTTGCTTTTTGCCTGGAGGAAAGTAGTTTTAGTTCAGATGTCGCTAGGATGCATTCTTATCTCCAGTTAGGAAGGAGAAGACAAATGTTCTCTTTCAGAGTATGAATTCGGGCTCCACTGAAATCGGTTGCAGAATTTTGTTGTTGAGTCCATTCCTTAAACTTATTTTTTCAGAAGTCAGCAACTTTTTCTCATGTGGGTCAAGAAATTTAGTTGAATCATTTATAAAAACTAAAAGTTGGAAACTGCTCTCGCTGCTTATATTTGTTCTTTGCTGCTTTTCACAAGTGAAGTAAGTTGAATTTAACTTTTCTTTTACAGTGCTTAAGTATTAAGAGGGACAATGTTGTATAAAAGAGTTTTCAACTGTGATTTTTTGGATTTGTTTCTTTTAATTAGTACTGGGGTTTAGGGAAACTAACCTTTTTAAAGTATATGGCTGAAGATAAATTTGGAGTGGAAGTTAGGTCTATCTTGGGTTTTTCTTCCATGCCTCTCCCAGAGGAAAAAAAAAAGATAAAGTTTTTAAAGTCCTTAATTAATAAAGAAAAACACATCTTGGGAGAAGAAATTAGCTCATAGTTATGATTTGAAAAGCAAATCAGAAGGTAATGCAAACCTGCTTGCTTTTTGGTAGCTCTTATTAGGACTTTAAACTCTGAATTGCAGTAAAAACTGCTTCTGTTTCCCATGCACTGAAGGGTTGGATTAGACTTAGAGAAGAAAGGAAACATGTCAAGGAAGTTAGCAGATGCTTCTGGTGTCTTAGAGCAATGGGAAATAAGACTAAGTTTTTTTTGAGCTAGGAAAAGCAGTCACAGCTTGGCTTGTGTGCAGTGCCTGCCTAGAGGAAATTCCTACTTTATCACAAGAGAGTGGCCAAGACTAGAGTTTATTATTCTAATTAAATCGTTTAGATTACATCATCATTATTTGAAAGGCTCTGTGCATCTTCTCTGAGTATAAAAATGAGAGTTACAGATGTGTTCTGCAGGGATGTTGTGAAGAGTTAGGATACTTGCTTGATAAAATGCCTTCAGTTGTTGCCACCAGGTTTAAATTGCTGACTTATTTTTATATTAGTCTCTTGATAGTACTCTTAAACCAGATCTCTTCAGGCATAGGAAGCAGAGTTA
Source organism: Pogoniulus pusillus (assembly GCF_015220805.1). Classification (NCBI taxonomy): domain Eukaryota; kingdom Metazoa; phylum Chordata; class Aves; order Piciformes; family Lybiidae; genus Pogoniulus; species Pogoniulus pusillus. The sequence goes on from NC_087294.1 coordinate 2,856,035, forward strand.
TTTTCCTTGATGAAGCACCATAGTATTAATAGAACAGCTTTTAAGGAAACACTAAGTGCTGTTCTATGAAAATAGGACATTGACCTCTCATTCGATTCAAGAAATCAGTCTACTGTGGAAAGACCTGGATCTGATGTTGACGTGGCTGTGTTCCTACCACAGAGCATTGCTTTAGGACAGTTAGTGCAAATTTTGTCTTGACTTCCCAGAGATGTGACCTGCCTGTTTCTCTCTGTATAGAGAGATCCCATTTTAACATGGTAGTGGTACCAATAATTAGTGTATAATTGTTGTCATTTCTGATAGGACTGTATCAGAATTTTAGTGCAAGATATTTGGCAGTCCTAGCTCCCTATAATTAACTTGTGTGATCATTGTGTATATGACAGCAGAAAGAAGAGAAACTTGAACCATTAAGATACCCTTGTTTGGAATACAAAGCTTGTTAAGTAATTACAAACTTTGAGGCTTTATCAACTGACTGTAAAGCATAGTGTTTGAAAAAAAGAAACATTAAAATAATTTACTTTTATCCCCCCCCCCCCCCCACACTATGGTTTTAAACCACCAGGAGTGTTTTATTCAAACTAAAATATTTTGTATATACTCCCCTTAATCACATCTCAAGGAGAAAAAAAACTGGTTAAAGATATTCAAGTTTTCAGATAAGTAATGCATTGCTTGGTTTCAGGTATTTCAGCCTAAACTAATTCAGTTGGAATTATCAATGAATACATGTCTCTGTTGGGGTTTGAATGTGATCTTCTAAAAATCATTCTCACTGTGTTAAAAAGGTCTTAAGTTGATCCTCACACTTTTTTCATTCAAGATTCTTGCAGGCTGACATTCACCTTCACCCCACTGCAACCAGGAGGCATAACTGGATGCAGCTGGAAGGGGTACACCATCTACGAGCATTTTATTTTCCCTGTTGCTGGACAAATTAACAGCAGGACAAGAGGAAATGGAGGTGTTTAAGAGGAGGCTGGATGAGGCACTTAGTGCCATGGGTTAGTTAATTGGAAGGGTTAGGTGGTAGGTTGGACTCGATGATCTTAGAGGTCTTTTCCAAGCTGGTTAATTCTGTGGTTCTGTGAAGTGTGTCCCTTCTAGTTGCCTGTTGTAGTCAGCTGTCTGGTGGAAGAACAGGGTGTATTGAGAGATGTCTGCCCCTACTTCTTGTTTTCTGTGCTGTCTTCAACTTGGCATCAGCTTTTGAGGAAAGTGCTAAAAAAGGGAAGGAAATTCTGACCCTGCTATATACATGCAAGCAAGTGGGCATATTGCCACTGGAAGTGAGGTTTTCTATCTCTTTGATTCTCAAATATGGCATCTATTAGTTATTCCTGTGGGAGGAATGCATTTGCTCATTTAACCACACCATGCTTTTTGCTTGCAAGCTTTGAAGTTCCAGTTGTGATAGCACTGGTTCTAAAGCCAAAAAACAATGGTGGCACAGATACAGAGCTGCTTGGTTGAGATGCATTTTCACTGACAAAATAAATTGGTGTCACCTGGCAGGAGAGTCTCAGTGTAGCTATTTCTCCCTGTTTGCCATACTGTACCTCTAAAATCCTTTGTATATGTGCAAATGTTAACTGGTGCTGAGTGCTGTGATGCTCTTTCATTATCACAAAGCATAAATAACATCTGAAAAGTGAAGTTATTGGACATAATTATAATAATTGCTTTAAAAAAATAATTATGCTGACTCTTTTAACTTCACTTTTTGTTTGTGTTTTATTGCTATGAGTCTTTCCCCTTCCTTTTCTTCCTTTTTTTTTTTTAATTTGTTGAGAGTTTAATTTTTGTTGCTGAAAGTAAGAAAGAGCCTGTACCTTAACCAAGGGCATTGGGCTCATGAAGCTCTGAACTGGAGTAGGTTTTTATGCTATATCACAACCCAGTAGTTATCAGCAATATAGGGAAATACTTGCACAACACTCTCACCTGGGAGATACCTGGGTAGACAGTAGGCTGAACAGGAGCCAGCAGTGTGCCCAGGTGGCCAGGAGAGCCAAGGGCATCCTGGCTTGTATCAGGAGCAGTGTGGCCAGTAGGACAAGGGAGGTTATTGTTTCCCTGTACTCAGCACTGGTCAGGCCACACCTTGAGTACTGTGTCCAGTTCTGGGCCCCTCAATTCAAGAGAGATGTTGAGGTGCTGGAAGGTGTCCAGAGAAGGGCAACAAAGCTGGTGAGGAGCCTGGAACACAAACCCTATGAGGAGAGGCTGAGGGAGCTGGGGGTGTGCAGCCTGGAGGAGTGTCAAGGTGACCTCATTGCTGTCTATGACTACCTGAAGGGAGGTTGTAGCCAGGTGGGGTTGGTCTCTTCTCCCAGGCAACCAGCAACAGAACAAGGGGACACAGTCTCAAGTTGTGCCAGGGGAGGTCTAGGCTGGATGTTAGGAGGAAGTTGTTGTCAGAGAGAGTGATTGGCATTGGAATGGGCTGCCCAGGGAGGTGGTGGAGTCATTGTCTCTGGGAGTGTTCAAGCAAAGCCTGGATGAGGCACTTAGTGCCATGGTCTGGTTGACTGGCTAGGGCTGGGTGCTAGGTTGGCCTGGATGATCTTGGAGGTCTCTTCCAACCTGGTTGATTCTATGATTCTATAATAGTTGCCCCTCCATAACATTTATCCAGTTATATAGTGCCAGTAATTCATTAGGCACTTGGTAGAAGAAGATGCTGCTATCAGACAGCTTACTCTAGAAGTATACCCAAAGGATGATATAGATTGCAATGGGTAGTGGAGACCAAACAGGGCTTTGGCATCATATCATGTCTGTGACTTTTATTTCTTGTAATTACTCTGCAGACCTCTGGTTTTTTCCACATCTATGACTTGCTCGTCTCAAGCCAGGTCAAGGTCGACACAACATTACTAAGATTATTATGATTCATCTTAGGGCTGGCAAAGTGATAGAAACTATTACTTTTAAATTTGCAATTGACTTGACATTTCAGGGACATAAAAGGAAGTGAACTTTGACTCTCGGCAGTCATGGTGCAGGCTACTGATGTGTGTAGATGCTCCCTTCTTGTGGAGCAGATTTGTTGCAGTTGGTGTATTATTGCTAACAGCTCTCAAATTCCCTGCAGTAGTCCTGGCCTGCCTTTGCTCTTGTTATGAATAGCTAGTTGTGAGGCTGGCAGCAGGCAAGGAAACTGCAAGGTAATGGGAAACTAGCGGTAATATCAGCCACTTAAAAGTGTGCAGGAGATAGCAGCAAGGCCTAATTAACAGCTGCAGTTGGGATACATTGGGAAGTATCTGCACATACAGAGGAGTCTTACAGTCTGCTCAGGTTTGCCTTGATTATTTTATTGGGTATTCTGAATGCTTGAACCCCAGTAAAAATACTGTGTATCTGATTACTTCTCCAGAATCAACCCCTTAATAGCCAACACAAATACTTAAATGCAGTGGATCTTCCTAAAGAGCAGTCAAATGAGGTTTGACTTCAGATAATGAAATCTCTCTTCTTTTTTTTTCTTTCTTTCTTTTTGTCTAGTCCAGAGAGAAATAGGAAAAAGGAGATCTGTGCTGGTTTTTCCATTACTGAGAGAGGCTTCCCCAGAGCACCTACCTGAAATAAAGTCAGTCCATACTGGTTCCTTTTAAAGCTCTCACTCCAGGACGTTCTTTCATCAGTAGTAAAGGCTTGTTGTTATTGCTTACCTTCTACTATAATGAACAAAACTACATTTTGATTGTAATTTTTTTCCCGTGGTACTGACATGAACCTAAAACTGCAATGAAGTGACGAAAGGAGTATAGAACAAACCCGGAGACTTGGGACCAGTGGTCATGTAGTGCTTTGCTCACTGAGCTGCAGCTCAAGTGCCTCTGGCAGTGCTTGCCTCTTCAAGTTGTGAAAGGTGTGTGTTAGTATCTGCTGCCTGTCTAAGATGATGAAGTCTGCCTCATTTTTTAAGGTAGTAGAAGACTCTCAGAAGGAAGTACCCCAGATGCATATGTTGTTTAATCTTCCTGTTGAGATATGCAGCAGTTTTATCATCAGTACTGCCTAGTGAAGGAAAAGAAAGATGTAGGTGTTATAGTAGCATAACTACTATAGGGAGATCTTATTGCTGTCTACAACTACCTGAAGGGTGGTTGTGGCCAGGAGGAGGTTGCTCTCTTCTCTCAGGTGGCCAGCACCAGAACAAGAGGACACAGCCTCAAGCTACACCAGGGGAAATTTAGGCTGGAGGTGAGGAGAAAGTTCTTCACTGAGAGAGTCATTGGACACTGGAATGGGCTGCCCAGGGAGGTGGTGGAGTCGCCGTCCCTGGAGCTGTTCAAGGCAGGATTGGACGTGGCACTTGGTGCCATGGTCTGGCCTTGAGCTCTGTGGTGAAGGGTTGGACTTGATGATCTGTGAGGTCTCTTCCAACCTTGGTGATACTGTGATACTGTGTGATACTGTGATAACTGATAACCCAACAATTAATAATAGCCTCTTAAAATAATTATTTCCTAAGTGCTGTGTTTTTCCTAACACAACCAAACCTGAAGGTTTGAAAAATGTTTTCTGTCACTTTTTTTCCTCACTTGGGAGATACCTTCTAGATCATCTTCTTTCTACCCTGTATTTCTTTTAGATGCTGACAGCTCCTCCATTTAGTCATGGAAAAGACATTTCCCATAGCAAAGAACTACATTAGGAAAACAAATCAGTGAACAGTTGTGGTTCTCCTGTTTGACAGTTTATGGAGCAAAAGCTGGCCACGCACCATTTAGCATTCTCTGAGACAAAGTACCCACACAGTGCTGCCAATTTCATTAGAGAGCTACACCAGCTACTTTTAAAATTTGGTCCTGTTTACATAGGAATTTCAGTTTTACTACCATACCCATCAAAAGGTTATTGTCTGCATACAGAGAGTCACTGTTTTTAGCAAATCTGCCTATAAATCTAACCAACCAGTAATTAAATGCAAGTCTGAATACCAGGCAAGGAATAAAACCGAGGGTCTCCCTGTGGATTATGAAGTTATGTTTAGCATGGGCTGATTTTAAGCACCAGTCAGCCAAAAATATATTGCAATTCATCATTAGGACCTACCTTTCCAAGAAACCCAAATTTAAATTTCAACAAAAGGCAAGAGATGACTCGAGGAACGAAATGGTAACCATGAAGTAATGGGTTCTTTTTCCTCTCAGAGAAAGCTAACTGGAATTGGTGCTGCTTTTCCAGTTCATGACATGTGGGAATAAAACCTAGGTGCCTGGGACTGGTGTCAGCAGAAGCGTGTCAAAGGCTTTGTTCTTTTCTCAGTTACAGCGTCAGGCTCGCGCTGGTCCTCCACATCTATCTGCTTTTGCTCTTTGCTCCCGCTTCCACACAGCTCGAGATCAACAACAGGACCTCAGCAGGTTGAGAAGCAGGGTGTAGAGTTCACATACTGTACACATGAATTATATGTCCACAGTGTATCAGGCTTTGCCAGAATCTGTCTGCAGCCAAGGCATAATGTATAGCAACACTTCTTTAATGAGGAACATGCATCTGTTACACGTTTAGCAGAAGATATTTCTGGAGCAGTGTTAAGAAAATATGCTTTGGTTTTCCAGTGCCATACCCCTCTGTCTCTCTGCAGAGATGTCATTTTTGAGTCAAAGACCAGACACAAGGACTTTCAAAGGCTGTAAGTCTTAAAGCTAGATAGACTCCAGGCAACTTTACCCACTGTAAACATGGTCTAAGCCTGATTGTCTCCTTTGCTGCTTCCCCTCCCAACCTACTAAACAGATGTGCTGTTTGGAGGGTTAAGTATTTCCAAAGAAACACTTAAATAAGGTTCCTGTTTTGTTTAAAAAGTCTTACATAAATGTGTAAATTCCTAATTTTCAATAGAAAATCTCTTGTAAAACAGTATAATTAAAAGCTGAAGTGCATTGGTTTAATTGGCCTCCCATTTCAACACCTTTCACCACCTTCACTTGATAAACTTTGTTTCTGTGTCAAGATGATGACACCTGAGTCAAAAACTGGTGTGGCCTGAAATGGTTTTTTGTTAGAATGATGAGGCAGGTAATGGCTATGAATGGTCCCAAGATTCAAGTCATGGCTTGAAGAGAAAGCTGTGAGCATGCTGGTAACTCTCTCTGCGTGTCCTGGTGAAAGCAGCCATGAATCTCTGCTTGTGATTTGAGCTGGCACGTAGCGTTGTGAACTTTGCCAGCATGTGCCCAGCCAAAGTTAATGGCACAGAGCTAAAGGTAATGTCCCTGCGGCTCAACAGACAGTGAGTTAGTTTGGCCCAGAGCCATGCTAAATGTTCAAAGGCTTTTGGTTATCTCCAAATGTGGGCAGGGATTCCTTGAGTGTGTTTAGAACAAGTTTGAACCTGTTGGCATCACAGCTTACAGGCACGTGCTGTGAATCTGCGTCTTTGATGAGAGCAAACTGGCATCGCGTAGCATCTTGCTTCTCTTTGTCTGCCTTTACGTTCCTTAATCGTGTGTTGGTTGTTTGGTTGGTTTGGTGTTTTGTTGGTTGGCTTGCTTGTGTCAAGGCTTTTTTGGTTTATTTTTGTTCTTTTAAGTGTTGCTGTTGCTTTAGTTTTTTGGATTTGTATGGCTTACCTCACTGCTTAGAAAGATTAAGAGGAAGAAACAATTAGTTCCTTATTTGGTGGCCATCTAAGTCTAAAACACCAAAAGATCATTCCTGGACTGTATTTCACTCTCTTCATCAAGGCCCCTTTTTAAAGCCCAGTAGCCACAGACACAGCAGTCTTCAGTATAAAGATGTTTGGAAGCAGCAGTTCCACTTGGGGAGGTTAGGAGAGGTGAAGCTTTTGAACTCATGCATTGACTCCCAAGGGCTCCTTTGTTTCCCCTGCTACCTTAGTCTGGCTCAAAAGGAGCTTCTGGGGAAAGATACAGAGGTATAAGAAACTTTTCTTCAGGCTCTGACTGCTTCAGCTGTGCTTGGATGGTCTGCTACAGGTTCCGCTAAGGATGGTTGCCAGATGACATGAAGAGGAAAAGATGCCAAGGAGATGCCATGGAAAAGAATATTGAAGGAATGATGGCTTAGAGCAAGTTATAGACAGAAGCATCCTCCTTACTAGGAGTATTAGTCAGGGGCATTTTGTTGAAGGCATGAATCAGATGATGCAGAATTCATATCTGCTCAGGATTTCCATGGCTTTTGGCTAAAAAGCTACAGAGAAGACCCTTAAGAAGGTGATGGCACTGAAGATTTTCCTGTGAGGCTTCCTACTTGGATGACTTACATGAAGCAGCCATCTCCACAGTGTCAGGAAGAAAGAGTTTACTGAAGAGTTATTTAGGTCCTCGGTTGAACAGTATCTCTGGATAGACAGCAGAAGGCATAGCGTGGTACCTGAGTTGTGCTGTTCCTTTCCTGAAGAGGTGCTGAGGGTGAGGCTCCCTTTTACACTTGTTCACAGTTGGTGTACAGTTTTTACAGATCACTTCTCTCTACACTTCCCTGTGATGTCTCAGCTCCTGCTGCTGGGAGTCCTCTCTGTGGAGAAGTCAGTGTTTGTATGGGTGGTGGGCAAGTGTCATCTGCGCAGGAAGCAGTAGGAAAAGTTGGGATGAACCACTGGAACTGAGGCTTGTTCTAAAACGGGGCATTTCCTTGCCCAAACTTCCAAAATATGTAATTTAACTTTGTCTTCAGAAGATTAACAAGGAGGCAGTAATTAAATATAGGTCCCACTATGCTCCTGTCTGCTACCCAGAGCAAGAGGAGGAAGAGTGTGGAGAGCCTGTGTGAACAGTGCTAGTGACTGCAGTATGGTCTCAGGGAATGGAGAATATGCTTGAAGGAGACTGATTTCTGTGGGCTGATGGTCTGTACAAGTGGGGAATGGCTAATCCTTGTGCCAGTTGTGTTTGGGTAGGAAGGTGGTGGCTGCCTGAGCTAGGAAAGCCATCCTGGCCCTGTCAGCCTTGCCCAAGCAATGCCACCTTCCCCTGTTCTTCACCATCCAAGTGCGTGACTCAGGTTCCTCCCTTTGCCGAAGGAGAGTGCCTCTGTCCGCTGGGAGTTGAAGCAAAGGTTTCCTCCCAGGCTTTGGATGTGACTTGACATGACGGGGCCAGGGAGCAGTCCAGAGCCCATGCCTCTCTCTAGCCTTTAGGCAGCAGGGCCAGTTGCCCTTCCCTGGTGCTGCAGGTCATCCTCAGATAGAGAGAGCTTCCTTGCCTGGCTGCATTCTCCTGGGGCCTCTCTGTCTCCCAGGGTGAGTGCCTCTTGCACCTCGCACCTCTCACCTCAGATTCAAGGCATTTTCTCTTTGACTCCTCAAGAAGCAAAACCAGGCAAAATGTGTTCAGGATGCTGTTCCAGTATGTTATCAGAATACCTTGCAATATTTTTCTCTTTAAATATTTTATGCCCTTTATACTCTGTCCTGTGCCAGGATAAAAATAAGTACAGGACTATCAGACTTTCCCCGCAAGACAAAAATGCTGTTTTCCAACCACCTCTAATTATTTCCATTCTGCTGTCTGGAAAGGATCTGGAGACAATTTAGGAAGCCAATTTACAATTGACTTGAGAAAAAGTTATTTACCCTCCTGAGCCTCTTTAGATGTGCAGCTGGTGGCATATAATCAATAGGAAATCTCATGTTCAATGGCTTTGATGCTGAAGGAAGGACCTTGAGACCATGAAGCTCAACCTGGGTCCTTCTTACCTGTATATACAATTTGTGTAGTTGTCAAGGAGCAAGCTGCTGAACATAGAATCATAGAATCAGCCAGGTTGGAAGAGACCTCCAAGATCATCCAGTCCAACCTAGCACCCAGCCCTATCCAGTCAGCCAGACCATGGCACTAAGTGCCTCATCCAGGCTTTTCTTGAAGACCTCCAGGGACGGTGCCTCCACCACCTCCCTGGGCAGCCCATTCCAATGCCAATCACTCTCTCTGTGAAGAACTTCCTCCTAACATCCAGCCTATACCTACCCTGGCACAACTTGAGACTGTGTCCCCTTGTTCTACTGCTGGTTGCCTGGGAGAAGAGGCCACCCCCCACCTGGCTACAATGCCCCTTCAGGTAGTTGTAGACAGTAATAAGATCACCCCTGAGCCTCTTCTCCAGGCTAAACAGGCCACCAGCTCCCTCAACCTCTCCTCATAGGGTTTGTGCTCCAGGCCCCTCACCAGCTTTGTTGCCCTTCTCTGGACATGTTCCAGCACCTCAACATCTTTCTTGAATTGCTCACTTGCTGAAGAGCTTTGTGTGGTAGAGGTAGGGCCAAAGGACCATGAAGAACTTGAAAAGGATGAGTGTGCTCTGTAAAATGCTTTGTTCTGGGGTGCATGGTGTGCTCTTACCTGCCTCTTTCCCGTGGGACCTTGAGTGACCTTGCATCTTCTGGGCCCAGCAGTGGTATCCTCAGGTGGCAGTGGGGCACACTCCCAGCTCCTGTGAGTGCCTGTGAATAGCATCCCCCAGCAATGAAGGGAAGTACCAGGAAAGGGCATATGTGCTCCTCAGATGCTGAGCTACTGCTGCTCCCAGAGCTTTCTGCCTGATCCCTGCTCTGTGGAGAGATCCAGATTTTCCTTTGGCTTTTCCTACATACCACGGCTGCATACATCATCCTGTGTGCCTCTCTAATCCTATTAGGGCTTTGTTTAACTGGGGACAGGATTTGTCACTAATGAGTGTGTTGAGGTTAGTAGTTTTCAATTACACTTTTCTAACTCTCAATTAACAAGGTGGTTGACTTTTTATATGGAGAACTTAAAAATTCTTCTTTTTTTTTCTTTTAGACTGGTTGTAAGTCATAAAATCAGGACTTGTGGGTGTACAGCATCAGCATTCTTAAGAAATATTGTAAAAAAGGGTTCTTCATGCTTAATACTTAGAATTTTATGTTAAGATTTTTATATGCTCTGCAGTATGCTGGCAAGTTGAAAAAATATTGGATCCTTGTATAGAGAACCAAGCATTTCCCAGAGCCCTGCTTTTACAGTGCTGACCACGTTTCATTTTGTGTGTGATTGTTTCCCAGTTGCCAACTGACTACATCATACAGTGTTTTTGGCTTATTTTTTCTGTCTTATGACCATCAGCAGATATTTGGAGTCTCGCATTATAAAGCCACAGATCCTTTTTGCTGCCTTGTATTTAGCTTGTTACCCCTGGAAACAGAAAAGGGTTTATTAATTTTGTGGTGTCAGTAAGTGTTTCAGATGAGGCTTTGAGAGAGCCTTGGTGCATGACCCAAAGGCTGGTTGCCCTTCCTGTTGGCAAAGGAGGGAATGTGTCTGATGGTCTCCAGCGTGCTCTTTAGAAGTAACATGAGATTGCTCTGAGAAAGGGATGAGGAAGACGACTGGTACTTGTAAGCAGTTCAAGATGCTCTGCAAATCCTTCAAAATGATCTAAGTGTTGAAGAGACAGAGCTGAATTTGAGGTGTACTGCCAAAGCTGAGAGTAGCTGCAGGAAGAAGATGAGTCCAGGCACAGAGGGTGGTGGTAGTCGTTGTAGAGATGTGGAATATTCTTGCGTGGCAAACCAGTGTTTTGTGGAAACAGACTGACAACCATAAATTGAGTTAGAGAAACCAGGTGTGGGGTCAAACACTGCTGGTCTGTTGCAGTTGGAGGGCTACATTTGGATTATTGATTTCAGGTCTGGCTGCTGCCATTAGTAGGAAGGCAAATGTAGATGTGTATAAACGATGAGGTTGTTCACAGCAGTCTTAAGACTGTATAGTGTGTAAGACATTGCTTTGGAGAGAGTTGGCAAGAATAACAAATGGCTGTGTACAGAGGCTGGCTTGAGTGGAGTAAACTGAGATATGAACGTGGGACAGCTTAGCTTAATGGTCGCAGGGAGTGGGCATAGTAATTGGCGTACCTGAAGGCTATAACCCTTGTGCAGAAGGGACTGCTACTTAAGGTCCTGCAAGGGATTGCAAGTGGTAAAAATGGGAAGTAGTAAGCTCAGTAGCAAGTTTAATCTGAATAAGAGGGAGAGCGCCTTCAGAGTCAGATCTCATAAGTAGTAGAGTATTTATTTGGGGAAAGGGTGGAGGCTCTGTTCACACTGATGCTGCAATGTAGGCTGTGGAGAGCATCAGCATGTGCATTGCTGGAAGGCAGCCCTTCATTGGCAGCATGAGGATTGGCTGCAGCGTTTGACCATCAGTGATGTTATGATGATGAAATGTTCCCTGAATAATACACAGGGGGTTTAGCACTAACAAAACATCTGGTTTTCTTGGTGTAATACTCAGGGTGAAAATATCTGTGAATTGTCACTGTGAAATCTCTGAGCCAATATTTTTATCAGAGAATGTGTCCTGCAAGATTACCACATGCACAATTATCTGTGGAGAAGGTGTCACTCAAGGGCAGTGCTAAGGTCATTCACTAAACTTTCTGTTGTAAATGGCAGTGTGTGTGGAGGGCTAAGAACAAGTGTGACATTTATTGCTGCTTTCAAATATTCCTTTAGTCAATTACTTTTGTGCTCTTGCACTCTATGAATATTGAATTCCAGTCGTGCAGGAGAGGAGATATTAATTCACTGAACTCTGACTGAGACAGTTCTTAATCAGTGGTTGCTACTTCCTTGCACAAAACAAATGTACAAATGAAGACATTAAGCCTGGAGAGTAATAAATGGGACTGAATTGTCACAAAAAGTGTCTGGGGTATTTCAAATAACTATGTTTCAGTAATTCTCTTTCCCCATCATAAGATGGTAATGAAAGATTTCCTCCCCCCCCCCATTTTCTGAACTGTGCTTGACAAATATGCCCATTTAAGCAGCTTGTTTCTTTTAGAACAATTAACTTTTATCTGGAACAGTTATTTTCTCTCCTCTGATCTACATTCTGATCTTGTTATTATTTCTCACAAGTATTTAGTCTTTCAATGGGAATTTTGTGTTATAGGGAAGACAGTCTGCTAAGCAAGATATGTTTGGTAAGTTGCTATGTAGAGCTAACTGGTCTTGGATCTCAGGAATGAAGCTTGACATGAACTTTTTGTTAGTTGTATTCTCTGCATCCTCTTGAGCCAGGAGGTTCTTGTTGTAGGATTACCTTCCTCAGCCAGGAGGTTCTTGTTGTAGGATTACCTTCCTCAGCCAACATTATTGTTGTTGTTGTTTTGATTTTGTTTCTTTGTTTTGTTTTTTAATGGGGAACTTCTACAGTCTCAGATTGTGCTGTGGGAGGTGTAGGCTGAATGTTAGTAGGAAGTTGTTGGCAGAGAGAATGATTGGCATTGGAATGGGCTGCCCAGGGAGGTGGAATCACCATCCCTGGAGGTGTTCAGGAAAAGCCTGGATGAGGCACTTAGTGCCATGGTCTAGTTGACTGGATAGGACTGGGTGCTAGGTTGGACTGGCTGATCTTGGAGGTCTCTTCCAACCTGGCTGATCTTGGAGGTCTCTTCCAACCTGGCTGATCTTGGAGGTCTCTTCCAACCTGGCTGATTCTATGATTCTGTGCTTTGCTGGGTTATTATTTTTTAATTTCATTCCATTAATGTCTGTAGATTTCTTTGCAGAGTTGCTGTAGTTGAGGTTGTTTGCTAGTAGAAGCTAAGTTTGAGGTTGTTTGCTAGTAGAAGCTGAGTTTGTAATACACTGCACTTGGTATCACAGTACAAAGTATTACTGATCATTTATTCATCATTGGTTTAATTTTTTTCCATTCATTAGTGGCATTTTTAATAATTCCATATAATTATGCTTATTATTTTCTATTATTGATATGCACACAGTTATAATAGTTATAGGTATATATATAATACACAAAAGATTGTCAAGAAAAAATAGGAGTGGTGAAATGGTGTCCTCAAAAGTTCATGGGAAGTTTTTTTGGGAACTGTGTCAGTGTACAGCAAAGGTTCTCTCTGCTGCTTCTTATCCCAGTTTCTACCATGCTTTCTGGACGTGTTCTGTTGTAGGAGCTGTAATCTCTGGAGCCTTAAGTGCTAAACCCTGAAAAGCTCCAAGTTTTCATGGTTTAGCCGTGTGAGCTTTTTGCTATCACATGGATAATAGACACTCCCTCTTGCATTCCCTGCATAAAAGGTGAGTCAGCTGGAAGCGTGTTTGTACTAAGCCACATCAGAGCCATCCTCTGATTTAAAGCTGTATAATAGGTCCTTTAAGAGTAAATTTGTACAAAAAGGTCACATTTTTGTTAGCTCAGATATAACTTGAGTGCTCCAGTTTTATCCCTATTAAATTTGCTGGTTTATTTAATCTGAATTATTTGGAGTGTGGTTAATCTGTATGCATCTTCATATACCACAAAAAAACTTCTGTATATGATTTAGATTAGATAAGGTTCTGGGAAATTGGAATGAGCATTACATGAGACTGATGTAAACATTCTTAAAGACTAATTATTCAAGAATTAAATAATGTTTGGAGTTATCCTGATTTTTTTTTTTTCTTCTATAGAAACCAGCAAACTGTAATTTGAATCCTAAAATCCATATGCTTATGGTTATGATGCTTTGCTGCCTCATTTATAAGCTATGCTCCTTTAGCAAGGCAATGGGTGCTATGTAAAAGAACCATAGAGAGACCTCAGAGGTCATCTGCTCTAACCCCCTTGTCTTGAACAAGAAAACTGCTCAAGGCCTCACCCAACATGTCCTTGAACACCTCCAGGGAAGGGACATCCACAGCTTCTCTGAGCAATCTATTCCAGAGTCCCACCACTCTTGTACTGAAAAGCTTCTTTCTAAGATCCAAACTAAGTCTACTGTCCTTCAGCTTAAAACCTTTCTTTTTGTGCTGTCTCTAGACACCCTTATGAGAAGTCCCTCTCCAGCCTTCCAGTAGTTCCCCTTCAGGTATTGGAAGGCAGCTATAAGGTCTTCCTGGAATCTTATCTTCTCCAGGTTGAACAAGCCCAGCTCCCTCAGCCTCTCCTCATAAACAGAGGTGTTTCATTCTTTGGATCATCTTTGTGGCCGTCCTCTGGACTTGCTGCAACAATTCTATGTCCTTCTTAATGATGGAGCCACTTGCCAGAACAGGTTGCAGTGTTCCAGGTGGACTCTCAAAAGAGCAGATAAGGGGGAAGAATCACCTCTCTTGACCTGCTGGTCACACACTCATCTTGATGTGCCTAGGATATGGTTTGCCATCTGAGCTGCATGAGTGTACTACTGGCTCATGTTGAGCTTCTCATCAATCAACACCCCCAAGCCTTTTTCTTCAGGGCTACTCTCAACTTACTCTGCACCCAGCCTGTCTTTGTGCCAGGGATTGGCCTGACCCCCAGATACAGGCCCTTGCAATGTGACTCGTTGAATCTCATGCTGTTTGCATTGGCTCATTTTTCAAGCCTGTCAAGATCTTCCATATGGCAACTCTTCCCTCGAGTGAGTCCACCACAAGACTTGGTGTCACCAGAAAGCTTGATGAGTGTGCACTCAATGCCACTGTCCATGTCACTGACAAAGGTGTTAAGTAGCACAGCATCCAGAATAGACCCCTGAGCCAGTTCCTTATCTACCAAGTGGTCCATCCATCAAGTCCCTTTCTCTCCATCTTAGAGACAAGGATGTCATGTGGGACAGTGTCAGATGTCTTGCACAAGTCCAGGTAGATAACATCAGTTGCTCTTCCCGTGTCTACCAGAGCTGTGACTGTTGTAGAAGGCCACCAGATTTGTCAGGCAGGGTTTGCCTTTTGTGAAGCCATGCTGCCTGTCACCAATCACTTGGCTATTTTCCATGTGCCTTAATGCAGTTCTCTGGAGGATCTGTTCCATGATTTTACCTGGCACAGAGGTGAGACTGACTGGTCTGTATTTCCCTGAGTTTTCTTTGCTCCCCTTTTTTAAAATGAGGGTTATGTTTGCCATTCTCCAGTCTGTGGGAACTTTGCCAGGCTGCCTTGAGGATTGTGTCTGAGCTGACTGGAAGTAAGAAATACTGCCTTTGACCCAAGCTCACTGCTCTGAAAGCAGGGCACCAATTCACTTGAGTTTTTGCTATGGTGTTATGAAAGGGTAATTAATTAATGTGAGATTATATTTCCCCAAAAAGTAAAATTGTTTATTAATTTTGATATTCTGAACTCTCTCCACCCCAACCACTAATTTTAATAATAATTGATTCTTCTCACAGTCATTGAAACATCTCACAGAGGAATAACTAGAGCTAGAAATCACTTGCAAAAATATATAAATGTCAATTGAACAGGAGGAGAAGGTTCCTGCAGTCAAATACCACTTCTAGTCAATATGTCACTTGCCACTAGATGGACTCAAGGAGCTCCTTTCTGTTTGTGGCAGAAAGCTAAGGTGAATTAAGTATTTACTCACAAAATGATCTCCCAACTCCTGGGGCTAGCTACAGCTTCAGACAGTACCCAGACACTTTCAGGGAATTCTGTTACTCTCTTGTCAGCCACTGAAACTTCTGATTCTTCCCAGGCTTCAGAGTGCTGGGGAAAGGAGGCAGACAACTTTGGATCTTGTATCTTTACAAGACATCCTGCCTACACCTGAAAGTCTCTGCCAAGATGGGAAGTCCTGGGGACACACAGGTCATCCAGAGGAGCAATGTGCAATCTCAGCACAGCATCATGCTGGCTATGCAGGCCAATTGCATGGAGGAATTTAGAACCTGTTCCTGGTAAACTCGTGGCAGTGTAGTTTCCAGGCAAACAAACTCAGAGCATCAGAGTTTGTTACTTTGTGGCAGAGCTAGCTTATAGCTTAGCAAAGCATGGCAGCAGGCAGCAATACAGTGGCAGAGCACAGTGCGTTACCTGCTCACCTCTTTTATCAGTGCAGCCTGAGATTAATGGGTCTTTGTTCACAGAGTAGCCAATCAGAATGGCAGTTATGCAAGTTTGACCATATTAGGTGAAGCCATAGGCTTGTTTCCCCCAAGATTGGGAAGAGCATAGGCCTTGCACAAGGCAGGCACAGCCTAAGTGTCTGTACCTTGTTTACCACAGGAGCAAAACAGGTCTGAGCAGACCAGAGTCCTTAGACTCAGTGGCTCCAGGTTCTTTGTCCTCTTTCCTATAGTTGCTTCTCCCAGAACAGGAGGGAGAGCTGAAAAACATGTCTGGTGCAAGCCAGTACATGTATAAAGCTATTTTGGCCTATCAGGCCTACCACAACATATGGTAAAGCCTTTTAGTCAATCACCCTTCAGCAGGTGACCGTACTCTCTGCCTCTCACATGGTAACACTGCTCTTTAGCTAAAGCAGCTCCTAGGTTGTTGCAGAGAGCTCCATATGTACCCAGCATTATTTTCAGTAGTTTAGTTGCTAGAATCATGGAATCATAAAATGCATCAAGTTGGAAGGGACCCCTGAAGGTCATTTTGTCCAGCCACCCTGCAGTAGCAGGGACATCTTTAACTAGATCAGGTTGCTTAAATCCTCATCAAGTTTGACCTTCAATGTGTCCAGGGCTGGGCCCTCTGCCAGCTTTCTGGGCAACCTGTTCCAGTATTTCACTACCCTTATTGTAAAGAACATCTTTATGTCCAACCTACATCTACCCTGCTCTAGTTTAAAATCATTGCCCTTGTTCTGTCACTACATGTTCTTGTAAATGGCTCCTCCACAGCTTTCTTGTAGGTCCCCTTCAAATATTGAAATGTTGCTATAAGGTTTCCCTGGAGCCTTCTCATCTCCAGGCTGAACAACCCCAACTCTCTCAGCCTGTGTGCTCCAACCCTCTGATCATATTTGTGGTCTTCCTCTGGACCCAATTCATCAGGTCCATGCTCTTCCTGTGCTGAGGATTCCAGAACTGGACACAGCACTTCAGATGAGCTCTCACCAGAGCAGAGTAGAGCAGCAGAATCACTTCTCTTGATCTTCTGACCCCACTTTTTTTGATGTAGTCCAGGATATGATTTGCCTTCTGGGCCACAAGTGCACATTGTTGGCTCCTGTAAAACTCCTTGTCCACTGGTACCCCAAAGTCTTTTCCTGCAGGGCTGCTCTTGTGTTATGCCTCCCAGCCTGTATTGGTACTGAATATTTCCCCAACACAAGTGCAGGATGTTACACTTTGCCTTCCTGAACCTCATGAAGTTCACCAGAGCCCACCTTTCCAGCCTGTCCAGCTTTAGTAGCAGAGTTGTACCTGGGACTGTGTCCTTGCTCACTGCCCTATCTGGTTTAAAGCTCTTGTGACAGCAGAACATCAGCTTGTTCTGCTGTTTTGCAGTCCCATGTGGGTTTATACTTATTTTGCAAAAAGAAAGACGTTTTGCCTGTAAGTGTGTTGTTGGCCATTTGGTTTGGGTGTTCCCCACCCCTCCCCCCCACTTTGGAAATCACCCAGACTAGACTTAGCCAGCTCTCGAAATTGATTGAAGCTTATATTTACAGCTAAGCAGAATGTACAAGCAGATAGTTACAGTATATACAGTTATAGACAGAAGTATACAAGGGAGCAGGTAATACAGAAACACAGCTCCCCTCCCAGAAACCTGAGTCCCCAGGAGGGGCTTCCAACCTCCCCTTCACCTTCCCCCTACCCCTCTCAACCTTACCCCAGTCCCAAGGAAGAATGGAGGTTTGGCCAGGGGGTTAGGAAGCAAAGTGGGTTAGGAAAGAAAAAACAGAGGGTGAGGTTAGAGAGAGAGATGCAGCTCAGAGCTCCCCAGCAGAAGTGCCTTATCTGTGTTTTGATTCTTGTTCTTATGCGTCTCAGTAAGCCTATGAGTGAAGTAGACATCACCATTGTTTCCTTTCACAGCCAGTGATCTAATCCTTCTCACCAAAACATTCTAGCTAGCTTCAGATTAGCACAATTCCTAAAAGTAGAATCTGTTTCATCAGAAGCATCCTTTTTATTTTCTTGACTGTGGATGTATATTCTTGTTATTTGTTGTTAAAGTGGTGTGCAGCTCCATGAGTGCTTGAAATCACCAAGTCAGTGGTTCTCTGTCTGCTAAAGTTCATCTTGAAAATTACTAGAGTGGGGTCTGGTACAAAGCTCCTTGTTGCTGTTTTCAGTTTTTAAACAAGTTTATACTATGTTAAGTATTTACCTTTTTCTGAAATGCAAAGCCATAGAAGGTGTAAATTTCTTCATAAATTGCAGTAAGACAGACTGTGAAGTGTGGGTGGCACAAACACATAAACAAGGTTGGACTGTCATTTTGTTTTGTTCCAGGGGTTTTGGTGGGTTCATTTGCGCTTCCTCAAGTGAAGTCCTGCAAGCTTCATCTTGGAAATCAGTGTAAGCTTGTCAAGTAACAAAGTAATCCCGTCAAAAGTAACTGATAAATCAAGATCTACAAGATTATTTTAATAATTAAAACGGATTAAGTGTTGAAATCATCCTAGGAATAAAAAGGTGATTGTGCCGGGGGAAGTCTAGGCTGGATGTTAGGAGGAATTTCTTACCAGAGAGAGTGATTGGCATTGGAATGGGCTGCCCAGGGAGGTGGTGGAGGCACCATCCCTGGAGGTGTTCAAGAAAAGCCTGGATGAGGCACTTAGTGCCATGGTCTGGTTGACTGGCTAGGGCTGGGTGCTAGGTTGGACTGGGTGATCTTGGAGGTCTCTTCCAACCTGGCTGATTCTGTGATTCTATGTCTCAGAGTATTTGAGGTGTTTCTGGAATGTAAGCAGTAAAGCAACCCAGCAGCAGGGGCAGTACTGGATGGGTCACACAGTGTGGTGATTGACTGAAGCTCTGCAGACCAGGCAGTGCTGTCAGTTGTACGAGCTGAGGCACACAAGTGGCACACAAGCTAGTCGCGGCACGGTCAGCAAGCATAAACAATACACTACTACTGTGACTGGCCAAGTGCAGGTTATTTAGCTGGTAAATGCACCCTGATCATTCATTTCTCAACCATCTCGGCTCTAGAGTTGGTGTGTGTGACTGCACTGCCACGGAGAGAGGCTGAGCAGCTGTCTGGTGCCTGAAGCTTGTCCTTTGCATAAGATACAAAATTCTTGCAAAGGAAAAGGGGGAGAACTGTGACGAGGTGCTTGCTGTTGTGTAATACACGGAGAGAAAGCTCTTAGAAGTCACTGTAGCCAGTCATCCCTGATTGTTGAGCTGTGACATTGCAGCAGACCTGCTCTGCAGACCAGCGACCTGGACTTCATGGGACCTGTAGTAAGGAAAGCTGTGAAAGGCTGGTAAAACTCAGGTGCCAGTTGCACTTTCCATCCCTGTCATTTGATGTAATGTCTTCTAGTCCTCCTTTCTGGCCATGTTCACATTGGCTGCTAAGCATTTGATGCAACAGAAGCCTACATTTGTGCCATGCAAATAAACATGGTGCAAGTTGCAGCAAAAGAGGTTCTTCCTCAATACAAGGGGGAACTTCTTTACTGTAAGGGCCACAGAGCACTGGCACAGGCTTCCCAGGGAGGTTGTGGGGTCTCCTTCTCTGGAGCCTTTCAAGGCCTGTCTGGATGTGTTCCTCTGTGATCTGTGCTAGATAGGATTGTCCTGCTCTGGCAGGGGGGCTGGACTTGATGATCTCGAGTTGAGGAGAAAGCTCTTCACTGAGAGAGTCATTGGACACTAGAATGGGCTGCCCGGGGAGGTGGTGGAGTCGCCGTCCCTGGAGCTGTTCAAGGCAGGACTGGACGTGGCACTTGGTGCCATGGTCTGGCCTTGAGCTCTGTGGTAAAGGTTTGGACTTGATGATCTGTGAGGTCTCTTCCAACCCTGTTGATACTGTGACACTGTGATCTCCCTGGGTCCCTTCCAACCCCTAACACCCTGTGATCCAGTCTGTGATGTTTTCTTAGTGTATCATGTTATATTGTCATGCTTTGGGAGTATTACAAGCTGACTGAATGTAAATAAACTAGGAAGAGTGGCAATCTGAAGCCCTCATCATTTTTTTTTCCTATGAAATAAAGACATTTCTGTGACTAAGATAACAAAACAAAAATTTCCCATGTCTTCACATAAGGGTTCAAAGTTTGCAAACTTTTCATGCTGTCCCCACCCACATTGTTTTATTTGCACAGTGTGTATGTGAAAACTTCCCTCTGTACCTCTCGTATAAGTCACTGATTTCTAGAGTACAACTTCTGCAGAGTAGTTTATAGACTTCAGCATTGTATTAAAAAACAAAAGTCCCACTGTCAACAAGATTTTAGGAAGTCTTCTGTCCTCTGATAATCCCAGGAACTTTGAGTGGTTTCCAAAAGGGGACTTTCTCTGAAACTTTCCTCTCTTGAACCCTATTTGCCATTGTACTTCATTCATGGAAAAGAAAGAAAAGAGAGAGGTCCATTGGCGTGCTAGATGGGCAGTTGCCATTGGCAGTTGGTCAGATTATGGCTTACCATAGTGGCATTGACATCATGGTGTTAAAACCAGTAAAATGGAGGAGGACTGGGGCTTGGGTCTAACTAAAACAAAGTGGATTTTGTTACCAGGTCTGATATATCTTTTGTAGGTGCTCTGTGGGGAAGGGAGCATACAAAGTCATTTTTCTCTGTTGTTGCAGACTGTTGCAGAGCTCATTAAAATGAGCAAGTCTTTCCATCCGGCTCTTAGTGAGCAATGCCCTGTCTTTTTGTGAGGTATAACAAGGTAAAGGCTGCTTATTTTTCTCTTGCTATTGCATAGAAGTTGTTGAATCACAGAATCAGCCAGGTTGGAAGAGACCTCCAAGATTATCCAGTCCAACCTAGCACCCAGCCCTATCCAGTCAACTAGACCATGGCACTAAGTGCCTCATCCAGGCTTTTCTTGAACACCTCCAGGAATGGTGCCTCCACCACCTCCCTGGGCAGCCCATTCCAATGGGAAATCACTCTCTGAACAATCAGAACTAAGATAAAAGTGGTGAACAATAGTAGCAAGAAGTCCTGTGCTGATAACCTGATGCTGATGCCATGGGTCACCCTTGGGATGTGCAGGAGGAGTGACTGGTGGTTCTGCTGAGCTCCCCCTTGTCTTCCTCCTGGCTGCCAATGTGCTGCCACCAGCAAGTTTGTTAGTGAGGGACTGAAATGTGCAGGATGAATGTGGAATGGTAAAGTATGAGGGACATTTAGGAATTGAATGTGGCCAAGACCTTTCCAGTTTACATTAATTTATGGGCTACTGTGTAAACGCAGCGTGTGTTTGGAAGATATTAAATGGTTAAGTTCAGAATTCCTTGTGTGCTGAGCGTGGTCTAGAAGGTTCAGAGCTGTAAGTGTGCAAAAGATTTACTTACCAAATTGATTTATATGTTCGTTTATGTACTTGAATATTGAGAGCAGGCAAGGAATTAGCAGTGTTGCATGAGCTGCACTAGCACATTTTTCACCTTATATGGAAAATTGCCTGCCACTTATCAAGCAGGGTCAGATTTGCCATTATTGTCGCATTCCTTACAGTTGGAAGAAATCACATTTGTCTGACTGAAGAGTTCACTTGTAAGCTTTTGGGTTTGTAGTTTGAATACTGCTTTGTGTTTTTCTCCACCCAGGAGGTGTTGGGATGGGCAGCATTTCTTCAGAAGAACAGCAGCGCACAGATTTTTACTGCCATGTCGCAGAGTTCCTCAGGTCGGGTGGAGAAGTTTAGATGTTTGCAAGGGAAAATATGTTTCTTTGCAAAGTCATCTGGAGTTCTGCCTGTGTGGTTCTTCTGATCTTGGAAAACCCAACAGGGAGGAAGGTCTTGAGGAAGAGAGGGAAAAGTTTGCAAACTGCGGGGCCACAGCGTTTAAGGAAGGAGCCCTCCCTGCTTTGTGTCTCTTCCTGCTAGAGTGGCTGGTTTGAAGCAGCAGTGTGTGCACTTATTTAGACAGTGACTGACAGCAGTGGACTCTGAAGCCATTGATCTGCTGTGGAAATGGCTACGTCAGAACATCATCCTCTGGGGTTTAATAAGTGGAAAAAATATGGATGTGAAGAATTGCTCGCTTAGTCGCTAATATGTCAGTGTGAAGAAGCTGGGTAAAAACCTGCAAAGCACCTGAAGGTGATGGTTGTAGAATTTCCTTTTGTGGTAGCATAGAAGTACAGCACAGCAGTGTCAATGAGGGCTACATGCACTGAAATGCTTGTCAGATTGTCAGAGCTGACTGGGTTAAGTCTTTCAACCAAAAGCAGAAATGCTTTCTGTCTGCAGTATTTCTGTGCCTGTGGCATACAGCAGTGCAGTGAGTCCTCCACTCTGTCGAGCAGTAGGCTGCTGCTGCTTGTGTTTTGGGTGTGTAGCTCATTATGTATTTTTAGAGTGTTTGCTCCACCACTCTTGCGACTCGAGTTTCTATTACAGCTGTAGAGGTCATTTTCTGTTGCAGTGCTTGGGAAATAAAACACTTTTCAAGGGTAGTGATTAGACACAACGATTAGAAAACCTGTCTTGAAATTGCTGTTGTTGATTTGACTTCTGTGCAGATTCAGAAGAGTTAACTAGAGAATGATCCTGGGATTTTTTCTTGCTCCATAAAGGCAACGTGGGATGTATTTTCTCGAATAATAAGACATGAGGAGGAATTTGTGAGCCTAGGAACACTTGAAGCCAACAGAAACAAAAGGGTAGTTTATATGCCTAAATACTTTGACAAACAGCATTTGAAACATGAAGCCAAGTGATGGTGTTGAAGTACCCATGGAACTTCGAGGGGGTAGAGCAAAAGATAGGGGGTTTTATTTTCTGTTTGCTCATTTGTGGCTTTCTTATTCTTCCCGTTTTATGACTCACAAGGAAAGAACCACATCTCTTATCTTCTGTGGATGTAAAAGATCTTAAACTATATATATTTACTTCTAGGACACCACCCTCAGGCACTGGATTTTGTGGACATCTATTTCAGTAAATTTACATCTATATGGGGAAACTGGCAAATTGTATACTGAGCAAATCCATGCTGTTAAAAAAGGCAGTTGCTATTACAGAAGGTAAATGATATCATAAGAAAGCCAAGGGGAAAAAAAACATTGCATTTTTGTTTGCTACTGAGGGAATGATCAATGCTTCCTGCTGGTTTTTACACCCTGCAATTGGAGATTCTGGGCATGCAAATGGTTCAAATAATGCTAGGTTCTGTGACTGGCGCTGTGTAATACTGGAAGTGGGATGACTTAACTATAAAGACAGTGAGCCAATCCCAGAGCTCTTTCTCAGGCAGAACACCCACTGAAATCACATTTTAGTGTTGTCAGCCAAAACTTTGCCAAGGAAATCACTATAGGTTTGACCCCAAAGTTGTTACTGCTAAATTTCGTATGTAAGCCTTTCATTATGGGGTTTTTTTAAGAATGGAGTATTTGAATGAATCCTAGAATTCATTATAACTTCTAAGTTATTACCAGGGTATTGGCCTCTTAAGCTACATGTTCTAATGGAACACACAAGGAAAAGAAGAAAAAAAGAAGTCCTTGTTTTGTTTCTTCTTTGCTTTGGATTTGCTGATGTTTCTCAAAAAGAGCTAAAAACAGATACTCTAGCTCAGATTTGTTTCACCTCAGGCAAGCAGTCTACTGAGGTGTCCAAGTGAGGAGCTTGGAGCAAGGTGCCTCTCGTGTGTGTAGTGGAAAGGGTCAAATCCAGAGGTTATTTTGCTCCATGTTGTCTTCTGGTTGTGACTCCTCCATTCCCCCACCCACTCCATAACAGAATCACAGAATATTAGAGGCTGGAAGAGACCTCCAGAGATGGTCCAACACCCTGCCAAAGGAGGATCCCCTAGGGTAGTCTGCACAGGATGCATCCATGAGGGTTTTGAAAGTCTCCAGAGAAGGAGACTCCACAGCCTCTCCAAGCAGCCTGTTCCTGTGCTTCCTCACCCTTGGTGTGAAGAAGTTTCTCCTCATGTAGTGCAGCCTTTGCATAGTGTAGGCTGCATTCATGTAGGAACACAGAGTGATGTGGTTGGTAGACAAAGGACTTGCTCTGTTTTGTGACAGAAGCCATATGAGCTTTGTTTCAAAATTCCTTTGTAGGAGTTACCAGACTGAGTTTTATTTGAATTTTTTTCTCTTCTCCATGGATGCTGTGGATTGGTGATGGAACTGTGTCCTTCAGGAACAGAAAATCCTCTGTTGTGCTGTCACCCTGGAGAGGTCTTCAGTCCCTATCTCTCTAACGTTTCGTGTCCCTTCCCGCAGCTGCAGGTTTCGTGTCCGATCTCATGAAGTGTTTTGTGAGTCACGATGTGGACAGAGGAGTTGCATGATCCACAGAACTTTCAGACCAGGTTTCTGCAGTGTTGGGCTGTTGGTGGTAGAACTGAATGAACCAGGTGGTCCCTCCCTCTCATCAGCCCCCAAAAGAGCACAGAAATCTGGATGTTTCTTTGTATTACTAAAGCTGCACTAATCCCATCCTGCCTTGTTTCAAATATCGAAATGACCACAACAGAAAGTGCAGGCAGTGTTAGTATTTTAAAGCTGTTTTTAATATGCCCCTTCCCATTGCCAACTGCATTGTGCAGCTTTACCTGGAGAGGTGGGAGGAGCGCCTTTGATCACGCCTCCCCTATCTTCACCTGTGTTTGGTTCTTGACAGCCTGCAGTCATTCATACAAAATGTTTTCACAGGGTTTCTTTTCTGCTTCAGGCCGAAACTTCTTGGGAAAGTTGTCAAGAGATCTCCAACCGTTTTTAAAGGAATGCATTAGAGGAAAATAGAGAGGCTTGTCAACTTCAGTTAGCCAGGCTTTCCTTCAAAGAGTTGTTACACCTTCAGGGAGTGTGTGTGTGGGGCAGGTGGGAGGGTGGGAGTTGGGATGCTTCCTGCAACCCTATGGAAATGAACCCAGATTTATTAACCTACAGGAGTTGGTAGCAATGATTATCTGCACGTGCTCACTGGAGTGGATTAGGGACTAGGTGTGATAAAACATTCAAATACTCTCCTTTATAGAAGGTGCTTCAACCTCCCCAGCCTCTGTCTGTGCCTGGGGTGATGAATGTGGTGGGCGGTACTGAGCACCTGGCTGGGTAACTCCACAGTTCCTGTTGCCTCTGTTTTACTGGAGGAAAAGGTATGTGGGCATTTAGTAGTCTTCAAAATTCAGTAAAGCTTTATAGCTGTATCAGCATACTTTTGCATTGGCTTCTTCCTATCTTAAGCCCTTTTAAAATATTCAGCTTGCTCAGAAGGCATGGCATGCTCCTGGCAAAAAGTGCTTTAGATACTTGCATTTTGAGTTGTGATCTGTGAAAGACATCAGGAGCTTTTCTGGAAGGGAGAGTTTATATTTGAGCAGGTGAAGTGGAAAGGGAAACAGAAGCACTTGTCATCCTCTAGTGCTGGCCACATTAATGGATTAAATAACTCAGGACTGCAACAAAAAGGTACTAGCTTGATGAGCATAAATAGATAGCTTGATTTTACAATCTTTCTATAATCTGCCCTGCTACTATGCAGAACATTTTATGTCCCTCCAAGATTTGCAGCCACATTTTGTACATGAAAGTGAAAGTTACTATGGATGCCCTAGCAATCTATAGCAGCCTTATTACACCATTTAGCGTTTTCAGGCTTTTAGGATGGTCTCTAAGGATTGTTCCTTAGCACTAATACTAGCATGATCTCACAAAAAAAATGCCACTAAGTCAAACTTAAGTGGAAATATTATCAACAGCATCAACTGCATGCTCTTAATTTGGAGAAAAGGCTTAGGCCTTGAGCACAGCCCTACGAGGAGAGGCTGAGGGAGCTGGGATTGGTTAGCCTGGAGAAGAGGAGGCTCAGGGGAGACCTTATTGCTGTCTACAACTACCTGAGGGGTGGCTGTGGCCAGGAGGAGGTTGCTCTCTTCTCTCAGGTGGCCAGCACCAGAACAAGAGGACACAGCCTCAGGCTGTGCCAGGGGAAATTTAGGCTCGAGTTGAGGATAAAGTTCTTCACTGAGAGAGTCATTGGACACTGGAATGGGCTGCCCAGGGAGGTGGTGGATTCACTGTCCCTGGAGCTGTTGAAGGCAGGATTGGACATGGCACTTGGTGCCATGGTCTGGCCTTGAGCTCTGTGGTGAAGGGTTGGGCTTGATGATCTGTGAGGTCTCTTCTAACCTTGGTGATACTGTGGTACTGTGAAAAACATAAGGGTCATAGAGCAAACTAAAACAACTCAGCAGTTAGAGTTTCTAGGTCACAACATCTTAGCTGAGACTTAATAATGTGGTGAATTACAGGTTTGCCTGTCTGGCAGCTGAAGTTAATGGTGGGTGACTTCCCAGGGAGCGTGGGTAGTGAGGTGAGAAGAAGGAACTTCAGTGTTCCCTCATCTATTTCTCTTGATGTGCTGATTTTTTCACAAACAGATTTAAACAAAAGGAGAGGCTATTGGCCTGTATTTCAGATTAATAGTTTGAAGTATTTTTTCCCCTCCAGCTCTGTTGCTTTTAATTAATTATGAATGTTCAGGCTAAAGTGCAGAGTTCAAATAGCAGGCTATTTTCTTGTCTGATGAAGATGAATGTACTATAAAAGAGGAAATAAAGTACTTGGAAAAAATAGAGTATAATGCAATATGTTCTAAAACACTTCTTGCAGCATGGTGTCTGTGAAATGTACATCTCCTGAGTGTTAAATTTGGTATCTACTACCAAATGTGAGCAGTGATGTGTCGATAATGTTAACTAGCTTTATGGAAATCTGATGCCCACCTTTCTATGTGCAGCTGGGTTTGTTTGGGTTTTTTTGTTAGCTTCATGGAGAATTTCAAAGGAATGATCTCTTTTCTGCAAAAGCTTCTTTGGTGATTTCCCCCTCCTGCTGCCTTCCCCTAGTGCTGATGTTCAGCCTGAGCTCTGACAGAGAATAATGCCGCTGTTGCTTTAAGCCCGCAGCCTGGCTTTATATAGATATGGTCTGGTTTATAGTGTTGCTTTAAATACACAATAAGAGCGTTCATCTCCTTTTCAGAAAAGGTTTATGACTGATCTCTGCCTGGCTAGGAATGTTTATTTTCTTAAGTTGCTTCACTGCAAAAATGTTTTGAAGTTCAGAATGCTAAGCTGGAGCTGGGGCCTCGCTTGCGCTCTCTGCAGATTTAGTTCCTTCACCGCTAGAAAGCAGAGGTTTTGTGATGAACCTCCTATTGATCAGGCTCAGTGCTGGCAGTTCTGTTTCACTTCCCCATCAGTTACCCTCTCTTTAGATCCCCATTGTTCTGCAGGCCTCGGCAAGAGCATCAGAAGCCTCAGTAAGGTCTAGTTATTGCCCCTGTCCTTTGCAGTAGCAGAGGCTTACCTCCTTTCTCCACAAACTGTTGATGAGGAAATAGCTTTGAAATAAACAGCTGTAAAAAAGCCTTTGCACTAGCAGGCATCTTGACAACAGAGAAGTGATTTGCAGCAGATTCTGGATGCACTTTAAATGACTTGCTGACGTAGCTTTCTTACTTCCACTGATGCCATGTATTGATTGTGTACTGAGTTTAGCCAAGGGAAAAGATCTTGTCTATCTGCATGCCAGGCTTTCTGCATGGCTGTGGTGTGTCCTGTCTAGTGGCTTATGCTTTGAAAGTGAATAACACCAAGTATGGAAACAGGCATACACAGGGAGAAGAGATGATCTGAAGAATGTAATTTAGGATGTGGAGGAGAAAGCTCTGCTCCTTCTTCCCTGCCTTGCCTATCCTGGCTATCCAGTCTGCACCATGTCCACCTTCCTAATTTCACTTTCCACTAACCAGGAGAAGGATTGGGCTGCTCCTGTACAGAGATCTGGGTCACTAACTCTACCTACCACCTTACAGGGGACCTTCTTGGGCAAAAGGTGATGGACCAGGAGGGTTATGTGATAAAAGTCACCCAGAGATCAACAATTCTGTCTCAAGACCTGTGGGAAGGAGATGGTCTCCCTCTTGGTCACAGAGCAGTGGGCAAGGTCATGCCATGAGGGTACTCCCTGTTCATGTGTAGAGACCAGGTGGGAGTTTTCATGGGAAGAGAGAAGATAGTCAGTCCTTGCTGCTCAGAGCATCAGCAGACAGGATTGTGAGCCCAAGGGCAGGTGAAGCAGGAGCTTTGTTAAAGAGCAGCATGAGTTGTGCACAGATACAGTCAAGAAAGGCTTACCTGTTTTTCAAAGGTAAAAGACTCATGACCACACTGTAAGCCAGCCTGTGGCAGAATATTTGCTGAGAGCTTAAAAAGGAGTGAGAAAACTTTTAACTAAAGTTTTCTCTTTGATTGTCTTTGTAAGTGGGAACCACTGAACCACTCACTGGTTTTCGTTGTGGTGCGTACTAACAGTGAGCGTTCCCGTTGAGTATCAATGCAACCTTCCATTGCTTGCCTGAGCCATTCTTTGGCAGGGCCTTGGAAGTGTGTATTGAGCCTCCAGATTGGGTTCATTTGGTTTGTAAAATCACAAGAATTAGATAGATTGCTGTGAAATTGAAGGCAAGAAAACGTGAGGCTTCCTAAAGAAAAAAGTAAAATCAAAGGTACCTCAGAGGTTTTGCACTGAAATTCTGGGGGTTTGTTGTTATGTTGTGAGTTTCTACCATTTCCCCCCTTCCTTTTAAGTTGAATAATAGAGGAAAGCACTTTAATACAGAAATAATGGGTGCACATTTCTCTGGGCTGGAGTCATCTCTGTTCAGTGACTCCTTCTCCGGAGTAACTGAAGTGAATAAATCAATGATCATCCTTCTCAGTAATCTGCTGAGTATGGAGTTAGAGGCTTTAGATCACAATCACTAGTTTTGTGTAGAGGCAGTGAATTAAAAGCAAGTAAATGTTAACAAGATGTTCCTCCTTTTCACAGGATCAGTTAAAGGTTAGGAAAAAGGTCAGCATTTTTGTTTGTGTGCTGCTGCTGAAATGCAAATCAATGAAGGTAGAAAATATTTTTCAACTGCTTTCAGGAATATTCTGAAAATAAGAAGAAAGATGGGGGGGAAAAGTGCCTTGGATCATCCCAGACACATGCCTGCTTGGCTCAGTTTTGCATCTGACAAAGCAGTTAGGGTAGATCCTGAAATTCTGTTCAGGAATGTGACGTTTCAGGAA
This sequence comes from Pogoniulus pusillus, assembly GCF_015220805.1. NCBI lineage: Eukaryota > Metazoa > Chordata > Aves > Piciformes > Lybiidae > Pogoniulus > Pogoniulus pusillus. Next base: position 2,884,947 of record NC_087294.1, read on the forward strand.
ACAGGCATCCTGGCACAGGCAAGTAAAGCCCAGTTCACTTGCGCGGTCAGCTCCAGTTCACTTGCGCGGTCAGCTCCAGTTCACTTGCGCAGTCAGCTCCAGTTCACTTGCGCAGTCAGCTTTTGCCCTGGGGGCAGAGCTGCACACTGACACACTGGATGCACACCACCAAATGGTCCCTTCCTGCTAACTTGAGAGTTTACTGCCTGTGAGCAGCTCTGATGCTTGTTCACAGGATGTTAGGGGTTGGAAGGGACCCAAAGAGATCACTGAGTCCAACCCCCCTGCCACAGCAGGACCATGCAATCTAGCTCAGGTCACACAGGAACACATCCAGACAGGCCTGGAAAGGCTCCAGATTGTTGTGTCACTGGACAGTGAACAAGAGCTGTGCTTCTGTTGATATGGAATATAGCTTGTGTTCAGTACCTGGGCACATTTAGAGTAGTTCACTCTGCCTGAGAAACTCGTGGGGTGTTTTTTTGTTTAGTTTGGGTTTGTTTTTTTTGTGTAAGCCAGAGCAGCTTTTAGTGGTGTCACATTTTACCTGCAGATTATTCCCAAGTTTCTCTAGGGAAAGGGGAGGGGCAGGATAAAAAACCCACCAAAATAACACATGCAGTAAACTGATGGACTGTTAGAGGAGGCTACAGCAGCTGCTGAAGGCTACTCACTGGTTGCTGGTTGAATATAGATGCCACAGAACTTACGACGTCTCTGTCCAGCTCTGAGCCCCTCAGTTCAAGAGAGATGTTGAGGTGCTGGAACGTGTCCAGAGAAGGGTGACAAAGCTGGTGAGGGGCCTGGAACACAAACCCTATGAGGAGAGGTTGAGGGAGCTGGGGGTGTGCAGCCTGGAGCAGAGGAGGCTCAGGGGGGACCTCATTGCTGTCTACAACTACCTGAAGGGACATTGTAGCCAGTTGGGGTTGGTCTCTTCTGCCAGACAACCAGCAACAGAACAAGGGGACACAGTCTCAAGTTGTGCTAGGGTAGGTCTAGGCTGGATGTTAGGAGGAAGTTCTTCACAGAAAGAGTGATTGGCATTGGAATGGGCTACCCAGGGAGGTGGAGGAGGCACCGTCCCTGGAGATGCTCAAGAAAAGCCTGGCTGAGGCACTTAGTGCCATGGTCTGGTTGATTGGCTAGGGCTGGGTGCTAGGTTGGACTGGATGATCTTGGAGGTCTCTTCCAACTTGGTTAATTCTATGATTCTACTGTGTGATGGTGTATACAAGTATCTGAGAGGTGGGTGTCAAGTGGATGGGGCCAAGCTCATTTCGTTGGTCGGCAGCAATAAGACAAGGAGCAATGGCTGCATGTTGGAACATAAAAGGTTTCACTTCAGCATGAGGAGAAAGTTCTTTGTGGTGAGGGTGACAGAGCACTGGAACAGGCTGCCCAGAGAGGTTGTGAAGTCTGCTTCTCTGGAGACTTTCAAAACCTGCCTGGATACATTCCTGTGCAAACTGCCCTAGGTGATTCTGCCTTGGCAGGAAGGTTGGACTCGATGACCTCTGGAGATCCCTTCCAGCCTCTAAAGTTCTGTGATCAAGAGGTCAAGGTTTGGAGGTCAAGTGGAGGGCTGTTGGCAGTGCACTTCATAGCAGGACAATGTGCTGTCATTAGTCTGCCTACAAGTGGCTAACTCTCCAGGAGCATTGCGTCAACAACTGTCACACCTCCGCTTCCTTCTTGCCAGACCTGTTGAGGTTTGATAGTACTTCATACCTCCCTTATGACACACTGCAGCTGAAGCTGATGGAGGTGTTTGTGGTGGAATTGCTCAGCGCCTGCTCATTGTACGCTGGCTTTGACCAGGGGCTATAGTTTGTTCTGAAGTTCATGTGGCAACCCAGCAAAGACTCTTCAAACAACAGGTGGTGTTTGCTCCCTGCTCATGCAGGTGGTGCCTCCCCTGAGTTTGTACAGCCCTTCCCACATAGCAGTTGAGGAACTGCTGCTGTGACCTGAATGTTGCTATCCATTGTATAGTGTAATAAACTCTTACTTTACAGTAGAGCTGGAAGGACCCAGGGTATCATTGCGTTACTGCCCTCACTGCCATCCTGCCTGGCCATTTGCTGGTGTTTACTTTGTGCAGCTCTGGGGAAGCAGATATCACAGAGCTGTCAGGCCCTTGATGTGAAGTTTGTATTCACCATGGCAAACTTCCCTCAACGTTTGCGCTGTTTGTGGGGGAGCATTATGACCTTCCTGGGAGGTAGCTTGCTAGGAGTGCTGGAAGCACTACAGGAAATCTGACTGTTTTCCCTGGCCAGGAGGTCTTCTTCAAAGAGCAGAGTATGGTCCTTTGTAAGTTTCTGAGTAAGATCTGGCTGGTAGGGAATTCTTGCATTAATTTTCCTTAAATTGGTTCTTTTTATAGCAAAGGTAGTACTCCATCTGCCTGCTACAAACACTGAACTCTCATTTCTGCTCATTCTTCCCCAGATTGAAATGTTTTAGCTGTACATTTACAAATCTGAGCGACTGAGTGTTAGTACTGTGAGGTCACCAGGGCTATAATTAGCCAACAGCCAGATTCATTGCCCCTGTAGTTGTAGGCCAGCAAAATCCAGTGAAGCCCTGCTTGCCCATGGTCTAGATGACTGGCTGGGGCTGGGTGCTAGGTTGGACTGGATGATCTTGGAGGTCTCTTCCAACCTGGTTGATTCTGTGATTCTGTGTTGTTTAAATTACAGTATACACTGACATAAGTCTTGCATTTAGCATCATACTAGGTGCCACTCCACATCTGCTCTGTGTCTATCAACTCATCAGTAACAAAAAGCTCCATCTGTCAAGAGCTAGAAATGTGGTTCTGGCAGGAAAGGGAAAACGCTCGAGTAACTGCAGTGACCTGGAACACAGGAAGAAAAAATACACTTCTAAATTCAGACATTTTGAAATCATGTGTGTGAGAGCAAGCTATTGTCCCAGTCTTTTGAGTCTTAATTGCTGGTGTTTGTGAGCTGACTACCATGGTGAGGGAAGGGCTGTGTTTCTGAGGAGTGGATCCATGCTCTGCTGTTGTGAAGGAAAAATAAGAATGACAAAAAATACATCAGGCACAGTAGCAGGGAGCTGTGCAATGGAAGTAGCAGGGAGCTGTGCAATAGAGGGGACATGTGATACATAGGTCATGGTAGTGTTATCTTAATGCCATCATCGTGTCACTTGCAGCCCTGCCCTGCAATGCTTGGCTCAGTGTCTCTTAGAGTGATGATAAAGAGGATTGTGGTGGTCTGTGCCCTAAATGGTCTGTGCAGATAGATGCCCTTCCCAACCCACAAAGCAAGTCTGTTTTTCATTTGGAGCTTCACAAATGGTTTTATGGTAACAACTGAGAAACATATTACTTACACATTTCCTCTTGAGTCTCATATTGCTCTTTACTTCACTGGCCCCTTGTTAATTTGTCCCTTTTGTGTGATAGTTTTGCAGTTTGTGTTATTTGCTATTTCGTCTGCATTTTAAAGTCATAGAATGGTTTGGGTTGGAAAGGACCTCAAAGATCATCTAGTTCCCATTCTGCTGCCTTGGGCACTGAAACCTTCTGATAGAACAGGTTGCTCAAGGCCTTATCCAACCTGGCCTTGAACACCTCCAGGGAGGGTGCATACATGACCTCCCTGGACAACCTGTTCCAGTGTCTCACCACTCTCATTGTAAAGAATTTCTTTCTAATGGTTAGTCTGAATCTCCCCTCCTCCAGCTTAAATCTATTCCCTCTCATCCTATTGCAAGCCCATGTAGAAAGTCCCTTCCTAGCTTTCTTGTAGGCCCCCTTCAGGCACCGGAATATTGCTGTAAGGTCTCCCCAGAGCCTTTTCTTTTGCCAGCTCATCAGCCTTGTGGCCCTCCTCTGGACCTGCTCCAGCAACTCGGTGTCCTCCTTATGCTGGAGGCACCAAAACTTAATGCAGAACTCCAGGTGGGGTCTCATGAGAGCAGAGTAGAGGCAGGGAATCGCCTCCCTCATCCTGCCAGTCACACTGCCTTTGATGTAGCTCAGGACATTGTTGGCCTTCTGGGCTATAAGCACACATTGCTGGCTCATGCTGAGTTTTTTGTCAGCTGACGCTTCCAAGTCTTGAGCTCTTGAGCTGCTCCTCACGCAGACTATATTTATGCTTGGCATTGCCCCGACCCAGGTGTAGGACCTTGCTCCTGGCCTTGTTGAACTTCACGAAGTTGACTTGGGCCCACCTCTCAAGCCTGTCCAGGTCCCTCTAGATGGCATCCCATCCCACCAGCGTGTCAGCCAGACCACACAGCTTGGTGTCACTGGCAGACTTGCTGAGGGTGCACTCAATCCCACTGTCCATATCACTGACAAAGATACTAAACAGCACTGGTCCTAGTACTGACCCCTGTGGGATGCCACTTGTCACTGGTCTCCATTTGGACATTGAGCTGTTGACTGCAAGTCTCTCAGAGTAGCCATCCAGCCAGTTCCTTATCCAGTTTGTGATGCCCCTCTCAGGTCCATGCTTTTCCACCTTGGTGACCAGGCTGTAATGCAGGACAGCGTCGCATGCTTTGTACAAGTCCAGGTAGATGACATCAGTTGCTCTTCTCTCATCCACTGATGCTGTAGCTCCACCATAAAATACCACCAAGTCCCTCAGGCATGATTTGCCTTTAGTGAAGCCATGCTGGTTGCCACCAATCACCTCTTCAAGGGGATAGTCTTTGCTCCAATTCCATGAAGTAATCTTAGGGAAGGAAAACTCCTAATGCTGTGTTGCCCTGCTGGTATACCTGGCAGCTTTGGCAGGAGGGCTAATCCCTTGTTTCTATTTTACATGTTTGGTTGTAACACTTTACTGGAGAATCTGTTTCTATGCACATGACCAGGCTTTTCATTGAGATCTGCCTTCTGAAGCAGGAGTACAATAAAATTCTTGTGTTAGTTTTAGTTCTGTGGTATGTTCAGTGTAAGTGTGGTAGAAATAAGGATATTTTTATGACAAGGTGCTGTGTGCTATGAAGAAGCTGTTGAAAATCAGCCCTGCCAATTTAAACGTTGTGAAAATATTGCCATGCAGCCTGACACTTTGCAGCATGAAAATGACAGACTTTGCAGAGCACAGAGTTCTCCTTGCCAGCTTTTGGAAGCTCAGTCAGACACCAGCTTCAGTGTATTTGCATTGAACAAGAAGAGTGGCTGTGTCTTCTGCCTCTCCACGTTCAGGTGGTGTGGGCAGAGTAGCAGCTAGTTATGCCATGCTGGTCTACTCAGAAGCAGTGCCCTGCTTTCACTGGTGCAAAACCAATCCAGTGGGAAATCCTTGTAGCTGATGCAGGGCTTGCTATTTTACTGAGGTCTTGGCTTGGGTTTGGTAGCCTGTCCAGGCCTGGGATTTGAGAATCTTTAAACAGAACAAACCCTGCCCAGGCCTGGGATTTGAGAATGTTTAAACAGAACAAACCTGAAGGTTCTCCTGTGGATTGCAGTCTTCTGGTGCAGGCAGTGTTTGCAGTCAGCGCCACCACTGCAGAAAAAAGGGGCTGTGGTGGTGCTGGCTGATGTCAAGCCACCTTTCCTGGCTGTGTGTTTCCCAGATGTAAACCTGGACAGTGTAACAGAAACTCAAACCATCTGTTTGTATTGTGTTGCATTGCTGGTTTCTAACTTCCTTTTGCATATACAAAGAGGTTTTTAGCAGCTGTGCATGAGTGGTCCATGCAGAACACCTAAGTGAGATGTGAGCTGAGCAGAGATACTTTTAACTGCATTTTTTTTCACACAGGAGTTGTTGGCTTTGTACAGATGTGATGGTTTGGGTGTTCCCTGCCCCCCCACATTTTAGAAATCACCCAGAGTAGACTCAGCCAGCTCTGGAAATATGAATGAAGCTTATATATACAGCTTAGCACAATATACAAGCAGATAGTTACAGGATGTACAGTGATATACAGAAATAGACAAGGGAAAAGGTAATACAGAAACACAACAGCCCTCCCAGAGACCTGAGTCCCCAGGAGGGGCTCCCAATTGCCCCTTCACCTTCCCCCTGCCCCTCTCAACCTTACCCCAGTCCCAAGGAAGAATGGAGGTTTGGCCAGGGGGTTAGGAAGCAAAGTGGATTAGTCCAAAACGGAGGATGAGGTTAGAGAGATGCAGCTCAGCCAGCAGCCCCAGTGAGAGTGGTGCTGAGTGGTTATCTTTATTTTGACTTACGTTCTTATACATCTCAGCAGGCCTATGAGGGCAGCAGACATCCCCACTGTTTTCTTTCCACAGCCTGTAAACTAGTTCTTCTCACCAAAACATTCGAGCCTGCTTCAAACTAGCACAACGGGAGAGGTTAACAGTTTAGTTGCAGTGGTTCAGAACAAAACTTATTTCTAATGTACCTAGAGATACACAAGTTAAAGCAGTTTTTCTTTTTCAGGTTGTCACTGCTATGAAACTGGAGACTGCCAGCAAAAAATTGTTCAGCTCATGAAGTGCTAAGGAGAAAGGTAAAAATACATCGCACCTTCCAGCAGCGCTTTCACCCCAGGATGCAGAGGAAAACAAGGCAAGCAGAGAGCAAGTGAATTATGCAAGGTTTGTTTGGCTTTCATGTTGTCAGTTTGTTTTGTATCACAAAGCAGTTGTAGGCCAAGGTCCACATACCTCCAGCTTTGGTCTCAATGTCTTCATGTTTTGAATTGGCCGAGTGCCTGCAAGGTTTTAGAATCAACCAATTGCAACCACCAGCACTGGGGGGAATGTGACTTATCTTGGGGCACTTGTTCAGCTCTTTAATGCTTTTGGTTTCAACAGGTTGTGTTTGCAAAAATCTTCACTCCAGATAAGCATCCAGATCTGTGAATAGTCTAGATGCAGTTCTCCATGCTTAGCTCAAGGATGGAAAGGGAGGAGTTTAGGCTTTTTGTACTCAACTGTTAAGACTGTTATGATGTGATAGATGGGGTTAGGAACTGGCTGCAAGATAGAGTTCAGAGGGTGGTAATCAATGGTACCAGGTCCAGCTGGAGAGCTGTGACCAGTGGTGTCCCCCAGGGATCAGTGCTGGGGCCAGTCCTGTTCTTCATCGGTGGCATTGATGAGGACACAGACAAGAGTCTGCTCAGCAAATTTGCTGATGACACCAAGCTGGGAGGCTTGGCTGAGCCAGCTGAAGGCTGTGCTGCCATCCAGAGAGCCCTGGGCACACTGAGAGCTGGGCACAGAGGAACCAGATGAAGTTCAACAAGGACAAGTGCAGAGTCCTGCATCTGGGGAGGAATAACAAACTGCACCAGCACAGGCTGGGAGGTGATCTGCTGGAAAGCAGCCCTGTGGAGAGGTGGCTAACAAGTTCCCCATGGCACAGCAATGTGCTCTTGTGGCCAAGAAGGCCAATGGGATCCTGGGGTGTAGTAGGAGGAGTGTGCCCAGCAGATCAAGGGAGGTTCTCCTTCCCCTCTACTCTGCCCTGCTGAGACCTCATCTTGAATACTGCCTTCAGTTTTGGGCTCCCCAGTTTCAGAGGGACAGGGATCTGCTGGAGAGAGTCCAGCAGAGGGCTATGAGGATGATGAGGGGACAGGAGGGCATGGCTTATGAGGAGAGGCTGAGGGACCTGGGGCTGCTTAGTCTGGAGAAAAGAAGACTGAGAGGGGATTTGATAAATGTTTATAAGTATCTGAAGGCTGCCAGGAGGGGGGGACAGGCTCTGCTCACTGCTCCCTGGGATAGGACAAGGAGCAGTGGGTGTAAGTTGCAACAAAAGAGGTTCTGCCTCAACACAAGAGGGAACTTCTTTACTGCAAGTGTCACAGAGCACTGGCACAGACTACCCAGGGAGGTTGTGGAGTCTCCTTCTCTGGAGCCTTTCCAGGCCTGTCTGGATATGTTCCTCTGTGATCTGTGTTAGATAGGATTGTCCTGCTCCAGCAAGGGGGTTGGACTCAATGATCTCTTTGGGTCCCTTCCAACCCCTGACATCTTCTGATCCTATGTGTATCAGAGGAGGAGGAATGGATGAGCAGTATCTGATGTAGAGTACATGCTTTCAAAATCAGACAGAAGATTACCAGCAAGTAGATGCCCTGCTCTTGGTATCTGCCTGTCCCCAGAGGACAGAGTGATACAACAGTTCAGTTCTGGTGATTGTCAGGTGCCCTTCTGCTGTAGTCACAAATCCTCTCTATGGCATATGGCAGAGAAATGCTTTGGTTGAGAGTTTGAAAGACCTGATGCAACTGAGATTATGGGAGAAAAGGTTTCCTCCACCCCTTTTAGTTTTCATATATGAAGGGTTTCTTGTAGAGATTTTAGAAGATTTAATCACCATAAAAGGATGGTGTTTATTCATTTTTCATTGGTTTTAGTTGCTGCAGCATTGTTTTCCATTATTAACTGAAGAAACCTCACATTTTTGTCATAGCTGTGCTGTCTACTATACCACGTGTGCTATTAGCACAAAATCCTGATGTGTTTGGACCTTGTAGCAGGAATTCACTGTGCAATCCTGACAAAGCTACCCTCTAGGAAATTTAGGCCATAGGCAGTTCTGCACACCACAAAGTCACAGGGAGCAAGGTTGGACCTCAGTACATCCAGTTCATCCTCATTCCCTGGGAGTGTCTGACCTGATCTTAAGTACATCCTGGTGAGGGCTGCAGTTTTGAAGAGATTTGGTCTCATGCTGTGCTCGGACAGGATTGCTGCTCTTGTCTGACAAAATGCTTTGGGGCACAATCGTGCTCAATAAAGAAGGGAAGTCTTCAGGTTGTAGGGTTTTTCCCAGCTGACACACAGCAGGCAGGTGACTCTCAGAGCTGATTGTTAGATGATGTTCAGACAGGGTTGTTTGATTTGTTTTTTTTTAAAGAAAAGGAGCTAAATGTGTTTTGTAACTCATGTCTTAAAATCAATACTTGTAGTGGAGTGCTACTGTATTTTCTGTAAGACTTTGCTCTTGAACGGAACTTAGGGCACCAGTGACACACAAGTAAGCATGCACAAGCTGTGCTTTGGCTGTTGTTTGGTTAGCAGAGTATTTGGGCCATTCTTTCCTAAAGCAGATTAATTTTAGTACTGTATTACACATTAGGATATATTATAAAGCGAGTTTGCAGGAGCGATCAGTGTTATGGTGAATGTGATTGTAACAGTCTAGAAGCTCTTCTGAATCTGAGAGTTTTCCCTCCTCAAAAAGGTAAAGTAATACCAACCTCAAAATAGTCAACTTCTTGCTGATGTGGGTAAAAGGACAGTTGTGATGCTGTGTCATTGTGACTGACAAGAATTGGACCTCGTATATTGCGCCGTGCTCTACTGCCTCGGGTTAAGAGTGCCACTGCAGCACACCTTAATTTGCCAGGTTAGTGAGTGTATTAGGGGCTTGCCTTTGTGTGTGTGTGTTTTACTTTGATCTCTGTCAGTAAAATGAACTTTTGGACCCAGTTCTAAGATTTAACAAGACTGACATCTGTTGGAGCATTGGGTCCCACAGCCATGGGAGCCTGCTGGTGGCTTTTTGCCACGTTTCAGCAAGCTTAGGGAGATGCACTCTTCATTACATTGCAAGTCCTTCAGCTTTTTAGCAGTCAGTACCTTGTGCTTCACTTGAACTCTTTTTCAGAAAGCAGTGAAAACCCAGACCAAATTTGTCAGAGTGTGAATCTGAGAGCCATGTGAAGACATGGAAAACTATGGCATACAGATTCCTAACGATAAACATACCAAGAGCATCCTAGAATTATAAAGCAGTGGGGTGTATTAAAGCATTGATTTGCATTTTGACTAAGGCATCACTGCATTTTGAGGCTATCCCTATAATTCTTCTCTCTTAATTGCCTGCTGGTCAGTTCCTGGGGTGGAAGCAGCAGGAGCTGAGCCTGCAGCAGTTCTCTGATGTAGTGGTTTCTGTCAGAGCGATGGGATTCCTGAAGTTCCTTTGAAACCAGGAATCTCCTGCTGTAGACCAGCAGACTGACCTGAACAAAAATCTAATTAAAAAGTTCAGGGTACTGAATAAAGCTCACAAGTGCCATCTGTTCAGTTTCACAACCTGAAATTACTTGGTGAATCGCAGTAACAAGTTTGATTGCTCCTGCATTGGTGTTGTAGATGATTTTTTTAACAGCAGCCAGTCTGCACAGGCAGAGTTGTGCAGAATCTGTTAGTGTTAACAAACACTTGGACTTCAGTAAGTGTTCCAGCAAAGTGTGTTCTGGAGATAGAAGTGGTTTAAGTCTTACTCTCGTGAGGAAGGCATTGATACCTGGTCGGGCATATTCTTGGAAGGGGCAGCACATGCTGGGCATTAAGAAAGTGCCTGGCAACCCATGTTTCTTTGCAAGGGAAGGGCAACACGTTTCCTTCCTGGCTGGCTGGAGTTCCTGCTGGATGCAGGCACAGGGGTCATTTCCTTTGAAGGGTGGTGGACTCAGGGTCCCCAGATCCAGAGTCTCCTGGTTCATGCAATTGAAGAGTCTGCTTTGCTCTGTATTTTACATAGGCTTCCGAGAGTCACTTATGTGTCACTCTGCCTTTGAGCTCAGACCACTCAGAAGACAAACACACAAACTCTCGAGTTGCTCTGGAGAATGTTCTGTTGCACATGGATGACCTGAGTTAAAAAGAGAGCTGGTTAGCAGGAGATACGGATTTGCTGAAGATGGCAAGAGTGAAGTACCTCTTGGTATGTGTTCATGCTGGATCTTCAGTGCTGGCACAGCCTGAGGAAGGTAGACACCTGATTTTTCTGAAGAGTCTCTTCTGAAACTGATGTACAATTGAGATAAGTAGGTCATTGTGTGGTCGCTTTAAGAGCTGTTTAATTATGGCCCAGTGCTGCTGGCTTAGGCAGTAAGACTGGTTGATTGCAGGAGAAAATAGCAAGCAAAAATTTCAGACCCGAGGGGGAAGCTAATAAAATGTGAGAAGAACATGCATCACTGGCTTCATGTCAATAATGGAACATTGCAGTCTTAAAAACTTTGCTTAAGTGTTGATACTCAGCAGAATACATTCAAACTTCACATGAAACAAGATAGGACCATGACAGAAAGAAGCTTTGCGGCTATTTGGGCAAGCTGCTGTGACTGATGTTCAGACATAGTGTACAAAAGGAGAAGTGCAAAAAAGCTTGAGGAAGTGGGAGAAAACAATCCACTGAAGGAAACTTTGTGGGCTGCTGCTCAAGCTCTGTATTCAGGAAACAAGATCTTATGTTTTATGGAGCTAATCTCATAAACATGTTACACTATCACATTGGAGAGTTACATAGATCAGTATCGTTGGCTAAGTAATACAGAGAGGTTGGACTTGATGATCTTCGGAGGTCCCATTCAACCCAAACCTGTCTATGATTCTATGATCTTGGAACTAGGAGATCCAGAAATGAAAATTATGGGTAGTGGATATCATAGAATCAGTCGGGGTTGGAAGTGACCACAAGGATCATCTAGTTTCGACCCCACTACCTGAAGGGACCTTGTAGCCAGGTGGGGTTGGCCTCTTCTCCCAGGCAAGCAGCAATAGAACAAGGGGACACAGTCTCAAGTTGTGCTGGGGGAAGTCTAGGCTGGAGGAAGTTGTTGGCAGAGAGAGTGATTGGCATTGGAATGGGCTGCCCAGGGAGGTGGTGGAGGCACCGTCCCTTGAGGTCTTCAAGAAAAGCCTGGATGAGGCACTTAGTGCCATGGTCTGGTTGACTGGCTAGGGCTGGGTGCTAGGTTGGACTGGATGATCATGGAGGTCTCTTCCAACCTGGTTGATTCTATGATAGGGACACATCTTTAACATCTCACCTCAAAATTTAGCATCTCACCTCGCTTTACATCTTGCCTCCATTGTTTGTTCACATGCTTGTGCACAGCTTTTGGTGCCTTAGAAAAGCATTGTACACAGTAGCAAAAACAAACTCATAGGGCATTTTCTTCTCTCTAACAGACAGCAGTTAAGAAAATGTTGCCTCGTCCTATTTGCTGTTCCATCAAATTTAATGGTCAAGTCCAGCCCAAATGTTGCATACTTTTGCATGACCTAAAATTTTAATCACTATTTTGTCTGGCCTGTGGGCATTAAAAAAGAAAAGAACAATGGCAGTGAACAAAACAGGTGTGCTAAATTAGAGGTTTTTATAAATGTAATTAAAAGTACTTGTGGCAGGTGGGGATGTGGTGGTGTCACGATGATGGTTGGACTCGATGGTCTCAGCAGTCTTTTCCAATCAAAATAATTACATGATTCTATGATTCAACAGTTGTGGAGTTCAGTGCACGTCCCTGTAGCTGTGCTGATGCAGGTCTCTAAGCTGATGAATGTAGTCTTGGCTACATTTTGTTAAGGCCTTACATGGAAGCTCTGATTTTCATATACTGGTACAGTTGCTGTTTGGGTTGCTCAGGAGTGAGTATTTTGTGTATGAATAACAGCTGTTGTTGAAGTCCAGTGTCTTAATGAAAGGCTTTTGGTCTTTAGGTATCTTTCTGCTTTGCACCTACCAAGCCATTGCATTTCAAAGGCATTTCAGGAAGCCTCTGCAGTGTATCTGAAGAGGTGACGATGTAATTATGCAGACTCACAGAGTGTTAGGTGTTGGAAGGGACCTCCAAAGATCATCTTGTTCAACCTCCTACCAGAGCAGGATCACTCAGAGTAGGTCACACAGGAACGCATCCAGACAGGTCATGAACATCTCCAGTGAAGGAGACTTCACAACCTCTCCGGGCAGCCTGTTCCCAGTGCTTTGTCAACCTTGAGTTAAAAAAGTTTTGACTTATGTCCACCACAGGAGGTTGTGGAACCTCCTGTGCTCCAGCTTGTACCCGTGTTTGGACATTGTGCTAGTTTGAAGCTAGCCAGAATGTTTTGGTGAGAAGAACTAGATCACAGGCTGTGAAAGGAAACAGTGGTGATGTCTACTTCACTCATAGGCTTGCTGAGAGATACAAGAACAAGAATCCAAACATAGATAGGGCACTTCTCCTGGGGAGTTTGAAGCTGCATTTTTTTTCTCTCTCTAGCCTCTCTGCTGTCTCTCTAACTAACCCACTTTGCTTCCTAACCCCCTGGCCAAACCTCCATTCTGCCTTGAGACTGGGGTAAGGTAGAGGGGTGGGAGAAGGTGGAAGGGCAGTTGGGAGCCCCTCCTGGGGGCTCAGGTTTCTGGGAGGGCTGTTGTGTTTCTGTGTTACCTTTTCCCTTGTCTATTTCTGTCTATAACTGTATATCCTGTAACTATCTGCTTGTATATTGTGCCAGCTGTAAATATAAGCTTCATTCAATTTCCAGAGCTGACTGAGTCTAGTCTGGGTGATTTCCAAAGTGTGGGGGGATGGGTGACACCCAAACCATCACAGACATCACTGAGAAGAGCCTGGCTCTGTCTTCCCAACACTTGCCCTTCATGTATTTATAAGCATTAATGAGGTCACCCCTCAGGCTCTTCTCCTCCAAGCTAAGGAGACCCAGGCCCCTCAGCCTTGCCCTGTAAGGGAGATGTGCCACTCTCTTAATCATCTTTGTGGTACTATGCTGGACTCTTTCAAGCAGTTCCCTGCCCTTGAACTGGGAGGCCCAGAACTGGGCACAATATTCCAGATGTGGCCTCACCAGGGCAGAGTAGAATAATTGCAAAACTCTTTTTCCTTTAGGATGGAAGTGGAATTCAAAGGGAAATGAAATGGTGCCACCCACTTTCCAGCATCGCTGATAAGAGATCTTGCACACCAATGGTTGAGGAACTTTCCCTCTAACCTTCCAAAAACAAAACTGAAAAATACCCAACTCTTAGGAGGTGCAGGGCTCTGGACTGAGTCACTGTAAAGCTGAGTTTTGATGTTGTGAATCTTTCCCTGCACTGCTGAAATCCGGCCGGTGTAAGAGCTGCTATGCTGTGTTTTGTGGGCATGAAACAGTGGGAAGGGCAGGGCATGGTCTGAATCTGTGTGGCAGGGACCCGTAAATCAGCGACTGAAGGACTCAACATTCAGCTTGTTGACATATCAGAGGGAGGGGCAGAAACTGCGTGGAAGATTGAGGGCATCAGAAATGGTGATTAAAAGAATCTTACTTATTGTTAGAGTTTTATATTTCAAAGGGTTTTTTTTTTACCCTTTTCTGCTTTATGAGTTGGGAAAATGACTAAATCTGCTGCTATTGAAGTTAGTGGGAAGTTTGCCATCAGCTCTTAATGGGACCAAGCTTTCAGCTGTGGTGTTTTAAGATGGTTTGAGTGTTTATACAGCATGTGTGTGTTTTATGATCCCTTGCTTTGCAGCTAACAGTGGAAGTGTTAGGTACCTTTCTCAGTTACCTGAGGAAAATGAGAGTTATTTTTACAGAGGGAAGTTTCACCTAATGGCAGCAAATTTTGTCCAGATTTTCTCAAAGCTTCCCTCCCTCCTTTCCCTCCCTCCTTTCCCTCCCTCCTTTCCCTCCCTCCTTTCCCTCCCTCCTTTCCCTCCCTCCTTTCCCTCCCTCCTTTCCCTCCCTCCTTTCCCTCCCTCCTTTCCCTCCCTCCTTTCCCTCCCTCCTTTCCCTCCCTCCTTTCCCTCCCTCCTTTCCCTCCCTCCTTTCCCTCCCTCCTTTCCCTCCCTCCTTTCCCTCCCTCCTTTCCCTCCCTCCTTTCCCTCCCTCCTTTCCCTCCCTCCTTTCCCTCCCTCCTTTCCCTCCCTCCTTTCCCTCCCTCCTTTCCCTCCCTCCTTTCCCTCCCTCCTTTCCCTCCCTCCTTTCCCTCCCTCCTTTCCCTCCCTCCTTTCCCTCCCTCCTTTCCCTCCCTCCTTTCCCTCCCTCCTTTCCCTCCCTCCTTTCCCTCCCTCCTTTCCCTCCCTCCTTTCCCTCCCTCCTTTCCCTCCCTCCTTTCCCTCCCTCCTTTCCCTCCCTCCTTTCCCTCCCTCCTTTCCCTCCCTCCTTTCCCTCCCTCCTTTCCCTCCCTCCTTTCCCTCCCTCCTTTCCCTCCCTCCTTTCCCTCCCTCCTTTCCCTCCCTCCTTTCCCTCCCTCCTTTCCCTCCCTCCTTTCCCTCCCTCCTTTCCCTCCCTCCTTTCCCTCCCTCCTTTCCCTCCCTCCTTTCCCTCCCTCCTTTCCCTCCCTCCTTTCCCTCCCTCCTTTCCCTCCCTCCTTTCCCTCCCTCCTTTCCCTCCCTCCTTTCCCTCCCTCCTTTCCCTCCCTCCTTTCCCTCCCTCCTTTCCCTCCCTCCTTTCCCTCCCTCCTTTCCCTCCCTCCTTTCCCTCCCTCCTTTCCCTCCCTCCTTTCCCTCCCTCCTTTCCCTCCCTCCTTTCCCTCCCTCCTTTCCCTCCCTCCTTTCCCTCCCTCCTTTCCCTCCCTCCTTTCCCTCCCTCCTTTCCCTCCCTCCTTTCCCTCCCTCCTTTCCCTCCCTCCTTTCCCTCCCTCCTTGGTTTTGGCTACAGGAAGGCTGGTGTTACTGGCAGACTAATTTTCTCTTGAGACAACAATTAGCAGTGTCTTTTGACTTGTACCTTCCGTACTAGTCCTGCATTTCCTTGGTGCTCAACTGCCACGTTTTAGGTGTTTCCCCAGTTGTATGACCTCAGTGTACTTAATGGTAAAATTGCACATGGAATCTTGTGAGCATTTCTCTCCCAACAAAATGTCCTGGAATGACATGGGTATTCTCCTGCTTGCTTCTTGGAACACCTCTGCTGATTCCTCTGCTGGACAAGGAAAGGAATTGCCAGGCAAAATTACACTTGAAGTGTCAGCGTAATCTGCTTTTGTAGTCCTCTGCCTCTCCAAATTCATGTAGAACACTTTTGCTCTTTCTCCCTAGAAAATAATAGTATAAAGGTGCCTCATAGTGTTTCTTAGCCTAGAACAACGATGCCAGATGCAGTTAAAAATACATGTGTTGTGTACATTTATTTTAATTACCATGAAAAGGCTGCATTAATGTAATGTTTTAATTTCCATTAAAAGGTGAGTGGGAATAGTAGAATACTGACCACCAATGAGAGAGGCTGAGATACTTCATGATTTTTCTGGCTACTTTTAACTGATAAAATGTATGTAAGTAAAAAGCAGTTCTCTCTGCTGTGAATTCAGTTAAACCCTCATGAGCAGTGTCCCAGCATTTGTTAGTAACCCCCTGCTAAAATGTTACTGAGTCCATCTGGCTTTTGGGACTCGGTGTTCTGTTGCATGTTGACAAACCTGACTGAAAGGTGATTATTTGTTTGTGTATGTTGATACCTTGCTGTAACCCAAACCAAGTAATCTTGAGGGCAGGGGTTGAGCTTTCACTCCATCCACTACCTGCTGCAAGTAGGAGCTTGTGAAAGGGGAATGGATGCTTTTGAGCTTGTGCTAGTGAGGTGACATCTGAATGGGGCTGGGAAGTAGTTGTGTGATTCATAGAATCATAGAATGGTTTGGGTTGGAAGGGACCTTTTGAAGGTCATTTAGTCCAACTTCCTACAATAAGAAGGGCCATGTTCTACTAGATCAGGCTGCTGAGAGACTTGTCCAGCTTCACCTTGAATGTTTCCAGGAATGGAGCATCTACCACCTCTCTGAACAACTTGTTCCATTGTTTCACCACCACTACTGTTGTAAGAAATTTCTGCCTTCCATGTAGTCTGATCCACTGTGCTTTAAAACCATTACCCCTTGTCCTGACTCTATTTGCCCTACTGAAAAGTCTGTTCCTGTCTTTCTTCTGAGCCCCTCCTTTCATGAGGGAGATGGACAAGGAGATGAGGAAGCTCTGTCTTTCTCTGTGAGGTGAGGCTTACTGCACCTTTCTTCCATTTGGCCTCCTGCTCCCCAGCCAGCACTTGAACATTCACAAATGTTCATCTTGGGCTTCTTGTGTTTTCACAGTTACTGCAGGTCCATCCCCCCACCTAATCTGTCCACAGCCGCTCTACATGAGCAGTGACGTTACTGAGCAGTTAATAACCAGTAAAGCATATTTCCAGCTGACAAATAAGTATTCCATAGCTTGGTGCCTTGTTCATTCTCCTCTTCTCTCAGGACCTGGAAACCATACTGGGAGAGGGAAGCTTTTTTGGGGCTTGTTCATTCTTTGCATCAGCAGCATCTGGGTTGTTTCAGGAGCTCAGCAGATTGCTGCACTAGAGCTTAGGAAATGATTGTAAGATGTCTGTGTTGGTTTATTTCCTGTGTGTCATTTCCTATGATATTTCTACAGAATGGCCCTTTCTGTTAGGCAGACATAAATCAGCTGTTCCATAATGCTGCCATAGAAAATGGAGCAGTATGCTACACATATGCACACACAGCAAGACTGTAGAGCTGTCTCCTAATGCTATTTAATATAATTAATATAGTGGTAGCTTTCTGGAAAATCAAGAGTGAATTTCTGTGGGAGTAGCAAAATAAAATGTATGAATATTTGTGTCTCGTTTTGTGATAAGTCTAAATGTACTTCTGTCTTCTGAAAGCCATTTGGAACCAGCTGACTTTTTAGCTAACTTCCAGGCTGTCATTTCTTTACTGTTGTCTTTGTTCTCCCCAGAACCTTTTTTAATTTCTTCTTAAAATAATGTGAATTTAGATCAAAGTATTAGCAAACAGCACAAGATTGGCTGCATACCCAGAATCTCAAAATCAGTACTTACCCAGACTATATATAGCAGATTGATTCAAGTGGGTTCAGATTTTGTCAAGAAGCTATTTATGTGCTCTGGAATAAAAGCTGTAGTGTTCCACAAAGTTTTGATTATTCACAGAAGCTGCAATGAAAAGATGTTTGATTTGCAAGGCTTTTGGAGAATCAGTAAGATTTGCAGTAAAAGCCAAGGGATGAAAGGTGAGTTTCCTAAGTTCTTTGGGCTTCATGGGGAAAACCACGGAAAAAATGAGGCTGATGTTTGACAATTGAGTTCTGGGCCCCTCAATTCAAGAAAGCTGTTGAGGTGCTGGAACGTGTCCAGAGAAGGGCAACAAAGCTGGTGAGGGGCCTGGAGCACAAACCCTATGAGGAGAGGTTGAGGGAGCTGGGGGTGTTTAGCCTGAAGAAGAGGAGGCTCAGGGGTGATCTTATTACTGTCTACAACTACCTGAAGGGACATTGTAGCCAGGTGGGGGGTGGCCTCTTCTCCCAGGTAACCAGCAATAGATTAAGGGGACACAGTCTCAAGTTGTGCCAGGGTAGGTATAGGTTGCATGTTAGGAAGAAGTTCTTCACAGAGAGAGTGATTGGCATTGGAATGGGCTGCCCAGGGAGGTGGTGGAGGCACCGTCCCTGGGGGTCTTCAAGAAAAGCCTGGATGAGGCACTTAGTGCCATGGTCTGGTTGATTGGATAGGGCTGGGTGCTAGGTTGGACTGGCTGATCTTGGAGGTCTCTTCCAACCTGGTTGATTCTATGATTCTATTCTATGAATTGGAAACAAAACAAACCCAAACCAAACCCCATACATATATATATATATATATATATATATATTTATATGTATAATTGTTGTGGAGGCAGGGAATGAATGTGTCCGAGTCAGGAACATATAGAAAAATAGAGTTATTTTATTTTCCTGAAACCTGCCCCCAGAACTACATACAGGAATTAATTCAGTTTTAATTAGCAGGCTCAGTTTGTTTGAGAAGCTCTTACAAGGATGCCGTAGGTAAATTTGGCTACTTTGGAAGTCAGGAGTGGGAAAAGGCTAAGCTACCAAACATAGCATTCCCCACTGTTAATCAGGCAGAGCCACAAGCTCACTCCCAGGTGAGCCAGGCTGGCTGAGAGAAAGGGGCTCCAGACGCTTGTCCCTCGCTCTCTTTCAAAAGCCATCCGAGGCTCCTTAAGGCCAATCAAGCTGCATAAAGGAGATGCTTATGGTGGGAAGCATCCAAAGCAGGGACAGTTCTGTCCCTCAGGAGCTTGTCCTTTGCAGCACCAGGAGACTCTTTCTGCAGGAGCTATCCAGGCTGGGGAGAACTCTAAGGGAGGAACCCCAAGGTGGGAAGCACCCCAATATTTATGCTCTCCCTAGACAAAGAGCAGAGTTAGCACTGCCTGGGCACGAAAACCACAGCCAATGCCCAGCGCGGGCACTGCTCGGGCACCCCTCGTGCAGGAAGGGCCCTTTGCTGCCCCCCTTCACACCTGCAGGGCAGGAGGGGGAAGCAGGTTTTTCCCACCTTTCCTCTCCCATTCAAACCACAGAGGGAGTGGAATTTTGGGGTATCCAGGACTCCAGGACAATAATCTAGTTTGATTTCCTAGATAACAGATTGTACAACAAAACCTTTTTTGTTCTAAGGAAACATTGGGTCTTAAAATTTTGGTGTAAATAGGAAAAGAAGGTAAATAGGTTGCAGTGCTCGAGAGACTGCTTCATGGATACTGTTTTTCTGTAGTTCCCCCCAAATCTTGCTTGGCCTCTGCTACTGACTGCTGCTGGAGACTGGTTCTCCTAAGTGGACCTTTGAGGCTGACCTACCTCTTTCCCTTCGACATTCTTGTAGGGTGTCATGAAATAAGCAACACGCAGTGTTTTACCGGTTGCTACCTTTCTGCATGTGTTTTGGTAGACAATGCACAATGTGAAATCCTTCATGCTTCATTAAGTGTGCAGAGTGTAGGAAAGATGCAGCACAGGAACTTGGGATATGTAATCATGGAATGGTTTGGGTTGGAAGAGACCTTAAGGATCATCCAATTGCAAACCCCTTGCCATAGTCAGGGACATCTTCCATTAGACCAGGTTCCTCAAAGTCATAGAATCAACCAGGTTGGAAGAGACCTCCAAGATCATCCAGGCCAACCTAGCACCCAGCCCTAGCCAGTCAACCAGACCATGGCACTAAGTGCCTCAGCCAGGCTTTTCTTGAAGACCTCAAGGGACGGTGCCTCCACCACCTCCCTGGGCAGCCCATTCCAATGCCAATCACTCTCTCTGCCAACAACTTCCTCCTAACATTCAGCCTAGACCTCCCCTGGCACAACTTGAGACTGTGTCCCCTTGTTCTATTGGTGGTTGCCTGGCAGAAGAGACCAACCCCACCTGTCTACAACCTCCCTTCAGGTAGTTGTAGACAGCAGTGAGGTCTCCCCTGAGCCTCCCATCCAACCTGTCCTTGAACTTTGCCAGGGAGGGGGCATCCACATACTCTCTGGACAACCTGTTCCAGTGCCTCACCACCCTCACAGGCAAGAATGTCTTCTAAATCTACCTTTCAATATGAAGCCATTACCCTTGTCCTATCACTACCCTCCCTGATAAAATATCCCTCCCCATCTTTCCTTTGGCCCTCTTTAAATACTGGAAGGATGGTATAACTTCTCCCTGGAGTCTTCTCTTCTCTGGACTGAACAACCCCAGCTCTCACAGTCTGTCCTTGTAGGGAAAGTGCTTCAGCCTCTTGGTCAGCTTTGTGGCCCCATCTATCCCCTTGGCCTCTGTGCTGCCCGGAGAAGCCCTTTTGTCCATAGAACCACAGAGCCGTAGAACTGCTGAGATTGGAAGAGACCTTTGAGATCATCAGGTCCTACAGCTTGCCTAGGGCTTGCAATCCCACTGCTACTGTGCCCATCTCACTTCTTCCTGACTTTCCACCTCTCTCCTCTTGCCCTCCACTGGGCATAGCAATCCCACTTCAGCACATCATTTCTGGATCTGTAAATGGAAGGTCCTGTTTGTTGTGATACTGTGGCCTGTGTGATTGCTTGAACATGCAGTAGCAGCTGGCATTCATCAGTAAGCAGCCTGAATTTTGAACCAGTTGTGACAGCAGAAAACTGTAGTCATTGCCCTGGGCAAAGTCTTGGCATCAGGGAACATGGTGGAGATTTTACTATCTGTGAGGTGTGTGGCTTTTTTTTCTTCCTTCCTCTGCTCTTCTTGAGGACGATTTGTCCTGCTGGGACAGAGATCTGATGGTGCTGCTGAGCATCCTGCAACAAATGGTTGGAGTTATTCACAGTCCTGGTCAGAGCAATCTCACTGCTTAAGATGTGTAAGTTTAAAACTAAGGGTTTCTAGCTAAAAGGATTTTGAAACCTTAGTTACGCAGTGGCTTCTGTCTAGACTATGGGAAGAAAAGTGCCTGTGTTACTCTGTGAAGTGGTAGCTTAGCTTTTGGCTGAGAGGTAACAAAGTATTCTGTATGTCATGCAGAAAACTGACTTTGTCATGAAGATCAGTTTTCTTTAGAAGAAGAATTATAAATGCAGAGCTGTGCTGTCAGCTAGTGGATGTTTCTTTCCAAACCCTTCTGCAGGGAGTGTATGGAAAATATGTTGGGTTCCCCCCCCCCCCCCCCCCCCCCCCCCCAAAACGTGGTCTGAAGCTGAAAAGGCTTTTTAAAAAGCAAATTGCAGTATTAAAAAGTTTCAAAGCCATTACTTGTAATCTGTGTATGATTTCTTTGGAAATAATTGCCTTTGCCCATTTCCTGTAAAAATGGATCCAACCTGCTGACACTTGTAACAACAATTTTTTGTTTCACTTTGGCACAAGCAGTTTCTGGTGGCTTTTAGCACCATTATAAGGGATAATATGTCATTTCCCTCCCACACTGCCTCTTTTTTCTGCTAATTTGTCTGCAAATGTAACCTTCCTCTAGAACAACTTGGCCTTGGATGTCTTTATGCTTAGAGATGTCAGAGAAAGCTTTCTACAAAGGTTTCCTTACTGAAAAGCAGTCTGATTTATTTCTCATTTGTTCTCGATGAGGCTGGCCAACAGCCCATCCCAAATTTCCTCATAGCGACATTTTGTGTGCTGAAAGAATGTTCTGCTCTCCATGCTTTATGGAAAGGTTTATTTTGTCTTTTCAATCTCTTCAGGTAGTCTACAACTACCTAAAGGGAGGCTGTAGCCAGGTGGGGGTTGGGCTCTTCTCCCAGGCAACCAGCAACAGAGCAAGGGGACACAGTCTCAAGTTGTGCTGGGGAGGTCTAGGCTGGATGTTAGGAGGAAGTTGTTGGCAGAGAGAGTGATTGGCATTGGAATGGGCTGCCCAGGGAGGTGGTGGAGTCACCATCCCTGGAGGTGTTGAAGAAAAGCCTGGCTGAGGCACTTAGTGCCATGGTCTAGTTGACTGGCTAGGGCTGGGTGCTAGGTTGGCCTGGATGATCTTGGAGGTCTCTTCCAACCTGGTTGATTCTATGATTCTTCAAATTGCCTGTGTCTGAACCAAGTAGTTATCTAGAAGCTCCAGCAATTTTTGTTTTAGAAGTTGCTGACTGATGCTGCTTTGCACTTGCATCTTAGTCATAGTATTATTCATATCTTCTTTTTTTCAGGTGTGCATGAAGTATTAAAGGAAAAAAAACCCCAAATAATAAACATTATGATTTGCATGTAAATGGAGTTCTATTTATGTGCTGTAAATAGGTTTCCATTTATTTAAGAACATTGTTTGAGGTACTCCCAGAGCTCTTCACTTTTTTCTTGCCTGTTGTGGCTGTGCTGTTTTTTCCCCCTGGCTTCACAGTATCACCAAGGTTGGAAGAGACCTCACAGATCATCAAGTCCAACCCTTTACCACAGGGCTCAAGGCCAGACCATGGCACCAAGTGCCACGTCCAATCCTGCCTTGAACTGCCCCAGGGACGGCGACTCCACCACCTCCCCGGGCAGCCCATTCCAGTGTCCAATGACTCTCTCAGGGAAGAACTTTCTCCTCACCTCCAGCCTAAATTTCCCCTGATGCAGCTTGAGGTTGTGTCCTCTTGTTCTGGTGCTGGCCACCTGAGAGAAGAGAGCAACCTCCTCCTGGCCACAACCACCCCTCAGGTAGTTGTGGACAGCAATAAGGTCTCCCCTGAGCCTCCTCTTCTCCAGGCTAACCAATCCCAGCTCCCTCAGCCTCTCCTCGTAGGGCTGTGCTCAAGGTCTCTCCCCAGCCTTGTCGCCCTTCTCTGGACACGCTCAAGCATCTCAATGTCCCTCCTAAACTGGGGGGCCCAGAACTGAACACAGTACTCAAGGTGTGGTCTAACCAGTGCAGAGTCCAGGGGCAGAATGACCTCCCTGCTCCTGCTGGCCACACCATTCCTGATGCAGGCCAGGATGCCACTGGCTCTCTTGGCCACCTGGGCACACTGCTGGCTCATGTTCAGGCAGGTATCAATCAGCACCCCCAGATCCCTCTCTGTCTGGCTGCTCTCAGCCACTCCGACCCCAGCCTGTATCTCTGCATGGGGTTGTTGTGGCCAAAGTGCAGCACCCTGCACTTGGAGCTATTGAAGCCCATCCCCTTGGACTCTGCCCATCTGTCCAGGCGGTCAAGGTCCTGCTGCAGAGCCCTTCTGCCCTCCAGCCCAGCAACATCTGCTCCCAGCTTAGTGTCATCTGCAAACTTGCTGATGACTGACTCCATGCCCTCATCCAGATCATCTATGAAGATGTTAAGGAGGATGAGGCCCAGCACTGATCCCTGAGGGACACCACTAGTGACAGCTGTCAGCTGGATGTGGCTCCATTCACCACCACTCTCTGGGCTTAGTCCTCCAGCCAGTTCCTAACCCAGCACAGAGTGTTGCCATCCAAGCCATGGGCTGACAGCTTAGCCAGCAGTGTGCTGTGGGGGACAGTGTCAAAGGCCTTGCTGAAGTCCAGATAGAGCACATCCACAGGCCTCCCCACAGCCACCAAGCAGCTCACCTGATCATAGAAGGAGATGGGGTTGGAGAGGCAGGATCTGCCCTTCCTAAACCCATGCTGGGATTTTGTAGAGTGTGCTTTTTGCAGCCCAAGAGAAAAATGCACATTTCATTTTGAGAGCGGAGCTGTTGTAGAGCTGGTAAAGATCAAGAGTATGTCATGTGTTCCAAGGGGTTTATTGTCTCAGCTCAGCAATGCAATGTGCAAACACACAGCTGGGATACTGCTAACTGCAGATGGGAGAAGGCCAGGTGGGTATAATTGCAAAATGTTATGATGCATTTATCAGTTTACTTGGAAGATGGGGCTTGCACTTTTGTACCTAGCTTCTACAAATGAAATCTCCCTCCCTGCACTTTTGAGAAGAGCTGGGCTCTTGAACTTAGTGCTGTTGCAGAGTTCTGACATGCAAATACAGTCAGACGTTTCCAGTAAGGGGATAGAGCGTTTGGGGATTGGCTGTGCAGCACTGGGTGTGTCAGGGAGCAGCAGCACTCTGGGGTGGGGCTCCCCTTGGCAAACAGTGCTGGGGTCTGCCTGGGTCACCAGATAGCAGCCAGCAGCTGTTAGAGCAGCTGCGGGAAAGGGAGTCCCTTCTGGCATCCCCCTCATGATTCTGGCATCCCCCTCATGACTGTGGCACCTGCTGGAGAGCCTCTTGGAGAGGCTTAGTTGGTGGGGAGGTAATGCTCTCCGGAAGGTGGGGTGCAAAAATACATGGGAAGTTGTCTCTTGGGTGAGCCACTCTTTATGGTCTTAGAAAAGGGTCTGGTTATGGCCTTCTTTCAGGTTCAAGTCTTTGATGTGTCCTATCCATGTCTTTCCAGTTTAGAAACCAGAATGTTGTGCAGCAGTGTGAATGCTTTGCACAAGTCCAGGAAGATGACATCAGCTGCTGCTGCCTTACCCACTGATATTGTGATCCCATCGTAAAAAAGCCACCGAATTTGTCAGGCAGGATTGGCCCGTGGGGAAACCATGTTGGTTACCACCAACCAACTCCTTGTTTTCCATATGTGCTGGTAGAGTCTTGAGGAGGATCTGCTCCATCGTCTTGTCAGGCACTGAAGTGATACTGACTGGCCCCATAGCCTCCAGTCCTTCTGCTCCTCTTGGCTGGTGGTTAGGACCCATTTGCAACTCTCCTGCCTACTTTTGGGGCAACAAAACCCCAACAGCTTGGTTGTCACAGTGCATTTAGCCTGGGAGACTTTCAACAGGGGAGTGAGGCAGCTAGCTACAAATAAGCTCATGTTGCAGGGGGAATATTTTAGAGCACCAGTATGTTGTCTGTGTAACAAATAGTTTATGTTCACTGCTTCATTTTGTTTAATAAAGTGTTACAGTGCAGGGAAAAGTTAGCTGTTCAAAGGCTACTCAAAGCTAGTTTTGATGCCGTGACACAGACAGAATAAAGAAATGCAGCACAAGTTGATGCTCCTGCTTGTGGGCAGAGGAACTTGAAGTCCAAGGGTGTGAGTGGGTGAAGCCCACACAAACCTGCAGAATGATGGCACAGCCATCTGGCTGTCTCGCATGCGTTGGCTCAGATGTCCTCAGCTCTCCTCGTACATTGTGGCATGCAAGGGTAGCAGAAAACATTACCCATATCCTAAAGGCCAGGTTCCAAAAGCCAAGTGATGCAGTGAGATAAGGATGTGGGGGGTGCTGTGCAGTTGCAACACGTGAGGCCATGTAGCAGAGGAGCCCTCCTCTGCTAGGAGCTCATCCTCACTTACTGCTGTGTTCCTGAGCAGCTGGCTTCAAAGCAGCATCCACAGAAGACAACTGCTTAAGGTGAACCAAGCAGTCATGACTCTGCCTGCTGCATCACCTTGCATGAATAGCTGGATGGATTTTTGGGGAGTCCTCCTTGGGCTGCAGTCAGAGAGGCAGGTAGGGAGTGGAGGAGTGAGTAGGGTGGCTGGCAAGGGCTGGAAGGAGCAGCTCTGTGTCAAAGGGTGGAGACTTCTGGAGGAGGGAAAGAGGGGATAGACAATAGTTATTCAGTGGATGAAATTTGTGGCACTGATATGAGAGCAAGGGAAGATGAGGAGAGGAGGTGGTGAAGAAGAATCAGTAACAGGACAAGAGGACAGAGTCAAACTGCACCAGGGCAGGTTTAGGCTGGATGTTAGGAAGAAGTTCTTCACAGAAAGAGTGATTGGCATTGGAATGGGCTGCCCAGGGAGTTGGTGGAGTCACCATCTCTGGAGGTGTTTGAAAGGAGGTTGGATGAGACACCTAGTGCCATGGTTTAGTTAATCAGAAGAGTTAGGTGATAGGTTGGACTCGATTATCTCAAAGGTCTTTTCCAACCTGGTTGATCCTGTGAATAGCTAGAAAAAGAAATTAGGAAGCACAGGAAAGAAAATAAATACAGGGTATAATTTGTGTTTTATGATTATTTGGTGAGCAAAAAGACGACTGTGAGATTGGCCTGTGGATGAGAGACAAAACCTTCACATAATTTGAACAGCTCCATGGCACCCTCTCATTCCTCAGGTCATAACATACATTAATTGCTACACCAGACTACATGCATGAGGATTCTTCTACCTATAGACATTATTTGAACTTTCAGTTAGGCTTTTCCTTAGAGAGAGGTAGCTTTTGTGTAAATTACTGTGCTTATGTGTGCAGATGTTTCTTATATTGGAAAAGGAAGCAGGAGAATTATTTCAGGGCAGACAGGATACCCTTATCTGGTGCTCACCTCTTTTCAATTACTGCAAGATGTGCAGCTTGTCCCAGAAGAGAAAGACTTGTTTCCAGGAAAAGTAGCAGTTGAGAGTGTCCATGAGCCTGGTGTTGGGGACAAAAAACCAGCCCTGAAACAACCTGATAGAATAGCTTGCATCTTGCCTTTTCATAGCAAGAGAGGATTACATGTGTGTGTCCTGGCTGCAAGATTACTCAGAATGGAGTAGCTACTTTGAGCACCCAGCTGCCTCTGGCACTTATTTTAAAGGAGGTGAATTAGTCTCTGAAATGTCTGGGACATTCCACTGAATGTAGCTGGAACTTGGATTGCTGGTTAATTAAGTTAGCTAAGATCAGAGCAGATGGATCTAGCCCCTCTCTTTTCTCACTGCTGGAGGTGTCTGGTGCAGAAGAGCCATCCAGTGGGTGTCTGGGCAGTGCTTTGGCACAGGTTGGGATGTGTGGCCATGTGCTGTCACTAAGCAGGAGCAAATGCTAGCTCTTGTGCGCCATTGGGTTGCTGCACAGATGGAGTCAAAACAGCATTTCAGGCTGCTTTCTCCAGGGCTGTTCATGACATGTAGTGGTTTAGAGATATGCTGCAGTATTGATGCTGTTGGGATTCTTGGATGGTGCCATTTCCATCCTGGTTCTGGTGTGTGAAGGGCTGCAAAGCGTTTGCCTGACAGAGGGATGACACCAGCGTTTGAGCTAAGGTACACTGCCTTTAAAAACAAATGAAATAAGGCTTTGATTTTCTTATGCCATTTCTGCTTGGTGATCTGTCACTCTGCTTCTTACAGGGCTTAGCCAGTAGGGCTCAAATGATACCTTTTGTTAATGCAGAGTTTCATTTATTTATTGATTTATTAAAGAAAAGGTTGGAAATTTCCAGTGTGGTGTTTTCCAACGAGTTGTCTTTACAGACAGCAGCAGCTTGTTAACAGCAAACCTAAGCCTGCACGAAGTGGTGAGAGCCTGATGACTAGAAACTGATCCAGGAGGTTCATACACGTGCAGAAGAAGTCTCTCCCTGTTTCAGATGCACAAAACTCATCTAGTATTACTACCTACTGCCTTCCTGTGTGCTATTTTCAGTAGTGATGCAATTGTTAGGATTCACAGTGATAACAAAAGCCTTCTACCAGCATTTGTGTGATGTTGTGAACCACACTTCTGATGAGATGCCTCTTATCATAGAATCATAGAATCAACCAGGTTGGAAGAGACCTCCAACATCATCCAGTCCAACCTAGCACCCAACCCTAACCAGTCAACTAGACCATGGCACTAAGTGCCTCATCCAGGCTTTTCTTGAAGACCCCCAGGGACGGTGCCTCCACCACCTCCCTGGGCAGCCCATTCCAATGCCAATCACTCTCTCTGTGAAGAACTTCTTCCTAACATCCAGCCTATACCTACCCTGGCACAACTTGAGACTGTGTCCCCTTGTTCTATTGCTGGTTGCCTGGGAGAAGAGACCAACCCCACCTGGCTACAATGTCCCTTCAGGTAGTTGTAGACAGTAATAAGATCACCCCTGAGCCTCCTCTTCTCCAGGCTAAACAGGCCCAGCTCCCTCAGCCTCTCCTCATAGGGTTTGTGTTCCAGGCCCCTCACCAGCTTTGTTGCCCTTCTCTAGACATGTTCCAGCACCTCAACATCCTTCTTGAAAGATGACATGAACAGAGGTAGAGATCTTTATAATGAATTATAATATGAATGTGAACACAATGCTTATTATCAAGTGAACTGTCTTTAATTAGCAGAATGTGTTACATCTAAGTGACAAGTGGCAACTAACTGGACTAGGAGAAATGGTTTCAAGCTGTGCCAGGGAGGTTCAGGCTGGATATTAGGAAATAGTTCTTCACTGAAAGGGTTATCAAACATTGGAATGATCTGCCCAGGGCAGTGGTGGAGTCACTATCCCTGGAGGTGTTTAAGCAGCCTGTGGGCCTGGTGCTTGTGGACATGGGGAGCTGGGGTTGTTTAGCCTGGAGAAGAGGAGACTCAGGGGGGACCTCATTGCTGTCCACAACTACCTGAAGGGAGGATGTAGCCAGTTGGGGGTTGGTCTCTTCTGCCAGGCAACCAGCAACAGAACAAGGGGACACAGTCTCAAGTTGTGCCAGAGGAACTATAGGCTGGATGTTAGGAGGAAGTTCTTCCCAAAGAGAGTGATTGGCATTGGAATGGGCTGCCCAGGGAGGTGGTGGAGTCACCATTCCTGGAGGTGTTCAAGCAAAGCCTGGCTGAAGCACTTAGTGCCATGGTCTGGTTGACTGGCTAGGGCTGGGTGCTACGTTGGCCTGGATGATCTTGGAGGTCTCTTCCAATCTGGTTGATTCTATGATTTTATGGCTTAGTGTTGACCCTTCAGTGCTGGGTTGAGGGCTGGACTGGATGGTATTTGAGGTCTCTTCCAGCCAGACATATTCCATGATTCTGATTGAGCTGATGCTACTCATATAGATGGGATTACCTGTTGCATTTGCAAAGAAATGGGCATGTCCACCTTATGTGGCTGGCCTTGTTAAACCTGCTTGTTATTTGGCCAGTCTTAACAGCTACTCCTAGACAGATTCGGGAGTATTGTTTTCAATTTGCTATTGGAGAAGCTAAATGTAATCAAAGGTGCTAACCAGTGGCATTGAATCCAGTATTTGAAGCTGGGAGCCGCTTGTTACATAGGGTGTCTATTGAGCAAATCTTTATTACTAGTTTATTAACAGTAATAGTAACATTAATGTGTGTTTTCCATTTGTGTGAGTGGTTTCTCGAATCATGGTTCTTCACAGTGAATTATTCTAAAGCCAGAATGTAGCTGTTTCAGGATGCTGTGAGGCCTGATGATTTCCTTACTTGCTTGGACAGGAGAGGGTGTGTTGGAAGGCAGACTGCACTGCCTGTTGTGGCTGTCTGCTTGAGTGAGCATGTGGGAACTGAATGTTTTTTCTGAATTATTTTGAACCTCTGACAAGGACATTATGAGCCTGAATGATGATACTGCTTTATAGTTTTCTTCTGTGAAATACTGCTCAAAGCAGTAGCTTTAACTGGTGTAGTAGGTGCCTGCTTCTCTCCCTACCTTATGAGATTGCTGAGGATTAAGTGATGTGGTTATGGTGCTCGAAGGCACGGTATTTCATTGCTATGGGCAGTGAGGCTCCAGTTCTTGGTTTTGTTAGGGACTAGCTTGTTCCCAGGGCAGTTTTGTGCTGCTTGGAAGGAGGCTGCTGCGTTACTTCTAGGGTGCAGAAGTGTTGGGGGATCATTGGGTGCAGAGGAGCAGTCCTGGACACGGGGTGATTTTATGGATGTCCACTTTGTTTTGCCACAGTCAAGAACTGGGCATCTCCTGTGGCTGTGTTTGGTTTAGGCACATCCTAGAGAGGCTTGTGCCACAGCAACAGCTTCTGCTTTCCTTTTTGAGAGCTTGCTTTTGGTACAAGTACTTCTATAAAAGAGGATGTGGCAGTACCTGGTGTTCAGCTGGTGGCTGGCTTGGCTCTGAGGTTGTTTCCTACTGCCTGCGTGTGACTTGCTTGTGTAGTTCCCTGTGTCTGGGCTTGGCTTGGACCAGCATCCATACATTGGAAACTGCTTCCTGTCTACTGGGAGGCTGCTCAAAATTACTGTGAAGGGACACAGAAGAGGAGGGATGGGGAATGAAGTGAAACATATTTGTTTTAGAGACATTAAAGTTTTGATGGAAGTCAGAAATTAACATTTGTTGTACTTAAATTAAGGAGGGGCTGGGGGAGAAATGACAGTTTTATTCTTACTGCTTGTGATGATGCTGTCGTGGACTCCTGTGTTGCCAGAGTCACAGAATCACCATGGTTGGAAAAGACCTTGAAGATCACCAAGTCAAGTGAACATGATAGAAAGTGAGCAACTGTGTGGTCCCTGCAGGCATGAGGAGAAGGTGCATGCTTTGCAAGTTGCAGAGCTCAGTGCTTGCAGGGTCTCAGGGTGCAGCCGACCATCTGCTTATGCTGTTCTCTGCTAGGTCCCAGGGTCATGCTGTCATAGTCTTGTGTATTGTCATACTCCACCTTGCCTGGCTGCTCCTCAGTCCTTTCTCTCTTTCTGAAGTATGTTTTCAAAGGTTGTTGTTTCAGCGAGTGCTTTCTTTGCAGGCAGGGAGCAAGATACTATTGTCCTGTCAGTGTAGCTACCTAAAAGTCAGCTCCAGGCAGCATGTTCTTCTACCTGCACTGATGGGGCCAAACTCTGAGTCGTGTTGAACTGTGTTCTGCATGCTCTTTGATTAGAAAAAGCCTTCATTGCTCAGCATGAGGTTAGGCTGGGCAGGCTGTATCCCATGCTAGCTGGGAAAATGGCAATTTCCCTCCTCCCTGGCACAGACAATGCTGCTTTCTTGCATGTATTATTCGCACTTCATAAATATTTCTCCTGCTCCACACCATGCAGAACCATGCTGCTTTGTTTTCCTGCTTTCTTCTCTCTTGCTCAAATGTTTGTCTTTAAGATTGGATTATTTAAAGCACTCAGGAAAGTGAACTAAAGCATTGCCTGCCCTTGTCAGTGTGAGGCAGTTTGAGTGGAACCAGTGTTGATCTTGCTCACCAACGAAGGCTCAGATCAGACCTTGCCTGTTGTTATTATTTTCTTTCTTTTCAGTCTTTTTCTTGCTGCATATTAAGGCTTCTTCAAAATATGCAGCAAGTACCAGCAAAAGCTAGCCTGATGAGCAGCCCAGAAAATTGCTTTTGTAGTGGATCAGTTGAGTAATTCCAGCAGCAAGTTTCCATTGGATTTCAGGTCACCCTTAGAGACCTGTTAATGCGTATTTAAGAACCTTCTTTCCTCTGCTTCTCACCTGGTGGCTAGAAAGTCGTTTTGCCTCTGGCTACCTCTGCAATCTGGCTGTTTAAAGGAGGACATCTGACTCTGGTAACATTAACCTCTGTTATCTTTGCTATTCATTAACTTTCAGTAGCTCTAGTTGTTCTCTTATAGCATATTGTGAGTGATAACGTGACTCATCAGCCCAAAGCACTTCAGAGCACTGTGTCCCTGTTGCTTCACTCCCAAGGGCAGGAGGAGAACCAAACCCCCTCCCCAAGGCACAGAGCAGGGATCCCTGCAGGGCTGGGACGAGGGGGTTTTGTCCTTGCAAAGACTGCGACAGGGTTTCAGAGTGAAGACTCTGCAGCCTTGTGCCTTTGTGCTCCCCACAATGCTTCTTGAGCTTTCCTGAGAGCAGCCCCCTGGCTCCCGACCGGCCAGAGGAGGATGCGTTTTGTCTGGTAGGAAATTGGTAGTGTTCATCCTTAAAAATAACAGAGCAAGGATTGCAGTGGGGTGAGTAAACCTGGTAGCTGTTCCAGCTATAAATCTGGTCCTAGATCACTGATGCCTACAAAATGTGTGTTTTCCTTTTCTCTCCCTTTTTGCTCATCACAGAGTGCAGTTTTGGCCCACTGCTTTATTGAAGTCTGTGGAAGAATTGAGATTTGCAGGTTTTTGGTTTGGTTTGGGTTTTTTTTTGGTGTGGGTTGGTTGGTTTGGTTTTTTCCCCTCTCTCCCCACTGAAGAATTCAACAGAACATGGGTTTTGATGACACCAGTTGCAGTTTTTCCCCCATCTGCAGAGGTTTCTGGGCTGTATCTGTGATGCAGGTTAGGTGGTGGTGCCATTGGAAATTACCTGGAAATATCTTTAGGATGGAGGTGTGATTAGGGGTCCTGCAGAGACCTGCTGCCTCGGGCCCCTGCCAGATGTGGCTGCTGCCCTGGCTGACATCACCATTGGATCCCCCAGATGAAGCATCTCTGCCCTCAAATGCTGGGTTTGTGCGACTTTGCTCCCGGCATGAACCCTGAGACAGGGCAAACCACCTGGGGCTGGCCAGGCCAGACCCTTAAAAACTTGGGGCAGGCTGGGCCGTAAAATCTAGTTAATAAACAATCTGTTCTGCTGGCAGAACAACACGTGAGACCTTTAGAAGTCCTTCTTTGCCATTCCAATTGCACTTACGAGTCAGCAACGCCTTTTGGCATTTCATTCTCTTTCATCTTCAGATTATTGCTGCAGAGAAAGAGGAAATAATTCTGACAATCATTTATCAAAGGTAGCTAATAAAACAATGCAAGGATGCAGGCTGAGGCATAAATGGGATATTGTGACAGATGCAGATGATTATTAACCAGCTGATGTCTCCACAAAGGCTTCTAATCATAAACACAGCATGGAGTGTATTTGAATGTATTAATAGCCAAAGTTTTACAGAGAATTGGAGTGGGGGCTTTTTTTTTAACATCCCATTTCCTGCTTTAATTGATAGAGTGTGAAGCTTTCACACAAACAATTTGGAAGAGATTGTTTTGCATCTCTGACATTAAGTACACGGTACAGGCTAGAACAACATGTTTCAGAGGGATTTATTAAAGAGGGCTCCTACAGTGATGCTTCCTTAGAGATGTGGCTAGTGACAGATGCTAAACTCAGTGATGTAGCAAAGCCAAGTGTTGCGGTAGAGAAGTATCTATCTGTGTCTGTGCCACCTATGTTTTAATTTGAGTTTGCAAGAAAAGGGAAGGTGTTATCAGAGAGAGATCATTATGCTGCAAAATGTGTGGGCTAGACTTGCTTTTCCCCCCTATCTTTCTATCAAAGGCCCTCTTAGTTTTACTCTCGTGTGGTCCTGCATTATGTTTTGGGAAATAAAATGCTAGGTTTATACCTTGATCACCAGGCTAGAGTTGAAGTACTTTAAAGTACTCTGCTATGGCTTTGGCTCATCACTCTCCTTTTCTGAATTTCTAAGGCAGGGGAAAAAGAGTTTCAATAAATTATCCAAGAAGAATGATTAAACATACTACATAGCAGCACTGCAAACGTGATGCTGTTTGCAGGCACTGTGTAGTGCCTGCTGTGTAGTGCATGTATTTTTGATGTGGTTGCTTGCAGTGGATATAAAATGTGGTGGAAGGGAAATATCCTTATAATGCTCTAATACATTAAAAAGATAGAATCATAGAATCAACCAGGTTGGAAGAGACCTCCAAGATCATCCAGGCCAACCTAGCACCCAGCCCTATCCAGTCAACTAGACCATGGCCCTAAGTGCCTCATCCAGGCTTTTCTTGAAGACCCCCAGGGACGGTGCCTCCACCACCTCCCTGGGCAGCCCATTCCAATGCCAATCACTCTCTCTGTGAAGAACTTCTTCCTAACATCCAGCCTATACCTACCCTGGCACAACTTGAGACTGTGTCCCCTTGTTCTATTGCTGGTTGCCTGGGAGAAGAGGCCACCCCCCACCTGGCTACAATGTCCCTTCAGGTAGTTGTAGACAGTAATAAGATCACCCCTGAGCCTCCTCTTCTCCAGGCTAAACACCCCCAGCTCCCTCAACCTCTCCTCATAGGGTTTGTGCTCCAGGCCCCTCACCAGCTTTGTTGCCCTTCTCTGGACATGTTCCAGCACCTCAACATCTTTCTTGAATTGAGGGGCCCAGAATTGGACACAGTACTCAAGGTGTGGCCTGACCAGTGCTGAGTACAGATACTATGAGTGCCAGTGCATGTGCTGTTTTAATATGTGTTTCTGCTGCTATCAGCTGATGTATTTCAGACAGATACTTGTTAGAGGAGCAGCCCCATTTTAGAATTTGAGAATAAAGAAAAATAGCTTAAATTTCACTGCTGGTCATCCCCAGCCCTCCAGAAGCACGGAATAAAGTTCAAAGCTGAAGTGGACAAGCAGTGTCAAACTCAGGGTGGTTCCTCTTGCTGCAGTGTGTGCATTCTGCATGGTCCAGAGCAGAACACAGAACTTGGAGCACATGGTCTTGTCTAGCTTCAGAGCCTGTTTTCTTGTGGTTAATTGACAAACCCCAAAACTTTGTTATTCTTGGTCTTAATTGTTCTATGCTCTTTTCCTTTTATTTCTTTTTCCCATGAAGCTGTTGCTTTGCTTAAGAAGTCTGCTTAAATTAAGCTGTCTGTGCCAAGTGAAATAATTCAATCATTGGTGCGTCTTGGCCTTGCCTTTGAATAAACGGAGTCTTCCTGACGGCAGGGCAGTTCCTCAGGAATTCCTTTATGGTGAATTAGGCAGGGCAGTGATGAATAACTGGGGGCAAAGGACATTCTGAACAGCAAAGCAAATTGATTCCCTAGGTCCTCACCTAACTTCTTGAGGGCAATTTTGGATGGGCCAGCATCCTTTAAGGCGGAGATGAAGGCTAATCTCAGCCCAGGGGCTGCTCTTGTTGGTATTTTCTGCCATGTTATCCTGTATGCCTGTGTACAGTTTTAGAGGGCAAAAGCTATGTAATGAATTATGGATTTGCAAGAGCAGGAGGTGGCATCTTTGCACAGCCATGCTTATGGACCCCTGGTATGTGTGGGGTGATGGTTCTAGGACATTACTATGGTGCACTGTGTAGCTGTGTGTCGCTGACCATCTGCCTCTTGTATAATCATAAAGGGTGGAAAAGACCTTTAAGATCATCAAGTTCAATCACAACCTGACTACTGTGACCACTAATCTGCATTGTGAAGCACCACATCTACTTGCATGCCTAACATCTCCAGGGACAGTGACTCCACCACTTCCCTGGGCAGCCTTTTCCAAAGCCTCACCACTCTTTCAGTAAAGAAATCTTTCCTAATATTCAATCTAAACCTTCATTGACACAACTTAAGTCCATTTCCTCTTGTCTTTTTGCTAGTTATTTGGGAGACCAACACCAGTCTCACTACAGCCTCCTTTCAGGTAGTTGTAGAGAGCAGCAAGATCTTCCCTTAGCTTTCTCCAGATCCTCTCAGATTCACAGCTTGCATAGAGTTTGAAGAGACCTTCAAAGGTCATCTTGTCCAACACCCCTGTGGTGAACAGGAGCACCTCCAACTATACCAGGCTGCCCAAAGCCCCTTTGAGCCTGATCTTGAATGTCTGTAGAGACAGGGCATCAACCATATCCCTAGGCAACCTGTTCCAGTATTTTACCACTCACTGTAAAGAGTTTCTTCCTTATGTCCAATTCAAACCTACCCTGCACCAGTTTAAAGCCACTGCCCCTCATCCTGTCACTGCAAGCCATTCTAAACAGTCCTTCCCCAGCCTTCCTGTAGATGGTGAAATGTAGTTATAAAGTCTCCCTGGAGCCTTCTCTTCTCTGGCTGAACAGCCCCAATGCTTTCAGCCTGTCTTCACAAGAGAGGTGATCCAGCCCTCTGATTATCTTTGTTGCCCTCCTGGACTTGCTCCAGCAGGTTCCTGTCTCTTTTGGGGGCCCCAGAGCTGGGCACAGTGCTCCAGGTGAGGTGTCACCAGAAAAGAGTAGCAAAATCACCTTTCTGGGTCTACTGACCACACTTCTTTTGATGCAGCCCAGGATGTGGTCAGCCTTCTGCAAGGCTGCAAGTGTTGGTTCGTGTCCAGCTTCTCATCCACCAGTACCCCTAAGTCCTTTTCTACAAGACTGCTCTCGATTGCCCAGCCTGTACTGATAGCAAGAATTGCCCTAACCTAGGTTCAGGACCTTGCACTTTGCCTTATTGAAACTAATGAGATTCTCCTCAGCCCACCTCTTCAGCCTGTCCAGGCTCCTCTGAATGGCATCCTGTCCTTCAGACTCATCAACCACACCACTTAGCTTGGTATCATAGAATCAACCAGATTGGAAGAGACCTCCAAGATCATCCAGTCCAACCTAGCACCCAGCCCTAGCCAGTCAATTAGACCATGGCACTAAGTGCCTCAGCCAGGCTTTGCTTCAACACCTCCAGGGACAGTGCCTCCACCACCTCCCTGGGCAGCCCATTCCAATGCCAATCACTCTCTCTGTGAAGAACTTCCTCCTAACATCCAGCCTAGATCTCCCCTGGCACAACTTGAGACTGTGTCCCCTTGTTCTATTGCTGGTTGCCTGGGAGAAGAGGCCACCCCCCACCTGGCTACAATGTCCCTTCAGGTAGTTGTAGAGAGCAATGAGGTCTGCCCTGATGAAGATAGCCATCAGACAGTATGCCCTCCAAACCCCTCGCAAGCCTCACTGCTCTTCTCTGGACACCCTCCACAACCCAAATG
Organism: Pogoniulus pusillus; assembly: GCF_015220805.1. Classification (NCBI taxonomy): domain Eukaryota; kingdom Metazoa; phylum Chordata; class Aves; order Piciformes; family Lybiidae; genus Pogoniulus; species Pogoniulus pusillus. The sequence goes on from NC_087294.1 coordinate 2,921,272, forward strand.
CCTGTTTTACACCGTGATGTCCAACACTGAACACAGTACTCAAGCTGTGGCCTCACCTGGGCTGAATACAGGGGCACGATCACACTCTCCTCCTCCATGAGCATGCCTCTGCCATGAACCCAGCCCTGATGCTGCTTCATCATGGTGGCAGCATGTCTGAGACTGCTTCACAGCAGGCATGGGCTTTGCCACTTGGCATTTCCCTTTCCAGGAGGGTCCAGCCTACTCATGCCCCTGCTTACTCGTGCACCCTAGAGCAGTGTGATCCTACCAGGGGAACATGGCAGCATGATTGCACCTTGCTTTGGGAAGAGGCTAAGAGGTGAAGAAGTCTAGAAAGACCTTTTACCAATGTCTTTTGTCTACAGCAAACTGTTATCTGCCGCATCTTGGGAGAGAACAAAGCATCACAACATGACCTGGTTCTAAGCACTGGATTTTGGTAGCAGCCTAATGTTCTCCCTACTGTCTTAAGAGACTTGTCATGTCCAGTTATCCCTTCTTTCATTCTTTTTTTTTTTCCTTAACTAATTCTGCCTACCAAGGCCATCACTCTAACAGCAGAGCATTGGAGTGTGGAGCATGGTCCTCCCCAGTGTGTCCTGTACAAAGCCTCATGTGCTGTCTGACTATCTGAAAAGCTAAAGGGAATCAAAGTTTATTACACTTTTTTTCCCTTCCACTGTCCTTTCATCTCTTCTGAATGTTCTTCTCAGCATTCATTAAAAATGTGTCCCATTATTACCCATCTGGTTGGGTTTGAGGAAGTCCTGGTTTTAATAGTGAATGCTGTTTGCTGGTGAAGGTATCTGGACTGTGATTGAAGATAGAGCAAGGAAATGAGACGTAAGACTTGGGATGGGAACGGGAGGGAGTGATGATTCCAGCCACTTGTGTTTCCACTGCCAGCTCACTGTGAGGAGAAGCTACTTGAGCACAGTCTGGAATTTTCAGTTAGGCTGAGGATGAAATATGTTGCTTCTTGTGAAAACTGCACAGACTTACTGTGAAGTAAGCTTTGAACTGGATTTGGGAGCAATCCATGAGCATCAGCTCGGATGGGTAAACCTTGGTTCCTGTGCTACTGCAGCAGAGTAGCACTGGAGGTGGCAGGCTGGGGACGTGTGCAGGAAGTACTGTAGCAGCTTGTAGGCACTTGTTCCTTACCTGTCTCTGAAAGAAGAACATGAAAAGGGTGCCAAGCTTCGAGGGGAACTTGAGCTTAGAGAGTTTTGGTCAGATCTGCACCTCAGATGCCTGTACACATGGCACAGAAATTTGGTGCCTGCTAGGAAATAATTTTGATCTTGGATTGTTTAATTCTATTTTCTTGTAAATGGCATGTTGCAGGGGGAAATAAGGGACATAGCAGATGGGAGAAACAAAAGACACCAGTTAGGTTCCTCTGTACCTCAGCTCACTGGTGGCATGAGCTATTCAGAGTTCCAGATTCTTGCAAGCAATTGCTGCTTCCACTGGCACGTCCCCAAATACCAACACATTTCTGAAAGAGTGAGTTTTGGTGTGGTTTTCTTTTCTTGCAGGAAAGAGGAAGAGAAAGCATTGTGGGGAGCTATATTTCACTGTCTTGGATATACAGAACAGAAGTGACTTCTGACCCTGCTGCCTCTCTGCTTCTGGAATTAAGTTCTCAGCCCTGTAAAAGTATTTTCTGGGACAACATGCTTCCTTCCAGTAAATAGGTAAATAGTCAAACCTTCATCAGAATTGAACAAGTAACTACCCTGTTGTAGATGGTGCATACTTAACCTGGGATCTGTGCTTCTTACTCATTCAAGTTGAGTCTGGAGAAAAGAAGACTTAGGGGGGATTGGATAAATGTTTATAAGTATCTGAGGGCTGCCAGGAGTGGGGGGGACAGGCTCTGCTCACTGCTCCCTGGGACAGGACAAGGAGCAATGGGTGTAAGTTGCAGCAAAAGAGGTTCTGCCTCAACACAAGGGGGAACTTCTTTACTGCAAGTGTCCCAGAGCACTGACACGGCCTTCCCAAAGAGGCCATGGAGTCTCCTTCTCTGGAGCCTTTCCAGGCCTGTCTGGATGTGTTCCTCTGTGATCTGTGTTAGATAGCATTGTCCTGCTCCGGCAGGGAGGTTGGACTGGATGATCCCCTTGGGTCCCTTCCAACCCCTAACATCCTGTGAGTAGAAATAGTAGATGATGTGTAGAGAAACAGGAAAAATGAAAGGCTGGGTGGGAGACAAAGTTCATAGACTGGTCCAGATCCCTTCTTTTCCCTTTTGTCGTGACCTTAGGCAGAAATTGGCCTGATGGAGATTCATAGGTTGCCTGCCACAGAGTTCAAACATGGAAAAGTTTGTCACATGTTAAATTTTGTGTTCAGTTTCTTTGCTTCTTAGTGCCATTTGTTGGAGAATCTTACAAAAAGAGAATGGGAAGCTTGGCTGGGATCTGGCCAAGGAGTTGCAGCTGGTCTTCTAATTAAAGGAAGACAAAGTGATATACAGGCCTGTGGGGATCTGTCAGACACAGATTTATTAGGCAGGATGGAGAGGAACTTAAAGCTATCACCTCTTCTCAATCACCCCCTCCCGGTTCAGTGCACATGCTCTGAGTTGCATGAGACTTTTGAAGCCATGCAAGAGTCATCATCTGGAGCACCCTTATCATCTCCCTTCTCCTTCCAAATTTTGAAGCCTCTCCAAGTTTCAGTTAATGGCTGCATAATGTAGGAAGTAACATGTAAAATACATGTATTTATATCCAAAAAAGTGTTTCTGCAGTTCAAGGCTGCCGAGAGAAAAGCCCACTGCCTTTGTGGGCTCCTGTGTGTCCTCAGAGATCAGGAAGGAAAAACACAGTGATTGCCACTGATGAAACCAAGAAAAGGTGTATGTGCTGGCTGCTGCAGCACCAACTAGTTGAATAGTGGAAAAGGACAAGGAAATAAGTTTGGCAAAAGTGACATTTATTATACTTTTGCAAAGCTTGAGTCCCCAAATTCTTGGGACATTGTCTGAGGAGGATGAGGACAGGTCATACTGGGGGGGCTCTGTGCTCTTTTCTTCAATGACTTGGATAGAATCATAGAATCAACCAGGTTGGAAGAGACCTCCAAGATCATCGAGTCCAACCTATCACCCAGCCCTAGCCAGTCAACCAGACCATGGCACTGAGTGCCTCTTCCAGTCTTTTCTTGAAGACCCTCAGGGATGGTGCCTCCACCACCTCCCTGGGCAGCCCATTCCAATGCCAATCACTCTCTCTGTCAAGAACTTCTTCCTAACATCCAGCCTATACCTACCCTGGCACAACTTGAGACTGTGTCCCCTTGTTCTATTGCTGGTTACCTGGGAGAAGAGGCCAACCCCCACCTGGCTACAATGTCCCTTCAGGTAGTTGTAGACAGTAATAAGATCACCCCTGAGCCTCCTCTTCTCCAGGCTAAACAGGCCCAGCTCCCTCAGCCTCTCCTCATAGGGTTTGTGTTCCAGGCCCCTCACCAGCTTTGTTGCCCTTCTCTGGACATGTTCCAGCACCTCAACATCTTTCTTGAATTGAGGGGCCCAGAACTGGACACAGGACTCAAGGTGTGGCCTGAGCAGTGCTGAGTACAGGGGCAGAATAACCTCCCTTGTCCTACTGGCCACACTGTTCCTGATGCAGGCCAGGATGCCATTGGCTCTCTTGGCCACCTGGGCACACTGCTGCCTCATCTTCAGCTTACTATCTATCAGTACCCCAGGTCCCTTTCCTCCTGGCTGCTCTCCAGCCACTCAGTCCCCAGCCTGTAGCACTGCTTGGGGTTATTGTGGCCGAAGTGCAGAACCCTGCACTTGGCCTTGTTAAATCTCATCCCATTGGCCTCTGCCCACCCATCCAGCCTGTCCAGGTCCCTCTGCAGGGCTCTCCTACCTTCCAACAGATCAACACCTACTCCTAGCTTGGTGTCATCTGCAAACTTACTGATGCTGGACTCAATGCCCTCGTCCAGATCATCATTTGAACAGGAATAAAGATATTGAACAGGATGTAACTTCCTTCATGATTTTTGATTATTGAGAAAAGGAAAAGAGAAGGACCTTCCAAAAGAAGTGGACAAAATCCTGCCTTGTGTGGTTCCAGGTTTTAGCTAATGTCCCCTAGAGCTTTTGCTGCCTTTGCTCTCCCAACACAGCCCAGTCCTCTTGTGGGCACTGCAGGCAGAGATGCGCCATGAGAGCAGGAGTTTTGTACCACGTATCTAATACTGCTAAGACTCTGGTGGCAGTGTGTCCCAAGCTCTTCTGAAGAAAATTCATGGCTGAGTGTGAAGTTTTGTCTCTGCAGTAAATGACATCATGCCAATTTTGTGCTGGCTGAGATTCTACTTTGAGGAATTGTGCTAGTTTGAAGCTAGCTAGAATGTTTTGGTGAGGACTAGATTACAGGCTGTGAAAGGAAAACAGTGGTGATGTCTGCTTCACTCATAGGCTTGCTGAGAAGTATAAGAACACGAATCAAAACATAGATAAGGCACAACTTGTCCTGCTGGGGACCTCCGAGCTGCATCTGTCTCTCTCTCCCTCTAACCTCATCCTCTGTTTCTCTGACTAATCCACTTTGCTTCCCAACCCCCTGGCTGAACCTCCATTCTTCCTTGGGACTGGGGTAAGGTTGAGAGGGGCAGGGGGAAGGTGCAGGGGTGGTTGAGTGCCCCTCCTGGGGACTCAGGTTTCTGGGAGGGCTGTTGTGTTTCTGTATTACCTTTTCCCTTGTCTATTTCTGTCTATAACTGTATATCCTGTAGCTATCTGCTTGTGTATTGTGCCAGCTGTAAATATAAGCTTCACTCAATTTCCAGAGCTTGCTGAGTCTAGTCTGGGTGATTTCCAAAGTGGGGAGGTGAGCACCCAAACCATCACAGGAATGTGAGAGAAAATTTCAGCTCAGCACCTCTTTTTAAGGGGAGCAAGCATCGGTTGAGCCTTAAGCACTAGCTCAAGATGCAGGACGTCAGTAGGGTTCAGATGTGTTCCAAGTGAAACTTGTGCTTTAAATGCTTTCCTGGGGTTTCTCACAAATGGAAACCTGAGTGCTCCAGTTGTGTACTCTGGCTGCAGCACTCTGGACTGTGTGCACCACCCACCCTAGCATATGTTTGTCAGAGCTGGGGGAGCTATTTCACATCATGTCATTCCTCATTTCGTGGCAGCGTTGATTCAAACCAGGACAGGAAGCTGGCTGCGATCGCAATATATATTTCTTCTCTCTCTCTTTCCTTTTTGTCTCTTCTCCCTGTTCTCTGGAGGGGAAAAAAAGATTTAAAACAAAAAGGAAGGAGCAGATTCTGAAATCTGAGCATGTAATTGCATCTTTCTTGAAAGAAAGGGTGCAGGTATTCTCTAGTCTCCCATGTGATGTAACTCTTAAGGACAAGAACAACAAAATGAATAAAAGTAGTGTTAAAAACTGCTTTGTAGCTCCTGTTTCCTTTTCGACCTGGATGCTTCACTGTGATTGCAGAAGTGGTCAAGAGATCTCAAGAGCTGAGCTTCCTGCGATTGTCTGTCAAAGGAACGAAAGAGCAAAGGAATAACTTTCTGTCATGAAGTATGTGCCAGTACATTCTAAAGTGTCCTTAAAGGACTTTTCTCTGACACAACCAAGTGGATTCAAGGACCCAAGAGGCCAGACCCACTAACAGATATCAGTCCTTAAGCCATTAAAAAGCCCCCAAACCAAAACAAACCCCAAGTCAGCCAGCTGACCTGAGGAACATTTCCTGTGTAGAATCCTGGCTTGCCTGTTGGTGCTGGTGTGCTGCTCTGCTTGTTTAGATTAGGAAGCAGGGTGACCTAAGGAAGCAAGCATTTCTTTAAGGAAGCACTGGTCCGTTATGGGGAATGTCTAAAGTCACCCTTCAGCAAGCAGATGGAGCCCAGCAGTGGGAGGCAGAAGGGCTGGCCTGCTTTTTCTTTGTCTCAGCCCTCTTTTCAGCTGTTGCTTTGCTGAGACAGTGCTGTCTTGAGTTATCTCGGGGTGAAGACAAAAGCGTTTCTCTCACTGACCTTGAATTTCTTCAGCTTCCTCCATCTGCTGGTTTGATCACAGGGGGTTGGGGGCTGGAAGGGACCTCTGGAGATCTTTGAGCCCAACCCCCCCGAAAGCAGGACCATACAGTCTAGTGGAGGTCACAGAGAAATGCATCCATATGGAGTTTGAAAGTCTCCAGAGAGAGGGAGACTCCACCACCTCTCTGGGGAGCCTGTCCCAGTGCTCTGTGACCCTTACAGTAAAGAAGTTTTTCCTCATGTTGAGATGGGACTTCTTGTGCAGTGGTTTACATCCACTGCCCCTTGTTCTGTCACAGGGCACAAGTGAGGAGAGGCTGTCCCTTCCTTCTTGACTCTGGAACCTCAGATATTTATATACAGCTGTTAGATCCCCTCTCCAGACCAGACAGCCCTTGGTCTCTCAGCCTTTCCTTGTAAGGCAGTGACCCAGTTCCTGAATCATACTTGTAGCCTTCTATTGGACTCCCTCAATAGATCCCTGTCTCTCTTGAGCTGGGGGAGCCTAGAATTGGACACAGTATTCTAGGTGGGGCCTCATTAGGGCAGACTAGAGGGGAAGAAGAACCTCCCTCAATTTGTTGGACACATTCTTCTTAGTGTACCCCAGGACCCCATTGGCCTTCTTCACCACAACTGCACATTGCTGTCCCATTGATGCAACTTGTCCACCAGGACTCCCAGGTCCTTCTCCACAGGGCTGCTCTCTACCAGATCACCTCCTAACCTGTACTGGTGCAGTGTATTGTTCTTTCCCAGGTGCAGGACTCTGTGCTTACCCTTGTTGAACCTCATTTGGTTCCTCTTTGCCCAGCTCTACAGTCTGTCCAAGGCTCACTGAATGGCCACACAGCCCTCAGGTGTATCAGCCAAGCCTAGATGTGCTCATCTGCTCAGCAAGTCACAGAATGGTTTATGTTGGAAGGGACTTCAAAGATCATCCAGTCCAAACCCCCTGCCATAGGCAGGGACACCTCCCACTAGAACAGATCTCTCAAGGCCTTATCCAACCTGGCCTTCAACACCTCCAGGGAGGGAGCAGCCGCAGCCTCCCTGGGCAACCTGTGCCAGTGTCTCACCACCCTCACTGCAAAGAACCCTTTCCTAACATCTAGTTTGAATTTCTCCTCTGCCAGTTTAAACCCACTGCCCCTTGTCCTGTCATGACAAGACTTTGTCAGTAGTCCTTCCCCAGCTTTCCTGGAGGCCCCCTTCAAACACTGGAAGGCCACTATAAGGTCTTCTCAAAGCCTTCTCTTCTCCAGGCTGAAGAGCCCCAACTCTTGTAGCCTGTCCTCATAGCAGAGCTGCTGCAGCCCTCTGAGCATCTTCATGGCCCTCCTCTGGATTTGCTCCAACGGTTTGATGTCCTTCTTGTGCTGGGGGCTCCAGAACTGTACACAGTACTCCAGGTGAGGTCTGTGGAGAGCAGAGTAAAGGAGGAGAATCCCCTCCCTTGCCCTGCTGGCCATGCTGCTCTTGATGCAGCCCAAGACACAGTTGCTGTCTGGGCTGCACATGCACACTGCTGACTCATGTTGAGCTTCTCATCACCCCAGACTCCAGGTCCTTTTCCTCAGGGCTGCTCTCAGCCATTCGCCACCCAACCTGCATTTGTGCTTGGGATTGCGCCGACTCAGGTAGATGAATGTAGAGCCTGGATCCTGCCTGGCCTTGCTTACTGTCTCTGTTTGCAGTCCTTGTGGCTGGAATGTTTTACTCCAGACGCTGTACATGGACAAAGGGTAGCTATTGCACTCTGCAGTTTTGCTTAATTGTTACTTGGAGCAGCAACACTTTTATTCCCCTAGACTCTGGTGGGATCCCTGTCACTTAAACACTGGTATAAATGCTTCACTGTAAGGGAAATTGGTGTCTAGAGTGTCAAGATAGAGCTTTTTAATGTTCTCAGCTATAGTTAAGTAGTTAGCTGCATACTGAAGACATTTGTTTTCATCTAGATAAGTGATTCAGTTAAACTTCAAGTAGCAATACCACACGTTCATCACATCCCTGGCTGTGTGAATGGGCTCTTTTCAGTGATGGCCAGTGACAGGATAGGGGGCAAGGGGTACAAATCAGAACAGAGGAGATTTCACTTGAACTTAAGCAAAAACTTTCATGTGAGGATGCTGGAGCCCTGGAGCAGGCTGCCCAGAGAGGTTGTAGAGTCTCTTCTTTTCTTCTTCTTTTTTCTACCAGGTTGGAAGAGACCTCCAAGATCATCCAGTCCAACCTAGCACCCAGCCCTAGCCAGTCAACCAGACCATGGCACTAAGTGCCTCATCCAGGCTTTTCTTGAAGACCCCCAGGGACGGTGCCTCCACCACCTCCCTGGGCAGCCCATTCCAATGCCAATCACTCTCTCTGTGAAGAACTTCTTCCTAACATCCAGCCTATACCTACCCTGGCACAACTTGAGGCTGTGTCCCCTTGTTCTCTTGCTGGTTACCTGGGAGAAGAGGCCACCCCCCACCTGGCTACAATGTCCCTTCAGGTAGTTGTAGACAGTAATAAGATCTCCCCTGAGCCTCCTCTTCTCCAGGCTAAACAGGCCCAGCTCCCTCAACCTCTCCTTCTCTGGAGACTTTCAAAACCCACCTGGACACGCTCCTGTGCAAGCTGCTCTAGATGATCCTGTTTTAGCAGAGAGGGTGGCCTAGATGGTCTCCATGGGTCCCTTCCAACACCTACCATTCTGTGATTCTATGAGTGGGTATAAAGGGTCTGTACCCTGTCCTTGGGGGGGCTGTGTGTGACCTCTCCTCCTGTGTTCAAAATGTGGTCTCTTCTGTTCTAGAAACACAAGATGAGTGTTAGTTGCTTTTAGGTGGATATATGGTGCCTCAAAAGTGCTATCACATCTGAATTCTGTTTGAGGGTTATAGCTTTGGAAAAGGTGGGGTTTAGAGTTGTTTCCTTGTGCAGTGCCTGCAGAGAAGCCCCTGACTGAGTGCAGCTATTGTGTGAGCATGAAGCAGTAAATGGCATTTCGTCTGATCCTTATTATGCAGTCTCATTACTTTCATGTGTGGCCTTGGGAGGGAAGTGGGCAGGGAAGCGTAGAGTGAACCAACTCACTTATGTCCCTGGTGGTAAACCAGAGTTTTAAATGTGAACTGGTTTGGGATAGAAGAAAAACTAAGCTGGTGTCTGGTGTCTGTCTGAAGGCTTTTGCCATGTTCAAACCTTGTATGTGTGTGGAAACTGGGATGCATCAGCATGGGAATGTTTGGAATGACTTGTGCTACCGTGCACAACATATGGCAGTAGTGATATGAGCTGGAAATCAGCAGACCTCCTAACATTGCTGCACCTCTGTCTGGGGGCACTGGAGATGTCTTGTCCTCCAAGCAGGTGTGGAGACAACTAAATGGTACCTGGAAGCTGTGTGTTGTTGGCTGTGATGGTTTGGGTGTTCCCCGCCCCCCCACACTTTGGAAATCACTCAAACTAGTCTCAGCCAGCTCTGGGAATATAGCTGAAGCTTGTATTTACAGCTAGCACAACATACAAGCAGATAGTTACAGTATATACAGTTATAGACAGACACAGACAAGGGAAAAGTAATACAGAAACACAACAGCCCTCCCAGAAACCTGAGTCCCCAGGAGGGGCTCTCAACCACCCCTGCACCTTCCCCCTGCCCCTCTCAACCTTACCCCAGTCCTAAAGAAGAATGGAGGTTCAGCCAAGAGGTTAAGAAGCAAAGGCGAGTGGCAGGTGAGGTTAGGGAGATGCAGCTCAGTCAGAAGCCCAAGGCAGAGTGTGACAAAATGGCCAGAGTGTTATCTAATGATTTCATTTCTTCAGCAAGACTCTGAGGGAAGCAGACATCACCATTGTTTTCCTTTCACAGCCTGTGATCTAGTTCTTCTCACCAAAACATTCTACCCTGCTTCAAACTAGCACATTGGCCAACTTGGTATTGTGGAAGAAAAAGAGCAAGTATTTGACAGGAGAATTGTGGAAAAGAAGTTTTTTAACAGGTGGAAGTGTTGTAAAGTTAAAAGGAGGCATACCAAGATACATGGTCCAAACACCAGTGCTTTTGGGCTTGCTTTCTCTCTTTGTGGTAGTTTTGGTTGCTTTTTAACCTAATCTGGAGAAAATCTATTGTCTTAAGTGCTCAAGACTGTCCCTCCCTCCCCTTTCCCCCACTCCCTGTTAGGTGAAAACTTTATGAACAGTGAACAGTCCATGAACTTAGCCCAGGTCTTGACAAGGGGTTTATGGACTGATTGATGACCTGTGTTACTGTAGGTGCAGAATTCCTTTCCTGTCTACTGCTGGTGTGACTAAAACTTCCACAGATGTGATTTCTGAAAAGAAAAAAAACAAAACACACCAAAAAAACCCCAAACCCAAAACAACAACCAAAAACCTAAACCCCTACCCCAAAATCTAGGGACCTGCTCCCTTAAGGCACAGCTTCAGATGAGAAAGTAAAATGGAGTTGTTCCCTGCTAAAGCTGAAGAAGCAAGTGTATGTTATATGTGCTACTGAGTACTGACTTGCAGTTCTAAAGAACTACTCTTGAATGCTTAAAGCAGGGGAAGGCAGAGTAGGTGCCTCCTATTGAATCAGCAGTGGAGGGAGATCTGTGCTAGTCATTTTAACTCTTGGTTAGGCAAATAGGGTTAGCTATGGTAGATTAAAATGATCAGATCTGAATTTTACTTTAGTATAAGTAGAAGCCCAGACCATATGTCTTTGGGGAGCCCCATCTGGTTTCAAGCATTTTTAGTGGAAAAATGAGACAGTTTTGATGATTCTGTCATTTGTTGTGGGGCTTTTGGGGCAAGGGAGGAGTTGCCACAGTTTCAGTTTGCTCAGTTGATGAAACTCTTGCTGAATTAATATTCTGGAAGTAAAATGTTTTAGTTTTCCCACTTGTCTGCTTTCCACTGTGTTTCCTGGAGGAACAGAGACAGCTTGAAAATTGAACCCTTTGGCCAATAAAAAGGAAAAAAGAGACAACTTAAAGTCCATCATTTTACATAGCCTTTGTTGTCTTCCAAAAAGTCAGGCATGACCATTGTTTCAGAAGGAAATGGATGGTGGCTTACCCCTAACTGACCTACAGAAATTCCCTTCTTTTCAGGGTCTGGGGGAAGTCTGGGCTGGATGTTAGGAGGAAGTTCTTCACAGATTGGCATTGGAATGGGCTGCCCAGGGAGGTGGTGGAGGCACCGTCCCTGGAGATGTTCAAGAGAGGACTGGATGAGGCACTTAGTGCCATGGTCTGGTTGACTGGCTAGGGCTGGGTGCTAGGTTGGACTGGCTGATCTTGGAGGTCTTTTCCAACCTGATTGATTCTGTGATTCTCACAAGTTCAGCCTTCAGCTAATTATGTTGTATGATAGGAACAAGTTCTTTACCATGAAGGTAGTGGAACAGATTGCCCAGTGAGGTGGCTGGAGCCTCGGCCCTGGAGATATTCAGGGTGATGCTCGAAACAGGGCTCAGGGTAGCCTCATCTAGTTGAGGACGCTCCTGCTTTCTGCAGGGGTGGGGGTTGCACTAGAGGGCCTTCAGAGGTCCCTTCCAACCCAGAGCATTCTATAGTTCTGTGAATTATGCAGAGGAAGCAAAAAACACCAAGTGAATCTATGTGAATGGAATGCTTTGGCAAAAAAGAAATGGAATGAACAAAATGGATGAATTAAACCCAATGAAACAGCCTGGCCATTTCTTCAGCATTGCTTCTTTTTTTTCCCCCTTCTAAATAGTTGCAGTCATTTCATTGAAGTTATTCCTACTGTAAGGATGCTGGCCAGTCATCATTATAGTGGTCTTTGTCTGGAGTTGTAGATGTTGCTTACCAAATAGCTTTAAAGTACCACACACACACACAAGAAAAATCTTATCAATTTAAAGGAGAAATCTTAGAGCCTCATGGTTCAGCACCAGCCCAAACATGATTCCATCAGACTTTACACTTAGTTTTATTGAAAAGTTCATCTTTTTGCTATCCTGCCCCTCAGCTATGTTATCAACCTGTTTCATCTGCCACCTCATCTGGATCTTAAATGGTTACATCACCTCATAAAGTACAAAATAACAACAGAAAGCAGGAAAAGTAGTGACCAAGACCTGTATTATAAGGGAAAGTGAAAGGAACCAATGTTTCTAGTCCCCAGGGAGGAGAGAGGAAAAAGCAGTACAATGGCTGAGCAGTACAAGCCAAGCACAGGAAGAAGGTTGCTGTTTATGAGCTTCCTAGGAGTATCTACAAAGTTTGGTGTGGGATGAGAAATGCAATAACAGGGAAAGAAAGATGAAGTCTATCCTTCTAAATGTAAATTCATGCGTGACAGAAGAGCTACACAATGCTTTCCTACAGGGAAATTTTATTTCCCATTTAGTAAGTGGTACTTCTGGGTTCACCAGAAATCCCATTTCCCAGATTAACAACACAATATCAGTTTCTTAGTGCATGTTATGCACTTGCCAGAAACACCACCCTCTGAGCCTGTGCTCTGAGCTTGGGTATTTATTTAACCCAGCTTCCAGTGTTTTGAAGACTGCTCTCCCTGCTTGAGACAATCTTGATTGTAACTGTTTCTTGTTTTCTCAACCAGTAAGGGACAGAATGCAAGAGCAGATCTGCTGTTTCCACTCTGTTCTTGAGCACAATGTGACTTAAAGAGGGAACGTCTCTTTCCCAACAACCTTCTGTCTTGTGCATTCATTTATGAGGTCACAAAGCAGGAGGGAAGTACTATGTACTGTGATGGACCAGACCTGTATCTGCAGGATAAGAGACAGTCTTTTGTAGAGACTGTTTTGGAAGGAGCTAAATGTTTTTCAGATGAGCAAAAACTGATTTATAGTTCTGCTCTAAGGAAAATGCACATGCACCTACTTGTGTTTGTCCATGGCTTCCATTTAAGAGTGAAGGAGAGAGACTTCTTGCCTGTTGCTATCAAATAATGTACTTCATGCAATAGAACTATCTTCTTTCAGCATCTTAGATGAGCAGGTGTCCACCACAGAGACCTGTAGGAAGCAGACATGAAAAAGGCACCAAATATTGGTGAACCAGTGAGCTACATTTATACCTCTAGTTTGTAATGACGTTGAGCTTCTCTCTGTGGCAAGGCAGAAGAGCTTTAGCCTTGAGGAGAGCTTGGTAACATAACTGTTGGCCAGAAAGTTACAGTTAGAGTCCTTCTAAGGGATGGTCAGCATCTCCAGTTCCCCATCAGCCTGTAGGCAGCAACTGGTGGTAGGCATTTGGTTTAAGGGGCTCCCAGCTTCTGCCAGAAAGTGTGAAATTGAGTTTAAGTTCCTGCTCTTGGCTAAACATCACTGAAACTCTGGCAGCCACAGGAGCTTTGGAAAATTCCTAGTTCTGTTCCTACTCTTGCATGCTTCTGTCAGTACTTAGGAATCCTTCCTGTGCTGCAGGCACAGTTTTCTTAAGCAGTAGTAGCAAAAAAGCTCCCAAACACCAGGAAGCAGTTGTCCTCCTCTTCTGTCCCTAAATTCTGGTGAGGTCACATCTGGAGTACTGTGGCCACTTTTGGGCTTCCCAGTACAAAAGAGACATAGATATACTGGAAAGACCCTGATGATGGGCCACAAGGATGATGAAGAGACTGGAGTACCTCTTCTTTGAGGGATGGCTGAGAGCTGGGACTGACCAGTCTGAAGAAGAGATGTGTGTAGGGGATCTTCTGAATGTGTTTATACAAATACCTGAAGGGAAGATGCAAAAAAGATGGAGTCAGGATCTTTCCAGTGGTGCCCAGTGACAGGACTAATGGTGATGGGCACAAACTGAAGTACAGGAGGCTCCCTCTGAACATCATGTGCCATTAATCTTACTGTGAGATGACCATTCTCATTTATTAGTCATTGAAATGCTCAGAGTCTTTAATCGTTCATTTATGTGTGCCTTGACCAAACAACAAGGAACAAATTGAAAAACGTTTGCAACCTCTGGAAGAATTGCTGCTGAGTCTCCAGTCTGGGTCATCACAGGATATTAGGGATTGGAAGGGACCCAAGGAGATCGAGTCCAACCCCCCTGCCAGAGCAGGAACATACAATCTAGCACAGATCACTGAGGAACACATCCACACAGGCCTTGAAAGTCTCCAGGGAAGGAGACTCCACAACCTCTCTGGGCAGCCTATTCCAGTGCTCTAGGACCCTTACAGTAAAGAAGCTCCCTCTTGTGCTGCAACTCAGACCCATTGCTCCTTGTCCTGTGACAGGGAGCAAGTGAGCAGAGCCTGTCCCCCACTCCTGATCAGCCCTCAGGTGTTTATAAACTTTTATTAAGTCCCCTCTCAGTCTTCTCTTCTCCAGACTAAGAAGTCCCAGGTCCCTCATAAGCCATGCCCTCCAGTCCCCTAATCATCCTCGTGGCCCAGCACTGAACCCTCTCCAGCAGATCCCTCTCCTTCTTAAACTGGGGAGCCCAAAACTGAATGCAGTCATGTTGAGATCTTAGCTTGGTTGCCACACTACTGGTAAAATTTCACTCAGTTCTTCAGATGTTGGTGACCTTAGCAGGTGTCCCCCCACTAGAGAGAGCTTGCTGCCTGTTAGGGGCATTGAGCATTGACAGTTTTTCTTAACCCTGCAAATACAGACCACTACAGTGGAAATGAGGATCTCTGCTTGTGTTTTCTGTGGGTGGGTATTAACTGATCAGTTTCACAGTTATCAGTCATAGTAATTTGTTATTGAAAAATGGTAAGTCACCAGATGATGCTAACATGCTGCAGAGCCTTACATGGACCTTCCTCCCCCCCCCCAAAATGTCACATTTCAAGATAAGAATTTTATTAAACACATGATGTAAAAAGAAGAAGAAAAAGTTTCCAGCACCTCTAATTACTAAAAGCAGCAATTTATCCAGATCAAAATATTACAGTGGAACCACTTGGAAAACATAGAGCTGAAATCCAAGCTGGGCTGTGGATTTGATTTATTCCAGACACAATTTAATGAAGCTTTGAGATTTCTCCAGTCCTCATTTTGGAGTTCTTTTTAAAATCTAGGTCCAGGCACAAATCTTTCATTGGAAGGCTGGCCAATTTATATTTCACTGGAGGGGGGATTTAACAAGGTTTGATTGGACCTGGAAGGTAATGACTGCCTTATATTTTTGATGAATAGAAGGGAGTTAAGGATTTCCTGGGGATAGCCCTGAGGTTATCTTGCATTTCACAAGTGCAGCTTGCAAGAGTAGGTTACAGGCTGTCCCACACATTGCAAAACTAATGCCAGTGTTGATAAAATCATGATGAAGTGTGCATGTTGGGTGAGCAGAGTGTTTCTTTTCTGTATTTAGCACAGTTAAGCAAGAGTATAGTTGATTTTATATATATATATATTTTACTTTGCTTCCTTAAAATTGCAGGAAAATCAAGATGTAATAATCTGAGTTTAAGATGAGACAAGGGATATGTTTTAATATGTTGGCTCAGCATACCTTGGCCAGCAGAGCATAAAGGCAAGAATATAATACTTAATGTTAGACATATTTTTAAGGACCATACTGAAATGAAAAGCAGATCTGTGTGACTTCATCCTCTGGGTACTTTCACTGCTTTTGGCCTGATCCAAAGCCCACAGAAGTTAGTGGGAGCTTTTCTGTTATCTGTGGTTGGCTTGCATCAGACTCTATCTTAGTAATGTCATCATATCAGTAGTAATATCTCAGGGAGCTGAAATGCAGCTTGACAAGGTGGGAGAAAGCAGACAAGACTCAGAAATCCCTGCTTCAGAGTAGCCTGTTCACACAAACTTGAGTGTTATTTAGGAAGCTTAGAGCACTTTGGAGAAACAAATCTGCTTCAGCAAATTACTTAGGCATACTAAAGTCAAAAGCATGCCCATACTGCTTTGTGAGTTGCTTTTACTGCAAGTAGAGTTAACTTTTCATTATATGTGGAAAACCAGTATAGAATTTCACTCTGAGCCTCATGGAAAAAAGAAACCAACAGGAACGTTAATCGTAACCCCCTTCTCAGATGCCAGGAAAGAGTCCTTGAGGCTGCCATACTCTAACAAGACATCCTGTTGAGGTCGAAGATATTTTTCCCCCTCCCCCTCCCTTTTCTTGATCTCACCTTTCTACTTCATGCAAGGAGAAGGGAACTCAAATTAGTTGGTAGAAAATAAGAAACAAGAACTCCTGAGGCTCTACTCGTTGATTCACATGAAACAGCAGTACCTATGGGGAAAAGCTTCTCTCATTCCTGCAGGCTTCATGGTTGCAGGGAAGAGCCTCTTGCCTTTCTGCCTGGGAGATGAATGGGAGCAGGGTGACCATGCCTCGCCAGCGCTTCTCTAGGGGGGATGCAGCATGCTAGAGAGGATGCAAGTGAGGCTTGGCTGTGACCATGGTATGCAGAATTTCGCAATGACCCAGACGTTATGAACTTCTGAGGTATTAAGGATTACATCCCTAAGTGGCTTAGCTTTGAAGACAGTAAGTATGGGCAAAGAGGACCTCGGAAACCCCTGGGTCTCTTTTGTCCCCGAACTGGGAATTAAGACCGGCTCTGCTGCCTTCCATACAGCTCAGACTGGAAGTGGTGAAGGATGCCCTGTGCACAGCAAGGGGAAGAGGAAATCCATGGCCACATGACTTTGTGCAGATGGTCTCAGGCTTCTCTCATAATCCGATGCTTTTGTTTCTTATGAGGGACCCCAGCCCTCCTTTGCCTGAGTGTAAGCGTATGTGGGAGGCTCCAGGGGGGAATCTTGCAGATTTAATTATTTCTTACATGTTGCTTGCCTGGGTATGAGACAATTGAGCCTAACTAATGAATCTTGCATGCTCTGAAAAAGGAAAATGCTGCCTATGATCTAAGCTTCATGCTGCAATGTGGTTATTGGGAGTGGGTTTTATGGCTGAATAGGCCAGCCTGATGTTGCTTCTTTGCTTTTTTGGGGGCTTTTAGTTAGTTATTCACGTCATGCTGGCAAAATATTTTATGTCTTTCCATTTAACTTGCTGTCTTCATCTTCTGCTTCTGGAAATGCTTATATGCAGATGACAAAACACAGAGTTTCCTACGCAAACTGGTGGCTTACTTTTTGTTCGTGTTAGTTGGAAGGTTGGGTTCTGTAGCATCTTTGAAAGCATACAAAAGGACTTTCCCAGACCCTGATAAAATACATTAAGGTGATAATTTCTTTTTGCTATTTCTTAGCCACACTGTGGTTGCTTAGGAACAGAAGTAATAATGTCATTTTTTAACTCCTCTTCTTCCATTTGTCCTTCCATCAAACTAGCAATTCCCTATAGCTGTTGTGTTCCTAAATATTTACATGTCTTCCCTTGTAGCCTTTGAATGTGTCAGTAAATCCTTTATCTTCTCACACATGTTTTGGTTCTAGAGGTCTGTTGCAGGCATTCCTAATTGCTATGCTAGGATTGCTTAGGAAGCTTAGGTGAGGAGCTCTGTTCAGGTGTCACAGTTTTGAAGGGGTTCCAAATTTCAGAGGTCTCTGACATTACAAAGAACTAAGACAGTCCTGCTCATTGTGAGAGGGTTGTGTTTTCCCCCACGTGCTCAGAAAGGCTAGGATTACATGAAACAAATACTCTTGCAAAGTGTGTTGGATTACTGTTAAGGAAAAGGACCGAGAATCCATCACAAGTAAAGCTGTTGTTATTCTGCTTCCTTACGAGTAGCGTTCTCCTTAATTTCTATAGCTATTAGAAGAAGGACTATCTTTGAATGACCTGGCTCTTCCAGCATGAGTGTGATTTGTTTGTAGCCTCTCATGCTTCTACATTAGTTTGTTTATACCTGTCATCTGTCATATGGCAGATGAGAAGAAAAAACCCTCATAGATGGCTCTTTTGCCTCCCCATAACTTCCCATATGTTGAGATGCTAACTACTGCTCACTTAGCCTTCAGGCTTGAGCAAGCATATTCCATATTTCTCTTTAATCTAATTTAGCTGTTTACTTCATTTGATAGGTGCAGTGCTTACCAGCAACATATGTGCTCTTTGTTTAAAGTGGGCTTCTTGGAGGATGTTGAGATGATATACCGTGCTGTGTATCCTTGTGGGTGCCGGCCCCCTCTGTCTTGCATTGTGTGGTAAGGATAATAGGAGCCTCTTGCCTGCTTGACTCATGCTATTAAAATGGGACACATTGTGATGTTCTCCTCAATTAGCATGATCGGCTCCTGGGGAGCAAGGAAACCCTGGCTCCCGTGGTTTGCGTCTTCCTCTCTAATGGGTAGAAAGAATCTTTTGAGAGTTGCTAAATGATTCAGACCATTAGGAACCTGTCAGCTTAACAATGCCCTCTCTGACCAGAAAAATGGTTGTGAGCAGTTGGACACCCTGGCAGATGTTGAACTTGTTCTTGTTGTTCCCTCTGCTTCAGGCAAATAGCTTTGCAACCACTTACGGGATTTGTACATGGCTTTGTTCGGGCAGTGCCTGTTGACATAATCAGCACAAGTTAGCTAGACTTATTCCACCTTTTATACCTTTGTATTACTTCTAGTTAGTTTAATGATGCTTTAATAAGCTGCTAATATTGCCATTTACCACTTTTAGTAGCTTTGTCAATCAGCTCTAATGAGAAACCACAATCAAAGCTTAAAAAGTAAAAGGCAAACAAACAGCCTCCCCCGAATGGGACTCATTTTGTATTCCTTCTATTGTGTTAATTCCTTGTTTTGCATTTTGAAGTGCTCCTCTACAAACAGAAGGACTACAGAGGTATTGTCAAGCAGAATTTGCTGTATAGTTTTATAACCTAGGATCTAAAAATTCAGGGAAAACATTCATGCCTTGAAACTTCCTTTAAAATCATACTCAGGACTACTTGAGTGAGTTAAAATTAATTATGCAACACTATAATATATATTTTTTGGTGCATGCTGTTGAAGAGAATATTGATTTAACACAGTTTTCTTAGAAGGTTTCCCATGCTTATCATAGAATAGAATCACAGAATCAACCAGGTTGGAAGAGACCTCCAAGATCATCCAGTCCAACCTAGCACCCAGCCCTAGCCAGTCAACCAGACCATGGCACTGAGTGCCTCATCCAGGCTTTGCTTCAACACCTCCAGGGATGGTGACTCCACCACCTCCCTGGACAGCCCATTCCAATGCCAATCACTCTCTCTGCCAACAACTTCCTCCTAACATCCAGCCTATAGTTCCTCTGGCACAACTTGAGACTGTGTCCCCTTGTTCTGTTGCTGGTTGCCTGGCAGAAGAGGCCAACCCCACCTGGCTACAGCCTCCCTTCAGGTAGTTGTAGACAGCAATGAGGTCTCCCCTGAGACTCCTCCAGGCTGCACACTCCCAGCTCCCTCAGCCTCTTCTCATAGGGTTTATGTTCCAGGCCCCTCACCAGCTTTGTTGCCCTTCTCTGGACATGTTCCAGCACCTCAACATCTTTCTTGAATTGAGGGGCCCAGAACTGGACACAGGACTCAAGATGTGGCCTGACCAGTGCTGAGCACAGGGGCAGAATAACCTCCCTTGTCCTACTGGCCACACTGCTCCTGATGCAGGCCAGGATGCCATTGGCTCTCTTGGCCACCTGGGCACACTGCTGGCTCATCTTCAGCCTACTGTCTACCAGCACCCCCAGGTCCCTTTCTTCCTGGCTGCTCTCCAGCCACTCAGTCCCCAGCCTGTAGTGCTGCTTGGGGTTGTTGTGGCCAAAGTGTAGAACCCTGCACTTGGCCTTGTTCAATCTCATCCCATTGGCCTCTGCCCACCCATCCAGCCTGTCCAGGTCCCTCTGCAGGGCTCTCCTACCTTCCAACAGATCAACACCTGCTCCTGCCTTGGTGTCATCTGCAAACTTACTGCTGCTGTACTCAATCCCCTCCTCCAGATCATCAATAAAGATGCTGAACAGGACTGGGCCCAGCACTGATCCTTGGGGCACACCACTAGTGCCAGCTGCCAACTGGATGTGGCACCATTCACCACCACTCTCTGGGCTCTGCCATCCAGCCAGTTCTTGACCCATCACAGAGTGAAACTGTCCAAACCATGAGCTGACAGCTTGTCCAGGAGCTTCTTGTGGCAGACAGTGTCAAAGGCTTTGCTGAAGTCCAGGTAGACTCCATCCACAGCCTGCCCCACATTCACCAGGCAGGAACCTATCATGTTTATTTATGTTTGCAGCTTTTTCTGAGTTAACTGATGAACCAAGGATCAGTATTATAATGAAAAAGTATTTAATATGTTTGGTAAAGTAAGCAGCCCCTTAAAGTTTGCTGCTCCCTGGCAACTGTCTGCACTTCTGTCTTGAACGGGTGATAGCAAACAGCCTTGCACAAGCAATTAGCTGGTCTGTTGGATCGGTTAACAGAACAAGCTATGGTAGTAATGCATTGTGAACTAATGCCTGTGCTTTATAAATATTTGTGCTGTAAGATCTCCTGCTATATTCTTGTGACAAATGGCTGGACCTTAAAACACTTTGCCCTGTTTAATAGGCATGCTTGTAAAAACATGGTGTGGTTCCATTTCTTATTTCTTAATCTAGTGCATTCAAAAAATCGTTTCCACTGATAGTTTAGTGACATTCCTTCCAGTTATAGCTTTAGAATCATAGAATCAACCAGGTTGGAAGAGACCTCCAAGATCATCCAGTCCAACCTAGCACCCAGCCCTATCCAATCAACCAGACCATGGCACTAAGTGCCTCATCCAGGCTTTTCTTGAAGACCCCCAGGGACAGTGCCTCCACCACCTCCCTGGGCAGCCCATTCCAATGCCAATCACTCTCTCTGTGAAGAACTTCTTCCTAACATCCAACCTATACCTACCCTGGCACAACTTGAGACTATGTCCCCTTGTTCTATTGCTGGTTGCCTGGGAGAAGAGGCCACCCCCCACCTGGCTACAGCCTCCCTTAAGGTAGTTGTAGACAGTAATAAGATCACCCGTGAACCTCCTCTTCTCTAGGCTAAACAGGCCCCATCTCCCTCAGCCTCTCCTCATAGGATTTGTGCTCCAGGCCCCTCACCAGCTTTGTTGCCCTTCTCTGGACATGTTCCAGCACCTCAACATCTTTCTTGAATTGAGGGGCCCAGAACTGGACACAGCACTCAACAAGCTTTGTGTTTCTGTCAAGCAAGTCCTACATTTCAAGCATTTTTACACCTATCTGTTGTAGTAAAGTGACTTTCAATTATAGCTCAGAACATGTGGTTTACCTAGTTGGTTGTGCCCAGGTGGCCAAGAGAGCCAGTGGCATCCCAGCCTGTATCAGGACCAATCTGGCCAGTAGGACAAGGGAGGTTATTCTTCCCCTGTACTCAGCACTGGTCAGGCCACACCTTGAGTCCTGTGTCCAGTTCTGGGCCCCTCAATTCAAGAGAGATGTTGAGGTGCTGGAAGGTGTCCAGAGTAGGGCAACAAAGCTGGTGAGGAGCCTGGAACACAAACCCTATGAGGAGAGGCTGAGTGAGCTGAGGATGTTTAGCCTGGAGAAGAGGAGTCTCAGGGGGGACCTCATTGCTGTCTACAACTACCTGAAGGGAGGATGTAATCAAGTGGGGTTTGGTCTCTTCTGCCAGGCAAGCAGCAACAGAACAAGGGGACACAGTCTCAAGTTGTGCTGGGGGAGGTCTAGGCTGGATGTTAGGAGGAAGTTGTTGTCAGAGAGAGTGATTGGCATTGGAATGGGCTGCCCAGGGAGGTGGTGGAGTCACCGTCCCTGGAGGTGTTCAAGAAAAGCCTGGAAGAGGCACTTAGTGACAGGGCTGGGTGCTAGGTTGGACTGGATGATCTTGGAGATCTCTTCCAACCTGGTCCATTCTATGATTCTATGAATTGCTTAATTAACTGAAATTTCTTGCTGTGCTTTGTGTGTTGAAAAAGTCTATCACTGTAGTAGGATGCTTGTCAAAAAAGATGTGTCAGTTCTGCTCTAGTGATATAGAAGGTAGCAAATACTCAGAAGGGGTTCTGGCCTTGATCTTATGCATCAGCTTTTACCCTTAGTTCTGAAGAAAAAAAGACTATTAAGTAGTGTGAACCTCTGAGGCTGTGCAGGGCTTCTTTATAGCAATAGCTACCACTACTCATGAGGCCCATCTTGATCTCTCTTGTCTCCTATATTGCTACAGCAACCTTTGCCAAAGAACCCATACCTTTTTATTGCTGAGCATGATAATATGTGGTGTGTGGGATATCCCTTTGCTTAGGTGGGGTCAGCTGTGTTGTCTCCTAGCCTCCTGCCCAGCCTGCTTGCTGGCAGGGCAGAGTGAGAAACAGAGCAAGCCTTGAGGTGGTACCAGCCCTGTTCAGCAGCAGTGAAAACACTGGTGTGTTATCAGCACCAGTTTTGTCACATACCCAAACCACAGCACCACAGGGGCTGCTAGGAAGGAAATGAATTCTGTGCCCCCCAGACCCAGTGCAGGAGTACTGAGCAATCACTGCAGGCCACATTTCTCACATCCAGCGAGTTCAGTCATCCAGATTTGCTGCCTAATTTGTCTCTTTTTGCCTCCTAATTGATTTCCCATTTTGCACTAATGCTTCTACCACCTGTGTTGCTATCATGTGATCTTGCTTTATCTTTCTTTAATGACTTTGAAATTAATGGAAAAGTAACTAGAGACACTTTGATTCCCCAACTGTTCTCTTCAACTCACTTGAAAATAGACTGTAAACACAAGGAGTAAGGCCATGCCTAGAGCAGTGCTAAAGAGTCACACAACACAGAAATGACAGGAGTAAATTCTTCTGGCTTTAAATACCGAGTATGGTTGATTGCATGGCTTAAATGTCAGTGAGTTCTCTCTGGTTTGGATGCTTGGAAAAACCATTTGCATGTGGAGAGTGCCTGGACAGCAGCCCCTCTCTTCCTCTGAGCTGTGTAAGGATATGTTTGCTCCACCAGGAGGTGGGGATGGAGAGAATCCCTTTAATCTCTTGTATTACATCATTTCATAGGGAGAATAGGAGCCTCTGACAGGAAGGTGATAGTCACTAAGAGCATTGTAAGTCTCTTTGATAGCTGGCAGTGTGAAATAGTGCTAATCTGCATAATCTTTCATTGCTTAACTTCTCTGCTGACCTATATCCAGAGCCGTTAGGTTTGTGTTGATGCTGTCATTCAGGGAGTGAAATGGCCTGCTGGAGTCTGGGAGTGCTGGTGAGAAGGAATGTGTAAGACCTTAATGTGCTTTATGGTATAGGCTCCTGTTTACTTTTCTTCCCAAATTCCTCTGAATCAGAATTAAGTCATGAATGACCTCAATTATTTTTGTCCTTTTCTATCTGATGAACATTTAGAAATGAGACTAGGAAGCAGAGCTTTGCAGAAAGGTGAGAAGTTCTCACAAGTTGAACTGACACCTTCTAGAGGAATTTAATGTGCTTTACTGTTTCACTGAATGGGAGACTGATGTGTTCCTTGTACAGTTCCCTTTCAAGGCCAAAGATACCAAGGATGGGTCTTGAGTGCAGTTTAATGAGAATATTTCTCTAGCAGATGTTGCATGATTCAGATGTTTTAGTCATGAAATCAGCAGGGCTTCAAAACTCATCTCTAGATACTGTTTTGTTGACTAAAACATGTAATTATCTTTGAGCAGCTTAGTTGCATGTACCATAGGACAACTTCCTAGGTTTCTTGAGAGCTCCTCTCTAGAGGAGAGTTCTTGAGAGGTTTCTGATTTCAGAAACCAAATTGCCTGCTTCTGAAATCTTTAATTCCTACCTATGTTCTGTTTTTGAGAACATGAAAAGGTGTTTAGGATCTGCTGGGAAGTCTCTGTACACATCTGCCTGTCTGTGGTTAAGCCATGATTAGCCAAGTACTGAAATCTCTCTGCACATACCCACCCAGTGCTTGTCTGTTGAGTATTGGCTAAGGGACTTTATGGACCAGGCATTTTCATACAGTTCAGCTGTGTCCCTGTCAGGTGATCCAGGCAGGACAGGGCAAGAGACAAAGCAGAAAACTAACCTTTCAGAAACACACTGCACTGTGACCAGTTCTGGGATCCCCAGCTCAAGAGGGACAGGGAACTACTGGAGAGGATTAAATCATTAGGGGACTGGAGCATCTCTCTTACAAGGAGAGACTGAGGCTCTCCAGCTTAGAAAAGAGAAGACAGAGAGGGGGGACTTAAAAATGCATATAAATATCTAAAGGTTGCAGGTCATGAGGATGAGGCTGGGCTCCTTTCAGTGGTGGCTAATGATAGGACAACAAACCAGAACACAGGAGGTTTATCTTGAATTTAAGGAGAAACTGGAACAGGCTGCCTAGAGAGGATCTGAGGTCTTTCTCTCTGGAGACTTTCAAAACCTCTTTGGACTTGTGCAACCAAATCTAGGCACTACTGCATTTACAGGAGTGCTAAACTAGATGGCTTTCAGAGGTCCCTTCCAACTCTTACCATTCTGTGTCTAAGAAAAGACATTTTATAGGAATGGCATGTGCTTATAGAAGTGGGCTGAGTTTAGGGAAGGAAATGTGTCACCTTCCTATCACGAATGCTGGGCACATGTGCATATTCTGTGTTTTTCTTAGTGCATTTCCATTGCTTAGTAAACAAAACACTGATGACAATGAGATGTCCTGGCACTTTCAAGATAAAATCTAAACATTTTTTATAAGGTAAAACATAGGGTGAGAAGCTGCCTTTAATTTTCATCATTCATCTCCGTCTATAAAAGTAAGTTCTTGACTTCCAAACATTGTATAGAAACACGTACAGCCCTCATAAGCTATTTTTAATCTAGAGTGTTTATGCAGCCAAACTACTATCCAAGGCACAACTTTTCTTGTTAATTCCATTAAGACTTTCCTCTGAATAAATTAGTTTGCTTTTACTGCAAAGCAGAGATGCTAGGAGCTATTAAGCTGGCAGAGGCATGCATTAACGTAAGCTGTGGAGCTTCTGCTTACTATATTGAAATGTTCTTTAATTTCCTGTGTGACCTACCCAGCAGTTCTCTAGAAACTTAGGATAATGGCACCCTTCTTCTCAGCCATAGCCTGATCATACATTCTTTGAAGATTGTGAGGTGTACAAATACTTCACGTGGTAATAAGAGATTGATGCTTATTATCAGGTTGTTCCAAGTTGATAATAGCAAGACAACAGGTGAGAAAAGAGGCATGAGGTAGATATGGAGACTCAATTTTGGGTGTGCAATAAAGAAGGATCCTCATGCCATAACCCATGAGCTAGACTATACTTAAGCCCTGTCAGCCTGGCCTTTCTGATCCTCAAAGAACAAAGTTGGAGGAAGCCCAGAAAGGTCAGAGGAAGACATGCAGCAACACTGAGACAAGATGCTGAAGCTCCCTGTGTGTCAAGCAGAAGTCAGTGAAGTATGTGTTCAGCATGTATTGTCAGTGTGCTAAACGTAGTCAGCTAAGTATGTTAAGAACCTTGAGGGTATAAACTGTACTCTTGAGACCAAACTAAATGAGTATAGTTTGGCTTGTCACAGAAAGTGGGAATGTGTTGCTGAGAAACTTACTGGTAAGAAGTAGAACACAGTAAATACAGGGTACCTTAGAAATGATGTAAAAAAAAGAGTAGAAGAGATAGTAAATACAGGGTACCTTAGAAATGATGTAAAAAAAGAGTAGAAGAGATAGTAAATACAGGGTAATGCAGAAATGATGTAGTAAATTTCTGGATGACCTCTAGGACTGAAGTGATAAAATGCAGTGAACTTGTAGAAGGAGAAAGTACGAGGTTGAGTACTTTGCACTAACAGGAAGAATGCCTGTTGACATTGGGGAGTCACCCTCTGAAAACGAATGAAGAAGGACATGGACAGCTTTATTACCGACTGCTGGAAGATTGCAAGGCACTATTGTGTTCAGCTGGATCCTAGGTTGTGTCAGGCCAGGTCTTTTCTATTGAGTTAGGGAAGAATTACTATTATTGAACAGAGTGCTGAAGAGGCTTCTTTGGGAATAGATTTTCTACTTCTGAACATTCATCTTTAAGAAGGATAAATTAAACAAAATAGCTGCTGATGAAGGACTTCTAGATTGGTAAACTTATCTAAGCAATCATTTGAGCACAGTTTATTTAATCAACTAAGAGGTAAGACTTGTAGGGGAAATGCAGTACTCTGTGTGAGAAGGGGGATAGGACCAAAGGTGAACTCTTGCTTCTTGGAGAGAACATCACTGAAAGGAGCCCAGCCTCATCCTCATGACCTGCAACCTTTAGATATTTATATGCATTTTTAAGTCCCCCCCTCTCTGTCTTCTCTTTTCTAAGCTGAAGAGCCTCAGTCTCTCCTTGTAAGAGAGATGCTCCAGTCCCCTAATGATTTAATCCTTTCCAGTAGTTCCCTGTCCCTCTTGAGCTGGGGATCCCAGAACTGGTCACAGTGCAGTGTGTTTCTGAAAGGTTAGTTTTCTGCTTTGTCTCTTGCCCTGTCCTGCCTGGATCACCTGAGAGGGACACAGCTGAACTGTGTGAAAATGCCTGGTCCATAAAGTCCCTTTGACTCTTCAGCTGTCATTGCCTCTGTGATAGTCCCAGGATTTGGATCTGGTGTGTTACTGAAATAGTTGAACCACAGCAGCAGTAAGTGAAGAGAATATAACTGTACTGGGAACAGAAAAAAACTGGTGTGCTTTTCACAGAGGGCAGAGTTGTTACCAGAACAAGCAGATAGGAAGCCCCCCAGATGTATACCTAGGTGTACAATTAGGAGTACAGGCATAAGTCATGTCCTGCTCTTTTGTGTTTTACAAAAAACTGACCTGTGGAGCCTGCTTATGGAAAATTTAATTGAGCTCAGTAGAATTCAAAGAAGGATTTGACCTTTGCTGTGATGAGGAGAGCATTTGCAGTGCTAATATTGTCAACCTGTGAAGTTCAAGAAGAGATTTAAATTGTTGTTTTCATGTAAAGGAGTCAACTGTAACTGGGCTTCAGAGGTGAAATAGAATTCTGTTCCAAATCATTCCAAAACTGCTGGGTT
The DNA here is from genome assembly GCF_015220805.1 of Pogoniulus pusillus. NCBI lineage: Eukaryota > Metazoa > Chordata > Aves > Piciformes > Lybiidae > Pogoniulus > Pogoniulus pusillus. The sequence continues at coordinate 2,948,253 of NC_087294.1, forward strand.
CTGAAGTTTCAGCTGTGATGATACAGCATAGCAAACACAGTGAAATGGAAGTCCATTTTTCGGTGGCAATTCCTGTGTTACATTGCAAATTGTTGCTTCCTTTTCATGAACATGACTGGCTAGGGCTGGGTGCTAGGTTGGACTGGATGGTCTTGGAGGTCTCTTCCAACCTGGTCGATTCTATGATTGATTTGGGGCTTTTGTGTGTTACTAATGATTTCCCTTATAATGTCCCTGTGTTTCTTTTCGATTGCGTATGTCACCTACAGTGCAACTTGGCTGCATTTTCACGCTTGACACTTGTATGTGACCCTCAAATTTTATTAGAGTATTTGAATAAGTGCCCTGCCTTTTGGCTGAGTTTGTTCACCAACTGCTTCTGCAGCCAGTGAAGTGTTGAGCTTTTCTGATAATAAAGCAATTGTTCAGGCACCTAACTACAGATATAACAGCCCAGCTCAGTGTATTGAAACTCTGGGCCGTCATTTGCATCTGAAGAGACTCGCTTCATCTGAGCTCAGTCACTAAAACCCAACTAATTCTCTCCGCAGGATAGTATAATAAACCTGGGGGAAAAAAGTAGCAAGGAGGAGAGCAGCAGAGTTTGTACAAGTCGTATGCATGATGCTGTTACACAGAGCTGTTAAACTCCACTGAGAGCCGCTCTTAAGAGCAGGCTTTCATAAGTACAGATTTCTGCTGTGGTTTGGGGAGTTACTTCTTTTTGCCACGGTGCCTTGAACGAGGATGCTAGGAATTCTGGCAAATTTTAGAAGGGGGGGACGGGACACGGGACATAAGGAAAAAACCCCATAACAAAAGACAAAAACAAAGGGGCGGAGGGGGCGGGGAAGAGACCCCGGAGCTACCTTCAGGCAAACAAACCCCTCTCGTTCAGCAGCCTTAGGAGCAGCTTTCATGTGGAAGCAGCGTGGCGACTGAGGAATGCGGGGTCAGACAAGAGCCCAGTCACGGCGTATTCCCTGGCGGCTGCCCGGCATCGTGGCAAGCCGGCCCGCCTAATCGTTTCAGGCAGCCCGTGGAAAACCACCCTCTGGTTAAGTCTGCATCATGCCGTTCCACCAATGGAAAAAATTGAACGGGAGGAGGGTGTGTAGCCTGCAGACAAAAATACATCCATCCGACTCGAGCAGGATCTGTTTTTAGTTCCCAACGGCTGGGCGTTCTGAAGTGTTAGGCAGAGTTTCCTGGCGTGCCCGGGGCGGGCGGAGTGCCCGCGTCTCCGTGTCCGCCTCCCTGCCGCTGCCGCGGAGATGGGGCGGCTGGCGGGCTGAGGCCGGTGCCCTGGGGAAGGTAAGTGGGAATGGGGAACGGGGACCTGAGTCGGGGAGGGAGATGCTGGGGGAGAGCAGTCGGTCCCCTGCTTGCTGTCTGCTGCCGGATCCGGAGAGCCGAAAGAAAAGTAGGGAAAGACTTGGGAAGCCTCTGAAAGCGGAGGGCAGCGCAAGGCTGACGCAGTGCCTGGGCTTGCAGCCCCCGCGCTGCCTCCTCTGCGGCCAGCTGCACCCGAGATGAGTGGGTGTCCTCCAGAAAACACTTCTCGGTGGTCATCTGTCAAACTCAATTGCATGAGTTGCGAAGTAGCCCACCACTGGGATCGTTTTACGGCTCCGCTGAGATGGGGCTGAGTGTTTGGGGCTTTCTCGAGGAGAAGTTTGAGAAGGTGTGTTTGGGGGTGCTACAGTTTCCACAGCATCAAAGTGACTCTTGTAACACAATGTGGTTAATAATCGCCCTGAATATTTGTCTGTCCCTTCTCACTGAAGCGACTTGCTGTAAGTAGTGTACCCGTTAAGCAACGCTTGCGAACTGTCAGAGCAGAAGCTTCAGGCAGCACTAGTGCTGTCGCTGAACTCGAGTGGTGTGGAAAACCAGGGTTTCTGCGCTGGCAGGGGCAGGTCCTGCACAAGTTGTGATCTTTCTCCATAGCTTTTTGTTTCTCCATAGGTTTGAAAATTGCACACAAGTTAGGAGAAGGCTACGTTCTGCTGCACAGAGACAGCATCAAAGACGGAAATGCCCAAGAAATGCAGAAGTGACTTTTCCTCCCCCACGTCTTTTTTAAGAGGGGTTGATTAATTGCTTGTGCAATGCAACCAAAGCTTGCTACGGTGTTTATACTTGATCCTGATGTGGTCACCAAGTTAAATCTGTGCACTGGTGACTTCATACTTCATTCTGGAAATGGTGTGTTTCTTTCCCTTTGGGCTGGACGATTTGGAACATTAGGCAATGTATAGCAAATCACTTGTTAGGGGCAAGGCGTGGAAGTTTCTTTATCTGATCACCTTTAACAGGAGAGGGTAGCCGCATACCATGGAGGGGAGAACTCTCCGAATAGGGTGCTCTGTGGCTGTGAAGCTACAAAGCAAGTGTTCTAGTGGGGAAGCCTTATCCTTAGTGTGCTTTTGTATTACAATGTGTGAGTAACATGCTGGTGCTGCAGGGGTAGAGGAAAGGAATCCCTAAGCTGTGTTGCTGCTGTAGAGCTCCTGGCATGCAAAAGTCAAGATCTGGTTTTAATTTTCCGAGGGACGGTGCCTCAAATGTATTTCTGGTGTCTGACTCCCAGATCCTCTATCCTCTTCAGGAAGTCCCAGGGCCAAAGGTGGAAAAGCATTTACTTTGGCATCGACACCCTCAGGTGTTTATGAATGTGTAAACTGAGAAGTAGAAAAGACTATGCCAAATGCAGCGTGGTTTCTCCCTCCTGCTTGTGGAGTAGGCAGGCCAGGAGTCCTGCAGATATCTCAGCCCTTGTTGCTCAGCCTGAGGCATGGTGCTCTACCAGTAGTTGTTGAAGTTTTTCCTCTGGTGCCAAGGGTTAAGAGTTGGCCCCGTAGACTTAAAGGTGTTACATCAAAAAGTAGTTTTGAGGGCAGAATAGGTTAATGATCCTGCCTGAGATTGTGGCCATTTGCTTCTCATGGGTCTGTGGGTCTGTTTTGGGATATGGTGTGTCTTAGTCTAAAAATAACCTTTCTCCTCCCCGCTCCAAAGCTGATGTTTTGACGCCTAGTGTTTGGTGGGATGTGTGAGAGAATATCCCCATGGCTGTGTGCTGACTGTGATTGTATTTGGTAGGTATGTAGATGTGGTGCTTAGGGACGTGGTTTAGCAGTGACCTGGCGGTGCTGAGTTAATGATTGGACCTGATGATCTTAAAGGTCTCTTCCGTCAAAAACAATTCAGTGATTCTATGACAGCATGAGCTGGTTGCTGCTGAAGCAGACAAGAGAGGAGAAGGATAGATGTTCCTGATGGGTATTTGGAAATCCCAGTTTGACCAGAAAGCTCCAGTCTCGCCTTGTGTAGTATTCATGAGTAAGGACTGGGACAGAGACCTCCACAGAAGTTAGTCTAAGCTCAGGCAGGAAGTTTGCAGACTTGAGTACAGCCCAGGACAGGCGTGGAGGCTGGCATTGAGGTTTGCTGTTCAGGGCATTTTGTCTCCTTTCATGTGCATCATCCTCCCTGCTCAAGGCCCCAGGCCTTGAAATCCCTTGAAAGCACCATCCTAATCTGCATCAGGACCTGCCAGTATGCTTACAAGAGTAGGTGGAGAAGAAAAGACCTTTCAGATTACTGAGCTAATTTCCCCTTCAAGGGCAGGAAACAGACCCTTTGACATATCTAACTACTGCAACTACTGCATTAAGCCAAGATGCGAGCTGGCATTCCTGTTTTTTCTTTAACAAGCTTAATGGCTTTTATTTAAATGGATGTGCACTTTAGCCATTGTGTATAAATTCAATAACATTTACAAATGGTTAAATTTGTTTTTTTTCCCAAAGAAAAATAAGTCCCTAGAGATTTGATTGTAACAGCACTGGTGTAATATGATAAGGATCTTTAGGCTTGACTCTACCTTCCATACTGCACTAACTCAAAAGCTTTAAAGCATAATTTGATTAAGCTGCCAATGGCAGACTCAGAAGAATGAGTTGAGTAAAAGAAGGAACTGTGTCCCAGGTATGGGATGTGTAATGGTGATGTGGGATATCTGTGGTACAACATAGAGACAACCAGAAAAGGAGATTGTGGCCTTCTTGCTTTAACTATGAAATTAGAAATCTCTGTGTAGAATGAAAAGATGTGTCTGGGATCATAATGAGTTTGTGTTTAACGAGAAAAACTATTGGTCTTCATTTGATCTGTGAGCTACCAAATACTATTGGTCTTCATTTGATCTGTGAGCTACCAAAAACTATTGGTCTTAATTTGATCTGTGAGCTACCAAAAACTATTGGTCTTAATTTGATCTGTGAGCTACCAAACAGTTTCTTATACAAGATGCCGTGACTCTAGATTAGAGATTCATGAGCAAGTGAAGAACTTAGGCTTCAAATTGAATTTTTAAGGCAAAATAGTCTTATTTTAGTTTAAAAAAGAAAAAACATACTTGTGGTGTTTTGGTTATCCATTCCTTGAATACAGTGGTATATAATGCAAAATATCCTGCCAAGTATAGCACGGCGTAATTATTATGGTATGTTTCTGCCATAGGAATGTGATTGAGATTGCAAGAATGAAAACTGTGCTTCTGATTTGTGAAAGCATGCCACCAAAGTGCGTAGTTCTGAAAAATCCAGTGAATTGTTTCCAGTAAGAAAGTTCACATTTAATCCAGGTACAGTGTTCAGCTCTCCTGCCTCCCTCATTAATTTCCCATACCCAACCATGCCCAGCTGTGCAGGAAGGAGAGGGTAGGTTCACATTCTAGCATTCTCTACTACTTTCCTGTTAAAACCCAAAGTAGATTAAAACTTAATTAAAATTTCCAACCTGTAGTTCTATGCCCCATGAGAGTTGCCAGAGCAGGACTTTGCAGGGCTCTCATACATCTGCTGGGAAAGGTTCGTTGTCACTGGCCATCCAGAGGGATGAAGGCATCAGAATATTTGGGAGAGAGAGCTTGGTGTGTGTGTTTGAATCAAGCTGAAGCTTCACATTTCTAGAATATTAACATTAGTTAATCTGTTGCAACATCACAGGTGGCAAAATTGTCAGTCCCAGTCACAGAAATCTGCTGAACCTCCCTAGGAGGCTGCTGTGACAATCTTTTGCCTTTTTATAACTGATACATGGCCGTTGCCCAATGCTGGCTGTAGTTGTGGAGCATTCATTCTACTTACAGCTCTCTGCTCGCCATAATGTCAGTTCAGAGCTTGCTGTTTTCTGACCTGCAGTTTTAAAGAGTCTCAGCTTGGTTGGTGTGATTGTACTGTAAGAAGATATGGTTGGCAGTGGTAAAATCACATTTGGTGTGTGTTCCTGCTGTAGCTGATGAGACCAGCACAGGAACTTGTCTCCCTTGAATCAGATCTCTCAGTCATTCATGATACAGTCATTTCTTATGGTATCTTAAAAGCAAACCTACTACTGGAATATCATTGTTATGTTTTTGTTTTTCTTGTAATATGGTTAGTGAGTCAAGCTTTGTAAACCTTTATCTTGAGAGATGAAGACTGGAGCGGAAAGCATTTGTGTGATTGCACATCACTACTTGTACCTGTGCTCACAGTAATCTTCAGAAAGGCACTTATAAAGCAGTGTAGCTGCTGAATAGAGGTGGCAGGCAATTCTCCAGAACAGCTCCTGAGCTCATGTGTTTGCCTTTCAGAGCCAAAAAAGTCTAGGGCAACTTTATGTAGAGAAATCCCAAGGTGGGGAAAATACGATTTTAGCTCTGGGGTTATGATTTGTGTTAATTATTGGGTGTGGTGGGGATGGTGAGGCTCCCAAATTAGTATGTTTGCATAGCTGTGTTTTTTGAATGTGTCAAGGGGAACCAGAGTGAAGATTAAAATGTTCTTTTTTTAGGGAACGTGGGTATAATTGTAAGAAAATAAACTCATAACCTTCAGGCTCAGGGAACTGCTTTCTAAATGTGCTGGTTGTAATTGCAGAAAATATTAATAGAAAGTGGGTTTCCTCACGAGAAGTATTCATCCCTGTGCATAGTAAGGGGGAAGAAGCACGATGGTAGGCTGCTGTGAGAATCACAGAGGGTTAGGGGCTGGAAGGGAGCTGAAAAGATCATCTAGTGCAACCCTCCCCTGCTAGTGCAGGATCACCTATACCAGATCACACAGGTAAACACCCAGGAGGGTCTTGAATACCTCCAGAGAAAGAGACTCTGCCACACCCCTGAGCAGCCTGTGCCAGTCTTCTGTCACCCTCACAGGGAAAAAATGCTTCCTCATGTTTACACGGAAATATAGGGGAAGCTGCACTCTGCTCCCTACACTGTAATTTTTAGTGCTTCCACAGTTCAGACAGCATAAACCACGTTTTGAGCGAGTGCAGCCGAAGCTTGCCCGTGACTGTCGCCCTGCCCCGGTGTCATGCTGTCTTTGGGCACAAACTGGCTTGCTCTGTTCCCACCCTCTCCATAATCAGCGGAAGGCAAATCACTCCACATGAGTGTGATGCAAGAGGAAGGCATCACAGCTGATTTTCAGGATGGCTGTCTTTGTGCAGCCTCACAGACGCGGCAGTTGGTTATCGAGGTGTGCACAAATGTTTAGCCTACAGCCGCAGCTCTCTGAACATCCAGCACACCGAGAAACATCCTTCAGGGCCATTGCTATGGGATTTACTGACTGTTAGTACTGCTAACTTATTCCTGGACACACTGAGACACTACTTTGTAGATATTATAGCCTGAGATAAATTTATTCATTCACCCATTATGTGCCCTGTATATTGGATCAGACATGTACAATGGACCCTGCAGCAGCAGCTCAAGCCTTCGTGAATTGAATGTCTATCTTCTGAGGTTCGTGACAGCAGCTTGCTTACTACCCACTCTGTTAAAAGGATTACCTAACCATTGCACAATCACTATGGAGACCAGATGGTCTTTTTGCCTGTTTCTTTAGACAAATTGTGTTCACTGTTCCCTTATGAATAGATAGAAGCCCTTCAAAGCCCCCTTGTTGAATGTACTTTCTGCTCCCAGATGAAGAATTCTGAATGTAAACTTGTTGCTTGTTTGTGGTCTGTGCCTCTTGGATCAAGCAAGGCAGTTTTTGCTGGAGGCTCAAAATTTGGTCAGCAGCTTGGAGCTTAGGAATTTTGTGTGTTGTCTGCTGTTTACCTTAAATCAAATGTCTTTTGTTCAATCTGTGTTGCATGTGACATTTGAAAAACTGTTTACACTTGGCAGCATAGGCAAATGAAACCTGCAAGGCAAGAGGGTTCTAAATAGGAGCTTTCCAAATTGTTTTAGGAAATAAGCAAGTTACATAGATCTTATTTGTATTTTTTTTTAATTGGAGTGAGATTTGTGTGCCTTATCTGTCTTTTATGACCAAATATCTTCGTCATAAAAATAATGAATTTGTGTTTATAAGTCTCTAGCATCTCTAACAGGGTCCAGAAGGATGTGTTTCTCTCAAGTCACTTATTTGCTAAGCTTTTTTTTTCCCCTAGGGTTGCTGTTGAGACTCTTTTTATTTCTATTTTGTGGCCTTTACCTTTGTTTTTGTAAGGTTAGCAAAATACCCACATTACATATCGTCAAGGTTCTTACATATTAAATAGCCACAAAAGAAGTCATAAAGAGTAAAACTCTGCTGGTCCAAATGAAGTAGTTATTCAGTTGAAAATGATGAAGAGTAACCAATGAATTTATGCAGGAAGAATGGTTTCTAGCTAAAATGCATATTCCCAAACCTGAACCTATGATCTTAGAGAGCTTCTTTTCTACTGAGCGTTCCAATGCCTAAACTGCTGTTGTGTTCTGTGAGATTCAGCTTCTGTCCTTTTGTTTGGAGTTGCAGCCTTTTTGTGCAACTGAAGAGTTGATACACTCAGATGGTCAGGAAGAGCCTGGATGTTGTTACTTTTGGGTCTGTGCAGTGCTTGGTGCTGCTTTTTTCTTGTTTTACTGGCAGATAAACTTGAAATCAGACCAAGCTTAAACAAGGGAAGTTGCTGGATGGTTGGCAGAGTGAATTGCACAGTGTTCTTTCACTGAAAGGGTCATAGTTGGAATCCAGGCATGGGGAAGGATAAACAGATGCGGTGAGACATTGATCAATTTGGCCCACATTGTAATGGATCACTGCACAGTCCTGCCATCTGTAACTGGTCTTCCAAAAAGAAAGCTGGAGGAGGCTCAAAGTTTGCCCTATCTTGTTAGTGAAAGGGGATAAAGACAGAAAATAAACCACTTAACCAAACAGTGACTTAATTGCAGTAATTCAATGTCAGCTGTTAGAATATGTTTATAAAACTGCAGATCTAAAGTCAAGGAATCTCCTTAACCAGACCTCTCTTCTCCATTTGTGACTTCTGTCTGATTTTAATTAATTTTGCATAAAGTCTGGAGTAAAAGCTAAGTTCCATTTGACTGACAGCTCTTTTTTTGTCTTTGTGGTGTTTCTAGGAAGGCTGAATGCAGCTCTGTTCTGGTTTTATCAGGCGTAGCGGCTGGCCACGAGGACAATGCAGCGCATGCTGACTGCTGACCGTACCCGTGTTTAAGAGTGATCCTACAGGTCTGATCTTGGTTTTACACTGTGCTTTTATTCTAGAAGTTCTAGAAAAGGGCCAGAAGTAGGAATGCTGAAATACATAGACTGTGCTTCCACAATGGTTTATATTGACAAAACTGTAATGAGGCTGCAATGTGTTTTCTAAGCGTGATCGTCTGAAATCCAATTTACAAGGAAGCACAGCGCCAATGGAAAAAGCATTTTGATGTTTCTGTAAATTACAAGTAGTGAAGATTCACTCCAAGTTACAAAAAGAACAGATCAATCTTTTTTTTACTTTGGGGTACACTTTATGTTATGTCCAAAACCTTCAGTCATCTCACTGGGGCAATTTGACTGCTCCAGTATGTGCTATTCACTGTGAGTTCAGTAAAAAGCTGAAGTGTGTTTTACTAAGCGAACTGTCAAACCTTGCCGTGCCGTATGAACAGGTTTGTATTGTAATGGAAGATGAGACTCTTCACTACCTGAGTTATTTTTTGTTTGGGTTTTTTTTTTTGTTTGTTTGTTTGGCTTGGGTTTCTCTTTCTTTTTTTTTTTTTTTTCCTCCTCCTGGATTGACTCCATTTAAACACAAAATTGAGGTTTGTTTAACAGTTTATTAAGGCAACACTTGGTTGCACAGAAACCAGTCAAGCTGAAACTGTAGTGGGCTTGTCTCCTGGCAGAGGAGATTTCTCAGAAAGTGCAGTTCACTTTACATCTAAGTTATCATTATCTTGCTGTCTCCCTTTCATTATGCCATTGTTCATGGGAGCCAGAGATTTTGGAAGCTTTAAGAAAAGGATGTTGCCAGGGGTGTGGGTGGAGAAAGGTGTTGACATATTTTCAATGGAGCCAGATTCCAGCTTTATAACAGAGGGGTGAAGAACCCTAGAGAGAATAGGCTCTTCTAGCCTGCCCCTAAAATAAGCTTGGTTATGAATTTAATATTGTAAATGGCTATTTAATGGCTTTTTGGAAACAATTGCTTCATATAATCTTTTTCAAAAGGCACTTTCCTGTGCAGAGGGCAAAACCAGGCTGTTAATTTTCGCTTTGTCTTCTAGCCATTGTTTCTAATGAAACTTTTCTTAATTTAGTTGAAAATGGGGAATTCAGAAAGTCAATACAGTCTTCAGGGATCAAAAAATCATGCTGCTTCTACAGCTGCTGCCAAGCAGAAGCCTTGCTCTCTGAAAATTCGCAGCATTCATGCTAAAGATGAAAAGTCTTGCTCTGTGCATGGATGGGGGCACACCAGTAGTGGCTCAAACTACAAATCGAGATCCCTTGCCAGAAGCTGCCTTTCTCACTTCAAGAGTAGTCAGCCTTATTCATCTAGACTCAGCGACACAGTCTCTAAAAGCAGTGCCCATGCCAAGCACAGGACAAACACCTCAGGGGACTACTGCCAAGAAAATAATGCGGTCTTTTTGCCTGAGAACGGCTTCCACTATATTGGCCTTCAAGCTGGAAGTAATCATGCTGCCTCTCGAGAGTGCAACGGGCACATTTTAAATTGCTATGGAAAGAATGAGAGTCTTGCACCAACCTCCCCATCAGAGGACAGGAGGAGTCCTAAAGTTCTCATTAAAACACTGGGGAAGCTGGATGGTTGTTTGAGGGTTGAGTTCCACAACAGCAGCAACAGCAAGGTACTGACCGAGGAGTCCAGTGGACCGGTCCAGTTGCTGAGGTATTCTCCTGCCTTGGAATCTAAGCCAAATAACCTGCTCGATGTCAGGAGGAACTCCAGCGCAGACTGTTCTTCAAGCCATCGTCTGTCACCTACTGATTCAAAGCTTCGATCTAGTAAAGGAAGCTCTCTCAGCTCTGAGTCTTCGTGGTATGACTCTCTGTGGGGAAATGCTGGGGATATCAATGAGTTGGATGGTCCATATTTGACCAGGAGCACTCCAGATACAAGCATTCATGCCAGTTTCCCAGCAAGTGACAATAAGAAGTCCTTCAACCAAAGTTCATCTCTTTCCTCACTCAGAGATCTCTATAAGGATACAAATTTGGAAATCACTCCTTCACCTGGGATCAGGCTGTCTGATGAGTATCTTGATACTCATGGTAGCCTAAGCAACCGTGTCTCATTTGCCTCAGACATTGATGTTCCTTCTAGGGTAGAGCAGGGAAGTCCTGCACATTACTCCTCCTACACACTTCCGTGTAGAAAGTCCAAGCCCCTCAGTGAGGATTCATCCAAGAAGGATACATTAAAAAACCGAATGCGACGCATCAGTGACTGGACAGGAAGCCTCTCAAGGAAGAAAAGGAAGCTGCAGGTATGTGCTTGAGACCTGTTTTGTAGATTCTTCTTATAAATGTAGTGGCTGCATCACGTTTGTCTTTCTCACAGGATAATTACTTGCTAATCTCATTTAATAATGTGTGGAATTTTGAGAATTGCTGCATCCCTGAAGCTGTCTGAAGTGTAAACAGTTAAAAAAGACACATTTACATGTGCAGATTTTCCCTTCCTATTTTGTCACCTTCTTGGACAGCTTCAATCTCTGCAGCCTAAGCTCAGTGAATTAGCTTTTGAAATGATTCCATGACTTAGAAAGTGACTTGGAGTTTTTAAGCTTTCTGTTTATTTCAGCTGTGAAAAGCTAGCCTAGATGTAATATGTATGGTATGGATTGGCATACATTATCTAAAGGAGCGAGTGTGTGAGGAGCAGCAGAAGAAAGATACTCTAAGTATCTTTTTTAGTACTCCCTATTTCTGTCATTGGCTTCACCGCTCTGTTTTCACTCTTGATCCATCATTAGCAAGGTGGGCAATTATGTAGCATTGACCAGAGCTGCATGTTCTGCCTCTGCCTCCTCTGCAGGCATTACATGGAGAACCTTCCTCCTTTCTGCATGTCAACTTAGTGCACCAGATGGAAAAGCTTGAGTTGCCATCTGGCTCTCTAGGAGATGGTTATGTGGAGAAGGAGATGGGAGGGAGGGCAAGAAGGAGGGAAAGGATTTTTTTTAGAAGTATTTAAGCCTAATCCCTTTAATAGGAATTTAGGATGCCTATGGTCAGGAGTTAAATTCTTATCCCTAGGTATAGGCCCCAGAATTGGCTCTTAAACTGCCTGGCTGTGTCTGGCCTTCTGCATGACTTTGCAAACTAAGATGGAAGACAGAGACTGGGTTTAGATTTTTACTGATTTCATTTAAAAGTCTCCCCCAGTGTTTCCCATACAGGAACGGGCACCATGCTTCCCTTAATAAAGGACCTGCTCCCTTTCAGCATCACTGTGGTACTGGCCACTTCAGAATTGAGCAGCTGGTGAAGGCAACACCTGCTTCTGCAGTGTATTAGCAGCTAAGCAGTAGACCATAACACACACTTCATGTGCTGTGTGGCACAAATGCTGTCTCCTGTGCTGGACATTCAGACAGGTATCGTGCTTAACATTGCAATGTAAATCCCTAACGGACCCTTAGGCTCAGGAGTGAGGTCAGCTTAAAGTCTTCCACCTTAAATCCTAGGTAAGGGCTACAGAACTTGGAAAATGAAAGTCTTTTCTTTTATGAGTTGGTGCTTGCATATTTTATCAGATGCTGTCTTTTCACCTTCTTACTCAGCTGTGAAAGAGAAGGCATTTAAAGTTGCACCACCTTGTGCCAGGATTCTTCACTGATTTTGGCCTCCAACTGTTCTGGATTTTACAGTCAGGCTTTGCATATGATCTCTGCATCCCAGACCTTTGCCATGTATTACTTAGTTATGACATTTTCAGAATGGTATTTGTGGTGCACCATTCGTGGCTGTTTTGAATTCACTGTGCAGTGAACTGACTTCAGACACAGCAAGGAAGTTTAGCTGGTGAGATTGTTGGATCTGATTCTGGTAGAAGGAAACAAGCCCTGGCTCCAAAGATGGTGTTTTTGTAGAAAAAGGCATAGGAAATAGTTAGTCATTGATTTTTATCAGACAAGTGTCCAGGGACAGACAGGATAAGAGGGGTAGCAAATGCTTTCCTTGTGGGACTTGGTCAGCTCCTTTTCACCTTGCATGCTTTGAGCAACATAATGTCTCTTCTTGGGGCTGCTGTGTTGTAGTTTAACATGATTCTCCTGTTCAGGTTCTTTGGCTTCAAAATGCAGAAGTACTGTGCATGATTACAGGCTGTCAGATGGGTTAGTCCCTGTCTGTAGAGTTGTTCATCATGGCATTTGCAGCTTCCGTGCTCTGCTCTTGAACAATGTGTCCCTTTCTCAGTATGTTACTGATAACTGTGAGTCACTTGGTCCGAACGTAGGTGAAAGCTGGAATGCTTCCCTGTAAGTGGGCCTAAGTACTGATGCTGGCTGGGTGGTTAGGTCCCCCCAGCTGCTGTAGTGGAAACAGATTAGCCAAACCTCCTGCTTCATAGGGGTGCAGGACCAAGAAGCAAAGTCTTAGAATATTGAGGCCAGGCCCTTGCCAGTAGAAAGGCAGTTTAATTCCCTTCATGAACAACTTGCAGCTTGAAATCAGATGGGCTTTTCTCCATCTTGAAGGCTATTTCCAAACCCTCTTACTCTGACACTTGCTAATTTTCAGAGTAAATACAGTCTTGGCTAGTTTGTTCTAGTGCCAGTGTTGTCTTCTGCATTAGTTATTCTTCCCTGTTCTACAGTCTGTTATGATTTATTTAAAGGGAGAAATGGTATCTTTTCTCAGCCTGCATTTGTGGAGCCCTGCAGACTCTCTTTGGTCTTCTGCCTTAAGATAGGAAATCTGTTTCCTTTTCATTCTGGCACCCTTACTCTGCACCTGTTTTAAATGATCCATAACAGCTTTTAGTATAGGATATGCCAGAGAAGCCCTTGGCTGTGCCCTATCCAGTGACTTGGATGTTTCCTTATGTCTGACTTGATCTGATATATCCTGGAATTCGGTTTGCTTTTCTAATAATGATCTCACATCAGGACTTGCAGTCATTCTGTGCCATGACCCAGCTTTTGTTGCGTGAGGGTGTCTTAATATGTTCCCCTGATGCATCAGGGGTATGCATACTGTAAGGCTTGTCCCTGATGAAATGACACTGGGGAGATGCTGTATCGCAATATGCTATGTGTGAACAGCAAGGTATGTGATGCATGTGAGGTGTGAACAGAATTTAGGCAAGCTTGTTGCACTGCTGAAGGTGCTTGTATAAACTCAGTGTGTATAACATAGAGGAATTAAGCAAGCACTGTGTAAAGTAGGAATCTGGCCACCAGAAACAGGTGCTGCAAATAGGTTCTTCAATTAAGTAGATAGCATCTTTATGGGAATAACTTCTGGAATTTCCTGACTTTCTAAGCAAGAGTCCTGAAGTGCAGTGTAAAGTAAAACTAAAGGTATGTTTGCTTGAAAACTGCTATTGTATTCCACTTTCAACTTGTGTCCTAATGAGTTGAGTAGGCTGGATTGTTTCCTGCAGTGTTCCTAACAGCTGATTATTGCATGCATCACTTTGACTGATATCTTAGTTAGCCACTTTATCTTTTGCATTATCTGTAATTATGCCAGGGTATATCTCAGACACTGAGGGAAATGCTTGAATGCAGCTGAGCAGAAACAGTGGTAGGTTCTGTCATCATTAGATGCAACAAAGATGAAGAGAAAGTCACCTGGTAGGGATACCACCACCAGCAGCAATTTGAGTTGAATGACCAAATAGTGCTACAGTGACATCTCCCCTAAAGACTAGCAAGGATTGCCTGACTGCCATTTCTATTCTTTAAAAAACAAACCAAAATGCAAGTGATGTTGTCATGGTGAAGTGTATATATTCATTTTGGATTCTGTGTCCATTAACTCTATGCTGATACCTCCACTTTTCCACCCTTTCCTTGTACAAGGAGAAGACATAGGATGTGACTAGTGGCTGTTCAAGGACAGGTTGTATCCTACCCTTTCCATGAATGCTGGTGATTGCAGTAGTGACCCTTCAGAGCAGATACATTCCTAGTGTACCTGTCCCGTGTTGTTTGTATTACTAGTGTTTTGAGACTGAAAAAATGCATATTCTTACTAAATTCCTGGAGAATAGTCAAACAATTAAAATACAGGATCTTGGCACACATGTACAGTGACAGTAATTAAGGAGAGGATGAAGAAAGCTTCCAGTTTCCCACTGAACTGCAGATGGCCAGCACAGTTGCGTGATCCGTATTGGATGGTTGCTTTGTATGCTTAAACGCATCACACGTGATTATTTCCTTGCATCCCCTACACCCTCATTTCTCTCCCTTTACCATATAAAAAGCAAAATTATTGATGTTTAGGGAGTTACTCTGGGAGAATGTTGATTACACTGTGCCATAGGTGTGCTATCACCAGGAGAATTGGAACCTTGTCACCAGACATGAGGGCCTGAAAAGCTAGACTCAGACTTCAGTGTGCCGTAAGAGAAAGAGGGGTTTAGTCCAAGTTGGCTTTTTGTGATGCCATGACCAGCAGTGTCCTGCAGCTTGAGAAGTGGTTCATCTGGCAGCTCTTGGGAGGGTTTGCAGTCCCACTGTTGCTCTTGGCTGTGCGCTGGAGGTCCTGATGCTATCAAAACACGACACAGCTTTTCCACTGCAGTTTTGAAGGGCATCAAATGGGAAGCAAAGTAGTTGCTTTCAAAGCTGCTGGCAAGAGTGGCTAACAAGAGACCAAGGTTTATTTACTTTATTTGTACACAGAAGTCTATGAGCAAAATCAAAGCTTTTAGGAAGGCAGTCTGAACTTGAAAGCATAACTTCATTTTTTCAATTATTTGTAGCTATTTTTTCTCTTCCCTCACACTTTTCCTGCAAAAAACAGCAGAACCTTTTGTGTTGTATGTTTTCAGATCTCAGTTCTCTTAACATCATCAAAATGTGAGTTGGGAAAACCATAAATGGTTTCTTATGACAGATAGTGTAGTTCTCAACAGTGAAGTTAGTCTAAGGAACTCTGTCTTGGGTAGTACAAAAATCCCTCTCCCTCACTGAGAGCTGGGAGCAGTCAGTGCGTTACTGGGAAAGGCTCAAGAAAGGAAAGGGCCAATCTGCCAACAAAGTCCCACCTCAGTAAGCAGTGCGCCTACATTAACATCCCTATCACAAGGCAAAGTTTAATTCATACTATCAGGCATAAGTATTTAAAACCAAATTGGCCAGCTCTCTCGAGACAAGGGATGAAGTTGCACCATGCAATTAGGAGAAAGGCCCATCAGTGCTTCAGGAGATAGTCGAACTCCTGGGGGGTTTCCAGCAAGTCAGAAAATACACACCTCTGCAGCCCAGAGACCGGATCCGTGCCAGTCAGCAGGCACAGCTTTCTTTTTTTAAATCACATCTTCTGTTAGATTAGATTTTTTGTCAGTTGGTCAATACTAACAAGCTTAAAATACTCTCAACTTTTGACCTTGTTTTGTAGTGGCTAAGCACAGGTTGTGCGATGAAGAGAAAGCAGAGGTAAAATTAGCCTTGCTGTGCTAAAGGAAAAGTTGCTACCTCACGCAAATGAAGTGTCACCTAAGTGTTGAAAAGCCTGTAGTAATAAAGGAATTCGTGGCACTATTCCTGCCTGTACTCAAACAGACATGTAAGCAGTGGTGCCTGAGTTTCAGAGTTTCAGCCAGAGGATGCAGTTATCTCCTGGGGTCCCTCAGGTTTCAGCCAGCAGCAGCCTCAGTACTGACTAGTGAATTTGAAGATTGCTCACAGGTGTCTGAGTTGCCAAAGCTTGCAGACATAATGGTTAAGGTTTAATGGGGTTCTGCTGAGAAAACTGTGAGTGGTGGCACTGACTGTGTCAGTGTCTCCGGAGGCAAAGCCTGTGATACAATGGCAAAAAGAGGTGGTCCTTGACGAAGGAACTGGCTAAACATAAAGCGAGTTTAAATGCCAAATGTAATGTGTCTCACGACTGAGCACTAACAAATCCCTTTTCTCGCACAGGAGCCAAAGTGTAAAGATGGGAGTGAATACTTGGATGGCAGAGTGGACAATTTCACCACGGACACGCTGGCACCATCACAGCTCTCCACTTTGTGGTCCCCTGGCTCCAGCCACGTCCTGTCTCAGAGAAGCGAGTCCACCAATGCAGTCAACAGCGATGCCCTCAGGCAAAACATATATGAGAATTTCATGAGGGAGCTGGAGATGAGCAGGACGAACCTGGAGAACACTGACACCTCCTCAGAGACGGAGGACTCCAGCGGCGAGTCCCTGAGCTCCTTGGAACAGCTGGATTTGTTGTATGAGAAGGAGCAAGGAGTGGTACGCAAGGCAGGGTGGCTGTTCTTCAAACCCCTGGTGACCCTGCAGAAGGAGAAGAAGCTGGAACTGGTTACACGGCGGAAGTGGAAGCAGTACTGGGTCACACTAAAAGGTAAATCACTGCATTGTTCCTTCAGCTTGGCAGCAACAGCTGTTTCTGTTGCCTCTCAGCAGCTTCTCATGCATGCTAGCTTATGCTAACAGGTTTAGGGAATGAGAAATCCTTGCCTATGGTCTACCTACACACCTAAATTGGAGCATATGTGTAAGCAGCACAGAATTGAGGTGGTGGTGGTCGTGTGTGGCCTTATGTATCATGTTGTAGCAGGAACATGAGTTGTCTGACTTCTCAGTTTCGGTACTCGTATGGAATTCAGGGCACGGAAGGTGACGATGGATGTTTGGAAGTCAAAGACTGAAGCGGACTAAAACTGAGGAAATGCAGCAATTACACCTCTTCCTCAGGGGGAAATCAAACTGTAGGGGTCAGGAATCCCTGGCACTCAGTTCCCTGTCACAGGCATGCACTTCCTTGCACTGGAAATGAACATTTTTAAATCAGCTTACCCCGGCTTTAAACAGTGACGCTTTAGGTGGCAACGTAGAGGGAGAGGCAAACGTTCCATACTGGAGCATTTATAAGGAAAAGTGGGCACTCTGGGACAGAGGAGGCCAAAGAAACAGCAGCAGCAGGGCAAGCCCTAAGGCCCTGAGTCTCTCTCTTTTTTTAGGTAGTTTTTCACCTTGCCCACTCCACACAGTACACACTCCTTCTGGATTTGGCATGTCCATTCCCATCTTCCCTGCCTGCTTCTGCTGTGAAAGAGCCCTGTGGGATGGCAATCCCCTAAAAGAGGTTGCTGCTAGTGGGCTATGGTGTGATTGCTGTGCTCAGTGCTTGTTCTGGAGGCAGGGAATGAATGTGGCCAAGTCAGGAATATATCTAAAAATAGAATTATTTTATTTTCCTGAAACCTGCCCCCAAAGCTATATACAGAAATTAATCTAGTTTTAATTAGCAGGTTTGGTTTGATTGAGAAGATCTTACAAGGATACCATAGATAAATTTGACTATTTTAGAAGTTAGGAGATGGAAAGGCTAAGCTACTAAACATAGCATCCCCCACTATTAATCAGGCAGAGCCAAAAGTTTATTACTCACAGGTGAGTTAGGCTGTCTGAGAGCAAGGTAGGTCCCGATGCCTGTCAGCTCACTCTCTTTCAAAGGACATCTGAGGCTCGTTAGCTTGCACAAAGGATGCTTATGGTGGGAAGTGTCCAAAGCAGGGACGGTCCTGTCCCTCAGGGGCTCATCCTTCGCAGCACCAGGGGACTCTTTCTGCAGGAGCTATCCAGGCTGGGGAGAACTCTAAGGCAGGCACCCCAAGGTGGGAAGTACCCCAATATTTATACTCTTCCTAGACAAAGAGCAGAGTTAGCACTGCTTAGGTGTGAAGAGCACAGCCAATGCCCAGCCCCATTCCAGCGCAGGCACCCCTCATGCTGGAAGGGCCCTTTGCTCCCCTCCTTCACACCTGCAGGGCAGGGAGGGGAACCAGGTTTTTTGTGCCTTTCCTCTCCCATTCACACCACAGAGGGAGAGGAATTTTGGGGTTATACAGGACTCCAGGACAGTGCTGTGCTTACAGCACACATTGATGGCTCAGAGTAATCAAGCAAGTAGGTGTGCTGCAAGAAATGTATGGGTGTCACAAAGTGCAAGAGGGAAAATAAGATCTGTTGTGAGGAGGAAGAGGAATTTACTGGGTGAGTTTTTAGGCTTTTTTCTTTTTTATTCTTTTTTTTTTTTTTAAATTGCATCCAAAGGATTTGCCTTTCAGTAAATGTACTGCTAAGTTAATGAGTATGGAAATGATCAAACTTAATAATTTCCTAGCCTATCTGCAACTGGAGGAGAGAAAATAACAACTTGCTCACAGGTTGCCCTTTTCAAAGTTCTGTATGCGTGTAGAGCTGAAGGAAAATGAACAGCTAACAGCAAGTGCTGAGAATGTTGTCTTTGGGAGTTCTGATTTAAAAGCAGCAAACTCAGAAGCATATAGCAATTCTGCCTAAGAATTCAGAGACCTGTTATCAAGGGATCAAAGTGTAGGCAGTCGTAGCAGTTTAAATCGCTTATCCTGATCATCAGCTGCCATGATTCATGCTTATGAGCAGTGTATACAAAGGGAAAAAACAGAATCTGAATTCCACCCTCCTATTGTATGTGTTTGCATTATGAAGTCTGAATGTCTTTGATCTACCTCATCTAAAATACAAGCAGTTTGTAAACAATCCTATCAGAGCCCTAAAAGTGAAGTTTATTTTCTAGTAGTTCATGCATTTCTGGGATAATGAAGCTCTGGAAAGGAATTTAAGTGTTTGGTTCTTTGCTATAAAACTGGTCCTGCCTGACCAACCTGATCTCCTTTTATGATCAGGTTACCCACCTGGTGAATGTGGGGCAGGCTGTGGATGTAGTCTACCTGGACTTCAGCAAAGCTTTTAACGCCATCTGCCACAACGAGCTCCTGGCAAAGCTGGCAGCTCATGGCTTGGACAGATTCACTCTGTGCTGGGTCAAGAACTGGCTGGATAGCAGAGCCCAGAGAGTGGTGTTGAATGGTGCCACATCCAGTTGGCAGCTGGCACTAGTGGTGTGCCCCAGGGATCAGTGCTGGGCCCAGTCCTGTTCAATATCTTTATTGATGATCTGGAGGAGGGGATTGAGTCCAGCAGCAGTAAGTTTGCAGATGGCACCAAGGTAGGAGCAGGTGTTGATCTGTTGGAAGGTAGGAGAGCCCTGCAGAGGGACCTGGCCAGGCTGGATGGGTGGGCAGAGGCCAAGGGGATGAGATTGAACAAGGCCAAGTGCAGGGTTCTACAACCCCAAGCAGCACTACAGGCTGGGGACTGAGTGGCTGGAGAGCAGCCAGGAGGAAAGGGACCTGGGGGTGCTGGTAGACAGTAGGCTGAAGATGAGCCAGCAGTGTGCCCAGGTGGCCAAGAGAGCCAATGGCATCCTGGCCTGCATCAGGAGCAGTGTGGCCAGTAGGACAAGGGAGGTTATTCTTCCCCTGTACTCAGCACTGCTCAGGCCACACCTTGAGTGCTGTGTCCAGTTCTGGGCCCCTCAATTCAAGAGAGATGTTGAGGTGCTGGAAGGTGTCCAGAGAAGGGCGACAAAGCTGGTGAGGGGCCTGGTATGAGGAGAGGCTGAGGGAGCTGGGAGTGTGCAGCCTGGAGAAGAGGAGGCTCAGGGGGGACCTCATTGCTGTCTACAACTACCTGAAGGGAGGCTGTAGTCAGGTGGGGTTGGTCTCTTCTGCCAGGCAAACAGCAACAGAACAAGGGGACACAGTCTCAAGTTGTGCCGGGGGAGGTCTAGGCTGGATGTTAGGAGGAAGTTGTTGTCAGAGAGAGTGATTGGCATTGGAATGGGCTGCCCAGGGAGGTGGTGGAGTCACCATCCCTGGAGGTGTTCAAGAAAAGCCTGGATGAGGCACCTGGTGCCCTGGTCTGGTTGACTGGCTAGGGCTGGGTGCTAGGTTGGACTGGATGAACTTTGAGGTCTCTTCCAACCTGGTTGATTCTATGGTTCTATGAATACAGGTGTGTTGGTGACTTTGAACAAGTCATGTCCCTTCCTGCTACCGAAACAGCCCCAACTATAAAGAAGGTATAAAGCAGTTCTTTGTAAAAAAGCTTTATTGATTCTGGCATTATGAGAAGTATTAGATAGGATGCTTTCTGCTTTGCATGTGTGATACAGCTGCCTTCATGGTTCAGAACCTTTTCCTTTCACACATTCCTCACTTCCTTGATCTCATACCTTTATTGTCCCATGGAGACTTCTGGTGTTAAAACAAACTTGCCTATCTGGAAATCAAGGCCTACTTCTGTTTTCATAATATGCTGTACCAAGATCAAGGTGATTGCTTTGGTTCTCCTTATAGAGTTTTTTTTAACTAACTCTGTTTTTAATTTGTTGTTGAAGTTTAAAGAGCCAAGATTTTTTAAATAAGACTCAAAACAGCCACCTGTGCTAGTGGAGAACAACATGTTTCCTTGCACTCTGTTGAGATGTGTTTGATTACAAGTATACAGAAGGGTTACAACCAGCTGGTTACCTGCCAGGCTTCAAAGTATGCATATCACAGAATGGCAGAGGCTGGAAGGGACCTCGGAACGTCTTCTGGCTCAACCCTCCCCCAGCCAAACAGGATCACCTGTACTAGATCACACAGGAACCTGTCCAGGTGGGTTTTGAGTATCTCCAGAGAGGGAGACTCCACACCCACTCTGGGGTCCTAAAGCCTTTGCTCTTTCATGTCCACCAAGACCTGAGCTTCAATAGTAACTTTTTGAGAAGAGGAATTGTGTTTTCCATCTGTCCTGGCTAATTAGTTTATTTCAGCAAGGGGAATTTTCTTTCCTATTGCTCTCTCCCTTCAGTTCAAGTTTTGATTGAAATACTTGGGTAATCATCAGTCCCAGTGGGTCTGTCAGAGTTTATGAAGCTAGCTGCCTTCAAGGATCTCTTGGCTTGACATGAAGATATACCTGGGCCACCACACATCTGAACATGTGTGTATGCCCTTCAAAATTATTTACTTATGTACATAGAAACTGTCAAGATAAAACCCAATCTATCTGAAGTTACATTTTTAATAACACATAGGGGAAATACAGGAGTTTAAAATAGAACTTAATCTACACCTCCCTAAAATGCAGAGGTCTTGCTGCGGCTTCTGAATGTGAGAGTGGACTTGGTTTGTTGGTTTAGTTTGCCCTGTTATGCTGCATTGATTACTGAAGTGCAGTGCTCAATAAGGGAAGTGCAGCAAAACCATACCCTTCTTTTCCAGCTGCAGGAATCTCAAAGTGTTTATGACTGATAAAGAAAATCAGGTGAGGGCTGCTTAGGGGAAAGGACAGGACCAAGTCATTAGGATTTGCTCTTACCATAAATATTCTGCCAGACATAGAATCATAGAATCAACCAGGTTGGAAGAGACCTCCAAGATCATCCAGTCCAACCTAGCACCCAGCCCTAGCCAGTCAACTAGACCATGGCACTAAGTGTCTCATCCAGGCTTTGCTTGAACACCTCCAGGAATGGTGACTCCACCACCTCCCTGGGCAGCCCATTCCAATGCCAATCACTCTCTCTGACAACAACTTCCTCCAAACATCCATCCTAGACATCCCCTGGCACAGCTTGAGACTGTGTCCCCTTGTTCTATTGCTGGTTGTCTGGCAGAAGAGGCCACCCCTCACCTGGCTACAGCCTC
The DNA here is from genome assembly GCF_015220805.1 of Pogoniulus pusillus. Classification (NCBI taxonomy): domain Eukaryota; kingdom Metazoa; phylum Chordata; class Aves; order Piciformes; family Lybiidae; genus Pogoniulus; species Pogoniulus pusillus. Next base: position 2,970,285 of record NC_087294.1, read on the forward strand.
CCTTCAGGTAGTTGTAGACAGCAATGAAAAGGTGCCTTTAAGTAATAGGGAAACATTTCTATTTTTCTTATTTCTTCCTTTTAAAGTTTAGACATAGTGCCCTAGCCTTGTATCTTAATTGTAAACAAGAGTAATAGTTTTTCCAGAGATTTCTAGTCCAAAGAACATACAAATTAAGGTTGGACATAGAATAATAATAAGATATGTTTATCTAATTCTGTTGGTCTGCAGAATACCTTATATTCTGCTGTACTGGTTGCTTTCTCTCTCTTTGGATGCCTTCTGCTTGGCTTTCAGGCTGTTCTGTATCTGCTCTTAACCTTGTAACTGCCAGCTGACTCTCCTTTGTTTTGGCTCTGCAAAAGGTATGGGGGGAGGAGGTTGAGACAGCGAGCCCTCTGGACCTCTTTGTGTCCAGAGAGGAGGAGAGAGCTGAAATATTGTTCAGGGGGGGTGTTGTGTTGTTTTTTGAACTGTAAATACATGTAAATTTGCCTCACATACGTTTGTTACTTTTAATACTTTTATATTTAGTCTACTTTTGTAAATATAATTTGATTTCGCTTCCAAAATTCTGAGAAGTGTGGGAAATTTACCTTGGGGGCAAATTTCCAATGTGTTGGGGGTGCAAACCCAAACTACCTTTGAAAACTTATCAGTCACAGGTTATTCTTCCCCTGTACTCAACACTGATCAGGCCACACCTTGAGTACTGTGTCCAATTCTGGGCCACGCAATTCAAGAGAGAGATGTTGAGATGCTGGAACATGTCCAGAGAAGGGCGACAAAGCTGGTGAGGGGCCTGGAACATAAACCCTATGAGGAGAGACTGAGGGAGCTGGGGATGTGCAGCCTGGAGAAGAGGAGGCTCAGGGGGGACCTCATTGCTGTCTACAACTACCTGAAGGGAGGTTGTAGCCAGGTGGGGGTTGGTCTCTTCTCCCAGACAACCAGCAACAGAACAAGGGGACACAGTCTCAAGTTGTGCCAGAGGAACTATAGGCTGGATGTTAGGAGGAAGTTGTTGTCAGAGAGAGTGATTGGCATTGGAATGGGCTGCCCAGGGAGGTGGTGGAGTCACCGTGCCTGGAGGTGTTCAAGCAAAGCCTGGATGAGGCACTTAGTGCCATGGTCTGGTTGACTGGCTAGGGCTGGGTGCTAGGTTGGACTGGATGATCTTGGAGGTCTCTTCCAACCTGGTTGATTCTATGGTTCTATGATTTGATCAGTAACCTCTGAGGTGTATTTCCTTTTTTCTTGCAACTGTTGTACATTCATTGGCACTGGAGTATGTGATGAAATCTATCTGGTGGATCTCACTTTTTGTACATCTCAGATTTGGGCTGCATGAGGACCAGTGTATTCCATCTGGTAACTATTCACAGTGGATGTGTTCCATAAACTCCATAACTATTCATAGTGAATGTGTTCCATAAGCTCCAATGGGTCCAGTTTTCTTCTTCATCAGACAGGAGAACAGAAAAAAACCTCATAATTTTGATTCTGGTTTCAGATACAGTCTTTGAGGAAGCTCCCCTCAAATTTACATGAGTTTAGATGGCATATTCAGGATTGTTAATACAACATTAAGTGTATATGTTAGTGAATTAACAAAAAAAATGGTTGAAATCTGTTTTTACCTATTTTAGAAGCATACACAAGGGAAGCATTCCTGCTTTGCAGGTTTTGCTCTGTCCCCGTGGCACATGCTTCCTAGGCATATGTGATGGTTTGGATCTTATCTGCCCCCACACACTTTTGAATTTGCCCCAGCTAACTCAGATGTGCTCCAGGAATATAAATGAAGCTATTTATTTTACAGCAGCAAATATACAAGCAGCTATTCACAATATATACAGTTATATACAGAAATATACAAAGGATAAACAATACAAAAGCACAACTCCCCTCCCAGAAACCTGAGTCCCCAGGAGGGGTTCTCAAACCACCCCAACACCATCCCCCTGCCCTCTCAACCTTACCCCAAATCCTGAGAAAGGAATAAAGGTGCAGCCAAGAGGTTAAGAAGGAAGGTTAGTGGCAGTGGGGTTAAGAAGATGTGGCTTGGTCTGAAGACAAAGGCAGAGTGAGAACAAAATGGAGAATGTTATCTAATGTTTACTTTCTTGTTCCCAGAGCTCTCAGCGGGACTGTGAGAGAAGAGACACAACCATGTTTACCTTTCATAGCCAATTATCTAGTTCTTTTCACCAAAACATTCTAGCTTGCTTCAAACTAGCACAGCATATTTGCACTTTCATACATGCACTTTGTGTGCCACATAGAGAAACACCAACAGCCTGAAAATGAGCAAGTGAACCCAAAATCTCAGTTCTGGTACTGCCTTGTGTTGTGGTGCCTCTTTGATCCGGAGGAAGACACCACAACAAAATGCAGGCTAGAGACGTGACAATGTCCTAGCAAACTCAATCCTTGTAGTGGCTTGTTGGAGAAATTCTTGTTAGCAGAGCACACAAGAATTGATAAACAATGAGCAACCCGTGCTGGGAATGTCCTTGAGTCCATCTTGGGAGTTTAGGTAGCAGGCACAGGGTAGCTTCCCCCCACATGCAGCTGCAGGGGGTGGAGTGCAGCTGCAGGTGGGCAGAGTTTAGCCAGCCCCAGAGGCTGACCCTCAGATTGTTATGGGATGCTGACCTATTGATGCCTTACAAGTAACTCTGGACCCTCTGACTGTAACCAATCTCGGTGGAGCACACCTATGGCTAGAAGGGCATATAAGTCACTGCATCAAGGAAATAAAGTGGATTTGACCATCTAACCATACTGGTGACCAAAGAGTCATCTTCCCATAGCGCTCCACCGAACGTGTGCTCCGACATTGGCTGAATTTCAAATCCTCTGCTGCTGATGTATAAAGCTTACAGCTGTAATACAATTCACTAGGCCCTACAGGACTGCTGTGATCATTTAGTTTGACTTGCTGTGTAAAATTGCCATAGGTCTTCTCCAAATTAACTCCTGATGGAGGAGGCTTGTCTTGCTGGACATCAGCTTCAGGTTTCTCTAACTGCTTAGGTTATGCTCTGTTTCTAGAATGCATTTCTAGTTACCTGATTTTCTTCCATGTTAAACATTCATCACCAAACTCTCTGTTGTTAAACTACTTCCCAGGGGTGAAAGTGACATTTATTGATTTATTTTCTCTGGAGAGACAACTAGCCTAAGAAAGTCTTGAGGAATAGAGTTTATAACAGTTCAGTCTATGACCTCTCAGTGCCTCTCAGAGGACAGTGCACTGTAACATGGAGTAGGAATGAAAGAGTGGTGGGGATGGAGGGGACAGGCCCTGCTTGAGCCAGCTTCATTGCCAAAGGCACCATACTGATATTGCTGGGGACTGGGATCAACTCTCCTCTGCTGTCCTCTAGAAGCAATTTCTCTCCTTGCACTCAAGGTTGTCATCACCAAGAATAAAGTTTGTTTTCTGGGTGTAGGTTTCATACCTTAGATGTTAAAATCTCACAGGACTGAACATGCTCAAACTCAGTCCCTTTAAACTTCTAAAAATTATTAAGAATTGTCTTAGGCCCCAACTGACAGTTAGGTTCAAGGAAATGTGGTTTAAATTTGAGAAGCTTATTCACTGAGTATGTTGTTTGAAGACAAAAGCTTCTGCAAATCTTTTCAACAAGTACAGAGATTTCTTAGGTGGCTGCTATGAGAGTCGTTGGTTCAGGTTAATAAAGGAACACAAAAGCTGATTTAACTAAGCAGGAATGAATCTTTTCTACATGCTATGACATGTTAATGGGCTGAGATTATTCACAGAATGGTTTAAGTTGGAAGGCACCTTTAAAGATGGGTAGTCCAACCTTCCTGCATGTGCAGGGACATCTTTGACTAGATCAGATTACTCAAACCCCATCCAGTGTTACCTTTAACACTTCCATACCTGAGGTATCCTGCTTTATTTTTTAAGTTCATGGATGTTGTGTCCCTGTTAAATATCTGTTTCAACATCCCAGTGGCAAATGCATCATTAGCTTTGCCTATTTTCCAGTGTAGAGGATCTTTCTTTTTTTCTCTGTTTCAACAGCAGGGCAGAACTGATGTTCCCTGCCAGCAGTGTGCCCAGGTGGCCAAGAGAGCCAATGGCATCCTGGCCTGCATCAGGAACAGTGTGGCCAGTAGGACAAGGGAGGTTATTCTGCCCCTGTACTCAGCACTGGCCAGGCCACAACTTGGGTCCTGTGTCCAGTTCTGGGCTCCTCAATTCAAGAGAGATGTTGAGGTGCTGGAAAGTGTCCAGAGAAGGGCAACAAAGCTGATGAAAGGCCTGAAGCACAAACCCTATGAGGAGAGTCTGAGGGAGCTGGGGGGGTGCAGCCTGGAGAAGAGGAGGCTCAGGGGGGACCTCATTGCTGTCTACAACTACCTGAAGGGACATTGTAGCCAGGTGGGGTTGGCCTCTTCTCCCAGGCAAGCAGCAACAGAACAAGGGGACACAGTCTCAAGTTGTGCTGGGGGAGGTCTAGGCTGGATGTTAGGAGGAAGTTGTTGTCAGAGAGAGTGATTGGCATTGGAATGGGCTGCCCAGGGAGGTGGTGGAGTCACCATCCCTGTAGGTGTTCAAGAAAAGCCTGGATGAGGCACTCAGTGCCATGGTCTGGTTGACTGGCTAGGGCTGGGTGCTAGGTTGGGCTGGATGATCTTGGAGGCCTCTTCCAACCTGGTTGATTCTACGAACGGGATCTTAATTCATGAAAGCATTAATATGGGAACTCAAATGGGAGATCAAAATCTTACTTTCTCCTTGTCTTTCTTTTCTGTACCTCTAAACTGTAAAGGTTGCACTCTGCTGTTTTACGAGACCTATGGAAAGACCTCGATGGAGCAGAGCACTTTGCCTCGATATGCTTTGTTTGCAGAAGACAGCATAGTTCAGTCTGTTCCAGAGCATCCCAAGAAAGAAAATGTGTTCTGTCTCAGCAATTCTTTTGGAGATGTATACCTATTTCAGGTAACAACATTCATATGCAACTCTGTGGTTATTTCAGTATTGGGATGTGTTTGTGAGTGTGCACGTGCATGTGTATGATTGTATCGGTATGCACATGCATACACCGTGCCTGTGCTTTTGGCTTAAAGATAATAGCATGATTGCACAGCATTGATATAAGTGTATAATATAACTTCAGGCACGTGATATTGCACCACTTGCCTCAGTCAAATAAGGCTGCAGAAATAAAAAGAGTAAAGGTCACAGATCTGCAAGACAGTTTAGGTACTTGTTTGCTATAAGGTTCATGACAATCAGCTTTATTACCATTTTTTTTCATGTCTGTTAGCAGAATGATATGAATATGGAATGATGTGCTCCACTCTGAATCTGTTGTCCTCAAAGAGAATTAGCTTGAGCAAGATGCTCAAAAACAAAGGCTAAAAATAGTCTAAAGATCTTGGCTGCTTGGCTGCACCACAGCAAGTTTTAATAAGGAGCAGTATTACGTGGAACTACATCCATAGAAACATGTTGATTCATAGTCACACTTGTAAATATCTCTAGAGACACTTTGTGCAGATGTATTCTCTTTATCTTGCTCTTCTTTTTCTTCACTAACCTGGTATTTTTAAGCAAGCAAACACCTCTCCTCAGACTTTACATGTGAAATCTTCCTTGTTTTCCATGTTGCCTGCAGAAAAAGAGGTCTATCTTTGAATTCTGGTGTGGCTTACCCACTGTTACTTGGAATGGTGAAGGATGCAAGTCATCTTTCCCACAGTTCATGGGGCTTTGATGTGTACCAGGGGCTCTCCAACCTTGCAGATCTAAGAAACAGAAGCTGAAGATCAGAAGCAAGTCATGATGGAGTGCAGGAAAAACTACACTTTGCTTATTTTCAGTCTTAAAGATAAAACCTTATTCCACTTGTTTTAAGACAAGCACTTCATGTGTCCAAGAGCTGTTGATTTTAATTTTTTCAGTTGTTCCTCTTGTCTGCTCATAATGTTGTGCTATTGATTTGTTTCACAGGCAACAAGCCAGACAGATCTGGAGAACTGGGTTACTGCCATACATTCAGCCTGTGCTTCCCTCTTTGCGAAGAAGCTTGGGAAGGAGGACACTGTTAGGCTGTTGAAAAATCAAACCAAGAGTCTCTTCCAGAAGATTGATATGGATGGCAAGATGAAAAAGATGGCAGAGTTGCAGCTCTCTATTGTTAGTGATCCCAAAAACAGGAAAGCCATAGAGAATCAGGTACTGGAAAGAGTATTTTTACAGGAGTATTTCCCCTGTTATTTCTTGGTTTGTGCTGTGTCTGTGCTTTCTGATAGCTGGCATAGCAGTTGTAGTTATTGCCAGGTTTCTACAGCAATCCAGAGCAGTGCAGGAGGTAGGCTTCTCCATGCTGAGGATCAGACTGATCTGTTTTATAAGCACAAAGCTATTTATTTCCTTTCCTGGAAAAATGTAATTAATTTTCACTGTTTTATGATACTCTTAGCTGTTAATAATCTCTGGTTCATACATACAATCATACAATTGCCATGGTTGGAAAAGACCTCCAAGATCACCAAGCCCAACCATCAACCTAACACTAAACCACATCCCAAAGCTCCATATCTACTCTTTGCTCTGCTCCTCTTGTTTTCCTGGTGCAAATGGGCCATGACAGGTAGAAGAAGCTTCACAGCCCTCCCTCCCAGACTGTGTGCAGTTTTAGTGCCCTTGAATACAGATGCAAATGATTTTTGAGGCGTCATGCTGTGACGTGGGGGCAAAGCAAGGAAACAGCATTCCTTATATGTCTGTCATGTCCTGGCTGGAAATAAATTCTCTCACTTCCTGGGAAAGGGTACATGGCACATGGTATGTTCTGTGAATAATTGCATTTGCAACTGAATTGCAGTATAAAATTTAAGAATAGGTACTTAGAGATACTATTCTGTACCCTGAGACAGGACGTGAAGAGGACTTTATCCAAACAGAACTGGAAGAAGGACTGAGGCAGACAAAACCTTATGCTTCAGCTGAAATTTACCCATTACCAGGTTAAGATTCCCTAATCTCCTTAAAAAGTCCTACAGGAGTTTAAATGAGAACAAGTGGTCAAGACTGGAGTCCAAACGCTTTCCTGTTATGGTGGTAAGAACACCTGAATCTTGGCTAAAGCAGTAGCCTAGTGCTGAGAAATAGTCACCACTGATACTTGTTTTTAAAACAAGTACTGGAACAAACATACCAATATTTTTAGTGTTCATGATGTGTATGTGCTTGGGATTTTTAGGCAAGACATGCCTAAGGTAAAAGAGTCAGGGCAGAATTGATAAGCAGCTAGAACGGTTCCTTAGTGGAAGTGATCACCTTATTGTCTCTACAGTGAACATCGAGCCTTAGTCTGCTCTCACTTCCAGCATGTGAACTGGGACTCACTCCAGTGACACCTTGTGGAAGTGTACCATCAGGTGTTGACATCTTGCTTGTGTCCCTAGTTCTGCAGGCAGCAGCTGGCAAAGGATGCTTTAAATTCTACATGCTTAGTGTTTGGGGAAAGAACCTCTCTACCCGGGGCCTCTCATGTGCTAAACGTGTCTGGCAGCTTAGCATAATAGGTTTATGGACTGAGGTTGCTGTATCATTTATTATACCACTAACAGAATACATCTGATAATTTGAATTCATTGACTGATACTTGAAAGCCTGTCCCTACCTGCCTTTCCACTCAGCATAGCTATTGCTTTCTCATTACTGTAGGCTGTACATTATATCATCTTCAATACCAACTGAAGCTGATTTCCTTTGATCCAGTACAGTGTAATTATATGTATTTGTTAAGTGAAGCACTCCTGCTTTCATCAATTATATTTAAATATTTATATCTTTAAAATTCTTCCTATACTGGTTTGAACCTGATGAAGGGCAGAGTGGCTGGTACTGGCTTCACTGTCAAGTTCTTGTAACACACAGCTGTATGAGCAGAGTTCAAAAAGTATGTGGGTTTGTATAAGGATTTGTAGGGCAGATGTTCATAAGCCTTTTGAGTCCTCACATGTTCATGATTTATTTCTAGGTCCCTTTATTTCATGGTCCAGAGCCTAGTGAGGTGAATGGAGGACAAAAAACCATTAAGCATCCCTTTATTGTAGTAGGTTTCAAGACTTGAAAGAGTAAGCAGTTTCCTAGAGATATCTAGTGCTTGTAACATGTGATGCACTGAGGAAAAATTCTGTTCCATTTTAACTTAATTTAACCTTCCTCCCATTAGATACTGATGCTACTGGCTTATTTAGAATGAAACAGAGTATTAATTATTCTCTCTTAATATTGGCTAATTAGATGTTCTGTCCTTGAACACCTGCCATTGTTTTCGAGCACTGTCCCTGGAAGAAGCTGGCTGCATTATGCTAGAACTAAAATACGTCACTAAGATGTTGAGGTGCTGGAACGTGTCCAGAGAAGGGCAACAAGGCTGGTGAAGGGCCTGGAACACAAACCCTATGAGGAGAGGCTGAGGGATCTGGGGTTGTTTAGTCTGGAGAAGAGGAGGCTCGGGGGGACCTCATTGCTGTCCACAGCTACCTGAAGGGAGGTTGTAGCCAAGTGGGGGTTGGTCTCTTCTCCTAGACAACCAGCAACAGAACAAGGGGACACAGCCTCAAGTTGTTCCAGGGGAAGTCTAGGCTGGATGTTAGGAGGAAGTTGTTGTCAGAGAGAGTGATTGGCATTGGAATGGGCTGCCCAGGGAGGTGGTGGAGGCACCATCCCTGGGGGTATTCAAGAAAAGACTGGCTAGGGCTGGGTGCTAGGTTGGACTGGATGATCTTGGAGGTCTCTTCCAACCTGGTTGATTCTATGATTCTAGAAGATTTATTTCTGTTAATTTTCTTTGTAGGAATGTCTTAAAACATTGAGGGCAAACTAGTGGACAAAGAGTGAAGATGGGATTATGTGCAAGCATCCACAAGTTAGCAAACAATAAATGTCTCATGAGCCCTTTCTCCAGTTTTAATCTCTTTGAATCTCTCCTTCCAGTTGCTTAAGCAATAGATAATGGAGTTGCCTAATCCTGGTCTCAGAGATTGGCCTTTGCAAAGGAAATAAAAACCCCTTTGCATATAATTAGTAACTGAAAATTCTTAATGTATTTAGTAAATTAATGTTTTTGGAAAAAAAATACACCTCAGTATTATTCCTGGGGGCAAAGTTTGCATACATGTAGCTGTTTGAGAACTGTCATTGCTCAGTTGGTGTTGTCCACTTTGAGTAACAAGAGGAATATAAATCTTGGGTTTGATTTTGTGTACCTTTGGTGGTGTTCTCAATCATATGGCAGTTACAATTCCTCCTTGCTGAAGTATGTTGTAGTTTATAAGTATGCCATACATCCTGTGCTGGAAAAGTTCACTGGTGATATATTTTGGGAAGCCACTGACAATAGTGTGACTGACTTCAGAAGGACCACAATGGCTTTTTGTGTAGAAAGATGAGGCACAGTGTTAGCTTATTTCCACTGGGAAATTGTCTTGCCAGCTATGACTTCTGTATCCTTTCTCTTATCCTTCTTCTTCCTCAAAAAGCCAACCACCCAGCCTCAACTTTCTATTTTATGTCACAACTGTATTGATATAAAACCAATAATTCTTGGCTAAAGACAGTAATTCAGGGCTTTGCAAGTGAGCTCACCCTTTTGCTGTTTCACTTACCATCATCTGAAGACGGTTGCAGTGAGGGAAGCCAAACTTCTAAGAGTACTATAGCTATTTTAATGTTGTATTTACTTTTTTTTTTTGATGTTTAGCAACATTTGGAGAAGCCAATCTGGTACTATCTTTTAAATTTGGAGGATTTGCAGGGTAGTGGAAAAAAAAAGGCAAGAAAAGAGGCAAAGGCAAGATCTTCAACCTTGTGGTCTCTATCTGGGCCTCTATCTGGGTTCAATAATAGTATCAAACTGTTTAAGAGGAACTGGCAGCTCTTCACGTAGCTATTGGTACCACTGTGTGGTTTAGAAGAGATCACTGAGGTCTGTCAGAGCAGTTTGACTATGGCAGCCAGGCCACTGGCAGCATAGCTGGAAAATCCAAGTCTGCACATATGAACTACAGCCACAGGGATTTATATTACTGTATGAAATGCATATGTTGTGGGTCATAGCATTCCTCCAGGGTACAGCTTCTCCTCTAAACTGAATAGAATCATAGAATCAATCAGGTTGGAAGAGACCTCCAAGATCATCCAGGCCAACCTAGCACCCAGCCCTAGCCAGTCAACCAGACCATGGCACTAAGTGCCTCATCCAGTCTTTGCTTGAACACCTCCAGGGACGGTGCCTCCACCACCTCCCTGGGCAGCCCATTCCAATGCCAATCACTCTCTTTGCCAACAACTTCCTCCTAACATCCAGCCTAGACCTACCCCGGCACAACTTGAGACTGTGTCCCCTTATTCTATTGCTGGTTGCCTGGGAGAAGAGACCAACCCCACCTGGCTACAATGTCCTTTCAGGTAGTTGTAGACAGTAATAAGATCACCCCTGAGCCTCCTCTTCTCCAGGCTAAACAATCCCAGCTCCCTCAGCCTCTCCTCCTTTCATTAGGATGAAAGGTAGCAAATTTGAAAATCCCCTGGTGCCAAGATGAATCCCAAAGACCTCTTTAAAAAAACCCAAACCAACAGTTGTCCTAACTGCTTAAACCTGGTAAAGACATCAGTGTTTTCAGTGGAGGCCTGTCGGAGTGGCTGGAGAGCAGCCAAACAGAAAGGAATCTAGGGGTGCTGATTGATACCCGCCTGAACATGAGCCAGCAGTGTGCCCAGGTGGCCAAGAGAGCCAGTGGCATCCTGGCCTGCATCAGGAATGGTGTGGTCAGCAGGAGCAGGGAGGTCATTCTGCCCCTGTACTCTGCACTGGTTAGACCACACCTTGAGGACTGTGTTCAGTTCTGGGCCCCCCAGTTTAGGAGGGACATTGAGATGCTTGAGCGTGTCCAGAGAAGGGCGACGAGGCTGGGGAGAGGCCTTGAGCACAGCCCTACGAGGAGAGGCTGAGGGAGCTGGGATTGGTTAGCCTGGAGAAGAGGAGGCTCAGGGGAGACCTTATTGCTGTCTGCAACTACCTGAGGGGAGGTTGTGGCCAGGGGGAGGTTGCTCTCTTCTCTCAGGTGGCCAGCACCAGAACAAGAGGACACAGCCTCAGGCTACGCCAGGGGAAATTTAGGCTTGAGGTGAGGAGAAAGTTCTTCACTGAGAGAGTCATTGGACACTGGAATGGGCTGCCCGGGGAGGTGGTGGAGTCGCCGTCCCTGGAGCTGTTCAAGGCAGGACTGGACGTGGCACTTGGTGCCATGGTCTGGCCTTGAGCTCTGTGGTAAAGGGTTGGACTTGATGATCTGTGAGGTCTCTTCCAAACTTGATGATACTGTGATACTGTAACTGCTGGTGATGTTAGTGGAAGGGATTATTAGCGTTTGTTTGGAGCTCTTAACTAAATATTAGACACTGAATCACATACTGGGGCTGTCTGTTCCTAGAGAACTGAGTTTTAAAGACATGGAAGATCTACCTCGCAGTGAAAGCACCACAGCTCTGCGTGTACTTTATGTATTTGATATGTAAATCTACTCTGTTGTCTCACTTTGGAACAATAATATGAATAATAGTTGCTTAAAACCGTTCTGGGCTTTTGTTATAGAGGGGCTGGAGTCTACGTTTGGGGTGAGATTTGAGGCTGATTTGAAGGTTACTAAATAATGTATTAATATATACATAGAGGATTTCCCCCAAACTCATGTACAGCTAACCCACACAAATTCTTTGTGCACGGTTAGTGAAACTATTTTACAGAATGTCTATTCACAGCCAAATTCAGCAACTTGGTAGAGGTTTGGAAATGTGCTGGTCAGAGAGTCTTGTGGCATGAAGTGCCACTGGTAAAGTCAATGAAATTCCTTTGCTACTTGAATCAAGAGAGTTCCAATACTCACTAGTTAGAAGTCTCAGTATCTGTGGTCCCAAAATATATATTGAGGTAGCCATGTAGTTGATTCCCGTGGAGCTGACAGTTCAATGTGAATTAGGAGTGTGCTGTCTGAGAAGGTTCCATGGGCACGACTGGGCTGATGCGGCGAGCTGGAGCAGCGGCCAGCTGGGAACGCCTTGTTGGGTCACCCACTGGATGGGTGCAGAGTGCTGTGGAACAAAGGGTCATGGAAAACCAACAGAGGCAGTGGCCCCAGGCAGCAGGCAGGGAGAGGTGAGCGGCAGCAGTGGCAAGAGCACCTTGTTTACCTGAATTGCCCTATTTATCAGATGTGGGCTGAGATGGATGGTCCTTTGGCCATGATACTGTCCAATAGGCTTTTGGCAGCCAGCCAAAACATGCCAAGTTAGGAAGGGTCCACAAGTCTGGTACCCCCAAATATTGGAAGAGCATAGGTGGGCCACATGCTAAATGCGTGGGCTTATGTCACCTGTTTACATCCACAGTATATAACCTGGGCAGGCCAGACTCTGTGGCACCAGGCCTGTTGTGCCCCTTCTGTCCGTTTAATGTGTTTGCCTCTGGTTTGGGCAGAAAAACATGCTTGGGCAGGAAAACATGTCCAGGCAAGCATATATAAGCCTATTTGGGCCTGTGTGGCCCTCCACCACAGCCTTTCTCTTCAGAATTCAGTGTGTTGGTATAATCATGTTTTCCATGATGCGATTCATCTTCTCTGTGCACGTTGTACTTATTATCAGATGGGTTAAGAGCACTGCTATTATCAGATGGGTTATGAACACTGCTACTTACTGGCAGCCTTTGAAACGATGAGACATTAACGAAAAGAACGGGCACATGCTTGCAGATTAATTTTTATGGAAGTTCTCATGTGTGTCCTCCAACTAAAAGTTGCCTAATGGATAATAGCCCCCATTTAAAAAATAATGTCATAAAAGCTCAGGCCAAAGAGCAGTGCATTGAGTGGATTTACCACGTCCCCTCTTACACACCTGCCTCAGGCAAAATCGAACGCTACAATGGCTTGCTAAAAACAACTCTAAAGGCAATGGGGGGAGGAACCTTAAAGAATTGGGAGAAACATCCAGCCCAAGCTACTTGGGTAGTGAATAGTTGAAGTTCTACCAACCAAGCTGGCCCAGCTCGTTCAGATGTCTTACAAAAGGTGGAAGGTAACAGGGTTCCTCTTATTCGTGAGGGGAATTTGTTGGGGAAGTCTGTTTGGGTATTCTCCCCTTCAGAGGAGGCTACACAGGTCCGAGGGGTGGTGTCTGCTGAAGGACCTGTGTTGCAGGCCTGCTATCACTGCTTGCTGTGGGACATGGTAAACAAGCTCATAGTCCAGCCGTGAGAGTCTTCAGACCATTCAGTGTGAATTATGCAGAGGCCTGTTTATTGATGTACAGCCCGAAACATACACACTCAGCCAGTAGAGCACAGGCCCACCTGTTAGCATAATTAGTCAGGGACAGCCCACCACATCTGCACACACACACACACCTTGTTATTCTCCTTAGCAAAGCTCCATTATCTACCTCTTCTGAGATAAGGTGGCCAGCTGCATAGAATCATAGAATCATAGAATCAATCAGGTTGGAAGAGACCTCCAAGATCATCCAGTCCAAACTATCCCCCAACCCTAGCCAGTCACCAGACCATGGCACTAAGTGCCTCATGCAGGCTTTGCTTGAAGACCTCCAGGGACGGTGTCTCCACCACCTCCCCGGGCAGCCCATGTGAGAACCATGGTCTGTTATTACAAGCATCTGCCTGTTGCCACTTCACTTCGTTCTCACAGCTGTCCTGCACCTGCACCCCACAACTCTTCTGCATTCCCACATACCTGGTCATATGTACTGGGTTATGCAAAAGAATGGTGAAATACAATGTGTTCCACAAAAGAACTTGACATTGGCAGGAAGAATATAGATGTATTGTTTTGAGTTCTTTTGCAGACGATTGTGGTGCCCATAAAACCCATGAAGAGCCCACTATCCATGAGCATGAACCCTGGGAGTGCCTAGAGTCCTCTTCCATTCCATTCCCTGAAGAAAACATCTGATTGTTTCTTGAAAACTGTTGCCATAAAAAAAAATAAGTGGCTCTGAGTAGTCACTAAACTCTCTAGCACCTTTCTTCCCTTCCCTGTAGTGATCTTTGGCTTTTTACACAGAACTTATTAAAAAAAGGAAAGAAGAAAAAGTAATGGAATGAAAATGTGCCTATGAAGCATCTAATAACGTTTTCTGTAAAGCATCTCATGAAATACCCTCTGACATTGACGTCAAAACGCAGCACTCAAAGAGAATCTTTTCAGGGGATTTTACTAGCCCTTGCCAGATTTGTTGCATACAAATTTGTGGCCATTTGAGCTGATCCTCTAGCTCAGACATAGGGGAGAGATGAACATTCCAGGGATAGGCCACATAAATGAATAGATAAATTAATATAATTTCATTGTAGCATCAAGAACTTAATGTCTAGAAGCACAGTTTGTTCTGCCACTTCTCCCGCTGGCTTCTGCTGCTGCAGCTTCGCCTATCTTCCCCGGCTGCTGTTTTGGCTACTGCTGCTTCTGCTGCTTCGCCGCCGCTCAACCCCTCCCCCATCTCCCTTAAGGTTATTGTATTGGTTTTTTTTCCCTTCCTTCCTTCTCTAGTTATTATTTCTCTTTACATTGTTATACTATAAGAAAATACAATTTCATCTTTCCCTGACTTTCAAAAAGAAGGGGGTTTTGTGTTGTGAATTTTCTTCCCGGGGGAGGGATCAGCCCAAACCCGGGACAGGATTCTTGGCCGGCTATCTCAGTCGGTAGAGCATGAGACTCTTAATCTCAGGGTCGTGGGTTCGTGCCCCACGTTGGGCGTCAAAAGAATCGTGTCCCGGGTTTGGGCTGATCCCTCCCCCGGGAAGAAAATTCCAATGCCAATCACTATCTAATCTATAAATCATCGTCACAGAACTCTCTCTGGCAAGCACTTCCTCCTAACATCCAGCCTAGATTTCTCCTGGCACAACTTGAGAGGTCATCTCCATTCTCGTCTCTGTAATTACTGTTTTGCATGCAGGTGAATTTCTGTCTTTATTTCACAAAGGTTTAGTATAAATTAATGAAAAAGTAATGAATGGTGCTTGAATGTGGAGTTGCATAGCATCTCATGTGGTGGAACTTGTAGGCATGTGTCTGCAGACAGAGGTGGTCTTCTGCCTGTTTGGATGCACTTTTGTGTTATGAGTGGTATTGGTAATAAGATTTCTTCTGTCTGTTTTGGTTAGAAATTATGACAATTCTGTCCTTCCAAAACAAACAGTAAGATGGTAAAAAAAGCTGTTGTCTTGTTACTTCAGGAAGTCTTTTTAACTGTGTTTTAAGCCACTAGGCAGAATGAAGAATAAAGGCTATTGCTAGCTGCACATCATTGTTGTTGTATTTGAGGTTACCTTTATTATTTCATTGAGCTAAAAGTTAGTGTAGTATCTCTATACTGTCCTTTAAAGTAATGGAATTTCTGGGAGAATGATGGTTTTACTTCTTCAAGTTCTCTTTAGGAAATAATGACAATGAAAATCCTTTCCTTGTCCCCAGAAACCAAGTGACTCATTTATCCAGATGGGTACAATATGAATTGTCTGTGAGAAACAGGGACTGGAATGCAAAGGGCTTGGTGGTGTTTGTAATGTGGTTGAAAAGCAGTTCACATAAAGCAGCAGCAGAAGTTTCTTTTAAATCCATAGTATTCTGTACATCAACTTACAGAAACAGTTCCCATCTGGGAAGATGATGTTGGATATGGGAAAATCTGATTTTTAAAAGAGTGGCTGTTTTTATTTTCTTTAATACTGCTATAGATAATGAACTGTGTCAGCGAGGAGCTCATGTTCCAATGAGTATTACTAAATCTAACCAATTTTGAAGCCTAAGCACTAAGAGAAAGCCCTCCTCCCTGTGTGCTTTTTCTTTGTGCTGCTTTCAGTAGGTGCCAAGTGAAAAAGTGACATTCTGTTACTGTGCAAGCTGTCCGGGAAGTTTTGCTCATTCTTCTTTGAAGTAGCGCTACCTCGAGTAGATGTGATGTGGTTTGTGGCACTCCTTTCCTCCACATATACTGATTTGGGTTATGTTACACTGAACTCTTCTTACTTTCTCTAGAACAGGTGTTAGAAAATGAGACAGTTCTTCCCCAGCCCCTCAGAGGTGCTGTTTGTACAGTGATTTCCCATTGGAATGGGCTGCCCAGGGAGGTGGTGGAGGCACCGTTCCTGGGGGTCTTCAAGAAAAGACTGGATGAGGCACTTAGTGCCATGGTCTGGTTGATTGGTTAGGGCTGGGTGATAGGTTGGACTGGCTGATCTTGGAGGTCTCTTCCAACCTGGTTGATTCTATGATTCTATGATTCTACCTAGTGGTAGCAGCTAGGAACCTTCCCTGAGCCATACTATTGGCACTGCCTTTGCTGGGATTGCTAGGGCCTTTTACTGGATGTATCACAGTATCACCATGGTTGGAAGAGACCTCACAGACCATCAAGTCCAACCCTTTACCACAGAGCTCAAGGCCAGACCATGGCACCAAGTGCCACGTCCAATCCTGCCTTGAACAGCTCCAGGGATGGCGACTCCACCACCTCCCCGGGCAGCCCATTCCAGTGTCCAATGACTCTCTCAGGGAAGAACTTTCTCCTCACCTCGAACCTAAATTTCCCCTGGCACAGCCTGAGGCTGTGTCCTCTCGTTCTGGTGCTGGCTGCCTGAGAGAAGAGAGCAACCTCCTCCTGGCTACAACCACCCCTCAGGTAGTTGTAGACAGCAATAAGGTCACCCCTGAGCCTCCTCTTCTCCAGGATAACCAATCCCAGCTCCCTCAGCCTCTCCTCGTAGGGCTGTGCTCAAGGCCTCTCCCCAGCCTCGTTGCCCTTCTCTGGACACGCTCAAGCATCTCAATGTCCCTCCTAAACTGGGGGGCCCAGAACTGAACACAGTCCTCAAGGTGTGGTCTAACCAGTGCAGAGTACAGGGGCAGAATGACCTCCCTGCTCCTGCTGACCACACCATTCCTGATGCAGGCCAGGATGCCACTGGCTCTCTTGGCCACCTGGGCACACTGCTGGCTCATGTTCTACTACTAGTAGTGTCACCTGCAGAGGGAACTGTATAGCATGCAGGAACTCTGGATCCCCATGTCACTTGCTGGAAGCGACTGATCTGTATTGGTTTGTCAATGTATTTACCTCTTGTCTTTTCCAAATGCTTACCTATAGAAAACTGTCAGGGATATTGAATTAACAGACATCTGCTTTCAGGCACATTCCTTTAACTCACCTGTTTGTGCACTTTAAAATGTAGTTAATTTACAATAATTTCATAGTGTCTGGATAGATTTTTTCAGTAACCTGGAGAAGAAGTAGCTATTTCTGTTCTGAATAATGGTCATTGCTGCTAACATACTGATGAAGGTACCGTGCAGATGTTCCTTTGTGTGTTAACACTTCAAAATTCCTTTCTGATCTGTCTCTGATGCAAAAGCTGGCACCCTCACTGAGCACATCCCACATAATTACTGTCTTATCCCTGCACTAGGCTTCCTGGCATGAGCTCTCCTGCTGGCCTAGGCTAATTAATTCATGGTCCTAATTCACAAGGCTTCTGATATTTTCCTTTCCGTCTCCGTCACAGCCTCCTGTTACTCTTTACCTTACTGGGATCTTCTTAGGCTGAAGTGGCCCCTCCTTGCTTTTATCCTAGGCTCTCTCCTAGTGCCACTAAACCCATAAATCCTTGCCTAACTTGTGCCTATACTGAGAGTGATATCCTCCTTCTCCTCTAGGAAAAGCCTTTAGTACTTTTCCTAGAAATTCACATGGAGTTTTTGAAACAATGACAGAGAGGATGGTTTAGGTTCCCCCAGGTGCTGTAGCTGCCAGTTCCCACAGCCACATCAGTTGAGCAGGTCACTGTGGGGACCATTTCACGTGTATTTACTTGTTTTGATGCACTTCACATCTGGCCTTATTTCTTATATCTTGGTGGACTTGCTTTGTGCTGCTGTTAGCCTTTGCCACCCATTCCTGCTCTCACAGCGTCTGCTTTTGAGCAGGTTTCAGAAGAACTGTTTGGTCTGTGCGCAATGAAGTCCTTGAGCCATCTTTTGGGCAGTCCTCCCACGCGGAGTGGAGGTTCGCCTCACACAATAGCAGAATAAGGATCACAGCAGCTAGTCTGCAGGCTGTAAATTAACCTCCTGGACCAGGTCATACTGCGCTTTGAAGCTGTTGCTTTTTTATTTGTGCACTTCCCCTGTTTAGTCTTCAGGAACATAAATCTTTAGGAAGAATTAGCATAGTTTAAAGGGCTTAGACAAATAGCAGCTGGTATTGGTTCGTGGCCTCCAATTGGTTCCAGACATCCCTGGTTTTGATAAGACTACAAGACAATCCCAGAAATTCCCTGCCTACAGCTTTTGCTAATGCCATTAAATGTAACGTTGTGATTACTGATGCTTTTGGAGCTGATTAGCTGCATCCTGCACGACTGATAAACACTGTAATTTAATTATTTCATCAGGCTCTCCTCATGTTGGACTCTACTCCCTCTTCTTAGATCATCTTGACTTTAGAACACAACTTACTACAAATGTTTAATGGGGATTTTGAAGGTCTCAGAAACAAGGCTGCCTGTGTTCGGCTCACGCTCAGCATGGACAGGATGCTCTAATCCAACAGTGTCCAGTACAAACCTTGCTCTGTTCCTGAACTATTTAAAGTTGGTTTGGCTCTGTATCCATGGAGGTGCCATCCCAGAAGGAAATATTTCATCTGAGCTACTAGCTTTTGGTTTTGTGAAAAGCTGACAACCATGGTTTTATTCTCGTCGAGCGTTGACAGAGAGAGAGAGCTCATCACAAAACCTCCTATTTGAGTTGTCCCATGTGTAAAGTACTGGCAAGCAGAAAAATGCTGTGAGTGTCTGAGAGCACAAAGAAAACAAAATGAAGGGCAATGGTCAAACAAACCTAAGAAAAAAACATCATTCTTTCTGGGGTGCAAAGGATGCATGGTTCTAAATGTCCTGTGGTGACATATTAGATGAATCATGTTCATTATGTGAACAACTGTCGGTTTTCTCTGGAATTATTTTGGGGGTTATTGTCATCATAAGCTTTTGTAGATGCTGTCCTTTGCCTTTAATAGTAATTTTTTTGAAAGTTTGTTTTTTTTTTTGTTCCCCTGTATATTATAATTTTGCCCTCATAGATGTACATCATCATAGAATGGTTTGGATTGGAAGTGACCTCAAAGATCATCTAGCTCCGGCCCCTAGCCATAGGCAGGGACACCTCCCACTGGAACAGGTCTCTCAAGGCCTCATCCAACCTGGCCTTCAACACCTCCAGGGAGGGAGCAGCCACAACCTCACTGGGCAACCAGTGCCAGTGTCTCACCACCCTCACTGCAAAGAACCCTTTCCTAACATCTAGTTTGAATCTCCCCTCTGCCAGTTTAAACCCACTGCCCCTTGTCCTGTCATGACAAGACCTTGTAAACAGTCCCTCCTCAGCCTTCCTGGAGGCCCCCTTCAGATACTGGAAGGCCACTATAAGGTCTTCTTGAAGCCTTCTCTTCTCCAGGCTGAAGAGCCCCAACTCTTGTAGCCTGTCCTCATAGCAGAGCTGCTTCAGCCCTCTGAGCATCTTCATGGTCCTTCTCTGGACTTACTCTAACACTTTGATATCCTTCTTTTGCTGCTGGGGACTCCAGAACTGTACACAGCACTCCAGTTAGGGTCTGAGGAGAGCAGAGCAAAAGGTCCTGCTGGTCACACTTCTCTTGGTGCAGCCCAGGACGTGGTTGCTGTCTGGGCTGCACATGCACACTGCTGGCTCATGTTAAGTTTTTCATCACTCCAGACCCCCAAATCCTTTTCCTCAGGGCTGCTCTCCAGCCATTTGCCACCCAGCCTGGATTTGTGCTTGGGATTGCACTAACCCAGATGTGGGACCTTACTCTTGGCCTTGTGGAATGCCATGAGGTTGGCCTGGGCCCACCTCTGCAGCCTGTCCAGGTCCCATCTCTGCCTCTAGGGAATATAATGGTATATTGTCTTTCCTCTCTTCACTGTACCTGCCAAATAAGATACCTCTTACTTCCAGAAATACAGCTGTGACTGACAGCACAGTTTGTGAGCACACATGTAAGGAAACCAGGTTGGGTAAAGTCTCTCTCAGTTGTAGTGCAAGCCTTAGCACCACTTTGCTGCTAGGGCCTTTTTTGCCCTTTTGTTGCTCACTTCATTGTCAAAACCAAGAGACAAGGCACTTGTTTAGTTCTTGCATCTTAAGGAAACTGAACTGGTTTTGCTTCTAGGTGAGACTGAAGGTCGTAGTTCAGCTGAGACTTTTATTATATTTATCAGCTTGTTTTCTAAGTCACAAAGGTGCATGTCCCAACCTTGGCTAATGAAAATATAAGGTGATAACGTCCTGTGTGCACAGGTCCAGGCAGGGTGTGCCAAGGAAAGGTATGAAGTCAATTCACTTTAGAGCAAACGTGATGAACTTTCTGCACAGCCCTAAACCACCTGTCGAACAAGCAACACTCAGTGATTGGAGCTGACATTGGAAGATCAGCATTGTGGAGGGATTTTGGCAGCCTTCAGTACATGAACTGGGTGTACATTAAGCCAGTGGAGATGCCTGTCTGCCTTCCCGTGTGTGAATGTGCCTGCTCTGTTAAACACAGCTGCACTGTTTATTGGTGTTACTGTATGCTGTACACCATGGGGCAGCTTTTAGCTGCAGCTACCAATCTGTAAGCTGTGGAAAATGGGAAGCAAAAGTTCACTTTTGTGCACTTATACAGGGTTAACACTCCATGGGGGAGAAACCCTGAACCTGACCCTAAGTGGTCTAGACCACTCCCCAGGGGTGGGTCTGAACACCACCAGGTGATGGTTAGCTCACTCCCCACTCCTGTCCCATGAAAGCAGGGGGACTTCCTGTTCCTTTCTCTCTGCATCTCTCCCTCTGCATCTCTCCACTCCCTGCATACCACCATACCAGGTGGCCATCACCCACAAGGCAGACAAAGCCATCACCATCACAAACTTGGGTTGTATTTATACATTTTGTATTTGCTGTTTTCCCTTCCCTATACCTTTGTAACCTCCCTACCTCAGATACCTCTTTTAAGTTACTGTTAAACTTTTCTTTTTAACTTCCAAATCGAGTGAGATTGATTTATTTGGGTGTGCTTACTTCTCTCTCTCTCCCCATCTAATCCCTGTCTTTTGGGAAAGAGATTGATTTATTTGGATGTGCTTACTTCTCTCTCTCTCCCCATCTAATGCCTTTCTTTTGGGAAAGAAGGGGCAGAGGGAAGGGCACTTTATAAAATTGTTACTGGTTCTATCAAATTTATCTGGGTCCCTGGGAATTTAAATTAGAACCCAGACAGCACTGCATAGGTGTGTAGATTATTTTGTATCTACATAAATACTTAAAGCCTGTCTTCTGAGCCTCGATTCAGAACTTTGTCCAGTAACTATTTTAATCTCTTTCTTTACATCTATTTACATTGAACCTGAATTCAGCTGTTTATTTTATCTGCAGGTACCTGTATTAGGTTTAAAAATTACATGAAGGTTATGTATCAGAGAATCACAGAAACATTCAGGCTGGAAAAGACCCTTGAGATCACCAAGCCTGAATGATACCCCTACTCTACAAGGTTCACCCTTAAACCATATCCTCAATACCACATCCAAATAACCTTTAAACACATCCAGGGTTGGTGACTCAACCATCTCCCTGGGCAGCCTGTTGCAATGCCTGACCCTCTTTTCATGATTGTTTTTTTCCTAATATCCAGTCTAAACCTACCTAGACACAGCTTGAAGCCATTCCCTCTTGCTCTGTCACTACTTACCTGTGAGAGGAGACCAGCACAAATCTCTCCACAATGTTCTTTACGGTAGCTGTAGACAGCAATGAGGTCTCCCCTCAGCCTCCTCTTTTTCAAACTGAACAGCCCCAGCTCCTTCAGTTGTTCCTCATAAGATTTATTCTTCAGGCCCTTCACCAGCTTAATTGCCCTCCTCTGCACTCACTCCAGTGTCTTGACATCCCTCTTGTAGCAAGGTGCCCAAAGCTCAACACAGCACTCAAGGTGTGGCCTCACCACACCTGAGTAAAAGGGGACAATCACCTCTCTACTCCTGCTGGATGCAGCATTTCTAATCCAAGCAAGGATGCCACTTGCTTTCTTTGCCACTGGGCACACTGCTTGCTCAAACTCAGCTGCTTGCTGATTACAGCCCCCAGCCACACTGCCCCAGGCCTGTAACATTGCTTGGGGTTGTTGTGGCTCAAGTTCAGGACCTGGCATTTGGCCTTGTTGAAGCTCCTGCTATTGACACTGGCCCATCAATCCAATCTGTCCAACTCTCTGCAGAGCCTCCCTACTCTTGTGCAGATCAGCACTGCCATCTAACTTGATGTCATCTGCAAACTTACTGATGACCTGCTCTGTCTTCATCAAGATCATCAGTAGAGATGTTAAGCAGAAATGGTCCCAACAATACTGAGCCCTGAGGAACACTACTTGTGACTGGCTTCTAGCTGGATTTAGCTCCACTGACCCTTTAGGTCCTTTTGTCCAGCCAGTGCTTTATCCAGCAGTGTGCTCGTCCAAGCCATGAGCAGCCAATCTGTCCATGAGAATGATGTGGGAAACAGTGACAGAGGCTTTTTGAGAGTCTAGGTAGACAATATCCACAGCCTTGCCCTCATTCAATAGTCAGGTCATCCTGTCGTAGAAGGAGGATGCATTCTTGGTTTTGGTCCTGTGGTTTGGTCCTGTTGGGCATATATAGCTCATTTTTGCAGTTTGTCTAGCCATAAGCATGTCTTAACCTATTAGTCAGACAAAGAGCCACACACGCTGGTGTTGCCAGGTTTGTCTCCTCTTGACAGGTAGACAGGCCAGGCCATAGGGCAGTGAAGAAAGCAGAGGGCCTCTTAGTGCAGCTGCTTTGCTTGGTGCAGTGTGTTAGCATAGCTCTGCTGCTTTGCTTTCAGCCAGCCAGCTACATAGTCTAAGATTGTAAAAATGAAGGCAACAAAGCTAATGCCCAAAAATGAGAGAAGGAGAAGGGTGAGTAGAGAAGAGCCTTCGTGAGTTGTGTTTCTGTGTAACTGCTGTTGTGGCTGTCAAACTACCCGAAGTTGGTGGTGTGTTCCTCTTGTCAGTACACATTTAAGACCACCAGCTTTGTTTTATTTCAAGCCATTATTTGGGCTGATGTAACACAATATGACTGACTGCGTTTTGGCAGGCAATAACTAATCTAATCCGTATACCACCAGATGAAAGTAATTTACTGTGGGTTTGGGGAAGAGCTCTAATTTTCAGTGCAGCCCACAAAAGACATTTTTCCCATTTAATTGTCCCTTTTAATATCTGAACAGATCCAGCAGTGGGAACAGAACCTGGAAAAATTCAACATGGACCTTTTCCGAATGCGGTGTTACTTAGCCAGTTTGCAAGGTGGGGAGCTCCCAAACCCAAAGAGCCTTTTGGCTGCTGCCAGTCGTCCTTCAAAACTGTCACTGGGGAGGCTTGGCATTTTCTCAGTCTCATCCTTCCATGCGCTGGTAAGTCCAAATAGACCTCATGGGTGCGTTACACAAAGCCTTCGTTGATACTGTGCTTAGGTGTAAAATTCTACTGGCATAATACCTGGCTGCACCCACATGCATTGCTCAGACAGCCCTATTCTCTTCTTATCCTTTCTGCCTTTTCCTCTACTGCAAATACATTTTCTTCTGCAGAGACAGACTTTGAAAACATGAAGACCGTGACTTTTTTTTGGCCCTGAAGGAATCCAGAGTTGAGTACTTCTTACCTGTACCTGAACAAAGAGAAACAAACTAGAATACTCTTGAAGTGTAAATGAGTCTTGGATTGAAATATTGTCACTATGATTTCACCTCCACTGAGTTAGGAGTTTAAAGTGTGTGTGAGCTAAGTCACTTATCATAGGATCAGAGGATGTTAGGGGTTGGAAGACACGCAAAGAGATCATCGAGTCCAAGCCCCCTGCCAGAGCAGGACAATCCTATCTAACACAGATCACAGAGGAACACATCCAGACAGGCCTTGAAAGGCTCCAGAGAAGGAGACTCCATGACCTCCCTGGGGAGCCTGTTCCAGTGCTCTGGCACCCTTACAGTAAAGAAGTTCCCCTTTGTGTTGAGGCAGAAACTCTTTTGCTGCAACTTACACCCACTGCTCCTTGTCCTATCCCAGGGAACAAGTGAAAAAAGCCTGTCCCCGGGCTCCTGGCAGCCTTCAGATACTTATAAACACTTAGAGTGAAAAGAACCTAAGTGAAATTTCCAGAAGTGATTTGGGTGCCTTTGAGCTGATCTGTTCTGTTTTTGGAAGTGCCAGATGGCTCCATTTTTCAGAAAGAGTTGGAGGGGGAAGTATTTTTAGAATAGGCTAAAACAATCCAAAATTTAACTCACTATTTAAGAACTGTGGGCTGTGTTTTCAAAGGAGAATGAAGGAGATCCTCTGCCGCTGTAAGCTGTTGTCACCCTGTTGGCTTCACAGTATCACAGTATCACAGTATCATCAGGGTTGGAAGAGACCTCACAGATCATCAAGTCCAACCCTTTACCACAGAGCTCAAGGCCAGACCATGGCACCAAGTGCCACGTCCAATCCTGCCTTGAACAGCTCCAGGGACGGCGACTCCACCACCTCCCCGGGCAGCCCATTCCAGTGTCCAATGACTCTCTCAGTGAAGAACTTTCTCCTCACCTCCAGCCTAAATCTCCCCTGGCGCAGCCTGAGGCTGTGTCCCCTTGTTCTGGTGCTGGCCACCTGAGAGAAGAGAGCAACCTGCTCCTGGCCACAACCTCCCCTCAGG
This sequence comes from Pogoniulus pusillus, assembly GCF_015220805.1. Classification (NCBI taxonomy): domain Eukaryota; kingdom Metazoa; phylum Chordata; class Aves; order Piciformes; family Lybiidae; genus Pogoniulus; species Pogoniulus pusillus. Next base: position 2,995,184 of record NC_087294.1, read on the forward strand.
TAGTTGCAGACAGCAATAAGGTCTCCCCTGAGCCTCCTCTTCTCCAGGCTAACCAATCCCAGCTCCCTCAGCCTCTCCTCGTAGGGCTGTGCTCAAGGCCTCTCCCCAGCCTCGTTGCCCTTCTCTGGACACACTCAAGCATCTCAATGTCCCTCCTAAACTGGGGGGCCCAGAACTGAACACAGTCCTCAAGGTGTGGTCTAAGCAGTGCAGAGTACAGGGGCAGAATGACCTCCCTGCTCCTGCTGGCCACACCATTCCTGATGCAGGCCAGGATGCCACTGGCTCTCTTGGCCACCTGGGCACACTGCTGGCTCATGTTCAGGCAGGTATCAATCAGTAGTAGCCAGTTTATCTCTGCTGTTTAAGCCTGGCAGGGCTGTGAGGTTGATCTTGTCAGAGAGTTGTGGGCTACATTAGCTCATGAGAAGTCAGTCTGAATAGCAGTCCATAAGTCGTGTCAGGGAATGCGTTTCTCTTTGCCACTGTTCTTATCTGCATGGTTTGTGTCACTGCTGCTCACTAATTTGGTGCCACAGCATGTTTATCTCCTGTTGGGCAGTTTTGAGAGTCCCCTCGTGACTTTTCATATCGGAATGATAGGTTATCGTTTTTCAGAGCCTTGTCATTAACTTCTTTTGTAGTATAGAGCAATATTTTCTCACTTCCTCCCTTCCCATGATCTTCTAATTTTTCCCCATGACAAAAATACTGCACTGCCATGCCTCTGGAATACCAAAGCAAGCATCACTGCTGGAGGTTTAAAACTTTGTCCTTGCACTTTGGCATGTCACATTGAGGTGAACCGAAGAAGCTCTTGTGTGATGCCTTAATTGAAGTAACTGTCAGTATGTTGCTGTTCTGCTGGTGATATGGGAGGGTCTCTCTGTTTGAACAGATCTGCTCCAGGGATGAAGCTGCTCTCAGGAAGCGTACCCTGTCTCTGTCACAGAGGGTCCGAAACAAGAAGGGTTTGTTTTCTTCGCTAAAGGGACTGGACACGTTGGCAAGGAGAGGAAAGGAAAAGCGACCTTCCATAACTCAGGTAGATATACTTGCTGGGGATACCACAGAACAGCTTGTATCTGATGGGGCTTATCCTGTGAGGTGCTGTTGGTGCACAAGGTGGGAGGCATCTGTCCATCAAACTTGTCTTCTAGCACACTGCAAGCTCTTTGCAAGCAGAGTTTCTTTGGAGATAGTCTGCACGCACAGTCCTTGACACAATGTGTGCTGGCTTATGGCTGGGACTCTGAAGTACTGCTGCAATTTAACCTAGAGTAATGCAGAAGACTCTTCAGGGGTGAAAGAGGAGACTGCTGCAGAAACAGAAACAGCTGTCTTTGGCATGGCCTCTCAGAGCAACATGTGGTGCTTGAAAGTACATTTTAGCCATGAGGAGAAGACTGCTGTCATGCAGTGGCTCAGCTGTAGGTATAGAAAGCTGCACCAGTTTACACCAGTTGAGGGCTCGGTGCAGATTTGATGTGGTGGGGCAGGCTGGCCCAGGGGAGAGGGGCTGTGCTGCCACGTGCTCTTGCTGAAGGGCAGCCTTGCTAATGGAACTAGAGCTTCTCAGAGGGTCTTTTCCTCTTTGTGAAACCAGTGAGCACAGCACACATTTAGTGTCAACTCCATGCTTCAGGGGTCTGTATTTTCTCAATAAAAGCACAGCTACACGTGAAGCAAAAGTGCACTGCCTTCTCCCATTAAAAAAAAGCTAAATAACTTTTCCTTGATGGTGAGGCATAAGTTATAGAGATGCACACACACTCAGAACGTTACGTGTTCACCTTTGCCATGCTTGCTTTCTCTTGCAAAACAGCATTTTGTGCTCTGTTTGTTAGGTCACTTTGTTCCTATTGTTCCTTGTCTCTCCTATTTTATTAGTCAAAAATCTGTGATCAGCACTTGAAAATCAACTACTCTTACATGTCTGGTAATATGCCTGTGGGACATTTAGACAGGCCTATCTGTACACATACTGCTCTGGTCTCAGAGCTGATGCAACAGATTTAATGTTGCAAAATAACACATCAGGATTTTCTGGTCCAGTGGTTTGTGTTTTTAATAGGTAAATATTCATCTGTGTGTTACACTGGGGTGAAGCTTCTTGGGATGATTTATGTGTCTTAGCCTATTGATCAAGTGTGTTTACATGGTAAAATTGACTAAGGATAAAACTCAAGTCTGTCTTACAAAACAGGGAACTGAAGGAGATACTTTCTCTGGACCATCCTTTTCACATAATTTCCTCTGTGTTCCGCAGCAGGTGAGGCTGGTCTGTGAGTCCTGAACCTCTCTTTCTTTATTGATAAAAGGCCTGAGGGAAGGGATGTTATGCCCCTTAGCTTTGTTTCCAGCAGAGCTGATACCTTACACTGTCTTAACTGGGTAACATGTCCTCCTGTGTGCTTTGTAGCCTATGAAGGGGATTTTGTGAGGCTCAGGAACAGGGAATCTTTTTTTCTGTGGTGAGAAGAGAAAGCTACTGCTACCCTCTAAGTGCTTTTTTGAGTGCAGAGGAGGGGGTCTTGATGCACATAGAGGTGCCCTGAGCATGTCCTCATCCTTCTTGTTCTGAACCTTGCAACCAGCTGGCCCCAAAATGTGCCAAGTTTCCTTTACCACTTGATGTTCTTGATTTTTGTTTTAAGTATTTTATTAAATACTCCACACTAAAATGAAGGAAATGCAGATGCTGAGTGGTGCATATGAGTAACACTGGGCTATGACTCATACCCATAAAATGGTGTTAGCCTTAAACATGAGCTGTTTTTAAGAACATGCCTTGAAAACTGACCTATGAACTAGAAGGTGGCTGAAAAGAGATCTACTCCCATGCTCAGACTTGTGTATATGCACATAATTATGGATCAAAATCAGAACAGGCCTGAGGCTGCCTTTCATGTCATCTCTTCCTCCCCACAGGGAAACTGGGCTAAGCTAAGGAGTGAAGCTCTCTTTTCCACTTATTGTGCTGCAATGGCTGTGTTGGAACAATAGGTTAAAAACATTTTGCTTCCTTGGATTTAATTGAAATTTATTTAACTGGAGCTGCTGTGTTTAATCTGCTCAACTCTAGTTTTAAAATTGGATGATATATTCTTGAATGACCTTGGATCAGAGGCATTTTTAATGTTTCAGAGTTTGAATGTTGGGGAGCTTTCATAAACATCAAGGCAGTGGCTCAGTCTTTTACAGATCAGTTAATGTCACTGCACTGGAGCAGATGGGGGATGTCTAAGCTCACATCATCCTCAGTTTCTTAAACGCTTATCTGCTTTCTTGTGCCTAGATGATAAACTATCATAAAAAATCAAACCCAGTAAAATGCTTTGATTACATCTTTGAGTGAGACTAAAAAAGAGGAAGTTCAGAAGTGGTGCCCTGTGTTTGCTTTGACAGAAACTGGATTTCATGTGAAATTTTAAAGGAGAGTTTGTTGTTGCCTTGGGTTGCCCAGAACACTTTTACAGTTATAAAGCTTACTGGACCCCAAAACACCCCTCCCCAAAACATGCAAAACCAACCAAGCAAGCAAAAATCCACCCCCCCAAACAAAGCAGAAAACCCCACAACAAAGACAGAACACCCCCACACCCTCCCAAATCCTAAACAAAAAGAGCTTGGATGTAAGTTTAATATTGTCCTGATTCGTTGACTACAGGAGTTGAAAAAAATGCTGTTTGTGTTTGCACTTCAGGAGGATAGTGTAATTACCTGCACACCTCAACATCGTGTGTCAACTGTATAGGTCTATCCATTAATTTATACCACTCATCACCAGAATTTCAGATTTTATCCATAGTAATTTATTAGATTAAAAAACCAATCATTAATAAACCTAATGCTTATGTAAGATCCTATTAGTTAAGCTGTCAAAACAGATGGGGAATATAAGTCTCAGTTTCTGCTTTCATCACTTTCAAAGCAGACAGAAGTAGTCAGCTACTTTCATTACTTAATAGCGAGGGTTTGGGTAGATCATGCCTTTAAAGATGAGTTAAAAGTTTCCACCACTAGTGTCAGGCTAATTGCTTGGGTAGGAGAGACAAAAAACTATAGGCTAAGAAGCTTTAAAAGCCAGTAACAGTAGTCTGAAGGACCATCTCCTTTAAATCATGGATTTGTAGCTGTACCTAAGAGTATCCAGAAGGTAAAACTGTAACTTCCAGTGCTGCACAAGATTTGAAGGTAAATTAATTTAATCTTATAGGTAAACAGTAGGCAGTATAAAATAAAGACAAGGATGCTGTTGTACATATTTGAATGTGAGGGTGCATGTAGCCTGAAAGAAAAATTTTCTCTATGGAGGGAGATTTCATAGAATCATAGAATCCAGTCAGGGTTGGAAGGGACCACAGGGATCATCTAGTTCCAACCCCCTTGCCATGGCAGGGACACCCTACAAAATCTGTTTGTATTTCTTTTATGGTGCTTCCAATCATAATAAAGCAGTTAGGAAGTATAAAAAGACTCCTGGTGTTCATCAGGTGAACATGTATTTATCAATGTACTTTTATTTCTTTTTGTCCTGAAGAGGTCACCTAACACAGGCAGTAAATAAGGGGGTTTGTTTGTTCAACCAATATGTTTATCTGTAATGTTTTTAATAGATTTTTGACTCAGCTGGAGGACATGGATTTGCTGGTGTTCAGAATTCATCCAACTCTGCTGAGGTAAGAAATGCCTGTTCCCATTCTGCCCCACCTTGTTTTTAAATTCTCAGGTGCATGTCATTAAGGGTAAGATGAGGCTGGTACAGAAACTCACAGAGGTTCATAAAACACAGTTAGTGCTAGATGGCAGGATGA